>NC_073224.2:171245625-171883333 GCF_029281585.2 Gorilla gorilla gorilla
GGGGAACAGATGGGGCTGGCTTAATTTGCAAAGACAACTAGTTATAAGTACAGATGGAGTAAGTAGCACAATTATTACCAAAGAACTGGGCTCTGAGGCTGCCAGATGGTTTGGTTAAAAAAAAAAAAAAAAAAAAAAGAAGGCTGGCTGCCAGATTCACAGCAGGGACCATCCTGCTCCCGGGATATTGAAAATCATACAAATTTAAATCACCCTGGCTACTTCTCTAGTACTCTGTTTCTCCACAAATCTAGCCCTTCTCTGTGGCTGCATAGGAAACAGGAAAAAGTCAGATTGCCAGCTGATCAGAATGGCACATGAACAGACTTCCCAAAGGTGAACGTGAAAAAAGGGAAAGATTGCTTGTCCGTAATAGAGGTGGTGTCAGAAATCTGCTTTTTCAAAAATAAGAACTAAGCTCTAAAAGGAGCACACTGGTGCAAGGTAAAGAGACTGTGTTCTTTGTTTTGCTTGTGTGTTTCCCAAGTCCAGTGCTTACATTTAGAGCTCTTCCTTTTTTGGCAGTCTCCCCAAAATGAGATCTTCCTGACTCTCTACCGAGGCTCAGCACTGAAAGCTGTGTCATTGGTATCTCCTGGTTAAGTTCACTCAAAGTACCAAGATAATTAGTCTGGCAAAGTAAAGAAACATTTTTAAAAAAGAGAAAGTTAGTCTGCACAAACTCCAGATGGTTGATTAAGCAATCTGAGCCCTGTGGCTAATTTTATCGTTTCCAGGGAGGACAGCCTTCTTCATCCTGCACCAGCTCCTCTGTGGATCACATCCATTAATGGTGATGATGGAGAAAGACTTCTGAACAGCAACTGAACCTTGAAAGTTAATAATCCCACAGTACTTTTTTCTTAATATTGTAGGTGCTATTCCTTTCTTCGGTTTGTTGTCCCAAAGGGTTAGCTGTGGTTATGTGAGGGTCTGAAAGTATATACCTGCGCTGTGGGCAGAAGCCATGAACACCAGAATCTTCTAGGATCATGTTCTTGTGAGACTGGTATCTGGAAGGTTTTATGATGTGGCAGGGCTGGAACTTGATGTAGACATTACAGAATGATTGTCAAAGATGTTTTACATGTCTCAGAGCTTTTCATTCTTGTCTTTGTTTTCTAATCTTAGGTTCATTTGGGGAAAGCATTTAAAAATTATTAAGTGAGCAACTGCTTCCTTCTCATAAACCTCTGCATACTGGCTTTTTCATTCAACAAGTGTTTATCAAATCATCTTCCTGTACCAGGGACCTCTGCCATGATAGAAATACAGTATAACCATGCAATTCGATTCTAAAAGCAGAAAGATCAGTATTTGAATCCCATCTCCCTATTTACTGGACAAATAAGCAAGTTAGTTTGCATCTCTAGCCTTTAGTTTCCTCAGTTATGAAATGAGAATAATAATAATACCTATTCCCTCTTGCTGTTATTACAACATTCAAGGCCAAGATACAGCATAAATATAGTTAACAAAGTACCTAGCAGGCAGAAGTCACTCAGTCATCAAATAAAAGATTTCTTTGCTGTACGTATAAACATTCTATTCTATTCTAAGCTCCATCTGGCCTCCTTCCATCTTTCTGGCTTCAAAAAGTTATAAAGTAAATGTCTTGAGGGTCTATTTAGCCCAGTATTTTTAAAGTTGTCTGTAGGTCATTATTAGACCAAGAGAACACACTTGACCAATGTATTAGTCCATATTCATGCTGCTGAAAAAGACATACCTTATACCAGGAATAAAAATAGGTTTAATGGACTCACAGTTCCATGAGGCTGGGGAGGCCTCATAATGATGGCAGAAGGCAAAAGGCACTTCTTACATGGTGGTGCCAAGAGAGAATGAGAGAGAAGCGAAAGCAGAAACCCCTTATCAAACCATCAGAAATTGTGAGACTTATTCACTACCATGAGAACAGTATGGGGAAAACTACACCTGTAATTCAATTATGTCCCACTGGGTCCCTCCCACAACATGAGGGGGATTATGGGAGTACAATTCAAAATGAGACTTGGGTGGGGACACGGAGCCAAACCATATCATTTCCCCCTGGCACCTGCCAAATCTCACGTACTCACATTTCAAAACCAACTATACCTCCCAACAGTCCCCTAAAGTCTTAACTCATTTCAGCATTAACTCAAAAGTCCACAGCCCAAGTCTCATCTGAGAGAAGGCAAGTCCTTTCTGCCTATAAGCCTATAAAATCAAAAGCAAGTTAGTTACTTCCTAGATACAATGGGAGTAAAGGCGTTGGGTAAATATCATTCCAAATGGGAAAAAAATGGCCAAAACAAAGGAGCTACAGGCCCCATGCAAGTCTGAAATCCAGCAGGGTAGCCAAATCTTAAAGCTCCAAAATGATCTCCTTTGATTTCATGTCTCACATCCAGGTAATGCTATGCAAAAGATGAGTTCCCATGGTATTGGGCAGCTCCACCCCTGTGGCTTTGCAGGGTGCAGCCTCCCTCCCAGCTGCTTTCACAGACTGACATTAGGTGTCTGTGGCTTTTCCAGGTGCACCATGCAAGGTATCGGTGGATCTACCATTCCGGGGTCTGGAGGACAGTGGCCCTCTTCTCACAGCTCCACTAGGCCCCAGTAGGGCCTCTGTATGGGGGCTCTGACCACACATTTTTCTTCTCCACTACTGTAGCAGAGGTTCTCCATGAGGGCTCCACCCCTGAAGCAAACTTCTGCCTGGGTATCCAAGCATCTCCATACAGCCTCTGAAATCTAGGCAGAGGTACCCAAACCTCAATTCTTGACTTCTGTGCACCTGCAGGCTCAATACCAGGTGGAAGTTGCCAAGGCCTGGGGCTTACAGCATCTGAGGCCTGGCCCAAGCTGTACCTTGGCTCCTTTTAGCCATGGCTAGAGCAGCTGAGATGCAGGGCAACAAGTCCCTAGTCTGTACACAGCAGAGGGGCCCTGGGCCTGGCCCATGAAACCATTTTTTTCTGCTAGGCCTCTGGGCCTGTGATGAGAGGGGTTGCCATGAAGATCTCTGACATGTCCTGGAGACTTTTCCCCATTTGGCTCCTCCTTACTTATCCAAATTTCTGCAGCCAGCTTGAATTTCTCTGCAGAGAATGGGTTTTTCTTTTCTACTGCATTGTCAGGCTGCACATTTTCTGAACTTTGATACTCTGTTTCCCTTTTAAAATTGAATGCCTTTAACACACCCGAGTAACCTCTTGAATACTTTGCTGCTTAGAAATTTCTTCCACCAGAAACCCTAAATAGTCTCTCTCAAGTTCAAAGTTCCACAAATCTCTAGGCCAGGGGCAAAATGCTGCCAGTCTTTTTGCTAAAACATAACAAGAATCACCTTTGCTCTAGTTCCCAACAAGTTCCTCATCTCTATCTGAGACCACTTCATCCTGAATTTCATTTTCTATATCATTATCAGCATTTTGGTCAAAGCCATTCAACAAGTCTCTAGGGAGTTCCAAACTTTCCTACATTTTCCTTTCTTCTTCTGAGCCCTCCAAACTGTTCCAACCTCTGCCTGTTACCTAGTTCCAAAGCTGCTTCCACATTTTCGGTTATCTTTTCAGCAATACCCCACTTTTGGTACCAACTTACTGTATTAGTCTGTTTTCATGCTGCTGATAAAGACATGCCCAAGACTTGGAAGAAAAATAGGTTTAATGGACTCACAGTTCCACGTGGCTGGGGAGGCCTCACAATCATGGCAGAAAGCAAAAGGCACTTCTCACATGGCAGTGCCAAGAAAGAATGAAAGAGAAGTGAAAGTCAAAACCCCTTATCAAACCATCAGATCTCGTGAGACTTATTCATTACCATGAGAATAGTATGGGGAAAACAGCACCCATGATTTAATTATCTCCCACTGAGTCCCTCCCATAAGATGTGGGAATTATGGGAATATAATTCAAGATGAGATTTTGGTGGGGACATGGAGCCAAACCACATCAACCAGTAATTGTCAAGGAAGGAAGCATGATTTTAAAATTTGGGGGGAACAATTTTGCTGTTCTAATGTGATCTTTCAAAAAAGTATAGACATTGAAACATGTTGTTTTTCTATAATTTACTTTGTTAATACTTCTTTATATTTATTATATCTGTTAAGGTAACATTGATTTTATAAGAATACACAAAATTAATTTATATTACCTAAATTTCATTTAAGGATAATAAAGAGAGCATTAAATATATTTGTTATAAATAGGATGCCTTAAGCCTGGTAAAACTGAAAACAGTTAAACCGTATGTTTCTTAGCTAAATTCTTTTCATTGTTCCTGCTTTCATATCTGCACCCATGTTCTCTAATGTCCTTACTACATTTCAACTTTGTTATCCAGAAACCAAGATTCTTGAATTAATTTTTTTCATCCATCCCAACACTCAAACTGGACCCTGGCATTGCCTGGGAAGCTGAAGGGCAATCTCACCCTGCCTCACACTTGTTCCAGTTATGATCACAGCACAAAATACTCAGGTCTATACTCCCCAGAACTTTACTCCAGGTTATTTGTGCCTCCTCCTCCTTGGCTCATTTTTCCTCTGCTAACTACATGCCCCAATATTTTCATACCATACATTCCAAAATACTAACAAATTTCTTACACTTTCTGTGGTTCTTAATGGGGCACTTCTGGAACCCATTCCTCCCCTCTTCCATGATGACAGTTCCTTCACCTTATACCATACAATTCATCAGTCACATGATTATTCTCCTAGCTCCTCAATGCTAATCTCACCCTCTCAAAATTTCATCTTCTTTTAGAGTTGATGTCCCAGTAGATCACCCTCACTCCTTGTTGGTGCTGTCACCTAATGTTGTCCCTGGCATATCTCACACGTTCTTTGTGTATGAAGATAATTATCTTCCTTATTGCCATTATTTTTTCCCACCATTCATAATTTTCTATATAGTTTACACAAGGACAAAACAGATATAAATCAAATGAAAAAGTCAATTGAAATGTCTGAAAGGAGACATAAAGTCTTAAAAGTGATAGCTTTTTTAGCCAGGCTCTTGAGAAAGAGAAATATTATTGAATTCTAAAGCTTCCTTTAAATATGAAGAGACATACTCTGGTCAACATAAAGCACAGAGTTTATAACACAAGCCAGAGAGCCTAAGCTTATGGAAACTAAAGAAATAGAGATGTCTTATGCACAAGTGCTATGAAGGAAAAAACAGGGTTCTATAGAATAACAGACTTCCCTAATTTAGATTGGAGGGACAGGGGAAACTACTTAGAGGAAGTAACCTGAGATAAGAAAGATTTGTCAGTATTATTCTAACTAAAATTTATGTAAAAAAGCCTAAGTTATAAGCTAAGTGGACATTGGAGAGTGCTGAATGAAAGGGATATCAGATGGAAGAGTCAGTGGGAATTTGAGGACCATTTATTCATTTACTCAACAAATACTTCTAGAGTGATTTCTATATGCCATAGATTGGTCTATGTATTAAAGATCCAGTAGTGAGCAAAACAGATAAAAATCCGTGCTCTCACAAAGCCTATATTTTGGTGACAAGAGATGGCCAATATACAAAATAAATTAGTAAATTATAGAAAATAGAATTCTAAGGAGATAAATGAGTTCAGGAAGAGAGAAAGAGAGTATGGGTCACTGTTTTAAATAGGACAACTAAAGAATACCTCATTAAGAAAGAACACTTTGAACAAAGAGCTAAAGGCAAGGGAGTTAATAACAGGGGGAGATCTGTGGAACTATGTCCTAGAAAGATAAAGCAGCAAGTACAGAGACTAGGAGTTGAAGGAAGATTCTGTGTGCTCTATGAAGCAAAGAAGCCAGTAAGGCTAGAAAAGATGCACATGGAGGAGAGAGGGGATGAAGTTAGGGAGGTAATGGAATAAAAATCATGCAAAGCCTTATAGACTGCTGTGAGGACTTCATTTTTCTTTTTCTCTGAGTGAAATGGCAAGCCATTGGAGGGTTCAGAGCACAGAAGTGCCATGATCTGACTTATATTTAGACAAATCATCTTGGCTCTGTGTTGAGAGAATGGATTTTAGGTACAGGTAGGAAGACCATGTAAAAGATTATTGCAACAATGCAGGTGAGAAATTGATGGTAGCTTGGATCTGGGTGGTAGTAAAAGAGATGGGAAAAACTAGACACACTTTAAAACATGATTTTGTGATATGGTAGATGTATCTTGTGAGGAAAAGAGAGAAGTTTAATGACTCCAAGTTGGCTTTATTTGTTCCCTCTAAATAACTAGAAAAACAAGGTCACTAAGAATGGAATTGTAATTTACTCAGTTTGAGAAGACTTGGTTGGAAGGGGTTTAACAAGCAAGAGTAGTATGAGGCATGCCAAGCTAACTATGACAAGTAAACATCCAGTGGAGAAGTTGTGGCAGCAGTTAGATAAAGCAGTCTGGGGTTGAGATGAGAAGACAAGATTGTAGCTTTAAATTTGGGAGTCATCAGCATCTGGATGATATTTAAATATATGATATTCAGTGAGATCCCTAAGGATGTATGAAGGAAGGAAGGGCTGAAACTTGGGACATTCCAAAGAGAGACCAGCAAAGGAACCAGCAAAAGCAGTTGATGCAAAGAAGAAATGGACAGTGTGTTGCACTAGAAGCAAAGTGGAGAAAATGCTTCAAGATGGAGGGAATTAATTACTGTTCAATTGCTTAAGACTACTTAAGTAAGAAGGCTGAAAACCAATCATTGGTTCTGCAACATGGAGATGATCTTTTACCTTAAGAGGGTAATTTTGTTGAAATGATGGGTGCAGAAATTTCAGTGAAATGAACTTCAGAGAGAGTGGGAGGAGGAAAATTGCAGACAGAAAGCTTAGAGAACTCTTTTAAGAAGTATTCCTGTGAATAGGGATCTGAAAAGTGAGACTAGCTAATAGGGATCTAAAAAATGAGGCTATAGAGAAAAATGGGGACAAAAATAACAGCATTTATGCCAACTAATTAGAATGAACCAGTTAAAGAAGAAAAACTGATGATGCAGGAGAAACAACAGAGAACTTATAGGGAAATGTTCTTAAAAAGAGAGTGTGAGTAGACAGTTGGCAGAAGTGTCAACCTCTGGGTGGAGGATAGACAGTTCATCTGTGGGAAAATGAGAAGGTTGGGCACATGGGTAAGGATACTGCAGGTGTGAAGGTGGGAACTTGGGGAAGAGCGTATATCTTATGTTTCCTAAAAAATGTGTCAGTATCTCATGAGCAGGACCACTATGGATTCACCCTTCATAGTGCCAAAACTTCACATAATAGAACCCCAACAAATTGATCTTTAAGAAGAATAAAATGCTACACACTATATATACATAATGAACACACACATGCACACACATACGCTATATCTGTGTGTACACAATTCATCCTTCCCACAACTTCAGCAAAGAACAATGTCCTCGACCCCTATGATTGTTAAACACCAAGTTCAAGTGTACAAAAAACTCTGAAAAAGTTACACAGCCTTCTCCCTATGTCCTCATATTTTAATGATTTGACACTTTAAGCTTGCCTCTTACACAATGTCATTTTTATTTATGAAATAAGCTTTGCAAAGCAGACTCCAAATCTTGTCACATGTAATGATAGCTCTACATTGTTTTAAGATAATCAAAACTGAGTCCACATAATTATTTATTTATTTAGCATTTGCCCTATCTATTGTCAGTTGAAAATGGATTGGATACTTTTTAACTGCTTGGCCAACCAAGTACGAAAATTAAACTAAATATATTGGCTCAATCTATTTAGGAAAAATATCTAATTTTCTGAATGAATAGGTTGACTTCTGTTTCTGGAAGTCTGGCAATTGGATACCCTAATGGACACTCCCACTGTAAAGAACTAAAAATGCTGCAGAAATACATTTTAAAATTTGTCATGTATCAGTGAACTAGCAAGTAGGAAAACTCAGAAATAACCAAAAGCAAAGTGAAATCAGCTAAGCTGAGCCACAGAACCTGAGCTTTGTCCATGAACTTTGTTTTTCATGGACACAGACATTGGAAGACAAGGTTTGGGGTCAATCTATAATGTATAGAAGGCCACGTCATTAAATCAGGGATTCTCATGTAAACTAGGGTTTCCAGGGAAAGGAAAACTAGAGATTACCCTCAGGGTCTTAAAAGGAAAACTGATTCCCTTGAACTTTTGCACTGAGTAGATGGGGATAAAAATTTCTCTTGATAATTTGAGACCTCAAACCGGTCTTTATAGGCTGATATCACAATATGGATAATGTGAAAAATCTTAAGCTAAGAATTTAATTATAAGTGAGCTCATATTTGTAGTGTCTTCAGGTGCCTGAAATAAGCAAACACAAATCTTCCTTGAGGAACATACTTCCTTCACAGATCTCAAAGAATTATTAGGAATAAAGTGTTTTAAGAAATATTACTATAGTCTAAAATCATCTAACTGGCAAGAAATAAGACACTATGAGGGTGAGCCACCAAAAACAAAAGACAACAAAATCAGAACAGAAAAAATTGTAACTTGAAAATATCAAATTTAGACAATAAAGTAAGTATATATTCTATATGTAAAAAATAACATAAGAAATAAAAAATATGAAAAAAGAGTAAGAGGCTAGGTCAGTGTGGTGGAATAAATACTCTGAAGGGCTCTCCCACTACAAAATAACAAGTCTTCCACTAACTGTAATTTTTATACATTACAGGTTTGCAGAAGATAAAGGAAATTCCCAAGCAAAAACAGTATCAAAAATATTAGTTAAAGTAACAGTCATAAGTGTTAAATATATGCATAATGCAAAGTGGTCATCAGTGCAACTGCCAGTTATTGAAAGACTAATCTTTGAGATAGCAGCAAGTTGTTGGAGCTGAATCTGAGTCATCGGGAAAATCAATGGAAAGGATCAAAGAAGTTCAAAGACAGAAGATTCCTGTTGTTGTTAAATGAAGCAAACATTAAATCTCTAAATGAAGCAATAATTAATTTTAGCTCCTATTGTTTAGCACAGATTAAAATCAACTAAGACTGGACTCAAAATCAAAGAATAGCAAGTACATATGAAAACATTATAGAAGGGTAATAGCTAATAACACAGTGATCATCAAATGTAGATCTTAGGCATATAATGTTTAATAAGTATGTATGATATATTTTAAAAAATAAACAATGGACTAAAAATGATGAGTATGCAATAGGGATTATCCCACATAATTAGGTAGATTTAAAAATTAATAGCTAGAACAATTGTGTTAGTCTGTTCTCTTATTGCTATAAAGAAATAACTGAGACTAGGCAATTTATAAAGAAAACAGGTTTAATTCAGCTCCTGGTTCTGCAGGCTGTATAGGAAGCATAGTGGCTTCTGCTTGGCTCCTGGGGAGGCCTCAGAAAATTAACAATCATGGCAGAAGGTGAAGCGATAGCAAGACGTCTCACATGGAGTGGGCAGGAGCAAGGAAGTGAGGGGAGAGGTGCTACACACTTTTAAACAACCAGATCTCAGGATAACTCACTATCGCAAGAACAGCAGCTAGGGTATGGTGCTAACCCATTCATGAGAACACCACCTCTATGAGCCAATCATCTCCCACCAGGCCCCACCTCCAACACTGGGGATTACAATTCAACATGAGATTTGGGTAGGAACACAGATCCAAACCATATCAACAGTATATAATCATTATTTTTTTAAAGTGTAATGGTTGGGGTTGAAAAGCACATTATCTACAGCTGAAGAGATAGTTAGAAGCAATTGAACTGAAAAATGCAAAATAGGGTATGGAAGCTAATAAAGAGAGATTAAGATATATGGAAGACAGAATGAAAAGGTCTAACATGAAGCTAACTGCAGGTTTAGAAGGAAAGCATAGAGAAAATAAAGACACAATGTGTGGCTTTAATGGCTTATGGCTTTCTAGAACTGACAAAGGGCATGAATTAATGATACATGAACCCCACTTACTATGATGAATAAATAAAAGGAAATCCACATCTAAAAATATTGTACTGGCCAGGCGCGGTGGCTCATGCCTGTAATCCCAGCACTTTGGGAGGCCGAGGCGGGTGGATCATGAGGTCAGGAGATCGAGACCATCCTGGCTGACACGGTGAAACCGTGTCTCTACTAAAAATACAAAAAATTAGCCGGGCATGGTGGCGGGCACCTGTAGTCCCAGCTACTCGGGAGGCTGAGGCAAGAGAATGACGTGAACCCGGGAGGCGGAGTTTGCAGTGAGCCGAGATAGCGCCACTGCACTCCAGCCTGGGCGACAGAGTGAGACTCTGTCTCAAAAACAAAACAAAACAAAAGAAAACAAAAAAACATTGTACTGAAACTGCAGAAAATGAAAATGAAAACATAGAGAAGATATAAAAAGAGTGAGAAATAAAAGACAGTTTACCTAGAAAGAAAAGACAAATAGGCTGATACCATGCTTCTTAATACCAACAATAGAAACTAAAAATAACAAAATAATATATTCAAATTGCTGAGGGAAAATGGCTATCAAGTCCTACTTTTGCACCCAGAAAATCATAATTTTTAAAAATAAGGGACAAATAAATCCAGCACATGATTTTTAAGGTATTTTTATGCAACATTCTTATGTTAAAGGATATCTAACATATGTATTTTACTAGAAAAGGAAATTATCCCAGGAAGAACTTCTAAGATCTAAGAAAGCATGATAAGCAAATAATTTATAAGCTTGTATATAAATCTCAAACACAAAATAACATATATATCGGGATAGTAATAAAGTGTTTTAAGGCCCTTGGATTACTTGGGGGAGGAGCTAAAGTACTAACTCCTGAGTTTGTTAGGTAAAGCATGCACAGAAACATTTTAAGGTTAACCACGAAAAAGTAGTAATAGGCTGTATAATTTTCACACTAGTAGAATGGAGAAAAAAAGGACAGAAAAACAAACAAACAATAATGACAACAAAACTCAATCAATGGTAAAAAATAAAGGCCAGAAAATAAAAAGAAAGATGCTGGGAATAAATTAAAATAAGTGAATACTCATAATAAATACAAATGAACTACAGATGTCATATAAAAGAACCAGACTGCAGAATTTAAATTAAAAAAAAAAAAAAACACTTTATGCTGTTTAAGAGAAGTACCAAGAACATAAGGACAAAAATAGTTGAAAATGTAAACATGGAAAAAGACACCAGACAACTCTAAACAAAAAGCACAATAATATAATATTAACAGACAAAAAAGATTTTAAAAATGCTTTTATGAGTTGAACAAATTACTATATAAAAGTAGATGGTTCAATTCTCTAAGAAGATATGATAACATTAACCCGATTCATATAATAAATAATTCTCAAATTATTTCCTTTTCTAGTAAAATACATATGTTAGATATCCTTTAACATAAGAATGTTGCATAAAAATACCTTAAAAATCATGTGCTGGATTTATTTGTCCCTTATTTTTAAAAATTATGATAAATTTTGATGAAGGAAGAATGGACAAATCCATCATTAAAATGGAAAGTTCCAATACAACTCTCTCAACTGAATAAACAACCACAAAATAGTGAAGATACTGAATATTTGAAAAACACAAGTTTGAATTATTGGACATAAGTTCTTATTTACATGATTAAAGAATACACGAATACACATATTTCTCAGTACACCTGAATATTTATAAAAATTGTGGCATAAAGCAAGTATCAAAGAATTTGCATCATACAAACTGCTCATACATCACAAATATCTTAAAAGTTAATTTTAAAATTCTTAAATTCTATGTTGGAATTCAAAATCACACTTTTAAGTAGCTTATGAATTAAAGAAGAAATTATAAATAAATTGTAAATGTACAAGAATTAGACAAAAATGAAGATATGATATTGAAATTTATGAAATGCAAATAATATATTACTTAGAAATTTGTAGACTTAAATGCTTACATTAGAAAAGTAGAAGGTATGTTAGAACAAAAGATGAAATAAATTTGGGTGCTTGGTCTATTGGTAAAGGACAATTTAGGCCAAAAATGACAGAGATAATAATGAAAGATTATATTACAGAATTTATTAATTTTATCTGTTGTACATTACAGAAGAATTGAGCCAAAGGCATTTAGGACATTTTCTGTAGACCCTAAAAGAAAGTCAAAACTCTGACAAATCTCAATTGAAATTAACAATCCATTATGTGTGTATTAATATTAAAG
Organism: Gorilla gorilla gorilla; assembly: GCF_029281585.2. Classification (NCBI taxonomy): domain Eukaryota; kingdom Metazoa; phylum Chordata; class Mammalia; order Primates; family Hominidae; genus Gorilla; species Gorilla gorilla. Next base: position 171,257,794 of record NC_073224.2, read on the forward strand.
GCAGCTGGCCATAAAAGAGCAATATAGATTTTATAAAGTATCAGGACTTACTTAATTGCATAAATATTGTTTATCTCAAAGTAGTTACACCTAATATAAGGAACAATGAAATAGTGATTGCTTTAAAAAATAATGTGATGGGTTTCAGCTTCTGGAAATAGCTGAATAGATCCTAACAAACAAAACCTCCTGCCAATAACAACTATAAATTCTGGGCAAAATATAATTTCAGTATCCATAAAAAAGAATGAGATCATGCCTTTTGTGGGAACATGGATGGAGCTGGAGGCTATTATCCTCAACAAACTAACGCAGAAACAGAAAACCAAATACCACATGTTCTCAGATATATGTGAGAGCTAAATGATGAGAACACAAGGACACATAGTGGGGAGCAACACATTGGGGTTTGTGGGAGGGCCTGGAGATGGGAGGAGGGAGAGGAGCAAAAAAGATAACTATTAGGTACTGGGATTAATTCTTGCATGATTAAATAATCTGTGCAACAAACCCCCACGAAACGAATTTACCTATGTAACTAACCTTCACATGTAACCTTGAACCTGAAACAAAAGTTTTCCAAAAAACTTCCTGGAGGCACTGGAGAATGAACAAAAGCAGGCAGATAATGGGTAAGAGGAAGGGCAAATTTTTGGAAGAAGGGAATAGCATAAGCGAGTTTCCCTTTTTAATAGAAATTTAGGAAACTGAGGGCAGGCCCTAGTCAGTTTAAATGGGGATATTAAAAAAAAATACACTGTTTTACCAACAGGATGAACCAGGAATATGATGCTTATAGCGTAATATACAGAGAACACCCAAAGACTGAAGAATTCATGAGATATTTTTAAAGGGGATAGGTTGATGAAATAATCATACAAAAGTAACATTGATTGTTGTGGACCTACTAAACATTAAGCATTGTGAAAAAATACCAAGTTAAATCTGGCACTGGTTCTACCCTCAAGCAGCTTATGGTAGGTAATAGATTACTGATCAGTCCTATCAGTAAGGTACAGATTAAATTCTGTGAGCTTTCAGAGGAATAGATCAAACAAGGTTTTGGACAGATGAAAATCTGAGATGTCCTAAACGATGAAAAGTTTTGGATTTTGTAGTGAAAAGGGGAAGGGCACTGCAGGAGGAAGGACCAGCATAAGGAAAAGTTGAAGCAGTAAAAAGCAACTAGGAGACTGGGAATAGTAGGTAGTAAAATAGAATAGCTAGACTTGAGGATAAGTGAATGTTAGTAATAGGAAATTGTTTTGATAAGGTGGTTCATATCACTAAAAGCTTTTAATACCAACAACAAAAAGTGACCAAGATGCCCCCATCTCTTGAAACCCTAACATGCTTAAAAATTAACCGCTAGAAAGGAATCTTTAATTATTATGATTTTTAAGGAACTCATATCTCTAAATAGAGAAAAAGATAATAAAGCAGCTATGATTTAAGTAAAGATGTAAAAGAAAAAATTGTTATTAGATTTAAATTATACAAAAATATAGTCTAGTGATGAGTGACATTAGGAAGAAAGAGTTACATATATAAAGAGGAAAATTTTTAAAAGATAATATATAGGAGGTATGAACTAGAGGGCACAGACCTCTTCCAAAATCTTGACCAGAAACATCAGAGAGAGAAACATTGTCCACTCAAGTCTGAGAGCACGCGATAGGTTTGTTCCACATGAGCCTTATATCTGTAGATGTGAGCCAAGGATAGAGGGAAAGAAAGCAGGAGAAATAAATATTCCAGTATACCAGGAAATTAATCATTCCAGAGAAAATAATCAAATAGTATAGAAAAAAAAATTTCCCTCAGAAGGCTTACAAGATACTGCATAATTTAGGTCACCTAAATAGCCTAAATAATCCATGTCTGATGTTTTCAGGTGCTTTCTGGTTATTGCTGCAGATCTCGTTCCTGAATTAAAAGCACAATAATATGTTTATTTGTGGGGTACCTACATTTTAATGCTGCCTACTCAGTCTCTTTCTATTTTATGTTCATTACTACACAGAAGATACCTCTTCTGTAAGGCATCCCAGACAGTTTTGTTTTTACACACACACACACACACACACACACAAACACACACACACAGTATTGTTCTGGGGGTGTTACTGCTACTGAACAGGGGAGTCATGACAAGCAGAGCATATGATGACTGATAAACACTGTCTAATGGAATTACCTCTCGAGAAATTGTGGGTAATCTAATGAAACTGTTTGTTACGCACAGTCCAGGCACCTCCGTGGTGGCACGATGCCCAGTTTCTCCATTGCCAGGAAACATCCATTCTCAGGGGTGGGGGAAGGAAAGGATCTGGTTAGCAAGGTCTGCTGATTTTCCCCTCTGTCTCAAATGCCTTCTCTTTGACATAGGTATTACTGTAACTTCAGGGATGCCATTAGGGGGTAACAGATATATATGAGCAAAAGAAACTATGGTCACCTTTTTCTGAACACTAAATCAAACAAAAGTCAACAACATACACAAAGAACCCCAAACACACAGACATAGTCTGTGCCTCTCTAAGTTACCCAGAGATCTCCATCTAAAGAAGGCAGTGTGGTGGGTCTCTGCCTTCCCCTGCCATCTAGTGCTAACATAAAATGATTGTCTTTTATTTTGTGTTTAATTTTAGAAATATTTTCTTAGCTTGCAAGATTTAATTCAAGAGCCTCCTCCTCTATTATGCCATTCTAAACCTGTGTGTATCCATTTATGGGCAGATGGACATGTCCCCCAGTTTGTGCCCTGTATAAATACATTCACTCCTATTGACAGAATTTTTTTTTTTTTTTTGAGACAGAGTATTGCCCTGTCCCCCAGGCTGGAGTTTAGTGGCACCATCTCAGCTCACTGCAACCTCCGCCTCCCAGGTTCAAGCAATTCTGCCTCTGCCTCCCAAGTGGCTGGGATTACAGGCATGTGCCACCATGCCCAGCTAATTTTTGTGTTTTTAGTAGAGATGGGGTTTCACCATGTTGGCCAGGCTGGTCTCGAACTCCTGACCTCATGATCCACCCACCTTGGCCGCCCAAAGTGCTGGAATTACAGGCGTGAGCCACCGTGCCCAGCCTTGACAGACTTTTTTTAATGTCAATTACCTACCTGCCTCCTTGGATATCTCAATGTTATTCACATTTTGACAACATGAAACAAATAAATACAACAGGAAACCATAGATATCATGGTTCACATGTAAACAGAACGCCACTTGAATCCCTTTTACTTGCTTTGTCCATGTGTCAGAACATATCATTAATCAATATTAGTGAGTTCAACCTTAATTTAACATGTATTGAGTGCAGTCCTAGGCACAGTGCTAGCAGTAGAGATTCACCAATGAGTGAAACACAATTTCTACCCTAAATGAGCTTAACAACTAGTGGAGAGTTGTAAGACAGAGAGGTAACACCATAAGGGCAGAGACTTTGTTATTGTTTAGGTAGTTCACTGATCCATTCCCCAAACCTAGAATAATGTCTGGCACATACAAGGTGAATGAATGAATAAATGAGGAAAGTACAGGAGACTGTGACGGTGCATTGGAGAGGCAGTACTGGAGGGCTCACCACTGCTATACCTTCAGAATGTCACTCTGCCTGCTGGACTGGCCTTGCTATGTGTCCCTGAAACCACAGTCTCCTCACCTTGCACCATATACTAGCATTCAATATTTTTAGACACCTGTCCTGTCTGCTTTGCCCCTGAACACTAAGCATGACTATGCCTACAACGTTACTGAAGGTACAGTACCATGATGACAATGATTATCAGGGAAAATTTGATAAGTAAGTATCAGCTTGAAAGCAAAAGGCAGCATGACACAATGGTTTCTACCACCTCTTTATTATGTGCCAGGCTTGAGTCATAGCCAAAAGTTTCAGTAGGTAGCAAAGAATTAGAGGATTTCATCATGTCTGCCTATGAGCTCTGTTTATCGTTTTAGTACATTTATTAATATATTAATACATGGGGTTGTATATTATAGAAGGGAACAATTTCCTTCCTGTATCCAAACTCCTTTGTATCCTGCAAAATAGGAAGTATTGAGAAAAAGCCTCTGCTATTCCCTACACCACCTCTCTTACTTTTTCCATAGGAAGAAATCATGAATTATTTAACTAAAGAGATTGTTAAAGAAGAAGTATGAGTGCACATAGCTCTACCCCTTTTTTGGCTCTCTTTGGAGAGAGCTTGCCCCTAGGAAGTACACATTCTTACTTCCTCAAGGGTGAAAGGTTACTCAGGCTAAGCCGGCTCTGTTCTTAAAGGAAAACATCGAAGTCTCTACCTTGTAACAATGTAGGTTAGTAACCTGCCATAAAATCCTATGAAGATTACTGAGAGCCCATTTGAACCTCAGATGTAAATTAGATTCTCCATTAAATTTTAGTGGGAATCAGTGGATGATTTGACCCTAAGTGATGCAAACCCCCCAAATCTGAGACAGTTCTCAGTTAATTTAAAAAGTTTATTTTGCCAAGGTCAAGGATGCACACTTGTGACACAGCCTCAGGAGGTCCTGACGACATGTGGCCAAGGTGGTAGTAGTACAGCTTGGTTTCACACATTTTAGGGAGACATGAGACATCAATCAAAACGTGTAAGATGTACTTTGGTTCAGTCCAGAAATGGGACAACTTAAGGTGAAGGCGGGACAACTCGAAGTAGGGAGGGGGCTTCCAGGTCATAGGTAGTTAGGAGAATTTGGTTGTATCTTTCAAGTTTCTGATTGGCCTCTCCAAATGAGGCAATCAGATATGCACTTATCTCAGTGAGCAGAGGGGTGACTTTGAATAGAATGGGAGGCAGGTTTGCTCTAAGCAGTTCCCAGCTTGACTTTTCCCTTTAGCTTGCTGATTTAGGGGGCCCCAAAGTTTATATTCCTTTCACAGTGACGAAAGTATCTATCATTTTTTTCAGAACTTGGAGAGGGGAGTATAATTAGTTAGTTGGCTTCCTTAGGATCCCAGTGCCAATGACCAGGAATCTAATATTAACTGAGCACTTACTATATACAAGCAGTTAATGCTGGGTAATGTTTATGTAATTTGATATTCCACTATTTTCCAAATGTAGAAACTGAGGTATAGAGGGATTACATGGGTCCAAAGTCACATAACAAATCTAGGGCAAGTCTGTATAAATGCAGAGCCTGTGCTCATTCCTTTATACCACTGTGCCTTCTATTTTTCTAATGTGCTAAAAACATCACTTGGCATATCATTTAGCTTAAGAGGCTGGGAGCAGGAGGGGAAGAAAAAGAATATTATATAAGAATTATATTAAATTTGAATTTGTGGGCAAGAGGTTCTGGGACAAATAATGATCCTGTCAGGCACAATAGATCATAAGGTTTTCATTGAATTTTATAAAATAAAAAGGGTAATTAAATATACTTTAATAGTAATATGTGGTAAAATGCATATCAAGAATTATAAATCATAGTCATATTTATTTAAAAGACCTTGTAAAAGATTCCATGTCTTTGAGGACATAAGTGTTTAAATCCTAATTTGGAGCCCCAACCCCTAAGCTAAATTAAATAAACTTGCTTAATAGGGTGACAAAGTAAGCTAATATGAAAGAGCTCAAGTACATTTCACATCTGCATCTACAAAAATGCAGTAAGTCTTAGACACTGCTGGCAGAAGTTTTCACATGCACTCTTATGCAAAATATTACATTAATAAACAGTAATGAGTAATCTAGCTAACTCCACTTTAGCTAAGAAAAGGTTGAAAAGAGTTTAAGAAAGAATAAAACCAGAAGATCAATATAGCTTGAAAAAAAAAAAATTTTACCAGCCTATACACTTGAGAACTTCCTAGGTACTACACGTGGTGATCATCTTACTTGTTTCATGTAAGTCACAACAAAGAAGTTTGTTGTTTTGCAGAATCACGTTCTATCACTTAACTGGTTGGCATGGCTATGTGGAAGGCATTCTCCATTGCAGGATTCCAGATCTCATTTCTTACAAGACCTGAGGAAGTCATCTGGAAATTGCAGTCTTTTGCTGATCATACCTTTCTTGAAGTATCTGTTCCTCTCTGCTCCCAAGAATAGTGACGCTCACTCCAAGTAGTTATCAGGTGAAATAGAAGAGCCTCTGAAATTTATCTATGCATACTTTTCTTATCAAATATATTTTTAGAAAATCTTTAAAATATTTTTTCTTGAAAATTATTGGAAAATTCCATCATACTTTATAAGAGTACACAATGTTTATCGTCTAATTTTCTGAAGTAAAAAGAAATCATTATATACTGGCATTTATGCTACCTCCTTATCCTACTCATCTTCTGCATGAATAAGCATTCAAGTGATACTGTATTATAATAACCATAATACATTAAATCATTTCAAGTGAGGGCAGATCAGATTTGTTTGTTTTCCCCACAACTTCACCCTCCAGCAACATTTAATTTAGTAGTACCAAACGCATTGGCATTGCTCAAATATATCTAACTATATCTATGTTTAATTTTTATGGCTTTACCTACGTCAGAATGTGTTAACTCAGACGGCATATCACTATATGCAGACAGTGGTATAATTATATGATATCACAGAATATTTTATATACATTCTTAAATGCATTAGCAGTAAATTAGGTATATTGGTTAACAATTTCTGTGAAAATACTTCATAACAAAATATCTCAAAAGTCTGTGGCTTAAAGCAACATGTGTTTATTGTTGCTTAAATGTCTGTGTTTTGGCTGGAGCTCAGTTGGTAGAGCTGGGCTCATGGGGTCGCTCTGCTCCACACTGACAGCAAGTAGTCCTTGCCTGTTCCCTGTGCCTTTCATCTTCCTTGGAGTATCAGGCTGTCCAATCCATCTACTGCTCATAGTGAAGGCACAAAACAGAAAGAAGAAATCATACAAAGCCTCTTGAGATCTAAGGTCCAAGGTGATTCCATGTTGTTTCTTTCTCGTTCTGTTAACCAAAACAAAGCATGTGGCTGAACCTAAAGTGAAAAGGTGGGAAAATAATTTTCTCTCCATTAGTGGGAGGAACTGCAAGGTCACATGACAAAAGGTGTTGATACAGACAGGAATGAGGCCAACCATGCAGTCATCTATCAACATTAGGTATTTCTTAAAATTCAAAGCTTTCACCGTTTGACATTGCAGCTCTAGACCCCCCCCAAAAATGGCTACATTAATCTATTCAACAAGTTTAATAATGTATTTAGTTCCTACTATGTGCCACACAAAACTCTTTGTTCTGGATGTTCAATAGGAAATGAAACAGACAAAACTTCCCATGCTCATGAAATGTACATTATAATTGAGGAAAGAGAGGAAGAGAGCCCTATTAACAATGCAAGAGAGAAAGAAAGAGAAAGAAATGACTTGGATATAAGCAGTAGAACAAAAGAACAAAAATGAATCCAATCAAATAACTTGAGCATGAGGCTTAAAATCCCTGGGCCATGTCAGTATTATCACACTTCTGTCTTGGTACCAATGGTTCTGAGCACAATTCTCAGCTCTACCACTTACCAGCTGCATGATCTTGGGCTACTTATTGCCCACTCCAGGACCGAATTTCTGCAAATAGAAATAATAAGTATGACTCTGTTGTTTCTTGACATTTTAATAATCGCCATTCTGATGGGCATGAGATGGTATCTCATTGTGGTTTTGATTATTCATTTCTCTAATGATCAGTGATGTTGAGCTTTTTTCATATGTTTGTTGGCCATGCAAATACCTTCTTTTGAGAAGTGCCTGTTCATATCCTTTGCCCACTTTTTGATGGGGTGATTTGTTTTTTCTTGTGAATTTGTTTAAGTGCCTTGTAAATTCTGGATATTAGACCTTTGTCAGATGGGTAGGTTGTGAAAATTTTCTCCCATTCTATAAGTTGCCTGTTTACTCTGATGCTAGTTTCTTTTGCTGTGCAGAAGCTCTTTAGTTTAATTAGATCACATTTGTCAATTTTGGCTTTTGTTGCAATTGTTTTTGGTGTTTTAGTCATGAAGTCTTTCCCCATGCCTATGTCCTGAATGGTATTGCCTACGTTTTCTTCTAGGGTTTTTATGGTTTGGGGTTTTACATTTAAGTCTTCAATCCATCTTGAGTTAACTTTTGTATAAGGTGTAAAGAAGGGGACCAGTTTCAGCTTCTGCATATGGCTGGACAGTTTTCCCAGCACTGTATAATGAACAGGAGATCCTTTCCTCATTGCTTGTTTTTATCGGGTTTGTCAAAGATCAGATGGTTATAGATGTGTGGTGTTATTTCTGAGTTCTCTGTTCTGTTCCATTAGTCTATGTCTCTGTTTTGGTAGCAGTACCATGCTGTTTTGTTTACTATAGCCTTATATATAGTTTAAAATCAGATAGCGTGATGCCTCCAGCCTTGTTCTTTTTGCTTAGGATTGTCTTGGATATACAGGGTTTTCTTTGATTCCATATGAAATTTAAAGTAGTTTTTTTTCTAATTCTGTGAAGAATGTCAATGGTAGTTTGATGGGAATAGCACTGAATCTATAAATAGATGCTGATGAGGCTGTGGAGAATAGAAACACTTTTACACTGTTGGTGGGAATGCAAAAGTTCAACCATTTTGGAAGACAGCATGGCGATTCCTCAGGATCTAGAACTAGAAATACCATTCAACCCAGCAATTCCATCACTTGGTATATACCCAAAGGAATATAAATCATTGTACTATAAAGACACAAGCACTCGTATGTTATTGCAACACTATTTACAATAGCAAAGTCATGGAACCAACCCAAATGCCAACCAGTGATAGAAGGGATAAAGAAAATGTGGTATATATACACCATGAAATACTATGAAGCCATAAAAAGGAATCATGTCCTTTGCAGGGACATGGATGAAGTTGGAAGCCATCATCCTCAACAAACTAACACAGGAACAGAAAACCAAACACCTCATGTTCTTACTCATAAGTGGGAGTTGAACAATGAGAACACATGGACACAGGGAAGGGAACATCACACACCAGTGCCTGCTGTGGGGTGAAGGATGAGGGGAGGGAACTTTGGGGACAGGTCAATAGGTGCAGCAAACAAACATGGCACACGTATATCTATGTAACAAACCTGCACGTTTTGCACATGTATCCCGGAACTTAAAGTAAAATAAAACAAAAACAAAAACAAATGAACAAAAAATGTATTACTCTTATTTACCATTTTGCAAGTAGTTGATCATAACGAAATAATCTGGGTGGGCGAAATAGTAGTAAAGTAATTCACCACACCTTGGAGCTTCAGAGTAACTGTAATGTTGCTTTTGCAACCAACTCAAGGGGTAATATAGAGAAATTGACCCTTCTGTACTAGTTTACCACATGGTAAAATGGGACCAAGAATGCTCCCAGCATAAAACATAGCTAATAAAAATGGAAAATAGAACTTAAGAGTTACACAAACTTTCAGGAATCCAGTGTTACTAATAATAATTTTATAGTTGTAGTGATTAAATTTCTAGAGAATGATAACAAAGCCAAGTATTTTCTGCATTGTGTAAGTAGGCTTCCAAGTTGGAATTTAAAAAGTTATAAGCTCAAATAAAATAAAAACTTGTCTTAGTGGCTCAGTTTAATAACCATGTTAGTTATTTTTGTTAGCTCAGCAAACAGATAGATGTTAATAAAGATAAAAGTGTCTCCACAGAAATAGCAACAAAAAGATCCCCCTTGTAGTTTTAAAGAAGTAATTGAGACAAGGGGTTCATTGGTTCTGGGTTCAAGTCTCAGCTCTACCACCAACCAGCTGCATGACCTTTGGTAAGTTTTTACCCACTTCAGGAATCAATTTCTGTAAATTAAAATAATAAGAGCAACATACAGTTATTGCAAGGACTAGATGTGGGTAAAATATACTACCGTTTGTGTTTACTATCCTGCCTAAATCCTGAGGAAATAGTTGCAAAAGTCCAGTTAGAGAATAATAATAATAGCTAACATTTACTGAAGGCTTTTAGATGCCAGGTGCTGTGCTCAGCACTTTGTAAGAATTATCTCAGCAAATCTTCAAAATAGCCTCATGGGAACACTATGGATTGAATTTTACAGATGTGTCTTAGAGAAAGTTACAACCTTGCCCACAGGCCTTTGGCTGGCAAGTAGCAGAGCCAGGCATCAAATCCACATCACCTTGCCTTCTAAGTCCTTGTTCCTAGCCACCATGACGTACTGCCCCCTCTTTCTCCCCAAAAATGGAGTGATACTGGCCAGTAAAGGACAGTGATTCAGATTACAAGTAACTATTTTTAGATAGGCACTTATTCAGTTATTTAGTTACTCATTCAAAAAGCTGTTTTTTTAAAAAAAACAAATGTAAGTACAGTTATATGTCAAAAACATAAAGATGACCAGGATTTAATTTCTGTCCTTGAGACACATTTTAGGGAATGATAACCATTGCAAGATAGTTGGTATAAAATTTAGCAGGAAACTTCATAGACAAAATGATACTTGACACATTAACTGGATTTTTTGCATAGAGATAAGTCAGTACATTTGACTGAATTGTGTATGAAATGATCATCTTCAAGCCCATGAGAAGAAAACTGTAGCAAGTTGACTATCTAACCTGCAGAACTGTAATCAGAAAACTTGTGCCACAGTTGTTGGTCCTGCTCTACGCACTAGATCAGAATAAATTGCATCTGTAATATATGGTCTTTGGTTCTTAATGTTTATATTGATATAGCCATTCTAAAACCCAGCCATAGGATCTAGATTGGAACTTCATAGTGCAGGACTCAAATTTTACATGGCTCTGTGTACACCTGGGTTATTATACATGGTAAGCATTACTAATGTTCATCAATATCCAGTTCTTCTGCCACTTTGGACACAAAGACTGCACTTCTGAGCTTCAAGGGGAGTAGAGACATGTGACTCATTACAGCCGGAAAAGGGTAGAAAAGACATGTATCTCTCCTTTCCATGTTGAGAAACAAAAAGCCTGTGAGATTTCTCCAGGATCTCTCTTCCGCCACTATAGGCGTTGGAGGCCACTTGTTCTTCTGTTGTAGCCGCAAGTAGATGGAGCTTCTGTTAGCCTGGGTTACTAAAAGAATAATAAAACTTTCTTATGCTATGACTCTAGGATTTGAAGATTAATGTCCCTTAAGCATAACCTAACTCTGACTAACACAATATAAATCCCCAGAGATATACATTATTAACAATAATATACAGTCAGACTAGTAATTGGTATGGAAAAGTATACTTTCTATATAGAAAGAATAAACAGAAAGAAAAACAGAAAGAAGGAGGTATACTGAAGAAATTTCAGATCTCATTGAAGCCTTGAAAAATCAAATCATTTCAGACAAGTTTTCCTTATGGTAGGTTTTTCAATATCTCTTTGAGTAGAATATAATTCTGGGTAACTAATTAACTTACTAAATAAATATGTATTGGATTATTACCATATGCAAGTCAGAGAGCTAGTGTCAGGGATAAAAGAATAAACCAGAGACAGTGCCCACTCTCAAGAAGCTTAAAGTCTAGATTGGAATGCAGATAAATAATTAAGAAATTATAATTCATTATAATAAGAGCAGTATTAGGGAAAGTATAGAGAATCCATAGCAAGGGCATTTTTCCAGACTGAGGGGCTGAGGGAAGCTGGGACCTAAGGGATTATTGTGAATTAGGCAAGCAGATTGTGATAGGTTTAGGAGCTACCTTAATGAAAATGATATGATTGATATTTATATTTTGATAATAATAAAAGTGGATACGTCTCTTACTAAGTGCCACTCACTGTATTAGAGTCAGGGTTCTCTGGAGAAACAGAACCAAAGGGTTCTGTGTCTGTCTGCACATGTGTGTGTATGTGTATGTGAAGAGAGAGAGAGATTTATAATAAGGAAGTGGCTCATGCAATTATGAAGACTGACAAGTTCAAATCCACAATGTGGGCTGGCAGGCTCAAAACCCAAGAGAACCAACGGGACAGTTCCAGTCTGAAGGCCAGCATGAAGACACCTAGAAAAGCCAACAGTGCAGATGAATTCTGAAGGTTGTCTACTGGAGAATTATTTATTATATGGGGGAAGATGGATCATTTAGTTCTATTTAAGACTTCAATTAATTGGGTGAAGCCCACCCTCATTATGAAGAGTGATCTGATTTACTCTACTGATTCAAATGTTAATCCAATCTAATGTTAAAGCCTACCAACTTAAATGTTAATTTCACCCAGAATTACCCTTTCAGAAACACCCAGAACAATGTTTGACCAAATATCTCGACACCCCTTGGCCCAGTCAAGTTGAAATATAAAATCAATCACCACACATATATAAGTTAATGTAATTATCACAGCAACCCTCAAAGTAGGCATAACTGTTACCATCCCTATTTACAAATGGATAGATTTTCCAGAAAAATAAATGTAGATGAAGATTACAAACTGAAGGAGTTTAGTAAGCCATGATACAGAGGTATAAAACAGTAATTCAGAATGACTATAGTCTAAATGTAGTGTTGGTAACAGTATAAGGAACAGGAAGGAAAGAAAAGGATGAAGCTGAACTTTCTTCTGCTCACCTAGAGAGCTCCTCTCCCAGGTGGCCAGTGTTCTAACTTGTTTTGGGCCTTCCATCAAAGTTCCTCTACATGGAGAGACCTCCCCTGACCACCTGGATTTAGGCTGAACATCACCTTTATTCACCATCTTCTTTCCTATTTCATATTTAACAACCATATTACTAGTTGATGAACTGTATGGTTTTCTTACTTAATATCTTGCTTATTGTCTCTCTCTCTCAACTAGAATATAAGCTCATTGAAGGCAAGGATTTCTGTCTGTTGGAATCTGTCTGGTGCTACTTTCCCAGCATTGAGAATACAGCCTGGAACATAGGAGGCATTCATGAAACAATGCTGAATGACACTTTTAGTTTTATTCAATTTTATTTTTTATTTTTTAAATGTAATTTTATTTTATTTTAAATTTCGGGACACATGTGCAGGATGTGCAGGTTTGTTATGTAGGTAAATATGTGGCATGCTGGTTTGCTGCACCTATCAACCCATCGCCTAGGTATTAAACCCACGTACATTAGCTATTTATCCTGATGCTCTCCTTCTCCCAACCCCCATGACAGACCCCAGTGTGTGTTGTTCCCCTCCCTGTGTCCACTTGTTCTCATTGTTCAACTCCCACTTATAAGTGAGAACATGGGGTGTTTGGTTGTCTGTTCCTGTGTTAGCTTGCAGAGGATAATGGCTCCCAGCTACATCCATGTCCCTTTTATGGCTGAATAGTATTCTATGGTGTATATGTGTCACTTTTTTTTTATCCAGTCTATCATTGATAGGCATTTGGGTTGATTCCATGTCTTTACTATTGTGAATAGTGCTTCAGCGAACATACATGTGCATGTATCTTTATAATAGAATAATTAATATTCCTTTGGGTATATACCCAGTAATGGGATTGCTGGGTCAAATGGTATTTCTGGTTCTAGGTTTTTGAGGAATCGCCACACTTTCTTCCACAATGGTTGAACTAATTTACATTCCCCCCAACAGTGTAAAAGTGTTTCTAATTCTCCACAGTGTCACCAGCATCTGTTGGTTCAGGACTTTTTAATAATCACCATTCTGACTGGTGTGAGATGGTATCTCATTGTGGTTTTGATTAGCATTTCTCTAATAATCAGTGATGTTGAGCTTTTTTTTCATATGTTTGTTGGCTTCATGTCTTTTTTTCGAGAAGTATTTGTGCATGTCCTTCACCCACTTTTTTATGGGGTTGTTCATTTTTTCTCTTGTAAATTTGTTTAAGTTTCTTGTAGATACTGGATATTCGACCTTTGTCAGGTAGATAAATTGCAAAACTTGTCTCCCATTCTGTAGGTTGTCTGTTGATACTGATGATAGTTTCTTTTGCTGTGCAGAAGCTCTTTAGTTTACCTATATCACATTTGTCAATTTTTGCTTTTGTTGCAATTGCATTTGATGTTTTCATCATGAAATCTTTTCCAGTGCCTGTGTCCTGAATGGTATTGCCTAGATTTTCTTCTAGGGTTTTTACAGTTTTGGGTTTTACATTTAAGTATTTAGTTCACCTTGAATTAACTTTTGCATAAGGTATAAGGAAGGGGTCCAGATTCATTTTTATGCATATGGCTAGCCAGTTTTCCTAGCACCATTTATTAAATAGGGAACCCTTTCTCCATTTCTTGTTTTTGTCAGGTTTGTCAAAGATCAGATTGTTGTAGATGTGCAGTCTTATTTCTGAGATCTGTATTTTGTTCCATTGGTCTATGTGTCTGTTTTGGTACCAGTAGCATGCTATTTTGGTTATTATAGCCTTGTAGTATAGTTTGAGGTTGGGTAGCATGATGCCTCAAGCTTTGTTCTTTTTGCTTATGGTTGTGTTGGCTATGTAGGCTCTTTTTTGGTTCCATATGAATTGTAAAGTAGTCTTTTCTAATTCTGTGAAGAATGTCAATGGTAATTTAATGGGAATAGCATTGAATCTATAAATTATTTTGGGCAGTATGGCCTTTTTCACGATATTAATTCTTCCTATTAATGAGAATGGAATGTTTTTCCATTTGTTTGTGTCCTTTGATTTCCTTAAGCAGTGGTTTGTAGTTCTCCTTGAAGAGGCCCTTTACTTCCCTTGTAAGCTGGATTCCTAGGTATTTTATTCTCTTTAAGTCCGTTCATGATTTGGCTGTCTGTTTGTCTATTATTGGTGTATAGGAATGCTCGTGATTCTTGCACATTGACTTTGTATTCTGAGAATTTGCTGAAGTTGCTTATCTGCTTAAGGAGCTCTTGGACTGAGATGATGAGGTTTTCTAGATATAGGATCATGCCATCTGCAAACAGAGACAGTCTGACTTCCTCTCTTTCTATTTGAATATATTTTATTTCTTTCTCTTTCCAGATAGGACTTTCCAGAACTTCCAATACTATGTTGAATAGGAGTTGTGAGAGGGGGCATCTTTGTCTTGTGCCAGTTTTCAAGGGGAATGCTTCCATCTTTGCCCATTCAGTATGATATTGTCTGTGGGTTTGTCATAAATGGCTTTTATTATTATGAGATGTGTTCCATCAATACCTAGTTTATTGAGAGTTTTTAACATGAAGGGATGTTGAATTTTATTGAAGGCCTTTTCTGTCTCTATTGAGATAATCATGTGGTTTTTGTTTTAAGTTCTGTTTATGTGATGAGTTATGTTTGTTGATTCACATATGTTGAACCAGGCTTGCATCCTGGGGATGAAGCCAACTTGATCATGGTGGATAAGGGTTTTTTTTTGTTTGTTTGTTTTTCTGAGATGAAGTCTCACTCCTGTCCCCCCGTCTGGAGTACAACAGCGTGATCTCAGCTCACTGCAATCTCAGCCTCCTAGGTTCAAGTGATTCTCCTGCCTCAGCCTCCTGTGTAGCTGGGATTACAGGTGTGTACCACCACACCCAGCTAATTTTTTGTATTTTAAGTAGAGATGGGGTTTCACCATGTTGGCCAGGCTGGTCTCGAACTCCTGACCTCAGGTGATCCGCCCACCTCGGTCTCCCAAAGTGCTGGGATTACAGGCATGAGCCACTGCATCCGGCCCATGATGGATAAGCTTTTTGATGTGCTGCTGGATTTTGTTTGCCAGTATTTTACTGAGGATTTTTACATTGATGTTAATCAGGGATATTGGCCTGAAGTTTTCTTTTTCTGTTGTATCTCTGCCAGGTTTTGGTATCAGGATGATACTGGCCTCATAAAATGAGTTAGGGAGATGGCTCAGTCTCCTTTTCAATTGTTTGGAATAGGTTCAGAAGAAATGGTACCAGCTTCTCTTTGTACCTGTGGTAGAATTTCGCTGTAAGTCCGTCTGGTCCTTAGCTTTTTTTTTTTTTTTTTTTTTTTTTGGCTAGTAGGCTATTAATTACTGCCTTAATTTCAGAACTCGTCATTAGTCTAGTCAGGGATTCAATTTCTTCCTGGTTCAGTCTTTGTGGGGGAGGGAGAAGTCTATGTGTCCAGGAATTTACCGATTTCTTTTAGATTTTCTAGTTTATTTGCACAGAGGTGTTTATAGTGTTTTCTAATGATTGTATTTCAGTGATATCCCATTCATCATTTTTTATTATGTCTATTTGATTCTTCTCTCTTTTCTACTATATTAGTCTAGCCAACTAAGCTAATTTTATTTTTTAATTTAATGTAATTTATTTTAAAAATAAATGTATTTGAAAAAATATTAATTGTATTTTACTTTTATTTTTATATTTTATTAGTTTTTATTAATTTTTTTCAAAAAAAAACAGCTCTTGGATTCGTTGAGTTTGAAGAATTTTTTATGTCTCTATCTCCTTCAGTGTTGCTCTGCTTGGTTATTCCTTGCCTCCGGCTAGCTTTGGGGTTTGTTTGCTCTTGGTTTTCTATTTCTTTTAGTTGTCATATTAGGGTGTCAATCTGAGAACTTTCTTGCTTTTTGATGTGAGCATTTAGTGCTATAAATTTCCTTCTTAACACTACTTTAGCTGTGTCCCAGAGATTCTGGTACATTGTCTCTTTGTTCTCATTGGTTTCAAACAACTTCTTGATTTCTGCCTCAATTTCATTATTAACCCAGGAGTCATTAAAGAACAGGTTGTTCAATTTCCATGTAGTTGTGTGGTTTTGAGTGAGTTTCTTAATCTTGAATTCTAATTTGATTGTGCTGTGGCCTGAGAGACTGTTATGATTTCAGTTCTTTTACATTTGCTGAAGAGTGTTTTACTTTCAATTATGTGATCAATTTTAGAGTAAGTGGCATGTGGCACTGAGAAGAATGTATATTCTGTTGTTTTTGGATAGACAGTTCTGTAGATATCTATCAAGTCCACTTGATCATGAGCTGAGTTCAAGTTCTGAATATCCTTGTTAATTTTCTGTCTTGATGATCTGACTAATACTGACAGAACCTCCCACTATTATTGTGTGTGAGTCTAAGTCTCTTTGTAGGTCGCTAAAAACTTGTTTTATGAATATGAGTGTGCCTATATTGGATGCATATATATTTAGAATGGTTAGCTCTTCTTGTTGAATTGATCCCTTTACCATTATGTAATGTCCTTCTTTGTCATTTTTAATCTTTGTTGGTTTAAAGTCTGTTTTGTCAGAAACTAGGGTTACAACTCTTGGTTATTTCTGCTTTCCATTTGCTTGGTAACTTTTCCTCCATCTCTTTATTTTGAGCCCATGTGTGTCTTGGCATGTGAGATGGGTCTCTTGAATACAGCACACCAATGGGTCACGACTCTATCCAGTTTGCCATTCTGTGCCTTTTATTTGGGGCATTTAGCCCATTTCCATTTAAGGTTAATATTGTTCTGTGTGAATTTGATCCTGTCATCATGATCCTGGCTGCTTATTTTGCAAACTTGTTGACATAGTCGTTTCATAGTGTCATTGGTTTTTATACATCAGTGTGTTTTTGCAGTGTCTGGTAACAGTTTTTCCTTTCCATATTTAGTGCTTCCTTCAGGAGCTCTTGCAAAGCAGACCTGGTGGTGACAAATTCTCTCAGCATTTGCTTGTCTGAAAAGGATTTTAGTTATCCTTCACGTATGAAGTTTAGTTTGGCCAGATATGAAATCCTGGGTTGGAAATTCTTTTTTTTAAAGAATGTTGAGTATTGGCCCTCAATCTCTTCTGGCTTGTCAGGTTTCTGCTGAGAGGTCCACTGTTAGTCTGATGGGCTTCCCTTTGTAGGTGACCTGGCCTTTCTCTCTGGCTGCCCTTAACACTTTTTCTTTCATTTCAACCTTGGAGGATCTGATGATTATGTGGCTTGGGGTTGATCTTCTCATGGAGTATGTTACTGGGGTTCTGTACATTTCCTGAAGTTTAAGGTTGGCCTGTCTTGTTAGGTTGGGGAAGTTCTCCTGAATGCTATCCTGAAGTATGTTTTCCAATGTGATTCCATTCTCTTTGTCTCTTTCAGGTATCCCAATCAGTAGTAGGTTTGGTCTTTTTAGATAATCCCTTAGTTCTTGGAGGTTTTGTTGATTCCTTTTCATACTTTTTTCTCTAATCTTGTCTGCCAGTGTTATTTCAGCAAGATAGTCTTCAAGCTCTGAAATTCTTCCCTCCACTTGGTCTATTCAGCTATTGATACTTGTGGTTGTATTGTGAAGTTCTTGTGTTGTGTTTTTCAGCTAGATCAGGTCATTTATGTTCCTCTCTAAATTTGTTATTCTGGTTAACAGTTTCTTTAATGTTTTATCACATTCTTAGCTTCTTTGCATTGGGTTAGAACATGATCCTTTAGCTCAGCATAGTCCATTATTATCCACCTTCTGAAGCCTACCTTTGTCAGTTCTTCCATCTTAGCCTCAGCCCAGTTATGTGCCCTTGCTGGAGAGGTGTTGCAATCATTTGGAGGAGAAAAGTCACTCATGCTTTTTGAGTTTTCAGCATTTTATTGATTCTTTCTTATCTTCATGAGTTTATCTAGCTTAAATATTTGAGGCTGCTGACTTTTGGATTGGGTTTTTGTGGGGACTTTCTTATTGGTGCCGTTGTTGTTGCTTTCTATTTGTTTTTCTTTTAATAGTAAGGCTCCTCTTCCATACGGCTTCTGCAGTTTGCTGGGGGTCCACTCTAGACCCTATTCACCTGGGTCCCTTTCATGCCTGGAGGTGTCACCAGTGAAGGCTGCAGAACAGCAAAGATGACTGCCTGCTCCTTTTTTTGGATCTCAGTCCCAGGGGGGCACCAACCTGATGCTAGCAGGAACACTCCTGTATAAGGTCTGGTGACCCCTGTTGGGGGATCTCACCCAGTCAGGTGGCACAGAAGCCAGGACTCACTTAACAAAGCACTCTAACTGCCCCTTTGCAGAAAGGGTGCACTGCACAGGGGGGAATCCCACTTATCTGAACTGCCCAGATTCGTCAGAGCCAGCAGGGGGAAAGACTAAGTCTGCTGACCTGCAAAGATGGTGGCTGCCCTTTCCCCCAGGGGCTCAGTCCCAGGGATATCAGAGTTATTTTCCTAAACCACTGGCTGGAGTGCTGAAATTCCTGCAGGGAGACCCCTTACAGTGAGGAGGGATGGGTCAGTGTCTGGCTAAAGAGGCAATCTGGCCATGATCTGCCACAGCCACTGTGCTACACTGCGAGGAATTCCTCCCTGATTCTGAACCAGCCAGCTTCCCTAGCACTAGTAGGGGAAAAAACGGCAGACTGGAGCTGCAGTGATGGCTGTCGCCCCTCCTCTGGGAGCTCAGTTATCTTAGGCAGCAGACAGCCACAATGATGGCTGCTGCCCCTCCTCTGGGAACTCTCTTAGGTAGACCTCAGCCAAGTGGTCACTGAGAATCTGTACAGCTCTGTACTTGGGACCCAAGGCCCTGGTGGTGTGGGTTCATGTGGGGGTGGGAGCCTTTGACCACAGCAGTTTCTAGTTGGCCATCTTGGCCTTATTCAGTTTTATAAATGTGGAAACAACATGGAGTTTAGTGTCTTGCCCAAGTTCATAAAGTTAGTAAGTGACAAAGGTGAAATTCAAATCAGACAGTTTGTTTTAGATTCTGTGTCTTTAATCACTTTATTGTACTCTCTTCCTGAAGCATTCATTTAGTTGGGGAAATGGAAAACAAAGAAATAAAGAAATGAATATAGATGATAAAGTCAGATGGTGATACATCTTAAAAGGTGGGGGAGAAATTTGCAAATTTAGGCAGTGGGCAGTGGTGTCATTTTCTTATTGTCTAGACAGAGAATTCCTCTCTGATGGTTTTTATTAGTCCATTCTCACACTGCTATAAGGAACTACCTCAGACTGGGTAATTTATGAACAAAAGAGGTTTAATTGACTCACAGTTCCACAGGCTGTGTAGGAAGCATAGTTGGGAGGCCTCAGGAAACTTACTTACAATCATGGTGGAAGATGAAGGGAAAGCAAGCACATCTTACATGGCTAGAGCAGGAGAGAGAGAAGTGGGGAAGTTCTACACACTTTTAAACAACCAGATCTTGTGAGAACGTACTCATTATCATGAGACTAGCAAGTAGGAAATCCACCACCATGATCCAATCACCTCCCACAAGGCCCCTCCTCCAACACTGAGGTTTACAATTAAACATGAGATTTGGGTGGGGACACAAAGCCTATCCATATCATTCTGCCCCTGGCCCCTCCCAAATCTCATGTCCTTCTCAAATTTCAAAACATAGTCATGCCTTTTCAGCAGTCTCCCAAAGTCTTAACTCATTCCAGCATTATATTAAAAGTCCAAGTCTAAAGTCTCATCTGAGACAAAGCAAGTCCCTTCCACCTATGAACCTGTAAAATCAAAAACAAGTTAATTATTTCCAATGTACAATGGAGGTATAGCCTTTGGGTAAATATTCCCATTCCAAAAGAGAGAAATTGGCCAGAATAAAGGGTCTACAGTCTCCATGCAAGTCCAAACCCAGTATGGAAGTAGTTAAATCTTAAAGCTCCAAAATGATCTCCTTTGACTCCATTTCTCATATCTGGGGCACACTGATGCAAGAGGTGGGCTACCAAGGCCTTGGGTAGCTCTGTCCCTGTGGCTTTGCAGAGTATAGCTCCTGCAGCTGCTTTCACAGGCTGACATTGAGTGCCTGCAGCTTTTCCAGGTGCACAATGCAAGCTGTCAGTGGTTCTATCATTCTGGTGTCTGGAGACGGTGGCCCTCTTCTCACAGCTCCACTAGGCAATGCCCCAGTGGGGACTCTGCATGGGGGCTCCAACCCCACCTTCCCTCTCTACACTGCCCTAGTAGAGGTTCTCCATGAGGGCTCTGCCCCTGCAACAGAATTCTGCCTGAACATCCAGGTGTTTCCATACATCTTCTGAAATCTAGGCAGAGGATCCAAACCTCAACTTTTGCTTTCTGTGCACCCACAGGCCCAACACCATGCAGAAGTTTCCAAGGCTTGAAGATTGCACCTGCTGAAGCAAGGGCCCAAGCTGTACCTGGGTCCCTTTTAGCCATGGCTGAAACTGGAGCAGCTGGGACACAGGGCACCGTGTCCCAAGGCTGCACAGAGCAGTGGGGCCCGGGATGGCCCACAGAATCATTTTTTCTTTCCTAGCCTCCGGGCCTGTGATGATAGGGGCTGCTGTGAAGGTCTCCGAAATGCCCTTGAGGTGTTTTCACCATTGTCTTGGCTATTAACATTTGGCTCCTCTTTACTTATGCAAATTTCTGCAGCCTTGAATTTCTCCCCAGAAAATGGGTTTTTCTTTTCTACCACATGGTCAAGCTGCAAATTTTCCAAACATTTATGCTCTGCTTCCCTTTTAAATATAAGTTCCAATTTCAGACCATCTCTTTGCAAATGCATATGAGCATATGCTACCAGAAGCAGCCAGGTCAAATCTTGAATGTTTTGCTGCCTAGAAACTTCTGCAAGATACCCTAAATCATCTCTCTCAAGTTCAAAATTCCACAGATCTCTAGAGCAGGGACACAATGCTGCCAGTCTCTTTGCTAAAGCATAGCAAGAATTACCTTTACCTAGTTCCCAATAAGTTCCTCATTTCCACTTGCGACAACCTCAGCCTGGACTTTACCGTTTATACCACTATCAGCATTTGGTCACAACCATTCAACAAGTCTCTAGGAGGTTTCAAACTTTCCCACATTTTCCTGTCTTCATTCTGAGTCCTCCAAACTGTTCCAACCTCTGCCCATTACTCAGTTCAAAAGTCACTTCCACATTTTCAGGTATTTTTATAGCAATATCCCACTTCTCTGGTACCAATTTTCTGTATTAGTTTGTTCTCACACCGCTATAAAGTACTACCTGAGACTGGGTAATTTATGAAGAAAAGATGTTTATTTGACTCACAGTTCTACTGGTTGTCTAGGAAGCATGGCTGGAAGGCCTCAGAAACCTTACAATCATGGCAGAAGGCAAAGGTGAAGCAAGCATGTCTTACCATAGTGGAGCAGGCGAGAGAGAGACAGAGTAAAGGGGGAAGTGCTGCACACTTTTAAACAACCAGATCTTGTGAGAACTCACTCATATCATGAGAACAGCAAGGGAGAAATTCACCCCTATGATCCAATTACCTCCTACCAGGTCCCTTCCCCAGCATTGAGAATTACAATTCAACATGAGATTTGAGTGGGGACACAAAGCCAAACCATATAAGGAGCTATCATGTGAACAACAGCAACAACAAAAACATACCTGAATGAAGACAGAGAGCAAGCCATACTCTCACACTAGTTTGGATCACATATATAGACCCTGGAGTCATTAGCAGTATAGTGGTGTGAGAGAAAATGAGATTTCTGGGGTTGAGGTTGTAAAAAAGAGGAGATAAGAGGACCAAGAACCAAATCCTGGGAAACACTAATATTTAAGCAGGATGAATAAAGATGACCAAGAAACAAAAAAGGAGGAATATCGGCAGAGAAAAATGGCCTGCTAGTAACTCAAGAGAAGTGTTTCCCCCAAAATGGACTCAACATTGTCAAACATTAAAATGATATCACTAAACATAGCCGATGAACAGAATGCATTGATTTTGGCAATTAAGAGAGCTTGCTAGGGGACAGAGTACTGTGAGTCAGTTTAAGATGAGAGAGAGAACAGCATATATGTCTAAGGAAGGAAGGAGACAATTGAAAGTAAACTTGAAAATGCAAGAAAGAAAATGATAGTGC
This sequence comes from Gorilla gorilla gorilla, assembly GCF_029281585.2. NCBI lineage: Eukaryota > Metazoa > Chordata > Mammalia > Primates > Hominidae > Gorilla > Gorilla gorilla. The sequence goes on from NC_073224.2 coordinate 171,280,469, forward strand.
AAGTTCTAAAAGATGCTAAAAGCTGGACTGGAGATTAAGAACCCTGGAAGAGGCCTCAGACTGACGAGAAAAAAAAAACAAACCAAAAAAAAAAAACTCTTTGTGTTGCCATGTGGCAGAGTGATTAAAGTTAAACCAGGATTTGAGTGGTAGTTTCTCCATGTGATAGCTGTTTAACTTCAGCAAATTATCTCTATATTAGTCTGCTTGTGCTGCCAAAACAGAATATCACACAGAGTAGGTGGCTTAAACAATAGAAATTTATTCCTCACAGTTCTGGAGACTGAAAAGTCCAAGATCAAGGTGCTGGCCAATTCTGTTCCCCAGTAAGGGATTACTGTCCCCTAACATGGCACAGAAAGGGAGAGAGAGAGAGACAGAGAGAGAAAGAGAGAGACAGAGCGACTTCCCTGGTGTCTCTTCATGTAAAAACACTAATCCCATCATGAGAGGGCCCCACCGTCATGACCTTACCTAAATCTAATTACCAGCCAAAGGCCCCATCTCCAAATATCATCAAGTTGGGAGTTGGGGCTTAAAGATATGTATGTGATAAATTTGGGTGGAACGCAGAGTGGGGGAACAATTCAGTCCATAACAAATGCTCTGTGTCCTTATTATAAAATATGAATAGGAATAGTACCTACTTCAAAGTGTTGTGAGGATTAATTTATGTTAAGTTCCTGGCAATAGTGAGAAGTCAATGAATATTATAGTGTTTGACATTGTTTTGCCTCTGAGATTAGAAGGAAGATAATCATAAGGTATATAGTCAGGGACGAGTATATGAGAATGACTTGGAACATTAAAGTAACTACCCTGAGAGCACAGAGGTGCTCAGTGAAGTTGGAGGCAGCCTCATGAGCTCAGGTAGTAGAGGTCATCTCCAAATGTGGGGCATAACAGAGAAAGTTTTAAAATAGCATGTATGTGGAGTGGGAAAGGAATTCTACTAAATGGTGATGAAACTCCAGCTGACCTTGCAAAATTCCTCCAGCACATCTGAGAATCACTTTGAAATATCAAATTGAATATCTCCCTTCTCCCAACAAAAAGACCCAAGAGATGACCTTGGAAGGCTGAGTAGGTCTGACTCTCTGCAAGAGAATTAGGTCAGTCATTTTAACCTCATGGAGTTCAGTAACCTCATAACTTAGTTAAAAGGAATGTATGATATATGAGAACATAATCAGAACAATAGTATATCACGTCACCTATACAGGGTGACCATATCTTATATTTTCCTTTCACCTTTCTAAGGTCACACATAAGAACCAGGAAAAGAAACTGTATGTCACTCGCCTATAACAATTTATTCTACTATACCAGACCTGTTTTCCTTACCAACACCTTTCACCTCATTTATAGCCCTCAGTGTATCATGTTCAGCATTTTAGGTGCATGTCAAGAGAAAGGAAGTCATTTCCACTCTGCCACCTAAAGAGTCGGGGGCTAGGGGTGCCCCCACTTTACCTATATGGACTAGGCCAAAGCCAGCAAGAGAAAATTATGACTGATGTTGAATATGATAGTGAGAGAACACTTTGAGCAAGATATACTCTGTGCCAGGAAGTGATCTAAGTCTTTTACATGCATTATATTCATGTATCCTCTCAACAACTCTCTGAGGAAGGTACTATTATTATCTCTATTTTTTCAGTTGAGGACATTGTGGCAATCAACAGGAGAAACCTGGCAGCTAAGCTTCATTTCTAATCACCAGAAGGAGTCTGGAGACCAGAATAGTTGAGCTCTGCTGGATCCAGCAATTTCCATCCTGACACCAATGCTTGATGGATTTGAATTTGGGCTTTGAAGTACACAGAATATAAGGTAGTATAAATATATATTTACCAAGGTTGTTCTGTGAGCCTTCAATCCATTCCCCCATCACCATAATCCCTAGGTGGGATCTAATTATCAATACTCAAATGTAGGGAAACCAGCAGGAGTTAGAAATTTCCCTCAAGACCCCACTCCACTCTCCCCATCCCCATATACAACTCATTAATATGTGACCTGCTCTCAGATCCACCTGAAAGTATAAAAACACATGCGTTGATTTGCTGGTAAAGCATGTGGATGTGGAAGTTTTCTGACATTCAGGCAGTTAACCCTCCTGTTAAAAGTCCTCACACTACAACAGCCTGAGGTGCAGTCAAAGAAAATGTCAATGATATCCAGACTGCTCAAGTGAATAAATAGGCTTCTCTCCAAGTCCCCAAGAAAGAGCAAGCTAAGCTTAGTAACAACACAGTGGGAATTTTGCAGTATTTGTCATATTCATTGCAGAGATATTCTTATCATCATATCCAAGAGAGGGAAGTCTTTGAGTGGTCATTCTTCTGCCCACCTAAATAATATTAATAAAGAGATCCTCAAAACGAAGCAGGGATAACAAATGCAGAGATAGACTTCCGCTTTCAATTTTTAAAGTTTATTGTTGAGACTTCTGGTGGTCTCTCTCTCTCTTTCTCTCTCTCTCTCTCTCTCTCTCTCTCACACACACACACACACACACACACAAAGATGAACAGTGAAACCTTCTTTAAATAATCACTCAATGAGGCAGATAAAATTGACTGCTGGGTAAGGATGACTAACTAAAAAGCCTAACTAAAGATCAAATCCAATTTTACTAAAGCCTATATATGAGGATGCTTTAAAATTCATGTCTTCACTGGAAAATCAGTTGACTGAGGCTCCCTGGTGCAGGATTCTGTCTAAAAATCTTCTAATGAGGTACAAAGCTGGTGATGATGCTGGTCTGTTTCACCAAGCACATCTTAAGAAATCAGATTCTGTGAATCTTATTTTAAAATGTCCATAGTCTTTAAAGATTTGAAGGGTTTTTTTTCTCCCCTTAATGCAGTTATTGAGAAGCTATCTATATGAAGCTGCACTTCAGCAGAACTGTGTTTCTCTTAAAATTTGATCAGAAGATTCACTGTCAAAAAATCTGTATTTTCAACTATGCACACAGGAAAGCATTCCATTCAGTGTATTTATTGCTCTTCTGGGAATAGGAAACATCTAATATGGTATCAAGAAGTGTATCAATATATAACATGAAAATAGGAAGTGGATAAAATTAAAGCACACATCAGTTGGGACTTAAATACGATAATAGGTGCTTTCAAACAGTTTCACGATTTGGCCTGGAGGGATGCAGTCCACTTAGCCTACATTAGTACTAACTTAATTCAAAATAGAATATAGTACCAGTTTTTTTTTCTTTAAGAAAAGTGACATTGAATGAATTAAACTACATTTTAAAAAAGAAAACCAGATAAGCCAAAAGTGTAATTGGACCTTTAAGACAATTTTACAGTTTCTGGAGAGTCTCAGCTATTTTGGACTGTGACAGGCAGCTGGCATAGCGATGCAAAGCATGTTTCAGTTCATTTTTCTATTGCTTCTTCCTTTCAGAGGATAAGCTGCCAAGAACAATTCGAGGTGCTTTAACAGAAAGCCTTTGCTATCACATTATCTATGGACCATTTCAGTAACTGGAGCTGCTTAGGCAAAGGAACTGCCAGTCCATAGACTTGCACTCAATAAGAATAAGAGCAAAACATTGCTAGAACCAGGTTTCAAACCCTGAAATTTTATTTCATTATTTCATTGAAAGATGACTTTGTTCATCAACACTTACTAAAATATGATGGGAGGAAATAGGAGGAACCATCCTCCTGTTCTCTCTTCAGCCATCTTGGCTTATGAGCCAGACTGGCTGAGTCTGAAGCTTGTTCTGCCACCAAAGAGCTGTGTGGACTTGGACAACTGCCTTAACATCTTTTTGTTTCCATTTTTTCATATGTTAAAGGGACCTCTAATTGTACCTACAGCATGGAGTTTTTGGAAGAATTAAATAGGTTGATATGTGTAATGCACCTAAAATAGTGCATAGCATATGGTAAATGTTTAATGTGTATTGGTTGACATTACTATTATTATCTACACAGGCTAAATATATCCTCCCTGTAAACCCTCAGACTTTCCCAAGTCTTTACATATCAGCAGTATTACATGACATTAAACCCCTATCTCTCCAGGGCCATGATATTTCTTAGGCTCTGGGTCTGCATTGTGGTGTGCCTGTCTCCATGCTTCATCTTCCCCTTGTCAAACATGCACTTCCTTCAGTTTCTGCCCCTGGTCAGTGGTGTCCTCATCACCAACTGTCCAAGAAAAAGTCTTTAAAATTATTCAGTATTTATTGCACACTCACATTGTGTTTAACTAGTTCTGTTAAAAGCTAGTTAATCATTGGTAAACAAGATAGAATTGATCTCCGACTTTAAGGAATTTATAGTTCTGAACCATTATCAAATAACAAGTATGACTAATGATGCAAAGAATGAAATGAAGAAGGTGTGTGCACTGGGAATGTAAGGTGGAAATACCTAACCTAGTTTGGAAGGTCAGGAAAGCCATTTATTCATTCATTTATTTAAATGATATTTCCCAGGCACTCTCCTGGGTGCTAAGGGTACGGAAAAGAACAATAAAAGTTCTTGCCCTCGGGAAGCCAGCATTATGGTGGAGGGAGACAAGCAAATAAATATTTAGTATAGTAGATGGAAATAAATCCTATGAAGAAAATATAAGCTAAGTACAAGAGATGAATGGGAGAGGTTGCTGTTTTATATAGATTGCTCAGAAAACTACCTCTCCAATAGGGTCACATTTGAACATAGACCTGAAGAAAATAAAGAAGTGTGGATACTTGCAGGAAGAACCTTTCAGCAGAGGAAACAGCAAGGGCAAAAGGTCCTGCATCAGAAGTATGCTTGATGTGCTTGAGGAATAGGAAGAGGCTGGTGTGGAGGAGGCAAATTTAGGAGTGGATGGGGAGGGGATCAAAGAGGTGGAAGGCACCCAGGAGCCACAGATGGTGGACTTCTGTAAGGAATTGGCTTCTCTTCTGAGTGAGACAGAGAGCTACTGGAGGTGAAATGATCTAACTTACATTTTTAAAAGTGACGTAAATTCCTCCAATTCTGTGCCTTGAAGGTAAGGTGGACACAGGCAAGATTGAAAGCAAATTGGTCAGTCTGGAAGGCTAGTGCAATCATCTCCAGGAAGAAATGATGGTAGCAGTGGAGATGAGAAGACACCAGATTTTAGATATACCTTGGAGGCAGAATTAATAGGATTTCATTAATGAGTTGGTAAAAAGAAATAAGAAAGAGATACCAGGGTTTTGAGGGCTCAGCAACTGAAATAAGGCTTTTAATAGAAACCCTTGTACTATGACCTTATTTGGGGTTATTCCTGTATCTGGACAAAAACGTGGAGGAAAGATGGAGTTAGGGAAGACGATGGGGGATGGGGATAAGTTATAAGGAAAAGGGCAGGAATCACATCTTTGCTTTTGAACATGTTAAGGGTGAGGTGCCTATTAGACATTAAGGCTTTGCATTGATAAAGAGATATTTAAACTTCCACCTTAAGGATAAATAGGAATTAGCAGAAGGAGCAATAGGTGGGGTGGACAGCGTGGAGAACAGCATTCCAAGGAGGGGCAATAGTAAGCCCTCAGAGTAAGAGACTTGAGCTCCAATTTTGACTCTTCCTAGCCATATAATCTTGATCAACTTAAAACAGGGGTAATAATACTTTTCCCATGTAACTGTTTTAAGAATTGTATAAGGTATTGTTTGGGAAAAAGCCATTAAACTACATTTTAAACCTTGTAGCATATCTTAAGCCCCTGCTCCATAGAGATATTGGTAACTACTATCTATCTTCAGATCCAGTTACAATAACAGTTCTAGAAAGAGGGCCCAGGAAAAAGCAAGGATTCCTATTAGACTGCTATTTTCTTTGTGTTGCTGTGACAGACTGACAAAGCAAGCCTGATAAAATGTTCTCTGTGCCACCTCATGATGACAGAGGGCCAGGCCTAGACTCACCGCGATTCTGTGAGGAAGATGACCTCAGATGTTCACAGGAGACAGATGTTTGAGGGACAGCATAGTGCTACGATGGCACAATGTTCATCCTTGTTTCAAATATTTGGTCCTTTTGTCCCCATAAGTGCACTTATGGTTCTAAGGCCACATGCTTAGAAGACAAAAAGATTTTTTGAATCTTCAGGAGAATACTGAGTGTTTCCCTGACACTTGTTTCCAATTAGAAGTTTCTCCGTAAGAATATCACATTAGTGGTAACTATTTGTACTTGCATTCAGGTTCTCCATTCCCTAGACTTTTGGCCTTCATATAAACAATGACTCCACTAACACATTCAACAAGCACATATGAGCCCTGGCTATTTGTCAGGCACTGGATGGGTATCAGAAATACAGTCGTAAGTATATTTACACTGCCTTGAAGGAATTTTTGGTCCACTGCAGGAAATAAGGAGGTTAAAAAAAAAAGTGTGATGAGCAACATAGGACCCCCGAAGAAAGCCACTTATGCTGAATAACCAAGGTAAACAAGATTTAGGAAGAAAGTGACATAAAACCTGAGATTTCAAAGATAATAAAAAATTAATGGGAGAAGTGTTGTGGGGGAAGAAAAAAAAGGATGGAGTTCCGGGAAGAGGCCTTTTGCAAAGGCTCAAATGTGAGACATGAGAAGCTATAGGGTAAAAAAGTCCAGTGCGGTTGGAGAACAGAATATTATGAAGAAATGGAGTTGGTGGGGAGGGTGCAGGGGGCAAAAGGGAGAGATGAGACTGGCAGGGGAAGCACCCGCCAGGTCATAAGTAGCTTTATCAGCTATGCTAGGAAGATTGCATTTTCTTCTTAGGGCAAAGCAAGCCATGAGGGATTGTAAGCAGGAAAATTACATGGCATGATTTTTATTTTATAAAAAAAATTATCATTAATGGAAATAATGGACTTGACTTACAAAATAAGACTAGAGACCAAGGTATCAGTGAGAAAAGTGAGCTAATATTTCCAGTATGGGTTAAGAGGTGTGCCTAGTGTGATGGGAGATGAGAAGGCAAGGACCAGAGCAGTGGAAATCAGAATCATTTTATTGAAAAGATCGCAGAGGTAAATATGGTAAGATGTGATGACTAATTAAATATGGATGGCAAAGCAGAGGGAGCACTGGGTCCCAAGGTATCTGTCTTAGACAAATTAAGCGAAAAATAGTGCTATTTACCAAGATGAAGAACAGAAGATAAAGAGTGAGTTTACAGGGTCCGTGGCCCCATTAAATTCCAATGTATAAAATAATTCTTCTCAGGGTTCTTTCCAATGACAGAATTACGTATAAGCGGAGCTACTAACAGTTACCATATCCTCTGTTATGGCCTTAATTGTATGCCCCCCAAATCTTTATGTTGATGCACTGATCCGCAGTACCTCATAATGTGATGTTATATGGAGAGGGGCCTTAAAGAGGTGATTAAGTTAAAATGAGGACATCAGGCTGGGCCCTAATCCAGACTGACTGGTGCCCTTATAAGAAGAGAAAGTTTGGGTACCCAGACATCAGACATGTGTGTGCAGAGGACAGATCATTGGAGGACAGAGAGAAAGCAGGCATCTGTAATCCAAAGAAAGGGGCCTCAGAAGAAACCAAACCTGCTAACACCTTGCTTCTGATGATCTAGCCTCCAGAATTGTTGAGAAATACATTTCCGTTCTTTGAGCTCCCAAGTCCGTGTATTTTGTTATGGCTGCCCTAGCAAATGAGTGCACCCTCTAATCCAGTGCTTCTCAAACTCTAGGGTGCACAGGTAACACCTGGGAATCTTATTAAAATGAAAAACTGATTTGGAAGTTTGGGAATGAAGCCTGAGATTCTGGATTTGGATCAGCTCCCAGGTGATAGCCATACTGATGATCAGGATCACACTTCGAGTAGCAAGACTTTAAATGAGTATTTCTCTGCAATCAAAACCACTATCACATTGGGAGTGGTGGTTCATGCCTGTAGTCCCAGCACTTTGGGAGGCCAATGTGAGTGAATCGCTTGAGGCCAGGAGTTTGAGACCAGCCTGGCCAACATGGCAAAACCCCATCTCTACTAAAAATACAAAAATTAGCCGGGCATGGTGGTGCATGCCTGTAATTCTAGTTACTGGGGAAGCTGAGACACAAGAATCACTTAAACCGGGAGGCAGAGGTTGCTGTTAGCCGAGATCGCGCCACTACACCCCAGCCTGGATGACACAGAGAGACTCTGTATCTAAATGAATAAATAAATAAATAAATACACAAACAAACACTATGAGATACCACCACATACCTGTTATGATTGCTGTTATCAAAAGGACACGAGATAACAAGTATTGGCAAGGGTGGAGAGAAAAAGGAACCTTTGTACACTGTTGATGTAAATGTAGATGATATGGTTAGGCTTTGTGCCCCCACCCAAATCTCATCTTGAATTGTAATGCCATGATCCCCACATGTCAAGGGAGAGACCAGGTGGAGCTAATTGAATCATAGGGTTGGTTTCCCCCCATGCTGTTCTTATGAGTGAGTGAGTTCTCATGAGATCTGATGGTTTTATAAGGAGCTCTTTCCCCTTCTCTCAGCAATTCTCCTTCCTTCTGCCTTGTGAAGGTGTCTTGCTTTCCCTTCACCTTACATCACGATTATAAGTTTCCTGAGGTCTCCCCGGCCATGCTAAACTGTGAGTCAATTAAATCTCTTTCCTTTATAAATTACCCAGTCTCGTGCAGTTCTTTATAGCAGTATGAGAACTGACTAATATGGTAGACTTATAGAGCCATTATGGAAAACAGTGTGGAAGTTTCTAAAGAAATTGAAAATAAAACTACCATATGACCCAACAATCTTTCTTCTGGCAATAAACCAAAAGGAAAGGAAATATGACCTCATAAATATATCTGCACTCCTATGTTCATTGCAGTATTATATAGGATAGCCAAGACATTGAAACAACCTAGGTCTCAATCAATGCATGCATGGTTAAAGAAACTGTGGCATATATATGACATAATATTATTTAGCCTTTAAAAAGGAGGAGATCCTGCCATTTGCCACAACATGGAGAACCTGGAGGATATTATGTTAAGTGAAATAAGCCAGACACAGAAGGAAAATGTGGCATGATTTCACTTATATGTGGTATATTTTTTAAAAAGTCAAAAGTATAGAAACAGAGAATAAAACAGTGGTTACCAGGGTCAAGGGGGAGAGAGGAAATGAGGAGATGTAAAGTCAAAGGATATGAAGTAGCCACTATGTAAGATGAACAAGTCACAAGTGAAAAGATCTAATGTACAATGTTGAGGACTATAGTTAATAACAGTGTATTGTAGTCAGAATTTCTGCTAAATGAGTACATTATAGCTGTTCTTATCACATGGGAAAAAGTAGGTAACTATGTAAAGTAATGGATTTGTTCCACTTTTGGAAATATATATATATATATATATATATATATATATATATATATATATATATATATACACACACATATATAGTTTGTTTGTTTGTTTCCCCTTGAGATAGGGTCTCTGTTACCCAGGCTGCAGTGGCATGATCACGGCTCACTGCAGCCTCAAACTCCCCTCAGCCTCCAGCATAGCTGGGACCCCAAGCACATGCCACCAGGCCTGGTTAATTTTTTTTTTCAGTGGAGAAAGCACTCTCTCTGTGTTGTCCAGGTTAGTCCTGAACTCCTGGGTTCAACTGATGCTCCCGCCTTGGCTTCCAAAATTCTTGGAATGATAGGTGTGAACCACCACTCGCAGCTTTACTATATATATATATTAAAACATCATGTTGTATACCTCAAATATACACAATATTTGTTATGAAATATAAATAAAACTATAAATACAAATAATGTGTTTGTCAAAACTCAGTCCAAGGACTCTCTGTAGCTGAATCACCTGGGGCCCTTCTTCAGCAGACAGATTTCTGAGCCCAGGCTTTTTAAATCAAAAACTCTATGTCAGGAGGTGGGTCCCAGGGGTGCATATTTTTAAAAGCTCACTAAGCAATTTTATGCACACCAAAATTTGAGAATTATTCCCACATAGCATCTCTAAGTACCTTAGGCAATTCAGTCCATTGCTCATCTTCCACCTTGTCATTTTCCCCTTGAAAGCTGGAACGTGCTTTGAGGACACAGGCCAATTCAGCAACACAGACCCAGAGCCTCTTGCGGAGAGGCACTGCCTGTAATATTTGGGAGGAAACCTTGTCAGAAACTTACACTTGAAGTTAAAAGCAGTTCACATATTTATGGGTTACAGTGTGACATTTGGATATTTGTATACAATGTGTAATAATTAAATTAGGGTAATTAGCATATCAGTCACCTCAAACCTTTATCATTCCTTTGTGTTATAACCTTCAAAATCCTCTCTTCCAGCTATTTGAAAAATTATTGTGTCAGTTTTACATAAATACATTTTTTTAAATAAGTAAATAAGCAGCTCACCGAAACAAAAGTAATTATAGACAACCTCCCAGGCTTTTAAGCAGATGCTTTTGCATATAAAAGGTGAAAGTTGAGGCAATAAAACCTAGAGAAAAAAATATAACAATAATTCCAGGTTGCTTCTGAGGAATACAATTTGCTTAATTAACTGAGGTTTCATAGCCTCCTGGAGGCTTGAATTCATGGGTATCACTCCAGACACTAAGGCAACTCAGGAAATAATGGTAGGCACGATTTGCCTGCCATCTGGATCCCCTTGCCTTGATCTACATTCAGCTTCCCCCAACCCCTCAACTATCTCCTGCTCTTTTCTGAAGTCCACCTCTCCATTCCCAGTTCTCCCTCCCCACAGCCCAGGTTGCTTATCTGGGCACATTCTCAGGCAGACTGTCCCCTAACAACAGAAAGGCATGATGTTCTATGGAAAGGCTCGTCTTGCTGTCAGGAGCTTTTTCTTCTACTCCTTTCTCCACTGAACCCCCAACACCACTCTCCAGGCCTTTGGACTCCTCAAATACATCTGTTCATCTATCCAGCCCTCAGTTTCTTCCCATGTAACAGAAAGCTGAGTTAGATTATCTCTAAGTCTCTTTAGTCAATAAAATAGTTTTAATCTTACAAAATGAATCAGAAAGAAGCTTTGGATCTATTGCTGAATTACTTTTTTGCTAGTTTCATTTGTAAACCTGAAAAATTCAACTCACTTTGCCTCAATCTCTTACCAGTCAGATTGAACTAGGAATACATTGGCAGACTGCCTCACATTTACCCTACCAACTCTTGACGACTGACTGCTTTCAAGGTCAATGTGAGCCCATCCATGCCTCAAGGCTTTGCTTGCTTTCTACCCAACTTACTTTGTAGGCGTGGGAGATGGGGGAGCACAGACCCATTTCCTTGCAATGTCCCAGGACTCCATAATCCCAAGTGAGGAGAACAGAGCGGTATCGTTTAGTGGGTTGCAAATTCCTGGCACCAGCTCTGGAATAAGGGAATTGGTGTTGCTGACTACAATATGCTCAATCTCCCCTTAGCTGGGACAGTTACTATACCCCTGGTTCTTGACGAATAACTAGGTAATAGCAATCAAGGGCCTCTACACCAGTAAGCCTACACGTATATTTTAACATAGTGGTGAAGTCCAGGATTTAGAGTTAGAACTTGGTTCAAATTTAGGCTTTTTCACTTACTTGCATGATTTACCTGACTGCTTAGAGTCTGAGTTTCCTCCTTTGTAAAATAGAGTAATCCTTCCTTAGAATTACAAGGGAATTACATGAGATTATATACATAAATCACTAGCAGGGTAAGGAGAAAATAACAATTGTTAAATAAAAAGAGGGTTAAAAACTATCATTTTGCTCATCATAAAAAAGGACTAAGCTAGGCTCTTTGTTCCAAAATGTCAAATCCCTAGGATTAAGTTGACCTAAACATTATAACTATTTTCAGCAAGGAGGTATCTTAACACTTCAAAGAACAACCCCCATCTGAAAGTGCAAGGTCTGCTGAATGGAAGGTACACCTAAAACCCTGATGTGGACATTCTGTGCTTGGTTTGTGTGTCTTTAACAGGGAGAGCAGTACTTTTCTCTTAATGAGCTCTTCCACAGTCTGGGGACACTGGGGGACCATTAGACTTTTCCTCTGCAAAGTGAACAAGGCTTGCGGTTCCATAGTAACCATAGCTGAATAATTCAAACTGAGAAGCTTACAAAATGACAATTTACCTAAGGATGTTTCTATGGCCCCTTATGCTATAATCCTAATGAAAGGGCTTCTCATCAAGGCTGTTATTATTCCAGGAAAAAAAAAAAAACCACACACTCATATGCACACAAATACACACACATACACACCCTATTTCCAGTATTTTCTCAGTAGAGTACTACTAAAAAAAAGAATATTTATAAGTAAGCAGTGTTAACTTCCCTCCCAATACTTGAAATAGAGCTTCATTTTTGAATTACAACACATCTGAGGCATAACTAGAGAGAGACAGAGGAACCACTGCAATCAGCAGAATCACTGATTATACTTGTAATGACTGTCAGAAATGTACCTGTGGGCAAAAAGGGATTCACATTAACACAAAACACACACAGCCACTATCCACTTGCTTTCTGCTGGAAAGGCATATCCACAAACCTCATGAACCAGAATCACCTGGAGAAATTTTTTTTTTAATTACAGATTTGAACCTGATATCCCTAGAATTTCCCTCCTTTTTTGTTTTTTATTCAATCCTTAATTTGAAACCCTTAGAATTTCTCATTCTGTGTATCTGAGACAGAGCCCAGGAAGCAGTATTGTTTTTTAGAGCTCCTCTTGGATGATGTGTAATAAGATTTGGCAGTCATTGCTTCCCTAATCTGGTTATACATTGCACTGCCTGAACTAGGAATGACTTCCAGGTTAGGAAGAATCCACTCTGAATCCACAGTGTCTTCCATTAAAATATGTCCCTAAAGCATGGATGGAGAAAATGCATCTACATATCAAAAATTTTCACGTTAAATGCTAAGATTCATTCAAAGTCCATTCTTAAAATTTGAAATAATCAGAATTCAATTTTCTGGATCACTTGATAAACCAGAATTTATTCCTTTAAGAAAAAGAGGCAAAACATTAAATATAAAAACATATAAGGATTCCATTGTAAAGAAATCAGCTTTGGAGGTATGGTCCGGGTTTTTGTGGCACTCACTTTCAGCTCTTAGTGTGAGGGATTATCAATTCATTAGCATGTTGACCCTAGGGCACTGCAGGACTCTGAATCTTCAAAGCAGTGTTCAGTTACGTTTACCTCACCTTGCTAATTGTTAGGCCTGAAATATCAACACTCCTCTCTATGGCAGACAGCCTTGGACTCCCAGTCTTTCAGAATGCCCAACACCAAGAATGAACCTCCTGTGCCTGAGGTGGTTTAAAAGATGAAATACATAGGCCACCGACAGAGTAATCAGAACAGTGGTACAAATATAGAGCTAAGGTTCTTTCTACCACTTCAAAAAATTAGGGCTGGATTGTTTATTGGTGATAAAATAGAGTAACTACAAGGAGATTTGGGATACATTTTGATATAGAAGTTGTATTCATGATTAATTGGTCATGACAAAACAGGATTTTAGAATAAGAGCACAGGAAAAGGTAATAGAATTGACTTGAAGGTCAGCTGTTAGTAATTGACACCAATCTAGTCTGTGTCAGGTGCTATGCTACTTAGGGAAGAGAGGAAAACAGATTAGATAGTTGGCAACATAGCTAGTCTTCTAGTTAAATCTTAGTTATTCATAAGACACGAAGGAGGTCTCTGTCAGATCCTTTACCCCCTCCTCTAATTTTATTCACACATTATAAAGTAGCTGTTTTAATCTCTGTTTTACAGATGAGAAAACTGAGGCTCAAAGGCATTCAGTAACTTTCCCATCATCAAAACACAAGTAACTAGCAAAAATGGAACTAGAGCACTTCTCTTGGTTCCTCAGACACCTTCATGTCTTTCTCTCTTGATACATTTTTTTCTTGATTCTATTAGTAAAATGTGATTGTAGCTTCATTCAGTGACTATTTTCTAATGATTTTTCTCTTTTACTAATCCATGAGTGTCATGGGGACAGAGATCTTGTCTGTTTTATTCTCTACTCCTTACCTAGAACCCAGCGCAACACTTAGCCTATAATAACCTCTCAATGAATATTTGCTGAATGAATGAATAAAGGCCCACTGACTCCATAGAAAGAAGATGCTTTCTTCTCTGACGTTCCATTCTCTTCCATAACCCATTCCCACCCTTAGGATCTCCAAATAACCCATCTAGTTTCATTCTTAATGCATCTTTATTTTATTTTATTTTTGTTTTGTGTTATTATTTTATTTTATTGAGATGGAGACTTGCTCTGTCGTCCAGCCTGGAGTGCAGTGGTACAGTCTCAGCTCACTGCAACCTCCACCTCCTGGGCTCAAGCAATTCTCCTGCCTCAGCCTCTTGAGTAGGTAGGACTACAGGCGCCCACCACCATGCCAGGCTAATTTTTGAATTTTTAGTAGAGACAGGGTTTCACCATATTGGCCAGGCTGGTCTCAAACTCCTGACCTCAAGTGATCCGCCCACCTCAGCCTCCCAAAGTGCTAGGATTACAGGCATGAGCCACTGCGCTCGGCCCTAAGTCCATCTTTATTATCAGCAAGTTGGAGAAAATTATTCAGGTTTGCTTTTCATTTTTCATTTGATCTTTTTAGTACTGTGTAAATAAAACTCTAAAGACATATAAAGAACTAGATTGTTTCTGAATTTTCCTGGTTAAGATGTAAAACCATGGAAGACCTGGAGAGAACTACTTCAGGCAATATGTGGTAAGAAGCTGACCATAGAACCATGGTCTAGACAAAGGAGTACCCTGACATGTAGATCTTTTAGTCTTCCCCAAAAGCACTTCCTCTAGAATTCATTCTTTGAATCCCCCTCTTTCCCTAGTTGGATATATATGTCTACCTACAAATAGCTTCTAAATTTTTTCTCCCTCTATTTTTTAAATCATATTTATACAGAAGATGCTTTTTCTTCCTTTTTAGGGCTTCTGAAGATCTCTTCCAGGAAGCAGATGAGGAGTTTCCATTGCATAGCTCCTCTGCCAGCTCATTTCAGTTTGAATTCCTCCTCCTCATACTGCAGCATTTTTGTTGTCTTCGTGAAAATGCTATTTGGGGTTCTTATTCAGGTTTTCTACCTCTGTGTTTCAAGGATAGTATCTTTACACTTACGCTTGATATGCAGACTTTGCACATTTTTCATCTCGCACTCGACCCCAGGTGAATCAGTGGACAAAAATATATTTGGACATCTTATTTCCCTTAGTTACAATCAGAATAGCTAGTTAATCCATCTATATTGGCTTTGAAGGTTTTGGCATTTGTTGAATAATAGAAATTTGGGTAAGGACAGTAAGGAATCTAAAGATTTGACTGAACTATTCTTAACACTTTATATGCTATCATACACTCACAATCCATCTCTTAAATACTTTGTTTCCTTAGAAGATTTGAGAAGCTAATTTTTACCTTTCTGTTTTTAAATCACATATGTTCATATTTTCAAATGCATTCTCTCAAGTTGCTTGCATAATTGAATGTTCTAATATGTATTTGTGCAAAACATATTCACCATTTAAAAGGGCATTTGGATGTGTAGAACAGTTGCTTTAATTTTTGCACAACAATGAAAATCAACAAAGTATGATTTTAAACTGAATAGTATACATTTTTTATAATATTTACTGAGAAAATTAAAACTTTGGTACTCCTGTGAAATGATAAAAGATACTTTCAAGAATCTTTATTCAGGGCTTCTATGTGCCAGACATTATCCTAGGTGCCAGAGACACAAAGATGAATAATAGCAAACTTCTGTGCTTAAAGTACACATTAATGCAGAAAGATAGAACCTTGCTCTAATAATTGACATACAACCTGATATAGGCTGTGATTGAGGTATGAAAAATATAGAAAATTCCATGTTCATCTGAAATTAGCTGTCTTCAAAATGAACAGGATCCTAGACTTCAGATATTTCTCCCATAGTACTTTTTCTCCTTTAACCAAATACTGTCCTAGGAAGACAGTATTTGGGTGGCAGAAGTGTTGCCTAAGGGGAAGATAACTTAGCCAACTTTTTCATTCTATTTCACAGTTGTATCAAACTATTAGTAAACACCCATTAGGATTAATTCAAAGCAAGGGAGTGGGAATAAATGAAATCATGGTGAAGAAGACAAATGTTGTAAATTCTAAAATCTTAAGAAAATTATTAATCCTCACAGAAAAATCCAGGCAATTCAAAACCTCACAATGGCATACACACAGATGCTACAGTTGATGCGTCTTTACATGGGACTGTGACAAGGTAGGAAAAGGAAAACTGCTCAAAATTGAAAGTATAAATATAGAAAAGGAAGGCTGCTGGAGGGGGCGAGAAGGAAGAGAGACTGTGGTGTCCTAAGAGGATAAGGTTTGCATTAGACAATATGCAAGTCAACAAGAATAGAACTAAGGGAAAACAATACTTAGTCTGTCATGAGAGTCCTAAAAAAAAGCCCAGGCATGGAAAAAGTAAAAACAAGAGTATCTGTGCCAGTGCTGGACTAAGATGGGAATGAACCAGAAGAAGAAGGCAGAGAAAATGCTCCCATTTTCCCAGAAGCATTGTCATTCTTTCTTTAAGGTGTAAAACTTATTAGAGCACACATCTTTTGAGGTCACATTTTATGTGAAACTCTCTACTAGTTACTACGGGATAGGGAGGGAGGGAAGAGGAGGGTTTGCGGTGGACGGCAGGTATAACATTCCAAAGGAAATGGCCCCCTTGCTGGGTGCACTATTATTGGCAAAATTTGCTGCACTCTGATTGAGATGATTGGCGATTGCTAGCTTTGAGGTCTGCAGAAGGTTTATAGCCCTCCATTTGTACTGTAATTCACTCTTACAGCACTTCCAACAAACCCTGTATTTCACTCTCCAACTACTCTGGTTTGACCTAGAGCCCAGGAATAAATTCAATTATGGTGGCTGTTTAACTTGCTGGTCATTTCTTTCCATCCTCCCTGGTCCATGGCAGCCTTCGTGTCAAATCCCAATCTGACTATTAAGGAAATCAGCATCTCCCTTTGCAGTGGCTGATGGTGTCAATCTAGGAAAGCTAAAGACTACAGCAGAAGAGAACAAGTGACAGGGCAGAATTTCAGAAAAGTTCAGCAGTCATTCAACTGTCAACCTCCTTTATAGAAAATCAAAAATGACAATCAATTCCTGAGAAAGGGTATAATTTCCCAAACCAGATAAAAAGACAATGCCAAACTGAAGAACTACAGTAAAATCTCAGGAGGGTTTCTCTGTCTCTCTGTCTCTCTGTCTCTCTGTCTCTCTGTCTCTCTGTCTCTCTGTCTCTCTCTCTCTCTCCCTCCTTTCTCCTCTCTCTCTCCTTTCCTCTCTCTCTCTCCTGCCAAGAATTTTCTCACATCAAGCTACTGCTATGGGTTGCAAGTGAATGAGTTGAAAGTAGCTTTTAATTAAAATGAGAGGGTAAAAAAGGGAGGTTTTCTTTGTTGTCCCCCAACTCCTTCCCATGTTTCAATGTTCCAGGTCTGCAGGACAGCCTGGCTGTCAGCCACTCTGCTATATCTTTGATAACCTCCCTGCAGCCCCAAGCTGTTAATGTTTCTATAGTAGCAGCACCATATTGTACTTTATAAAATTGTTTGTCTTCCCTAAAGACCTTGTGTCAGTGAGGGTTGGGGACAACCTTTTATCTCTATATCTTCAGGTCCTGGCACAATGCTTGGTATAAAGTAAACTGGCAACAAGTATTTGCTGTATGAAGTAAGTGAGGCTTTTCATGTTCTACCAAAACAGAAAAAGGATATTCTCTCAAAATTCTCATTTATATTCATTTGTAGATCAAAGCTGTTAAGTAACAATTTGGGGAATAATGGAAAGAGATGGCCTTTCAATCAATACCACCTGAGTACTTAGCCTGGATTCAGATTATAACCTGGCTACCTCTGGGTAAGTTCCATAATGTCTCAGAGTCTGAGTTTTCTCATATGGAAAATTGGGAAGATGACATTTAGTCATATGGTGATTATGACAATTAAGTACATAATGTACAGAAAGCATTTGGGACACAATATCGAGCACATAGTAAGCACTACAGAAATGTTAACCAATATCAAAATGCCCAGAGCAGTACCTGGCACGGGGGAGGAGCTGAATAAATGGTAGTTTATTCCCACATAGATTTACTTATATGGGTGTGCTGAAGACAAAAAATGTTGTCTTTTAAAAATGTGCATCAGACTGGGGGAAATAAGATATTTTCTCTACAAAGAAAATATAAACTGGTGATAAATGCTGTGATCCATGCAGAGTGGTCTGAGAGTCCCATTCTATCACTGATTGCCCAACAAGGTTAGTTTTAATTTGATGCATGAGAAGGAATTTTTTTATAACTTGCTTTGGGGTATTTTAGGCAAAGATTTAGTACAAACCTTAACTCTACTTGTGCCTGTAGAGATTTATATTCTGCTTTTAAAGTCAAATCATTTAGGATCAACTCCATTGCATATATTAGAAAATAAATACCCCATAAATACACTCTCACATCTATCCAGCTCCCCGGAAGCTGGAAATAACCATGAATTTTTGTTGTGCTTTACATTGTCCAGAAATGGCATATATAATAAATAAATAAATAAATATTTGAATGGCAAATCAATACAATATAACCTTGTTATAAGAGACTCTTTCTTGCCTGTTTTAAACAGGCTGTCATAAATACAGAATTGCCATTTCCTTTTGCATACCAATGTAAACTGCAACATGATCTATCCCATGGATGTAAATTTTGAACACGAAGATCAACAAGAAGCCTGATGATACATCATATTCACTTTTTAAATAATCTCCATTTTAAATGAAATATACATCCAATTAAATGACTCCATAAAATATATAAAGG
This sequence comes from Gorilla gorilla gorilla, assembly GCF_029281585.2. Lineage (NCBI taxonomy): Eukaryota > Metazoa > Chordata > Mammalia > Primates > Hominidae > Gorilla > Gorilla gorilla. The sequence continues at coordinate 171,299,369 of NC_073224.2, forward strand.
ATTTATATGCATATGATCTCTATACTGATAACATAGAAAAGAATTAAAATTTACTCAATGTACAGACAAAAAATAGATTTAATTTTCATTATTGGTGACACCATTTGATAATAACCATAATATATGTTATTTAATGAGTACCTCTAAGATGTTGTCTGTAGCTGTAGACTCATTTATTGCTTACAACAACCTGAAGAGGTAGGCACAGTCACCTCCATTTCACAGGTAAGGAAATTACATTCTTATAAACATTCTGTTTACCATCTGTTCTGGCTTGGTCAACAGGCAAGTTTTATACCAAATCCCACAAATGTAGATTTGAGTTCTTCTCCTGTTCACTGATCAAACATGACCTGTGCACTGTCTTTATCCTCTTCTTCCTGGGGACAACCTTACTATAACACTGAAGCCAACTGAGGTCCAAAGTAGCCAAAACAACACAGCAACTCAAAATATTTTAGGGAAAGAGTGATGGAGTAAGTCGAACCCACTTCACCACCACGCTCTTCCTCATAAAGGTTCATGAAGAAAAAAATAGCTGTGTTCAAATAGCTAACAAACTGGCAACGGAAAGCACATTACGCCTATTCCACTGAATGCCAAATGGAAGAACTATGACCATGGGTACGTGCTATAGAAAGACAGGTTAACCTTAAAGGCAGGTTTTAGCCCTTTCCTTCTAACAGTCAGAGCAATTAGTTCACTTGCTGGCAGTTTAAAAACAGAGACTGATAAACAAACAACAAACAACCAAACCAACACCTGCTTCAATGATGTAGGACTTAAGTATCAGCTTGTTGATTTTACTGGGCAACTTTTAAGGCATCCTCCAACCCAAGGTTCTGTGATATTTCCTTCTATGTTTTGGCATAGGGCTTGGGGAATTCCAACGTTATACTGCACTTTAGGTCAGCAGCTACCTGGTGCTCTCTGTTAATTTAAATTCCTTTAGAAAAATAGCCAAGATGGAAGAAATTTGAGAAGCTACCCCTAGACAGACTCTGAACAATCACTAATTCACAGAATGGCAGTATTTTGCCTACCTGACTTATAAACAGCCATCATTTATTCTTGCAGATGACTTGCTTCCTATTTGTATATTTCTTTCACATACATGAATGTATAAGGTATAAGACTTTTTCTTTCTCCTTTGGCCTCCAGTTCTTTACATCTCTTTATCCTCAAACCCTATCTCAGTGATGCTCAGGTCCATCTGGCCCTTTATTCATTTGGAGTGCATTATCCAACATTTCAGAAGATCCTCATTCTCCGGCTCCACCTTTACACCTTTATCCTTCCATGAAGTTCTTACTGCAAACTTTACTGTGGAGAATACCCATGTTGTTCTTAATAGAATTAATAATGATTACGGCCCAAGTACCGTTCTAAGTTCTATCTCATTTAGTTCTTACTACAATTCTGTAAGTATTGTCTTTATCCTTCATTTGAGGGGAAAGATAAAGGAAACTGAGGCTCAGAGTGGTGGAGTGACATGCACAAGATCTCAATGTTAGTGACAGTGTGAGGGTCTGCTCCCAGGGCACTCTTCATCACTATGGCACCCTGTTTTGCTCCACATGCCTTCAACCTACCCTTTTCCACCATGAATATCTCTCTGTCTTGGTTTTCTCTCTCTCATTTCTTCCTGTTGTCTGGTCTTCCTTCCAAAGTTTTCTCCTCCCACTGCCTTAATGACATGTCTCATGTCTGTGTTTTCTGTATACATCCATCTTTGATCTTTTCCATTTTCAGTCTCACTTTGTCCTGGCCCATTGCTCTCTTCCAACAACTTTGCTTAGATCTCTACAATTTACTGCCAACATTCCAGAAATCATATTGGGAAGGAATTACCTCTGTTTCTTTGGCATCATCTCCTGGCCTGAAACTGTTGGCATCTATTAGAATTTGCTCCCCACCCTACTTCACAGCACTGCTAAATTTATTCTTAATCTATCTCCCTTTCCTAAGTGGGCTTCTTTATCACTGCCTTGATGCTGTCAGCCCTGTTCACTAGCAATGTCTTTGACAACTCCCTCAGCCCTCCTATTCCATTACTCTCCTTGTCCCTAGGTCTACTTCTACTTTTCAGATCTCTCCTATCTCCTTCTCAAGCTCTTTGTCCTCTCATCATCATCTAAAAATAACCATTCCCCAAGGCTCTGTCCTTGACTTTCTTTTCTCCTCTGTTTGTCTTCTTTGCCTCACCAGTCTCACCCACTAAAAGAGTTTAAACTCTCTATGCCATCAAATCTCATTTGTGAAGGTTAGAACCAGCTAGGCCCTTTCTTTATTGTGACTCCTTGACCTCAAATGTGAGGTCTTCAAGTATGTCAGGCATAGTGAAATGAGGAAGAGTGGATTCCCTAATTAATAATAGGTCTTTCCAGAACTAAAAAAGAAAACAATAGCATTGAGGAGAGCCAAAAGAGAAAGAAGAGTCCCTGAGGAAAAGCTCTAGTGAGAGAGAGATGGATACAGATGAAATATAAAACAATATGTAGCCCCAAAACCATTTTCTGGGAAATCAAGAGAGTAGCAAGATTTTAGTCAACTTTTGCAGCTCAAAAGTTTTTGATCTACTCACCAAAAACTCGTAGTGATTATCTGAGGAAAGCGTGAAAACCTCCAAATCCATTAATCTACACAAAAATTTTAATAAAGTTGGAAATAATTAGAGAAAAGGTAGGGAAAGCTCAGCTAAAAAGTGTTTGGGTGTATTACAAGAATAATGATAATAATAAAAACGATGCTGCATATATTAATAGTACTTGGAAGTTGATATATGTATATTATGCATACACATACAATAATATATACATTATATTTCTTTTTCTTTATGTAACATGTATATTATATACAATCTACTTATATATATTTGTTATTTTGAAAAGTTGTAATACTGCAAGGAAGTTTTATTTATTCTATTAACATATAAGGAAAATGAGTCTTAGAGAGTTCATGTGGCTGACAAGTAGTAGAACTGAAATTTAAAACAAGATTCTCTGTTTCCAAAGCTATTTCCATTATGACAAAAACACTTAAATGCGAATTCAAGAGTCAAAGTGTATTTTAAAGAAAGGCAGGCCAAGGATAAATGGAAATACTAAATAATAAAAAACACAGACTAGGCAAATAACTCACTCTGTCATAGGTCTTAGGCCTTCTGATTTTCAGAGCCACTTCTCACTCTTCTATTCTTCTTCTCTTTCATATTTAAGAAATACACAAGTAGATACATGCTTTCTAACATGGGGCAGAAGAGATTAAAGAAATTTAGGACATGTATTTAGAAAACTAAAGACATGCTGTGATTTATCAATGGTCATAATTCCTTTATTTTAAAGACATGATTATTGTCTTTAAAGACAATAATTATATCTTATTCAAACATTTGTTAATACAACAAATATTTATTAAGCACCTGTCCTAGGCAGAAAAAAAATACAATATTGACAAAATCAGGTACTTGCCCTCATGACACTTATATCCATCTTGTTTACATTCCTCAGACATTACAGTCTTCAAAAATCATTCTCAGAAGCCACCTGTTTTAGCTCAAAACAAGACAGGTAGATCTGCTTTCATGTCCTAACATTCTGTGAAAAAAAATCTTTCACTGTGTTCCATGTGTAAGTGTTAGAATTATGTGAACTCTTTTCCTTCCAAATTATAATTAACTTGAAGTTAGGGCCACAACTTATTAAATTTGTACCCCAAGTTCATTCCACAATGACGGGCACATGAGAGAAGGCCAATAAATCTTTTAAAAATTGTTGAAAAGAAAAATTATTAGAGTTTTATTTTCAGAAATACAGTATGCTAAGGACCTGGATAGGTCATCTTGTTGAAATCTATTTAAAATGACAGAAAGTCTTCAAAAATCATCTTTATCTACTAATTAACAAAAACATAAGGAATATTTGGGTTAAAAACAAAGTCAAGCAGGAATCTAGGGAGATAAGATGATTATTTAAAATAGTTTTTGCTCAAGAGTATTTACAAAAACAGGAAATTAAGCCTTGGTTATTCCACCTTATGAAACTTGAGGCATAGGAATAAAAATTCTAAGACCCATTCAAGGTACAGATTTTAAAAGATGATCATCCCACTTTTCAAAAGTAATCACCACTCCCAGGCAGCGATCCAGCCCTGCACTCCCTCCCTCTGCCTTTCATTCCCAGCTGCCAACATCATGGAAGCTTTGAAGCTCGGTAAAGAAGAGAAATCCATTGAGAACAGTCTGTAAAGGTCCGTACTGCTATTTACATCCAGACTTTGGAAGGGAAAGAAAGAGAAAGAAGGGTGGAGCCAAGATGGCCAAATAGGAACAGCTCCAATCTACAGCTCCCAGTGTGAGCGACACAGAAGACGGGTGATTTCTGCATTTACAACTGAGGTACGGGGTTCATCTCACTGGGGAGTGTCGGAAACTGGGTGCAGGACAGTGGGTGCAGTGCACTGAGCATGAGCTGAAAGAGGGTGAGGCATCACCTCACCCACCCAGGAAGCACAAGGGGTCAGGGAATTCCCTTTCCTAGTCAAAGAAAGGGGTGACAGACGGCACCTGGAAAATTGGGTCACTCTCACCCTAATACTGCGCTTTTCCAATGGTCTTAGCAAACAACACACCAGGAGATTATATCCCGTGCATGGCTTAGAGGGTCCTACACCCACAGAGCCTCGCTCATTGCTACCACAGCAGTCTGAGATCAAACTGCAAGGTGGCAGCGAGGCTGGGGGAGGGGTGCCCGCCATTGCCAAGGCTTGAGTAGGCAAACAAAGTGGCAGGGAAGCTCAAACTGGGTAGATCCTACCACAGCTCAAGGAGGCCTGCCTGCCTCTGTAGACTCCACCTCTGGGGGCAGAGCATAGCCAAACAAAAGGCAGCAGAAACTTCTGCAGACTTAAATGTCCCTGTCTGACAGCTTTGAAGAGAGCAGTGGTTGTCCCAGCATGCAGCTGGAGATCTGAGAACAGATAGACTGCCTCCTCAAGTGGGTCCCTGACCCCCCAAGTAGCCTAACTGGGAGGCACCCCCCAGTAGGGGCAGACTGACACCTCACACGGGCAGGTACTCCTCTGAGACAAAACTTCCAGAGGAACAATCAGGCAGCAACATTTGCTGTTCACCAATATCCGCTGTTCTGCAGCCTCTGCTGCTGATAACCAGGCAAACAGGGTCTAGAGTGTACCTCCAACAAACTCTGACAGACCTGCAGCTGAGGGTCCTGACTGTTAGAAGGAAAACTAACAAACAGAAAGGACACCCACATCAAAACCCCATCTGTCAGTCACCGTCATCAAAGACCAAAGGTAGATAAAACCACAAAGACGGGGAAAAAACAGAACAGAAAAACTGGAAACTCTAAAAATCAGAGTGCCTCTCCTCCTCCACAGGAACACAGCTCCTCACCAGCAATGGAACAAAGGTGGATGGAGAATGACTTTGATGAGCTGAGAGAAGAAGGCTTCAGATGATCAAACTACACCAAGCTAAAGGAGGAAGTTTGAACCCATGGCAAAGAAGTTAAAAACCTTGAAAAAAAATTAGATGAATGGCTAACTAGAATAACCAATGCAGAGAAGTACTTAAAGGACCTGATGGAGCTGAAAACCGTGGCACGAGAACTACATGACGAATGCACAAGCCTCAGTAGCCCATTCGATCAACTGGAAGAAAGGGTATCAGTGATGGAAGATCAAATGAATGAAATGAAGCGAGAAGAGAAGTTTAGAGAAAAAAGAATAAAAAGAAATGAACAAAGCCTCAAAGAAATATGGGACTATGTGAAAAGACCAAATCTACCTTTGACTGGTGTACCTGAAAGTGACAGAGAGAATGGAACCAAGTTGGAAAACACTCTACAGGATATTATCCAGGAGAACTTCCCCAATCTAGCAAGGCATGCCAATATTCAAATTCAGGAAATACAGAGAATGCCACAAAGATACTCCTCGAGAAGAGCAACTCCAAGACATATAATTGTCAGATTCACCAAAGTTGAAATGAAGGAAAAAATGTTAAGGGCAGCCAGAGAGAAACGTCCGGTTACCCACAAAGGGAAGCTCATCAGACTAACAGCTGGTCTCTCACCAGAAACTCTACAAGCCAGAAGAGAATGGGGGCTAATATTCAACATTCTTAAAGAAAAGAATTTTCAACCCAGAATTTCATATCCAGCCAAACTAAGCTTCATAAGTGAAGGAGAAATAAAATCTTTTACAGACAAGTAAATGCTGAGAGATTTTGTCACCACCAGGCCTGCCCTAAAAGAGCTCCTGAAGGAAGCACTAAACATGGAGAGGAACAACCGGTACCAACAACTGCAAAAACATGCCAAATTGTAAAGACCATCGAGGCTAGGAAGAAACTGCATCAACTAACGAGCAAAATAACCAGCTAACATCATAATGGCAGGATCAAATTCACACATAATATTAATCTTAAATGTAACTGGGCTAAATGTTCCAATTAAAAGACACAGACTGGCAAATTGGATAAAGAGTCAAGACCCATCAGTGTGCTGTATTCAGGAAACCCATCTCACGTACAGAGACACACATAGGCTCAAAATAAAGGGAAGGAGGAAGATCTACCAAGCAAATGGAAAACAAAAAAAGGCAAGGGTTGCAATCCTAGTCTCTGATAAAACAGACTTTAAACCAACAAAGATCAAAAGAGACAAAGAAGGCCATTACAGAATGGTAAAGGGAACAATTCAACAAGAAGAGCTAACTATCCTCAATATACATGCACCCAAGACAGGAGCACCCAGATTCATAAAGCAAGCCCTTAGAGACCTACAAAGAGACTTAGACTCCCACACAATAATAATGGGAGACTTTAACACCCCACTGTCAACATTAGACAAATCAACAAGACAGAAAGTTAACAAGGATATCCAGGAAATGAACTCAGCTCTGCACCAAGCAGACCTAATAGACATCTGCAGAACTCTCCACCCTAAATCAACAATATACATTCTTTTCAGCACCACACCACACCTATTCCAAAATTGACCACATATTTGGAAGTAAAGCACTCCTCAGCAAATGTAAAAGAACAGAAATTATAACAAACTGTCTCTCAGACCACAGTGCAATCAAACTAGAACTCAGGATTAAGAAACTCGCTCAAAACCACTCAACTACATGGAAACTGAACAACCTGCTCCTGAATGACTACTGGGTACATAATGAAATGAAGGCAGAAATAAAGATGTTCTTTGAAACCAATGAGAACAAAGACACAACATACCAGAATCTCTGGGACACACTAAATTTCCCTCTACATGTGTAGAGGGAAATTTATAGCACTAATTGCCCACAAGGGAAAGCAGGAAAGATCTAAAATTGACACCCTAACATCACAATTAAAAGAACTAGAGAAGCAAGAGCAAACACATTCAAAAGCTAGCAGAAGGCAAGAAATAACTAAGATAAGAGCAGAACTGAAGGAAATAGAGACACAAAAAACCCTTCAAAAAATCAATGAATCCAGGAGCTGGTTTTTTGAAAAGATCAACAAAATTGATAGACTGCTAGCAAGACTAATAAAGAAGAAAAGAGAGAAGAATCAAATAGACGCAATAAAAAATGATAAAGGGGATATCACCACTGATCCCACAGAAATACAAACTACCATCAGAGAATACTATAAACACCACTATGCAAATAAACTAGAAAATCTAGAAGAAATGAATAAATTCCTGGACACATACACCCTCCCAAGACTAAACCAGGAAGAAGTTGAATCTCTGAATAGACCAATAACAGGCTCTGAAATTGAGGCAATAATTAATAGCTTACCAAGCAAAAAAAGTCTAGGACCAGATGGATTCACAGCCGAATTCTACTAGAGGTACAAGGAGCTGGTACCATTCCTTCTGAAACTATTCCAATCAATAGAAAAAGACGGAATCCTCCCTAACTCATTTTATGAGGCCAGCATCATCCTGATACCAAAGCCTGGCAGAGACACAACAAAAAAAGAGAATTTTAGACCAATATCCCTGATGAACATCGATACAAAAATCCTCAATAAAATACTGGCAAACCGAATCCAGCAGCACATCAAAAAGCTTATCCACCATGATCAAGTGGGCTTCATCCCTAGGATGCAAGGCTGGTTCAACATATGCAAATCAATAAACGTAATCCAGCATATAAAGAGAACCAAAGACAAAAACCACATGATTATCTCAATAGATGCAGAAAAGGCCTTTGACAAAATTCAACAACCCTTCATGCTAAAAACTCTCAGTAAATTAGGGATTGATGGGACGTATCTCAAAATAATAAGAGCTATCTATGACAAACCCACAGCCAATATCATACTGAATGGGCAAAAACCAGAAGCATTCCCTTTGAAACCTGGCAGAAGACAGGGATGCCTTCTCTCACCACTCCTATTCAACATAGTGTTAGAAGTTCTGGCCAGGGCAATCAGGCAGGAGAAGGAAATAAAGAGTATTCAATTAGGAAAAGAGGAAGTCAAATTGTCCCTATTTGTAGATGACATGATTGTATATCTAGAAAACTCCATCGTTTCAGCCCAAAATCTCCTTAAGCTGATAGGCAACTTCAGCAAAGTCTCAGGATACAAAATCAATGTACAAAAATCACAAGCATTCTTATACACCAACAACAGAGAAGCAGAGAGCCAAATCATGAGTGAACTCCCATTCACAATTGCTTCAAAGAGAATAAAATATCTAGGAATCCAACTTACAAGGGATGTGAAGGACCTCTTCAAGAAGACTACAAACCACTGCTCAATGAAATAAAAGAGGATACAAACAAATGGAAGAATATTCCATGCTCATGGGTAGGAAGAATCAATATCGTGAAAATGGCCATACTGCCCAAGTAACTTATAGATTCAGTGCCATCCCCATCAAACTACCAATGACTTTCTTCACAGAATTGGAAAAAACTACTTTAAAGTTCATATGGAACCAAAAAAGAGCCTGCATTGCCAAGTCAATCCTAAACCAAAAGAACAAAGCTGGAGGCATCACGCCACCTGACTTCAAACTATACTACAAGGCTACAGTAACCAAAATGGCATGGTACTAGTACCAAAACAGAGATATAGACCAATGGAACAGAACAGAGCCCTCAGAAATAACGCCGCTTATCTACAACTATCTGATCTTTGACAAACCTGAGAAAAACAAGCAATGGGGAAAGGATTCCCTATTTAATAAATGGTGCTGGGAAAACTGGCTAGCCATATGTAGAAAGCTGAAACTGGATCCCTTCCTTACACCTTATACAAAAATTAATTCAAGATGGATTAAAGACTTAAATATCAGACCTAAAACCATAAAAACCCTAGAAGAAAACCTAGGCAATACCATTCAGGACATAGGCATGGGCAAGGACTTCATGTCTAAAACACCAAAAGCAATGGCAACAAAAGACAAAATTGACAAATGGGATCTAATTAAACTAAAGAGCGTCTGCACAGCAAAAGAAACTACCGTCAGAGTGAACAGGCAACCTACAGAATGGAAGAAAATTTTCGCAACCTACTCATCTGACAAAGGGCTAATATCCAGAATCTACAAATAACTCAAACAAATTTACAAGAAAAAAGCAAACAACCCCATCAAGAAATCGGCAAAGGATATGAACAGACACTTCTCAAAAGCAGAGATTTATGCAGCCAAAAGACACATGAAAAAATGCTCATCATCACTGGCCATCAGAGAAATGCAAATGAAAACCACAATGAGATACCATCTCACACCAGTTAGAATGGCCATCATTAAAAAGTCAGGAAACAACAGGTGCTGGAGAGGATGTGGAGAAATAGGAACACTTTTACACTGTTGATGGGACTGTAAACTAGTTCAACCATTGTGGAAGTCAGTGTGGTGATTCCTCGGGGTTCTAGAACTAGAAATACCATTTGACCCAGCCATCCCATTACTGGGCATATACCCAAAGTATTATAAAACATGCTGCTATAAAGACACATGCACACGTATGTTTATTGTGGCACTATTCACAATATCAAAGACTTGGAACCAACCCAAATGTCCAACAATGATAGACTGGATTAAGAAAATGTGGCACATATACACCATGGAATGCTATGCAGCCATAAAAAATGATGAGTTCATGTCCTTTGTAGGGACATGAATGAAGCTGGAAACCATCATTCTCAGCAAACTATCGCAAGGACAAAAAACCAAACACCACATGTTCTTACTCATAGGTGGGAATTGAACAACAAGAACACATGAACACAGGAAGGGGAACATCACACTCCGGGGCCTGTTGTGGGGTGGGGGGAGGGGAAGAGATAGCATTAGGAGATATACCTAATGTTAAATGATGACTTAATGGGTGCAGTACACCAACATGGCACATGTATACATATGTGACAAGCCTGCACGTTGTGCACATGTACCCTAAAACTTAAAGTACAATAAAAATAAATAAATAAATAAATAAAATAAAAAATAATCACCAAAGGGCAACACTCTCCTGCCCCCACTTCAACAGACTACAAAAACAAAATATTGATGATTTTAAAACTTGGTATCAGTGAATGAAAAGCTATCTTCCCTGAGAAATTATAACCAAGATTCTGACCTCCTATTGTAGTCTGAGTACATACTGCATTGGTGGTAATAAAAGCTTCAAGCCAAAGCTTTGTTGGAAGTAGTCTTAGACTGGTAAAGCCTCCAGATACCTGGCTAAAGCAAGCGCCAATTATATATGGAGCAACTCACTTTGATCCGATACCTCAAAAAATCTCCACAGAAAAAATGTAACTGATGATCAACAGCTAGTAAACACCCAAGAGCATAAGTATTGTGAGGCAGAGCCAAACAGAAAAAAACATAACAAAACCAGACCCAAACAGAATTTAAATACTAAAATCAGCAGAAATAATATACTGACCACTATGTTTAATATGTTTAAAGAAATTAAATAACAGTTTGAGATTATTAGTAAAGAGCTAAATAATTTGAAAAATAATTTTTAAAACTTCCAAAAATTAAGATATACTAGAAAATAAACACTAAAGTAACATACTTAAAAGTAGGTTACACTTAGCAAAAAAGATAATCAATTAACTGAATAATAGCATTGAAGAAATTGTTCAGAATACAACAGAGAGGGGTAGATACATGTCAAGAGACATGAATGATAAAATGGGAACATCTAACACAACTTAATGGAGTTATAATAGAAGAGGTGAGATAGAATCAAAGGCAATATCTGAATAGATAATGGCTATGAACTTTTCAAAACTAGGGGTTTGTTACTATGACAAATTCAGGAACCCAAAAGATCTCAAGCAAGAGAAATGTTGAAGCTATAGAATGTTAAAAGATCTTACTCAGTCAGAGACGAAAGGCAGATTGCATTCAAAAGAGCATCAATTAGACTGACAGCTGTTTTCTCTTCAACCACAGGGAAGCAAAACAGTGAATGATATTTGCACTATAAAGATAGAAAATAACTCTTGTCTTAAATTATCATAGCAAAATAACTTTCATGAATGGGGAGATATAAAGACATTTTAGAAAAATAAGAAGTTTAAGGTTTTCCACCAACAAACTTTCACTAAAAAATATGAAAATAACATAATTCGGACAGAATTCTCAGAATACAAGTCAATTTCAAGAAGGAATGAGCAGCAAAGAAAGTGGTAAATATCATAAAAATTCTAAACAGACTTTGACATCCTAAAAAATACGACTTGTAATGTTTAATATAACATTAAAATATATGACAACAATAAATGCAAAAAGGGCAGTTGATAGAATTCAATATCCTTTCATGATAAAAAAACTCTCAACAAATTAAGTATAGAAGGAATGCACCTTAATATAATAGAGGGCATATATGACAGACCCATAGGTAACATCATACTCATAGTGAAAAGTTGAAAGCTTTTCCTCTCCTATCAGTAACAAGACAAAGATGCCTACTCCTACAAATTCTATTCAACATAGTATTGGAAATTCTAGTTCAAGAAATTAGGCAAAAGACAGAATAAAGGGCATCCAAACTGGAAAGGAAGCAGTTAAAATGTCCTTGTTTGCAGACAACATGATCATGCATATAGAAAACCCTTAAGGACTCTACCAAAAAACTGTTAGAACTAATAAAAAGAATTCAGGACAGCTGAAGGATATAAAATCAACATACAAAAATCAGTAGCATCACTATACACTAGCAATGAACTATCCTACAAAGAAATTAAGAAAACAATTGCATTTATACAATATTTACCAAAAAAATTAAAATACTTGGTAATTAATTTAACCAAAGAACTAAAAGAACTATTCACTGAAAGCTATACAACATTGATGAAGGGAATTAAAGAAGGCACAATAAATAAAAAGATATCCTGTGTTCATAAATTGGAAGAATAAATATTGCTAAAATTCCCGTACTACCAAAGCAATAAAAAGATTCAATGCAATGCTTACCAAAATTCCAATGACATTTTTCACAGAAGTAGAAAAAAAATCCTAAAATTCATGCAGAACCACAGAAAAACCCTGAATAGCCCAAAAAAGACATTGAGCAAAAAGAACAAAGCTGGAGGCATCACACTCCCTGACTTTAAAATCTACTACAAAGCTTTAACCATAAAAGCATGGTACTGACATAAACACAGACACACAGACCAACAGAACAAAATATAGAGCCCAGAAATAAATCCACACATTCATAGTCAAATGATTTTTGGCAAAGGTGTTAAGAACACACAATGAGAAAAATAATGTCTCTTTAATAAATGGTGCAATGATAACTGTACATTCATGCAGAAGAATGAAATTGGACCCTTATCTCACACCATAGGCAAAAATCAACTGAAAATGGATTAAAGACTTAAATATAAGACTTGAAACTGTAAAACTCCTAGAAAAAAAAAAAGAAGAAGAAGAAAAAAGCTCCATGACATTGGTCTGGGAAATGGCTTTTTGGCTATGAAGCCAAAGCCACACGCAAAAAAAATAAATAAAATAAAATAAAGCAAACAGATAAATGGGATTACTTCAAACTAAAAAGCTTTTGCACAGCCAAGGAAACAACAGAGTGAAGAGACAACCTACAGAATAGGAGATAATAATTGCAAACCATATGTTTGATAAAGGTTTAACATCCGAGATATGTAAGAAGCTCAAACAACTCAATAGTAAGAACAAACAAAAAGCAAGGAAAACCCAAATAATCCAGTTAAAAATGGGCAAAGGATCTGAATAGATAGTTCTCAAAAAAAGACATACCAATGTCCAACAGGTATATGGAAAAAATCACTAATCATCAGATAAATGCAAATTAAAACCACAATGTGTTAGCACCTCATGGCTATTAGAATGGCTATATCAAAAAGACAAAAGATAAGTGTTGGAGAGGATGTGAAGAAAAGGGAACACTTGAACATTGTTGGTGGGAATGTAAAATACTACAACCATCATGAAAAACAGTATAGAGGTGCCTCTGAAATTTAAAAAAGAAAGAACTACCTTATAATCCAGCAATCCCACTACTGGGTATATATCCAAAGGAAATGAAACTAGTATATTGAAGAGGTATCTGCACTTCATAGTTCATATTGCGCAGTTGCTAAGATAAGGAATCACTCTAAGCGCTCATTGGCTCATTGACAGAAAATGGATAAAGAAAATGTGGTAGATATACATAATGGAATACTATTCATCTTGAAAAAAGGAGCAAATTCTGTCATTTGTGACAACATGAATGAACCTGGAGGACATTATGTTAAATGAAGTAAGCTAGTCGGAGAAAGATAAATACTGCATGATCTCACATATATGTGGAATGTAAAAATGTTAAACTCATAGAAATAGAAAGAAGGATGGTGATTACCAGAGATTTGCCGGAGCGTTGAGGAGATATTGGTCAAAGGATACAAAGTTTCATTTAGGTAGGAGGTATAAATGTAAGCGATCTATTGGTCAACATGGTGACTATTAATAACAATGTATTCTTGAAAATTGCTAAGAGAGTAGATTTTGTGTTCTCACCACAGAGAAATGGTAAGTGAAGTGATGCACATATTAACTAGCTTGATGTCACCATTTCACAATGTGTACATATTTCAAAACAACATGTTGTACACAATGCATATTTACAATTTTTATGTCAATTTAAAAAACTTTAAATAAATAAAATACAGCCAACAATAATATATAAATTGAGAGAGGGTGAATGAACTATTCAAAAAACAAATTAATGTAATGTTCCACAAAATATGCTATATAGAGAGTAAAGGAGGAAACAGTTGCATTGCATGTTATGAGCCTAGGATAACTTTGATAATAAAACCTCAAAATGACAGAATAAAAGAGGAAAAAAAAAGACCAATTTTGCTTATGGACAAAGACATAAATATCTGATACTAAATTTAATATCGAAACTAAATAATAGTACGAGAAAGAAAAAATAAAGAGTAATCTTACTCAAGAAAATAGATTCAAATATCCTAAGCTAAATATTAGTAAATTGAATTTAGTAATGCATTAAAATATTATATTTAGCTTACTAAATATTAGTAATATTATTTTCCTAATAGGCTGGGCTCCTATTAGAAGTACACAGTTTATTATTTTTTATATAACCTAATGTAATTCATCACATTTGGAGAAAAAAATGATTATTATAATTGAAGCAGAAAATGCCTTCAGTAAAATTCAAGGACAGACTTGTATTTCCAAAGTTTGTTAGAAAAAGGTGAAATATTTTGAAAGCATTCCCTGTAAAAATCTGAATAAAACTAGGGTGCCCCTTTCACCACTTCTATTCAACATCGTAGTGAAGATCTAAATCATCCTAGTAAGGCAATGAAAAAATTACTGTTTTTTAAATTAATTTAAGGCACAATTTTTTGTAAAACTTTTTTTGCATTTTATAATCAATGGCATCTTAGAATCAATGACAAATGCTAATATTCTATTAGACTGGAAGAAATAACCTGTAAATAATAAGAAATGTTAGGAAGTTTTTATGTAGAAAACTCAAATGATTAATAGCAAGTTTTAGAACTGAAAAGAGTTTAGCAAGGTACTGGATATAAAATTAGCATTAAAAAAGATAATTGTAAACGGGTTGTAGTGGCTCATTCCAGTAATCCTAGCACTTTGGGAGGCTGAGGCATGAGGATCACTTGAGCCCGGGAGTTTAAGACCAGCCTGGGCAACATAGGGAGATCCTATCTCTACTGAAGAAAAAAAAAAATTAGTCAGGCATAGTAGTGCACTACTTGGGAGGCTGAGGCAGGAGGGAGGATGGCTTGTGGCTTGTGGCTTGTGCCCGAGAGTTCAAGGCTGAAGTAAGCTGTGATCGAGTCACTGCACTCCAGCCTGGGTGATACAGCAAAATCCTATCTCAAAAAAAAAAAAAAAAAGACAATTTTATTTCTATATAGTGGTAATAACTAGTTAGAAAATTCAGAAGAAGCCAGATGCAGTGGCTCACGCCTGTAATCCCAGCACTTTGAGAGGCTGAAGTGGGTGGATCACATGAGGCCAGGAGTTCAAGACCAGCCTGGCCAACATGACAAAACCCCATCTCTACTAAAAATACAAAAATTAGCCTGGTATGATGGTGCATTTTTGTAGTCTCAGCTACTCAGGACACTGAGGCACAAGAATCACTTCAACCCAGGAAGCAGAGGTTGCAGTGAGCCGAGATCGTACCACTGCATCCAGCCTGTGCAACACAGTGAGACTCTGTCTAAAAAAAAGTAAAGAGAAAAGAAAAGAAAATTCATAAGAAATGGCACAAAATATAAGGTATTTATGAAAAACTAAACTAAAAATGTGTGAAACGTATATAGAAAAAATTATAGAACTTTGTTGAAAGACTTTTAAGAGTCTCAATAAATAAAAATCTATATCATGTTCATGGACTGGAAAGTTCTTATCAATATCAATTATATTCTAGTTCTCCCCAAATTAAGTTATAGATTCAATAGAATTGTTATTAAAATTTCAACATTTTGTAGGGGGATGTGTTGTGTATGTGTGTGTTAAACTGTTCCATCACTCTGGCTGCATGAGAAACCACCTGAAAATTCAATGGCTTAAAACAACAGCAATATTTATTTTATTCATGAATTTGGGCTGAATTCTGGGAACCTCTTATTTCTGCTCAACTAAACATCCCAGCAGTTGGAACTGCATAAAGGAGGAGGTTAGGATGTCTGAAGCTTTGCTTTCTCATATGCTTGTCACCTAAACTGAGGGCTGGAACAGTTGATGTTGGAACACTGGGGCTTCTTGGGCATCTCTCTCTATTTCTATACATTCTTCCAATGTGATCTCTCATCACCATTGCTTTAGAGTTGCCAGATATTTTACAACTCAGCTCTGGATTCTTGAGGTACATTAATGGGACAGGGAGCCAATTGGAAGCTTAAACAGCTTTTATGACTCAGCCTTAGAAGATTTACATCACCTTTGTCATAATCACAGAGCTACTCAGATTCAAAGGGTAGGAACACAGACCACATTCTTGATGAAAGAGTGTCAATGTCAGATTGTAAAAAGAGCCTGTAATATGAAATAAATTAATGGGGCCAGCTCTGAAAAATGTAACTTCAATAAGATCCTATAATTGTTATGGAAGACCAAAAGGCCATAATTAACCAAAATATTTTTGAAGAAGAAAATGCCAAGACTTATTATAACACAATAATGCATTGTGACATAGGAATAGATAAATTGACCAAAATAACATAAATATATGGGCTACACACATATGAACATATACAAATATACACATACGTATATCAAAAACATGGAACATATGTTATGTGTGCATATATGTATATACATTCTTGGCTCACTCTTGGCTCTGTGTTTCTTCCTTCATTTGTTCATTCTTTCCTAACCGACATATATATATATAATGATATGGTTTGGCTGTGTCCCCACCCAAATCTCATCTTGAATTGTAGCTCCCATAATTCCCACGTGTTGTGGGAGGGACTCTGTGGGAGATAATTGAATCATGGGGGGCAGTTCCCCCATGCTGTTCTCATGGTAGTAAATAAGTCTCAAAAGATCTGATGGTTTTATAAGGAGTAACCCCTTTCAGTTGGTTCTCATTCTCTCTCTTGCCTGCCACCATGAAAGATGTGTCTTTCGCCTTCTGCCATGATAATGGGGCCTATCAAGCAACATGGAATTGTGAGTCCATTAAACCTCTTTTTTCTTTATAAATTACCCAATCTTGGGTATGTCTTTATCAACAGTGTGAAAACAGACTAATACATATAGTTATGTGTGTACACATACACATATACATACATATGTACATACACATGCCCATATATATGCACACATATATACCCATAAATATGTGTTACTATACATGTACATATACGTACATATGTACACACACATACCCACATATATGCACACATACATACTCATATATATGTGTTAATCACATAAGGAAGAAATAATGTTGGAGCCTAACTCGCACCATACACAAAAATCAATTCCAGATAGATTAAATTTCTAGAAAAAATATTGTGATTTACCCCACTCATTTTTTATATGTTTCTTCCAAATGTTAAAAAAAATACCCCAATGGGAATAAAATCAACTTTGTCTTTTATCATTGTTAATTTTTTTACTTTCTTTGTCTGACAGTCAATTACCTTATGGCAAACTACTCTGAGTCCTCACCTGAGCAATATTTAATCAAACAACTCAAATACCACCTATGTTAATTGTCCTAAATGTTTGCATCAGAAAGAAAAATTAAGCCATGGCCCAGCCTTCCATATTTTCTCTCTTTTTTTGGGAAGAAACTGAAGAAAGGATCAAGATCATGTGTAAAAATATTGTCAGTCTTAACAACGCACTACCATTTAACTCAATTGGGAGTTTTGTTTTGGCTTTTTTTCTTTCCTCGATTGATAATAATTGGTAGGGATGAGGTAATTGTTTTGTTTACATTGAGTTTGTTCAAAAGAATCTAAATTTGTAAGAACCTACTTGTATTTGGCAAGCATTATTGTCCAACCGCTCTGACTATCCAAGTTTCTCAAAGGCTAACATTAACTGAGTTTTTCTAAGAAAAATTGTAGATACATCCTGTCAACCTTCATTCACTCTTGGCCCTGCGTGTATTTTTATTCATTTATTTGTTTATTTGTTCTTAATTCACTTTATATGTGTTTATCTCTATGTCTTGGTCACTTAATATGTACCTGGCTCTTTTACTGATTCCGTATATTCATTAGTAAACAAAATAGAAAAAAGTTTTTAATCTTGTGGGATTTAAATTCAAGTGAATGGAAACAGAAAATAAAAATATAAATCATAATTAAATTGATTATTTGATATGTTAAAATATGATAACTGCAGTAGGGAAAAAGAGATAATAAAAGTGTCAAGGATCTAGGTATCAGTTAAGCTTCTGAAGGTCACCCCAGTCAGAAGACAATTGAAGGATTTGAAGCAGATGGGGAAATGTGTAGTGATTTTCCTTGGTATTTAGCAATGGTGGTGAAAAATCAGTCACCTGACAAACCTTGGGCTCATCATCATGCTTATCCTTCCAAAATGTCAAACATTTGTTCCCTTGGTCCTAAACAACAAATTGTGTTGTAGTGGGAAAAGTAAATGTTTTAGAATTAGAAAGCCTTAAGTCCTTGTCTATCTGCAAAACTTACTGGCACCATATTCCTAGGCAAGTTTCCTAACTCCCTTCACTTTAATTTATGAATCTGCGAAAAAAAGAATGTAATATATCCCCTTTTATATGCTTCAGCTTGCTGTTAGTTTTATGTGATTGAAGTAGATGTATAATTCATCCTGTTTCATACTACCTTTATGTTTACTGAAGAAATTTTCAGAAAAAAAAACTAGCAAACATAATAGCAGTTCATAAGTAAAGTTGCAGGTGAGGAAGGTAAATGAAACTATATTCATTGCCTAATTATCATAAAAAACATAATGCTTGCCTTATTATTGCATTCACTTAGATTACTAAGTGCCTACTGTCCATTCTATATTCTGGATATTCAAAGATTAATTAAAATTTATTCTTTCTTTCATTATTTAGAATTTAGAAAAGAGGCAGAGCTATAGTCAATGATAATGTAATGTGATAAATTTTGGAATTGAGTAGTACTAGACTGACAATGTAAGTCCAGAGAACTACCAGAATCTGTCTAAGAGGTTTGGATAAATGTTTCCAAGAGGAGGTAAACATTTGAGTTATGACTTAAGGTACAATCATAAGTTCAGCCGACTGACACACAGAAAAATACATTTTAAAGGGGAAAGCAGATGCAATGAAACCAAACCATAAGAAAGCTTAACTTTTTCAGGGAACTCCAGGCAACCTTTTCTGACAACAGCAAAGGGTGTAAAGGAAGGTCAACAGATGAAGACAAAAACAATCAGTTATGCCCATATCCTGGGCACTGTTGACTTTCCTTATGCATGGTGTAAGGAAATGACATGGTCAGTTTTTCAATAAAGCTCTGCCACTCTGGTGATCATATAATAAAATGATGAGACTGGAATGAGAAAGATAAGAGGTAAATGCTAATAGTGCAAGTGAGACTTTATGAAAGCCTGAATTAATACAGAGGAGCAGGGTTAACTGTAATCAGGGGATGTGCATAAAAGATGCTTAAGAGGTAGAATCAGTGAGTCAAGACGGATAAATTCTGGTTGATATTAATTTAGTTAAGACATGTAAAGATGTTCATTTAAGTATGATGAGACCAAAGACTAAGCATCTAATCATGAGAAATGCCAGTGTTAAAGGAAGAAAGAGAGAGAAAAAAAAACCTGAGAAGTCTGAGTCAAGCTAATGTGAACTTTAGAAGAAATACCAATAGGTAGAGGTATCATAAAAGCCAAAAGAAAAGAAATATTCACGAAAAAGTGGTCAAACAAATCCAAATGCAAAGAAAATTCAAGCAAAATAAGTACCAAAAATTGTTCACTGATTTTGCTAATTTACAATGTGTATTAATGAGGTTTTAAATTACAACCCAAATCAGAGGAGCTTAAGCAAAACCAGTATAATTCACACAGCTGATACATACGGAATTAATGCTGGAAATTTAAACAATCTAATCAAAATGGTGACTCTTCATTCAGTCCTGCTTTTTTCTATGCTGATTCCATGTCTTGCCTATTGAAAGAAAGAAAAAAATTGTCTCTCATTTCTCTTGCTTCCAAGCATCTTCAGGCTTACATTCCCTCAAAACTAAGTCCTATAGAAAAAAAAAATTCTTCTTAACAACAGTCCTTTCAAACAATCCTTACAAATCTTTGTAACTGAGTCTCCACAGGTCTAATTGGCTTGGCATTTTGCATAAGCCTATTGCTGAAATAGCCAATTAGACATTATTTGGATTGGCTGAGCTTCACTGATATTCCTTCCTTAGGCTGACTGACTCATTTGAATGTATGCTCTATTAGGGCTAGCACAGAGATTCTAGAATCATATCTGACAGTTAAAAAGTGCTCAGTATATAACTGTTAAAAGTTTGCAGTTCCGGCTATGGCAGATAATCTTGTATCAGACCAATTCAACTACCAAGGAAAACTATGAGGACTGGAAAAATACTGATTGAAAATTTAATATTTTCACACATACGCACACACCCCAGAGAGTTTTCTAAGCATCTTCAGTGGCCAAGATCCCATAGAGAAGAGAAAGACAAAGAGGTAAGACCTATATTTGGCATCATTTTTTTCAAGTTATTTGCCAATTCACAAGTAGAAGTTAATAGGCCAAGAAATTAAGGTAACCTTTCAGAAGTCTTATAAAACTGGGAAGACAGATGTTGGAGTTCAGAATCTACTATGGTGAAGAAACCCAGTAAACACCTCAGACTTTCAGTTGATACCCCTGAATAGCTACACCTTAAAATAGGTGTACAGTAGAAAAATACCATGAATTTTTTTTAAAACTAGTCAATTTCAGCTGAGACATACAAAGAGTTTTGAAGTTGTCACTCCTGTCACTTGATCTAATTGATATTTATACAACACTTCATTAACAACAGCAAATACACATTCTTTTTTTAAGACTAGATTTTATTTTTAGACAGGTTTAAGTTCACAGTAAAATTAAGCATAAGATACAGAAATTTCCTAGATCCCTCCTGTTGCTCCTCCAATACACAAAACCTCCCTGACATTTCCCATCACAGTGAATTGGACTTCTTATTTCTAGCACATACAAAGAAATATTTGAAAGAGATAATTGGGTCAGGTGCAGTGGCTCAGGCCTGTAATCCCAGCACTTTGAGATGCTGAGGCAGGTGGATCACAAGGTCAGGACTTCAAGACCAGCCTGGCCAATGTGGTGAAACCCTGTCTCTACTAAAAATACAAAAATTAGCCAGTCATGGTGGCATGAACCTGTAGTTCCAGCTACTCGAGAGGCCAAGGTGGGAGAATCGCTTGAACCTGGGAGGCGGAGGTTGCAGTGAGCCGAGATGGCGCCACTGCACTCCAGCCTGGGTGGCAATGAGACCCTGTCTCAAAAATAATAATAATAAACAAATTATAGTAAATAATAAAGTTAAAAAAGTAAAGCCAATAGGAGGTATCACTACAATCCCATCAGAGTGACTAAAATAAAAAATAGTACCCACATCATATATTAGGAGGATGCTGAGAAACTAGACCATTCATACACTGCTGGTTATAATATAAAATGGTACAGCCACTCCAGAAAATAGTTTGGCTATTTCTTTAAAAACTAAACATGTAACTAGTATACAAACCAACAATTGTACTCCCAGAGAAATAAAAATGTATGTTCACACACACAAAAATACTGTACAGAAATGTTTTTATCAGCTTTATTTGTAATAGCCAAAAACTGGAAACAACCCAGATGTCCTTCTGTAGGTGAACAGTTAAACAAAATGCAGTACACCTGTGTTATGGAATACTACACAGAAACAAGAAGAAACAAGCTATTAATACACACAACAATTTGAATGAATCTCAGAGAATTATGCTGAGTGAAAAAGGTCTCAAAACTTTAGATACTGTATGATCTCACTTATATAGTTTTCTTGAAATGACAAAATTAGAGAAGTGGAGAGCATATTAGTGGTTAATAGAGTTAAGGAGGACATGAGGGCAGGAAAGAAGTGGGTGTGGCTATAAAAGGGATTTTTGTGGTGATGGGAATGTCCTGTATCTTGAGGGTACTGAGGACAGTATTCTGATCGTTATATTATACTATGGTTTTGCAAAATTTTATTACTGGAGGAAACTGGATAAAGCATTTATGTGATCTCTCAGTATGATTTCTTATAACTGGATGTAAATTTATAATTATCTCAAAATAAAAAGTATATTAAAAATAAATAAGTTACTGTTGAAGTAGTAAATGGAGTGGTGCCAACACCCCCAAATTATATGGACTAGGAGTGAAGAAAGGATAATTCTCCAAAAAACATTATGGTGGCATTACCAGAAGAATGGAGAGTGAATGCTGTGTGCAAGCACACAACTGTACAACATAGAAAAGCATCATAAAATATTATGTATTCCAGTCATTATATGTCATTATTTCATATTTTCATTGTTTTATTATCAAGGATTTGAGAAAACAAATGCGATTTGTCTTGCAATCCTGAAATTGCACACTTTCTGACATAGTTCTTAATTATGCTTGTGAAAAATATACTACTACTTCAGTGAAGATGAGAATGTTTCTGGAGATGGAAGAATAAAATGAATAAATGAGATTTACAAACAGCATCTTCCCATTGACCTCAGATATTGTATAAATTAAAGTTGAGCAAAATATCTAAAATCAGACCAAGGTGATAGAGTGTAATAGTCCATTCTTATGCTGCTATAAGGACATACCCAAGACTGGGTAATTTATTTAAAAAAAAAAAAAAAAAAAAGCCAGGCACGGTGGTTCACACCTGTAATCTCAACTCTTTGGGAGGCCGAGGTGGGCAGATCACGAGGTCAGGAGATTGAGACCATCCTGGCTAACATGGTGAAACCCCATCTCTACTAAAAATACAAAAAATTAGCTGGGTTTGGTGGCAGGCGCCTGTAGTCCCAGCTACTCAGGAGGCTGAGGCAGGAGAATCGCTTGAACCCGGGAGGCGGAGCTTGCAGTGAGTCGAGATCGAGCCACTGCACTCCAGCCTGGGCAACAGGGCGAGACTCCATCTTAAAAAAAAAAAAAAGAAGAAGAAGAAGAGAAGTTTAATCGACTCACAGTTCCACAGGGCTGTGGAGGCCTCGGGAAACTTATAATCATGGTGGACTGGGAAGCAAACACATCTTTCTTCACATGGCAGGACAAAGGAGAAGTGCCAAGCAAAGAAGGAAAAGCCCCTTATAAACCATCAGATCTCGTGAGAACTCACTATCAGGAGGACAGCATGGGGGTAGCCGCCCCCATGATTCAATTACCTCCCACAGGGTGCCTCCTACGACATGTGGGGATTATAGGAACTACAATTCAAGATGATATTTGGGTAAGGACACAGAGTCAAATCATATCACGGAGTAACTAGCCTAATACGTTCTTAGAAGTTGTTATTACAGTATTTAAGATTCTGTTTTGAAGACGCCCTGCCGCTATATTCCCTGTGTTCAAAATTGTGTAAGTCTCTCTCGGCTAAGTATGAGAACAGAAACCTAGGGAAGAAGAAATCGGCCAAGTTACCATTAGCATCAACCAGCATTATCTGCACACTCAGAGAGGGCATGGCCCTGGACTGTTGAAGAAGCAATCTAAAGCAGAAGTTCCTTTTTGGATTCACCAAAGGCATTTGAACTGCCTGTGAACATGGAAAACATTACTACCTTAGACCACTGAGAAGAGTGTGGCCTGTTTTGAGTGAGTCATATTTTTAACTGGATATGTCGCTTTACACTACAATAGTACCACATCTAAGGATCCATTGCAAGATCAACAAAGCAGTAGGGCAAACTTTTTAGTGAAGCAAATCCTTAACTGGTTAATTGGCAAAGTAGCTTGTAAGGTGTCTTCCTAATTTAAGATTCCACAATTTTGTAAATGGTGATAAATATTAATGATAATGAGAGCTCACATGTGTGTGGTACTTTATGGTTCAAAAAGCAGTTTCACTTCAACAATTGCATTTTATTCTCACAAAGAGCCCTATGAGGTATTCTTTCTCTTTAACCTGTGAAACACCAAGGTTTCAAGAAGTGAAGTAACTCCAGATTATGCAGCAAGTCAGTGGTGGCATGTGGACTTGAACCCAGGTATAACTGTGTACAAATCTCTAGCTTTCGGCAGAGATCAGATTCCAGTGCCAGAGGTGTGATGTAAATCAAGTATTTTCTTGCAAAGAAATAAAATTGGCTCTAAGTTCTCTTATCTACGATTCAATTATATTAAAAAGTGGCTTCGTTATAAATCTGAGAACTGTACACTCACGGGATGGTAGTCAGAAGACCCTCATTCATTCAGTTGCCAGCAATAGCATTACCTGTGTTTATTTTTTATGGATTCTTTCACAGATCTCAGATGCATTTACACCACATATTAATAAACAACGTGCCTGACAGTAAGGATTACAGACTCAGCATATAAAACAAAAGCAAACAGAGTGGATATGTATTCATAGAGATACACACACTCACACACACACACACGCGCATACTCCTGGCATCTGAATGAAAAGACACTAACTCCTGACTTCCAAAGCCAGATATAATGGTTAATAAGTAAGACGCCATTTTCCTAGGAAGCATACTTTGAAATGGGAAGATAGAATGCTTTTCTAAAGTCTGCAGAAGACCATTTTTCAAAGTTTAAGATAGTTCTCTACATATGATTCTCTCTCTAAAAAAAAAAAGACTATTATTATAGCTTTTTTTTCTGTAACAAATTGTGTCTGGCACTGAACTGGGGGAAATTAACATATGTCATGCCTCCTCATTACAAAAATACTATAGGATTGGTATTTTCATCCACATTTAACAGAAGTATAGATTAAGGTTCAGAAAGGTTAAAAGTATAAGCCCAATATATTTTAGCTATAACTGGGACTCCAGCCTAGACAGGTTGAACTCCAAAGTCCGCTTCTTTTCTACTATATCATAATACTCCAATTTGATTTTATGGATGTGATCACCATCTTTTTCCATTTCTTGTCATAGGTAATTGGCTGGTATTAGAATTAGGAATGGCAAGGATATGCTGTTACACCCCTTTTCTATCATTTGATAGTAGAAGGAAGGGCAAAGTTATTTTTCTTTGAGAAGATAATCATTCAGATACCCCAAATGGAAACAAAGCATCATCTATACAATATAGTCTTGACATAGGGATAAACTTAAAAACCTATGAAGTAGAACTGAGAACCAAATAACCCCCACCTCATACATTTATGGCCAACTCATTTTTAACAAGGGTGCCAACTCCATTTCATAGAAAAAGCATAGTAACTTCAACAAATTGTACTGGTACAATTGGAAAACAATGTATAAAATAATGAATGAATCTAGGCTCCTACTTCATGTCATGTAAAAAAAAATTAATTCAAAATAAATCACAGACCTAAAATTAAGAGTTAAAATTATAAATCTATTACAAGAAAACATAAGGGCAAATCTTCACAAGTTTGGACTTGGCAATAAATTCTGAGATTTGACACTAAAAGCACTAGCAACAAAAGAAAAAAAATAAATGTTATTCCTAAAAATAAAAACGTGTATCAGAGGACATTATCCAGAAAGTGAAAAGACAACCTACAGAATCGGAGAAAACTTTTGCAAATCATATATCTGATAAGGTTCACTATCTAGAATATATAAAGCAAACTTAAACTCATCAGCAGTAAAGCCAACATCCCGATCAAATAAAGGGCAAATTACTTGAATAGACATATCTCTAAAGAAGATATATAAATGGCTAACAAGCATATGAAAAGATGTTCAACATCATTGGTCATTAAGAAAATGCAAATCAAAATCACAATGACATGTTATTTCACACTAGGATGGCTGTAACAAAAAAAAATAGAAAAATAACATGTGTTGCTAAGGATATGGAAAAATAAGAATCTACATACATTTCTCATGGGAATGTTAAATAGCACAGCCACTGTGGAAAATAGTTTGATGGTTCTTTAAAAGGTTAAACAGAGAATTTCAATATGACCCAGCAGTTCCAGTCCCAGGTATATACCTCAAAGAATCAAAACTGGGTACTCTAATAAGTACTTATTTCTGATTCTTCACAGCAGCACTATTTGCAATAGTCAAAAGGCAGAAAAAAAACAAATGTTCATCAACAGAAGAGTGGATAAGCCAACTATGGTATATAAACACAATGTAATATTATTCAATCATCAAAAGGAATTCAGTACATGCTACAACTTGCATGAACCTTGAAATATTATGCTAAATAAAAGAAGCCAGACATAAAAGATCACATATTTTATTATTCTTTTTTATGGGAACTGACAAGAATAGGCAATTCGTTACAGCTAGAACAGAATTAGTAGGTTCCGGGGGATGAGAGTAGGAGAAAATAAAGAGTGATTGTTATTGAGTAGAGGGTAAGGGTATTCTGAGGTGATGGAAAACTTTTGAAACTGGAGAGAGTGGTTTC
Organism: Gorilla gorilla gorilla; assembly: GCF_029281585.2. Lineage (NCBI taxonomy): Eukaryota > Metazoa > Chordata > Mammalia > Primates > Hominidae > Gorilla > Gorilla gorilla. Next base: position 171,325,982 of record NC_073224.2, read on the forward strand.
ACAAAACTGTGAATGTGTATACTAAATGCCACTGAATTGCAGGCTTTAAAAGGGGTAATTGTATGTTATGTGAATTTCACTTCAATTTTTTTTTAATTAGCCACTCTGAGCTCAGTCATGACCTCAAAGACCTCTGCTACATTTTTCCCGAGATAAGCTTGAGTAGGCTTTGATCTCCATGTTTATTGCATATTTCCTATATGAATTTCATGAATCCCCTTGTTCGCTACCATAGCTAGTTCTCAAGGAGATCAAACACCCCACTCCATTTAGGTGCTGTATATTTAAATAAATTCAAAATGTGCATCTTTACCTAATAAAATGTCCTTATATCCTCAGTCTTTTAATCTGACATTTGTTTTCTAAATTTTGAACTTTGCTCCATAAATATCAAGAGAAAAGCTTTGATAATCAAATCTCTTCAGAGATTTGATTTCTTCAGAGCCCTGGGAAAATGACCATCCTCAAAGAGAAAAATATTAATATCAAATTGATTTTGTCAGCATTTAAATTGCACCACAGAAAACTATGAAATTTCATTTTGACTAGACCAAAACTTTTTGCAATTACAAAATAAAAGGTTCAATGAAGAAAATTGAAAAAGTTTAGAAATATTCATCATATTAGCAAACAGCAGCATTACACTATTGTTAACACGTTGGCATTAATAAAGCTAAGGGTTACACAATTTTCCTGGGCTGACAGGGGTAGTGCAGAGCTAAACCTGGACTTGGAATCCTAATAAACCTTTAAAATTCAGGCTATGTCATCTTTAACATATGAGATGATGTGTGTGAAAGCATTTTATGAAAATGCAGTAATTTCCCCTTATCTTCTGTTTTGCTTCTGTGGGTTCAGTTGCTTGTGACCAACCATGGTCCAAACATATTAAGATATTTTGAGAGAGAGAGAGACTAGATTCACAAAGCTTTTATTACAGCATGTCATTGTAATTATTCTATTCTATTATTCTTGTTGTCAATCTCTTACTATACCTAATTTATAAACAAATTTTAACATAGGCATGTGTCTATAGAAAAAAACATAATGTATATATATATATACATATATATATATAGTTTGGTATTATCTGTGGTTTCAGGCATCCACTGGAGGTCTTGGAACATATCCCATGCCAATAAGAGGGGGCTATTATACCTCCTCAAACCACTAAAGTATAAAGTTTTATTTACATGCTCTCTGTAAAAACTGATGGTGAAAAAAGAAACAACAATTAAAGCTTCTGGATTATGTAATAGCATTTTTAACAAGGATATTCATTCATCCAACATTTATTGGATTTGTTATTGGAAAGTGCCATAATAGGCACCACGGATGAAGAGATAAATAAGGAAGTCTTTGACCTCAAAATGTTTTCAGTATGATAAACGCTACAACTTAAAGACCAGATGGAGTCAGAGGGCTGATGGAATATGATACATATGAGGGAAGGGAGTGGCAGATCAAAGAATGCTTCCCCAGAAAAGCATTTTTATTCAAAGCATCACCTCAGGCCTGAAGATGGGTATTGGTTAGGCAAGTCAACCAAAATTGAACTAAACCTCTGGCTGAGAGTGAACCAAGTAAAGGCATTGAGTCAAGACATACATTGTACGGGGAAAACAATGCAAGTATTTCAACAGAACAAAGAATACTAAGTAAGTATCAAATCATGAAGGAGATCAGGTGCCTTGATAAGGAATATGTCCTTCATCTTGAAGACATTTACAAAGAAGCAAATGTTTTAAACACGTGAGACCTTATAATATTTACTGTTAAGTATATAACCTGATTACACTATGACACTGTAGATTGGAAAGACCAGTTTTCAGTAATATTGGAGACTAGACAGTAGACTAGATATGCAATAGAAACCCTTCTAGTACACAAATTTAAGTTACACTCTTAACAATGACTATTGACATTTAAATTACATTTTTAATAATTGTGTGAGCTGTCAGTAAAAGGGAAACTAAGGCCCAAAGTATCAAAAGATCATAATGCATTAATATAGATGAGCTCTGTGGCCTTTGTTCTTTCAGGGGGTTTGGAACATCATATCCTGAGTACTCAGGAGCCTGGGTATTAACTGGCCAGCCACGCATACTATCAGGAACAAGAGAAAAAAGTTGGTGCCCAATCAGTGTAGAAGGTCGGACTAGTAACCCTCAATGAAACAAAAATTCCCAGAAGAGAGACATGATCAGATGATAAGGTAAAAGATCACAGTTAAAAATTCAGGAAAGTTTCTCTTCAGTTTTAGTTTTTGGATAGAGAGGAGAAAAATCTCCCCTATAATTCCTAACCAACAATAATTGAATTTTTTAACTTGAACTCATACAACTTGTGGGGTGCCTCTTCCCTCAAAAGGTTAAAAGTATAATTTTAAAGTCACCCTCATTGGTCATACAGCTACAACCAAGTGAAAGGAAATGCAAATCCCCTATGACATAATGCACTTTATAAATAGGTCAAGGAATTCCCACAGGTGAAATTCCCAGGAAATTTTCTAATGGTGAATGAAAATCAAAAACACCAAGGAAACAAATAATTATGAAAAGGATTCTGCATAAACTGAATAATAAATTATATAATAAACTGAAGAATCAAAGTCACAAAATCTAAAAATAACTGAATTATCAAACACAATATATAGAATATGTTTCAAGAGGTAAAAGAAACTAAAGTATCACAAAAGAAATAAAAGACTATCAAACATGACCCAAACAAACTTGAAAAAGGACTAAATAGAAACCCTGGAAATAATGAATTATATTAATTGAAATTTACAAAACAATAGACAAGTTAACCAGCTAAAGATAGAAATCATAAATTAAATAATAGATCATGAAAAATAAAGATTTCAACACAGAAAGGGGGCAAGACGATATATATGAAAGAGACATTAAGATACATGGAGGAAAAATGAGAATATCCAATATATCTAATCAGAGTTCTAGAAAGAAAAGACTAGAAAGGATGAGGCAAGAGCCATATTAGAAAGAGATATTGGTTGAGTCTTTTGCCTCTGCCTATAATGAAAACTCATCTATCAGACCAATCCTTCTGCTCAGAAGAACTATAGTATCAGATATATTAGTCCATTCTCACACTGCCATAAAGAACTACCTGAGACTGGTAATTTATGAAGAAAAGAGGTTTAATTCACTCACTGTTCTGCAGGCTTAACAGGAAGCATGACTGGGAGGCCTCAGGAAACTTACAATCATGATGAAAGGTGAAGGGGAAGCCAGCACATCTTACCATGGTGGAGCAGGAGAGAAAGCCAGAGCAAAGGCGGAAGTGCCGCACACTTTCAAACAACCAGATCCCCTGAGAACTCACTCACTTTCAGAACAGTAAGGTGGAAGTCTGCTCCCATGATTCAATCATCTCCCACCAGGCCCTTCCTTTCACATGTGGGGATTACAATTTGAGATGAGATTTGCGTGGGGACACAGAGCCAAACCATGTCATCTGATAAATAAAACAAAAAGCTGTTTAAAACCATCAGCAAGCAACCAAGGCAGCTAGGACATTAAGTGCCAAGGTCCTAGAAAGAAGAAAATTCTTGTTAAAAGTGAGCTTGACATATTTAAGCTGATTTTTCCTCTCAGGACATTTGCTGACTTGTAAATATCTACAGGTTAAGAATAGGCTGTGGCTCGGCCGGGCGCTGTGGCTCACACCCGTAATCCCAGCATGTTGGGAGGCCGAGGCCGGCGGATCACGAGGTCAGGAGATCAAGACCATCCTGGCTAATACGGTGAAACCCCGTCTCTACTAAAAATACAAAACATTAGCCGGGCGTGGTGGCGGGCGCCTATAGTCCCAGCCACTCTGGAGGCTGAGGCAGGAGAATGGCGTGAACCCGGGAGGCGGAGCTTGCAGTGAGCCGAGATTGCGCCACTGCACTCCAGCCTGGGCGACAGAGCGAGACTCCGTCTCAAAAAAAAAAAAAAAAAAAATTAATAGGCTGTGGCTCAAATCAGAAAAAATGAAGTAGCTGGGCTAGATTTACACTTCCTATTAAAACTAACAGACAAAATACAAGAAAAAATGGCTTTCAAAACATTAAATATTGGAAGGTAAAGAACAGTAACCCGAGATACGTGAAACAAATGAAGTGACATCTACAATTACCCCCAGTTTACTGCATTGGGAGAATTTCCAGGCTGTAGCCAAGGAAGGGATAATCCCAGCAGAGTTTATAAACTGTTACCAATTTGATAGTAGAGAAACATTATTTTAATTTTGATTTTTTTATCATAAGTGAAATTAAATATCTTTTTTATATTTAAGAACCATTTTAATATATTCTTCATTAATTGTCTGTTCATGTCTTCTGCCAGGTTTCTATAAGGTCTTTTTGTTCTCAGTTTTTAAGGGTCCTTTATAAATTAGGAATCACTTTCTTTTATAATACTTGAGATATATATTATTAACACATTATTTTATTTTGTCATTTAACTTTGATTTGTCATACAACCCTTTTTTATTTGTATATAGTTAAATGTAGTCATTGTTTTTCCTGAATCTGAATTTTGAGGCATAGTTAGAAAGTCTTTGCCTACACCAAGGTTATGCAGAAATTTATTCCCATTTTCTTATAGTACTTACATGGTTTTATTATTTTACATTACATCCCTTATCCATATCCCTTATCCACATAAGCATAAGTTAATGCTTATGTAAACTGAATATAAGGTTTTCATTTTACTGGTTTTTTTCTCAATGTCTATTGTCTATGCAATAGTCCCAGAAGCATTTATTTAAAAGTCCATCTTTGCCAAGTAATGTGAGATCTCACCTTCATCATAAACCAAATATCCATGTGACTTCTGTGTCTTTCTGTACTTCCCATTCCATTTCCCTGACATGTCTATTCATTTAGGTACCAGTTTCACATTGTTTTAACAAGGGGGTTACAGCATATTTTAATGTTTGGCAGGGCTCTTGTAGTTTTTCTTTTTCAGTGTTTTTCAGCTATTCTTGCAATATTTATTTTTCAATAGTAGCTTTCGTATCAATTTTCCTAACTTCGTAAAAATTTGCTATTTTTATTGAGATTGCTTTAAATCTATAAATTAATTTCGAGGGAACTGACATCTGCATTATAGTAACAGATTCTGTTTGAAAATAAAAACTGTCTTTCCAGCTGAGGCAGGAGGATCGTCTGAGCCCAGGAGTTCAAGACTAGCCTAGACAACACAGTGAGACCCTATCTCTACAAAAAATATATATATAGAAAATTAGCCGGGCGTGGTGGTATGCACCTGTAGTCCCAGCTACTCAAGAGGCTGAAGTGGATGGATCACCTGAGGCCAGGAGTTCCAGACCAGTCTGGGCAACATAACAAGCCCTATTACTATTAAACAAATAAACAAATAATCAACAACAACAACAACCAATCTTTCCATTTGTTTAAGTCTACTTTTGTATCTTTTAAGATGTTATAAAGATTTTCTCATATAGGTTTGGCATACTCCTTGTTAAGTTTATCTCCATTACTCCATCTCCTTTGCTACTATTGTAAATAGAGCCTCTCTATTATTATGTCCCCTACCTGCTTATTGTTTGTAAAGTAAGGTCATTGATTTCTACAGGTTAATCCTATACCTGCTATCTTACTGAATTATTTTATTAAGTTTGCTCATTGAATCTCTAGTATTTCACAGGTATACTATTATATCATCTGCAAATAGAGACACTTTTAATTCTTATCCAATTATTACAACTCTAATAGGTTTCACTTCTCTAATTCCATTTGCTAATACCTTCAGTATAATGTTAAATATTATTGAATGTAATTAGCATCTTTGCCTTGATGACCTTGAGGTGAATATGCCTCTAGATACATATATATCTATATCGCTATATATATCTATATAAATATAAATATATAGATATATATTTATATATAAATATATAAATATGTATAAATACAAATATATAATATATATATTTGTTTTAAGAAAGTATTCATCAATTTTGTTTTTCTCCTTAGATCTATTAATATGATATATTGCACTGATAGATACTCAAATATTAACCAAACATGCATTCCTGGAATTAACCCTACTGGGTCATAATGTATTTTATTTTCTTATTGTGGTATTGGATTCTGATGGCTAATATTTTATTTAGCACTTTTGCATTGATGTTTATACATTACATTGATCAGTAATTTTATTTTTTCTACTGTCTTCACCATATTTAGGTATTAATGTTATATTTGATTCATAAAAAGAATTTGAACATTTTTCTTGATTTCTTATGCTCTGAAACAATCTATGTAGTATTAGGACTATCTGGACTTTAAATATTTTGTAAACTTCCCTTGTGAGGTTGTTTCTTGATAACAAAGTTGTTTCTTGTTATGTTTTATATGAAAATTGGTTTATTTAAACTTTCTATTTCTAATAGGTTCAATAAATTAATACAGAGTATTTCTCTAGGAAATCATTTATTTCATCTACGTCTTCAAATATAGTTGCATAAATGTCAACAGCATAGTCTTTTGATTATTTTAAAATTTCTTCAGTTCCAATGACTACTTACTTCTTCCTTGTCATTGTCTTGTATTGCATATTTGGGACTTCTCCCATTTTGGGAAATTGAATAAGTTAACTAGCAATTTGCTTATTTTGTTAATTTTTCCTAAAAAATCAAGATTTGATTTGTTAATTAGATAAACTGACTTTCATATTTCTACGTTGTTAATTTGTGCTTTTATCTTTATTATTTTCTGTCTTAACGTTTCATTTATTATTCTGTGTATAGCTTTGTGAGTTGGGAACTTAATAGGTTTATTTTCATCCTTTAATCTTAGTAAGTATTCAAACCTATAATATTTTTCTAAGTGTTGTTGATAGAAGTCATTTTCAATATTTACGTGAAAGGGTATTTTTATTTTGTGATAGAATTTTAGATTATTCATTGTGACCAGTGAGTGTTGTTATATTTACAAAACTTTCTGATACTCTCTTTGTGACTTCAAATGCAGAATTGATTTTGTAAATGTCCAATGTGCACTTGAAAAGAAGTTGGATTCTCTGATATCAGTATCAGTATCAGTAGATATATTTCCTTAAGATTTAACTTATTTATACTTTGTTTAGGTCATATGTATCTTACTTATATTTTTGTTTCTTGATCTGCCTGATACTTAGGATTGGTGTCTTAAAGTTTGCCTTTATTAGTTTTTTTCTAGCTGTGTCTAATTACACTCTTGTTTTAAAAAGGTAGATTCTGTGTGATTTTGTGCGTAAATATCCATAACAGTTATATCTTCATTATGATTTATGGTTATCAGAATTTATAACTACCCTTAATTTTAATGTTTAATACTTTTCTTCTCTTGAATTTTACTTTATTGACATCAATATTGCAATCTGCTGGGCCTTTTTTTATTGCTTCCATTTGTCTGGAAATCTTTGCTCCTTCCTTTATAACATGCTTTACAAATAATTTTATTTTAGGTTTCTCTCTTGTATGAAGCATATAGTTGGGTCTGCTTTATGAGTCAAATTTAAAATCTCTTGATATCTGGTTAAACCTATTTACATTTATTGATATGAGTGATCATTTAGTGTTACAAATATTATGTGTACTATGTTTGGTTTCCATGATTTTTATATGTATCATGTGTTTCTCTTATTTTTGTTTCTTTTAGAATTTAGAAATATTTATATTTTATACTTACACAATTGTTAAATATTTGTGGAATTCTATTTCTTATTTAATCTTTACTCTCTGGTTTGTTAGTTTGTTTTAGTGGTACTCTTTGATTTCCATTAAACTGCTTATATACTTATCAATGAGCTTCTTGATTGTATATATTGCTTATATTATAATCAATGAGCTTATTCTACTTATTCCTTGCCTCTTTCTTTTCTTCTATTGGCTACATTATTTTTCCTTTCTAAAAGCATATAATATTTACATATGACATATTGACATATTTACTTCAACCTCATCCTCACCTTTCTTAATCTTACTTATATTTAAAACTAAGTCATTTCTTTTGCTGGAATTTTCTTTTATTTGTTTTTTGGTTGGATGAAGCTTATTCTCTCAAAGTTTGCCCAAAGGAAAATCAAGAATACAATATGCCTCAAGTTATTACATGTATAAAACTATTTTTATATAGCTTAAGAGACAACTTAAATGGATATAAAATCTTTGGCTCATACTTTCTATTTTTGATTTTCCTTGAAAATGATATTCCTTTGATACTTTGATTTATATTTTGCTTTTCCTGAGGCCATGAGTATTTTTCTTTACATTTATAACTAATTGTTTTACTAAAATATGTATCAGGGTTAATAATTTGGGGACAATTCTACCAAGTACCTGGTAGTTTTTTTTTTTTTTTTTTTTTTGAGATGGAGTTTCACTCTTGTTGCCCAGGCTGGAGTGCAATGGTGCCATCTCGGCTCACTGGAACCTCTGCCTCCTGGGTTTAAGAGATTCTCCTGCCTCACCCTCCCAAGTAGCTGGGAATACAGGCACCTGCCACCACACCCAGCTAATTTTTGTGTTTTTAGTAGAGACGGGTTTCACCATGTTGGCCAGGCTGGTCTCGAACTCCTGACCTCAAATGATCTGCCCATCTTGGCCTCACAAAGTGCTGACATTACAGGCATGAGCCACCACGCCCAGCCAGTTCCTTTTAATATATAGACATGGATCTCATTTTACTTCAGAAAACGTTTCTTGTATTAGAGTTGTAAATATTTATTTTTCAGTGTTGAATTTTCCATCTTCAGGGATTCCAGTTACAATTATGTTGATTCATCCTTGCCTGTGTTAATTTAAAAACTTTATCTCTGACCCTTTTTACTTTTTCATTATCATTTTCTGAATTTCTTTAGAATATCTTAGTTTTTATTTACATCTATTCTATTCTTGATTTGCAAGATTGATCTTGTAAATCAGTCTTCACTTCTGATATGATTTAACCTCTTTTTATTTTTTCCTGAATTCAATCCATTCTCAATTCATTTCTTTTTGTTTGTGTTCATTTTTTGTACATAGATTTTGAATATCTGATACAAGATCTTTCTTTATGTGTTTGTTTAAGGATGTATGCTTCAGTATGGAACTATGCATTACAATTTTCTTCTCCCTTCTGGTTGATCCAGAGTGGAGGAATGGCATTTTCTTCACCTGAAAAACTTATATTTAAATGTTGTATTTGCTTTTTCTTATGCTGTTGCTATGGTTTGAATGTTTGTCTCCTCCAAAACTCATGTTGAAATTTAATCCCCAATGTGGCAGTATGTAGAGGTGGAAACTTTAAGAGGAAATTGAGTCATGAGGGTCCTCATGAACGAGTTAATGCATTAATGGGTTATCACAGGAGTGGGAACAGAGGCTTTATAAGAAGAGGAAGAGAGAATTGAGTGAGCACACCCAGCCCCCTCACCATGTGATGTCCTGTGTCGCCTAAGGACTCTATAGAGTTCCCACTGGCAAGAAGGCCCTCACCAGATGTGGCTACTAAACCATGAGCATCTCCCCCTCCATAACTGTAAGAAATAAATTCCTTTAAAAAAAATACCCAGTGTCAGGTATTGTGCTATAAACAACAGAAACTGACTAAGACAACTGCATATGTGAGACTGGTTGTACTTCTGAATTTCTGTGAGCAGGCTGACAGTTGGGTAGTTTTTAAAATGCCTAGTTTAAGACCACTTTTCTGTCAGTGTTACAACATGTAGTTTCTTTAATAGATGGCTGTTTCAGCAGGGAAGAAGGAATGGAGTGTTATGGCCTCCAATTATTTGAATTTTTATTTTGTCTTGTAGGATCATCCATTTCTCACTTGCTCTTTTTCTCTTTAGGATGCAGTTTTCAGAGGAAGACTTTTCTCTCCTTTTTACTCTCCTCTTCTCGAAGTGTTGCCTTTCTAAGATTGCCTCCTAGAGGCCTCCCTCATCTTCAAGTAACTTATAGTCAGTGCTCAAATTTACCAGAACCTTTTTTCAGCATCTCCTCTCATAAATTGAATTCTTCTTTCTACGGTTAATTTTAGTTCAATTATAGGTATTTTATTTCCCTCTTCTTTCTTCAACAGTTTTTCTCAACCCACCTTGCAAAGGCTTATATTGGATATGTAAAAAGTACCTCCAGTAAAAATTAATATTTACTTTTTCTACTTAATACAATTTTGAAGTTTCTAAGAGGATATATAAATAGTCAAGTTAACATCATGCACCTAAATTTGAAGGTCTTCTAACACATCTTCCAAAAATAAACATCAAGTAAAGCAGAGGTTAGTAAATTGTTTTTCTGTAAAGCGATAAATAATTGAGGATTTTGGGCCATAGCGTCTCTGTCACAACTAATGAACTCTGTAATTTCTCTGACTTACAATTGTATGCAATGTATGAGATTTATGTGGTTACATTTGTTTTCCTGCTTTAGAGTTCAGCGTACTATTATTCCCAAGCCAAATCTGGCACATTATCTGCCTCAAATAAAGTTTTATTGGAACAGAGACATGCTAATTTGTTTATTAATTATTATGGCTGCTTTCACACTACAACAGCAGAGTTTATTAGTTGTGACAGAGATGCTATGGCCCAAAATCCTCAATTATTTATCCCTTTACAGAAAAACAATTTACTAACCTCTGCTTTACTTGATGTTTATTTTTGGAAGCGGTGTTACAAGACCTTCAAATTTAGGTGCACGATGTTAACTTGACTATTTATATATCCTCTTAGAGAAGTTAATTTTAAGAATTTAACTTTATTAAAGTATAAGCCCTTAAGAATTTTACAATAGATATGCTAAAACAAAGCAATACTAGATTTTTCTGACAGTGGATGATATAAGTAATATTTCTAAATACCTACTGTGAGATAGGCAGTTGGAACTTCGAAGGTATTACAATATTTCATACAAAAACTCAAGTAAATATTCATTATGATTTCTCTTTCCACAGATGAGGACAGTGGTGCCCAGAAAGTTTGCTTACTTTGTTCAAGAACTTTTTATTGATAAATAGAAGAATTGATATTCCAGCTTAGGACTCTCCAGTTTCAAATTATGTATTCTACCAGTCCTCGTCTGCTAATTCATGAATGTGAATTAGGCAGATTACGCAACTGGTTCAGGTAAGTCTTAAGAATGCTAGATGCCCTTTAAGAATATTACACTTTTTTCTTCTGTTTGAACTTTTATTATCCCTGATTAATTTGAATGATTTAATTCCACACTACATACTCTAAACCACTTTTTTTATTCCTGCGCCTAACTTTCATGAAGGATAACTGTGTCTACATGAATGAATACCAAGCCAAGTATTCTCAAAATATACAATATAGTATCAAACACATCAGGAAAATTGTATTAATACCTTGGGGACCAACCCATCCTTCTAACCAGAGAACTATCGAATTTAGCTTCTGCTTTGGTCTAAGTGTAAGACTCTGAAAGCCAGAATAATTAAAGATTTGAAGTTTTCTTTTTGTGTCCCACAGTACAAAGCCTCACAAATCAATGAGAGTAAAAATGGTACATACATGCAAACACACATATACACACACACATACACACACACACATTACTGACTTGTAGAGCAAAGCATGGTTGCCCCCTGTTCAGAGCTTCTAGAATTGAGAAAGTAGAATGCTTAGACTGTGCTTCCACAAGAAAGTAATCTGAAGCAAAATGTACATGCAGAGTGCCCTGAGGAGCTCTCCGGCGTTCTTTATAATATACACTTTCCATGTCAAAACTGTCAGTCCTTCACTTCACCTCAACTTAAGGAGGTGCTCCCCGAGGCTGTGCCTTTCATTATAACCAATAAACCACTGAGTCCATTCTTACTGCACAAAACAATTTCATATAGCAGAGAATTTGACATAGAAGAAAATCTAGTTTTTATACCAGTTGACTACTACACATGCAAGGACTCTCTCTAAGCAGACAGGGTTCCTCTGGCTAAGAACTCCTATTTTTAAATGATGTTTTAGGAATTCAGAGGGTGTGCATAATATCCTGCTTCCTTTCTTCTTCCAAAATTATTTTTTCTACAGTAGTCATTGCACAAATACTGTTTTCAGAAACTGCTACTCAGGATATGTTTTCTTTGAAGTGGAAAGGTTAAAGAGACCTCGCAGACCTGCAGTTTTAGGATGGCAACTTATTCCTATAAATAAAGGGTGTGACAACAAACTGAATATTTTCCATTTTTGAAAATTATTTTTGATTCTGGAGTTCACAGGTGACTCAAACCCTCCAAAAAAACTTGAAAGAAGACTGTTCACACACATACAGCAAAAAAGAGAGGGAGAGACACTAAGTATTTGAGTAACATATTTCTAAATCCCTTTAACAATGACAACTACAATCCCAGTGAGCACATCATAATATTTCCTAAATTTATAATTATGTTTATAGTGATTCATGGAGTCATACTACTTTTTCCAAAAGCAATACTGATGAGCTCAAGAAATACATTTGAGACAATATGTGACATCTCTATTGTTTTTACACCCAGTGGACACCCCTTTGAAACCATCTTTGGCGAGTTACTCTATATCACCAGTAAATAAAACAAAGGGCACTGTTTAAAATTGGCACAGAGATGGCTGATGCGAACTGTGGAATGTTTGAATGCATATTGAAGTAGATAGTCCTTGTCCCTTCTCATAAGAAAGTCCCCAGTTGAAAAGTAAGTACTTTGCAAGCTGATGAAAAACACTCGAGCCTCTATTACTAAGTGAAAACAAAAAATCTTAACACAAAATACTAAGCTGTCAGGTCTATAAGAAATGTAGCTCTCATAAGGGTATAACTTTCAATTAGAGGATGGTTTATGCAATCTGAGACTATGCTCGACTAAGAATGCTAAGTGGGAAATATTGATCAGAAAGATAATCTACGGGAGAAGATGAGAGGAAGGCATCAGGTTAGCTGGTAGAATTAGAAGGAGTTATGTAGTAAATTCAGAAGGAGACATTCAGTTTAGACAAACTTTAGGGAAGATAGAGTCAAATAAGGAGAGAAATCCGGCTGTACTTTTTAGTGGGTTGCATTTTTTTTAAATTACGGGAGTGATGGTAGCTGTGCATATAATGAATTTCCTACTAGATAGATATAAACATATTGATCAAAGCTGCACTGAACATATTCCTTTTTCAGATATTTGTGAAAGGGGAACCTCACCTAATGATAATGGGAATAAAATTTTTAAAAATGCATGCAATTAAAATAAGTAAAAAGAGAGACAACCTCACAAGGACAAGTAGGTTCCAACCATGGGAAGATTTGGGAAAGAGTTTGTATCCCTGACAAAGGAATAGGCCATTTAAAAAACTGACTTATGTATGAAAAAAAGATTAATTTTAGCTTGTGTGTTTGAAGAAGCTTCCAGCTTCTGCTGACATTTTGTTTCTCCTGCTACTAGTCAGAAGTAGGGTTAATAATTCATATATAATATATCCATGTTGTCCCATCTAATCTATTTCTACTTTGCTGCTTGGAAAGGATCCCTAGAAATGAGAAATCCAGGGTGGAGAAAAGACAGACATACATGTTACTGTTGCTTTGAATAAAGTTCAAGGCAATATCTGTAGCCTGCTGCTAGGATTGCTTGCCTGGACTTACATTCATCCAGATTTGGGCCAAGACAGGAGGCAGAGAACAGAGTCAACAAAATGTTAGCAAAATATCACACATAGGTTCACAGGAGAGTCTATTATTTTTTACAAGTCAGACACCACTGCAAGTCCTGATTCTGCTATTTTTTAATAGGCATCTTTGTCAAATTACACTGTATCTCTAAGCCTCAGTTTACTCGTCTTTGTAATGATGGTAATAATTATACTCATCTTCCAAGTGGTTGTACGCATAAAAAAATAACGTAGTTAAGGTTTTTATAACTATATACAAATTTTTGTTGTTATCATTACAAACTTTAGCATGTACTGCATATAGCCCTCATTTTGTACTTGAGCATATGTTTTTAATTCCATAAATTCAGGAACCATATCTTACTCTTCCTTGTCAATGCATACAGTTCCTATGACACTTCTGAGGAAATAATAGAGAAAAAGAGAAGTTGAGGAAGTTTTTGATTGATATCTCCAATTTTTGTTCAAAAGAAAGATATGCTACCTAGTAAGACTAGGAACAAGAGAAGTAAGGAGAGAGATGCATACTTGCAACAATCAGTGAGTCAATAGGAGAAAGAGTGAACCAAAGACAAGTAAAAGCATTGAAAGTGGTACTAAGGGCTCAGCTTGGGTTAGAGAGCATAAATTTGCATGTAAATCAGCCCGGGAATTGAAGGTGAGAAAGGAAAAGGCAGATCATTGAAGAAGCACTGCCTGAAGATGATGTGTAAGTAGATGGCCCTGAAAGAATCTCCAAGCATCCCACATGTTAGTCTGGTTTGGGCAAAAGCATGTGAGATTTACTTTTCTTCTCCTGAAAGTGACAAAGAGAGCAGGGTGACTGGAAGAGTCTCAAGAATATAATGAAGAATCAGGTTAGCATCAATGACTGTTGAAAGACAATGGACATAAGCAATAGATATGTTACAGAGGCCATTGCCTAACAAACAGGCTAAGTGACCAATAACCCAATGGATACTATCAATGAACAAAAGATAGCCACAGACAAGACCACCCTTAGAATTAAGACCTCAATTGTGTATCTGTGTGTAAATTCTTATCTCATAGAATGGCTGAGTTTATATGGAAGTAATTAGATTAAGTTACTTTCCATTAGGCAGATTCTAGACAGCAAATGAGCTTATTTATTAAAAGGAAAAAACTTACGTCTTTGCTAAGTGAAGTGACTATGAAATTTGTTTTCACTTTACAAACATTAGTTTTAAAGTGGGATAGGCTAGATTGAAATCTCAGCTCCATTACATTGTAGCTGTGTGACCTTAAGCATATAATGTAATACTCCTAATCCTGAATGTTGCCATGTGTAGAAAAATAACTTGTAAGCTACTTAGTGAAAAAAAAAAAATGAGACTCTGGGGGCCCAGACTAGGGGAGCCAGGTGAAAAAGGGAGCTAGCTCAGTTGCTCTGCTACAGGAAAAAAATGAGAATTCAGAAAGTAGAACAAAAGAATAAAGACAGAAAATGCAAATAAACATCATGGCAGGAGGTGGGGGTCTCACTTTGAGACTTTTAGTATTGGGAAGAACTAACACTGAGTTTTAAATTGTGTTACCATAATGAAAATACTTCTATATTCTTAACACCTTCAATAAAGTCTCATATACACACAAATGCCTTTGTGTGAATAGTTTGTGTGATACTAAGTTCATTAATTCAGCAAACACAAGATAGAAAAATGCAAGACAAATAGAATGACACAAATAATCCTTACAATCAACTAATTCAGTGGAAGTAGTTGGAAGCCCCAGAGAAGTATAAGAATGTAAGTTTCTAGCAATAGGCAAAGATTCTAGAGAGGTTTATATTTATACAACATATAAAATAATGGGTTTATGAAATCATTTCTATAGAAATAACCCCCATCTCCAATCTCTTAGTCTTCTGTATTCTTCTTTGTGGTAAGAGTACACTCTTTGTATTTTTTATTTGTGTGTTGTCTATTCCTCACAAAAAAATGTAAGTGCCATGAAAATAGTTTTTCTTAATCACTATTGCATCCTTGTAGATTACAACAGTGCCTAGAACGTAAGTATTGAATGACTGAAAGGATGATTACATATGTAGATCTTAAGTTGTAAGAAGAAGTTGGCTAACCTCTAAATTACACATATAAATAATTATAAAACAAAAAGCCCACCAACACTGGCTGATAACATGGGAGAACATGAGTTAGAGGACTGTGAAAGGGAAAGAAGGATGGAAGAGGAGATGTACCATAGAAAAGTACCAACAGGAAGAGAGGATTGTGGGTTGGCAGTAGGGTAGATGGTTCTTCCATGGGGAATAAAACTCTTTTAGGGTAGTTCTATCAGTCAGCTATTATCACCATAACATTGCACACCAGTTCACCTCAAAACACAGTTGCAAGTAACAATAAGCAGGTGAGCTGATGTTCAACTGATCTAGACTGCACATCTGAACTGAAATCCAGGTGATAGGTTCATTTCAGGAATGCTCAAAGTATTTCCCATTTTCCTGGGACCAGTAGGTCATCTGATTTATATTTTTTCCTTTTCTTAATTTTAGTTTTTATTTCGTTTTTTTTTCTTTTTTGATCCATATTTTTTTAAAGGAGAAGATAAAAGCTCAAAAAGTTTATGAGAATCATGAAATAGTCTTCCAGCCTACACTTAGCATCAGCACACTGTCTTTTCTGTCAACACTCCATTGGCCAAAGCAAATCACCTGCCCAGGCTCGATATCAGTGAGGCAAGAAAGTTGAGGTTATGGAGGTTAAGGGAAGGCAGAGGAAGTGTAGTGAATATTTGCTGCATGATAATTTAAACTTCCATAGGACGCTGGCTGATAATCACAAATCCAAAAATCTTGTTTTTTATTATTAAGTTCTAGGGTACATGTGCACAACATGCAGGTTTGTTACATATGTATACATGTGCCATGTTGGTGTGCTGCACCCATTAACTCTACATTTACATTAGGTACATCTCCTAATGCTATCCCTCCCCCTTCCCCAACCCCACAACAGGCCCTGGTGTATGATGTTCCCCATCCTGTGTCCAAGTGTTCTCATTGTTCCAAAATCTTAATTGACAAATCTCAGACTTGACAAAGGTTTATTTCTTACATTACTGTTCATTGTAGATCAGTGATGAGGAACATTTCTCCATAGTCATTCAGTGACCCAGGGTTTTCCATCTAATAACTGTTCCATTCTCTTTACTCCATCCTTCAAAAATGTACCATCCAGTAGAATAGCCATTATCCATATATGACCCTTTAGCGCTTGAAATGTACATGTAGTCTGGATTGAAATGTGCTTGTAAGATAGACATTGAATTTTGAAGACTTGGCATTAAAAAACAGAATATGAGCTATCTTTTAAACAATTTTTATATTAGTTACATTTTGAAATAATATATTGTGTTAAATAAGTATATTATTGAAATTTATTTCATCTGCTTGTTTTTACTGTATTTATTTATTTACATTTATTTATTTATTTATTTATTTATTATTTTTGAGACAGAGTCTCCTTCTGTCTCCCAGGCTGGAGAGCAATGGTGCGATCTTGGCTTGCTGCAACCTCCGCCTCCTGGGTTCAAACGATTCTCCTGCCTTAGCCTCCAAAGTAGCTGGGGTTACAGGCGCGTGCCACCGCTTCCCGCTAATTTTTTGTATTTTCAGTGGAGATAGGTTTTCACCATGTTGGCCAGGCTGGTCTCGAACTCCTGACCTCAGGTGGTCCAACCACCTCGGCCTCCCAAAGTGCCGGAATTACAGGCATGAGCCACCTCACCTGGCCCTTTTCACTGTTTTTAATATGACCACTGGAATATTTTAAATTATATATGTGATCGCTTTATATTTTTTATCAGATAGCACTGCTCTAGAGCCAGCCACTATACCAGAAAAATGACAATAATGCTGAAGGGACTTTAACAAAGATTTTGGGGACCAACTGGGAGAGGGCATTCATCATTCTGCTTGTATTCCACTGGCCAGAACTATCTAGGTGCAAGGGGACAAAGAATGTACTGGATCCAGGAAGAAGAGTAGAATACAAATACTCATGATCACTTTAATTCCTCATTTGCTATCTTGCCTTCAGCATCTGAAAGTGAATTTCTTTCTATAAATACAGAAAAATAAATAAAGCTTTGGATATGGGCCAAGATGTTGCATCACAAAAGAGGAATGAAATAGAGTGGAAAGCATAATGGAAGATCCATTATAATTGGGGAAAAATTGTTAAAGAAAAAACAATGAAGGCACCCATCTAAGTGGTAAATGACCCAGGCTCACAGGGTAACCCAGACATTAAAGACTCAGATCTCTGGCTGTGAGATTACTATCCTTCTCCCACTTAGGTTTTTTGGTGTTTTTTTTTCCCAACCCCAGTGGTTAATTTGACAGACAATGAGAACAGGGATATTGCAAAACATTTGCTATTTATATGTAACCTCCAGATTCCATTTTTTATTACATAAATACATAAAATATACTGTATTTTGTTTTGTATCTCTTAAATTTTCCCAAATAAGCTTGTATTAAGAATGCTGGTGAGATTAGGCTGTGGCCTACATCAGTTCTCTACAGCATCAGGGTTTTAGGAGCAGGTAGTAAGGGAGCAAACACAATAATCTTAAGTTTGCGATTTGATGGACTCATGGGAAGAGAATGCCTATCATTAGTGTTTATATAACTACCCAGAGACATGATTTTCACATCCTAAAATACCTCTGCTCTATATTTTTCTTCTTAATATAATTTTTGTGAAGTTTTCAAATCTTCTAAGAAACATAATTCTACAGTATCTATTTCAGCAGAGTATACCACAAAGAAACCCTGTTCTTGGTGAATCTGCAAGTTTGTCTTCACCTATTCTGTGCTGCTGTCTTGCTGTGTTGTGTTAACATTACTCTCAAACCATTTTTTAATCACTGGAGATGGCCATCAGCAAACTAATGATTACTCCTCCACCAATCTCCTCTCATCTATTCTTTGAGAAACAGACAGCAGCTTTTTTTGTTTTTGTTTTTGCAGCTATCTCAATACAAAATTAACATTGCTTGTAAATCATAACCTTAATTTCTTTGTATTCATCTGACTGGTCCATTCAAAAACACATTTTCTTTAGTGTGTAGTATTAGCATATTATTCTAATCCCTGGGCCTTTCCTATATGGTATGAGGAGCATGTTTTAAGAGTTACCCTGGTCTCTAACTCTCTACTTCCCTTTCTTGGATAAAAGAACAATACCATTTGGCTGGCAAGACCTAACCCTTTTTCTTCTGGCAGGAGAAATAGATAGATAGATAGATAATGATGATAGATAAATAGATACCCTTATTACTTTGTGATAGTTCCACAAACATAAAGCATATTTCATAAGTCAGAACAATTTTTCCAAAAGACTCTATATTAAGTTTAATACATTAATTCCTTTAACAAATATTTAAGTGATGATAATGTGCCAAACACTTAGGCACTGGGGATATGGCAGTGAACAATAAAAAAGTTTCCTTGCCTTTATGGAGCTAACAGTCTATCAGAGAAAATTAGAAAATTAAACAAATAGTTGGATCAGGTGTTACAACAGAGTTAAGACAGGTTGTTTTCCAAGGAAGAAACATATAACTAAAAGATTAAAGAATGAGGAGATGGTATGTTAAGAGACAGAGAACAATGTCCTAGTCAGAAGTGCAGCATGTGTGAAGGCCCAAGAATAAGAGAGAACATCTCAGGTTGAAGGAACTACGTGAAACATATTTGAACAGAAGGGTGGTCCACAAGGGAAGAGCAATGAGACAGGAGTGCACAGTGGTGACCCAGAGGAAGGAGAGGTAAACTCTGCCTGGGGACAGAAGACAAGCCATGACAGCTTCATGGGAATTAAGTTTGATGTGCAACTTGACCAAGATAGAAGCAGATTTGCAGGTAAAGGAAACAATAGTAAGAGGAAAGGCTCATGGATATGAATGACGAGTAACTTTTCCAAGTGTATCTAACTAGTATGCAACAACTCCAGGGCAGCTCCACTACAAAGTCTATGCTCTAACCCCATAAACAGCTTTGGGGCCATTTTAAGGCATCAGTAAAACATGTAGAATCAAAGAGCCCTGTATCAAATATTGTTCTCCAAAGAAACAGGACCAAAAGGAGATAGGTAGATATATACGAAGACATTTGTTACAAGGAATTGGCCCATGTAATTATGAAGGCTGAGAAGTCCTGTGTGATCTGCCGTTTGCAAGATGGAGTCTCAGTAAAGCTTTGGTGTGGTTCCAGACCAAGCCAGGGCAGGCAGTCATGTCAGTTGCTGTTGGAGTTTGAAGGCCCAAAAACCGGGAGCACAGCTGCCCAGGGGCAGGAGAAAATGGAAGCCTTAGCTCAAGCAGAGGGAGCAAATTCCTCCTTCCTCCATGTTTTTGTTCTATTTAGGCCCTCAAAAAATTGGATGATGTCCATCCACCCTGCTGAAGGGAGACCTTCTTTACTCAGTTTACAGATTCAAATGCTAACCTCTTCCAGAAACACCCTCACAAATGTGCCACAAATAATATTTTACCAACGATCTCAGCATCCCTTAGCTCAATCAAGCTGACACATAAAATTAACCATCAGAAGCCCTGAAGTAGCTGGTGTGTCTTTTGACCTAATGATAATCTGGCTTTTCTTAGTTCCTTATCATTTGCGATGGACTTTCCCATTTAATTTTCACACTGGCCACTGAGCCTGCTTTTCTTAGGCACATATTACAGATATAAAAACAGAACCACACGTGATTACCCATGGTCACACAACCAGTGAATATTAAGTGAAACCTAGACCCAGATCTTCATATGTTAAAACATTGACTCTTTATATTAAGCAACACTAAACATTAGGTCAACATTAAATAATCCAGCCGATACAAATTCAGGACTAATAGAGCTATGGATCCTATAATACCAAAATAGTTGTAAGTTTGAACACTATCAAAGACTCCTAACTTCTGCCCCTTTGTCTATCAATAAACGAGAAGCAAACAAACAGAATTGTTGCTCACATCAGAAGCATAGAAATTTACTGTCTTGTAGAAATCCTTCTGTAAGATAAAGGAAAAGCAGTGCATTTATAACAGTGCTCTGAAGGTAGTTGAAGAAATAATTTTAAGTTGCATCAGGTATTACCAAGAAGTGAAATAATGATTAGTCATATCTGTAACCTTTACAATAGAGAGCACTGAGGCCAGTTAGCTGTTGTTTATCTGCTGCTTATTTTTAGTATGTTCTAGTCATTTGGCTATGTAGTCAATATTTTTTAGCAAAAACCTAGAGTGAGTCCACTACATGAGGGATAGTGAGGGAATAAAATAATGAGTCATTGTCCTTGCATAAGAATCCTTTATAATTCAGTGGAGAAGAGATAATATCTAAAGTATATAGACAGAAGCAATAATTAGAGCAGATTGATTCCAATTATAGACTCATCAGAGCCAAATGGGGTTAACCTGGAACAATATCACCAGGAAATCAAAGCTTGACTTGGTAATATTTATTCATGCATCTCTCCTTTATAGGTTAATGAAGGCAGGTTTTTAGAGCTAATCTCTGGAATAATAAAAGACTCAGAGTTTCTGTCACTCACTAGCTCTCAGAAGTTGAACCTGTTACTCAGGCTTTCTATATATCAGTTTCTTCCTATGTAAAATAAGGTTAATAACAGTACTGACATTATTGGGTGAAGATTAAATGAGATAATGCAAATAAAATGCTTAGCATAATGTCTGGCAAAATATAAGCCATTAATATTCTTTATTTAATATTTATTGGAGGTTTAATAGGTACCAGCCACTCACTATATGGCAAGAATACAAAGATGAATCCAAGAACACTGTATTGCTAAATCCTCTGCCAATAATTTTACCAAGGTAATTTTTGAAGCAGAAATAACTTCTATATTCACGTTTCCATGACTTGTAAGCTAGTCATGAGTTCTACCAAATTCCTCAAGTGTTAAGAATAAGAATGATTCAATGTTGAGAGGGCAAGTGAAAGAACAGCCTTAAATTAGACAATTCCAAGGAGGAGAATTAGTCTTACTGTTCTTATTAAAAACATAAAGCAGTCCCTCCTGCCACTCATAAAGAAATCTCTCATAACTGGTGGCTTCTAGTACCTAGAAAATTATTGGTTTAGAGTTTATACTGTTTAAACAAGACTAGTCTTTGTGAAGATGTATTTGAGCATAGAATAGGAAACCACCTATTCACAATAGCAAAGACTTGGAACCAATCCAAATGTCCATCAATGATAGACTGGATTAAGAAAATGTGGCACACATACACCATTGAATACTATGAAGCCATAAAAAAGGATGAGTTCATGTCCTTTGTAGGCACATGGATGAAGCTGGAAACCATCATTCTCAGCAAACTATTGCAAGGACAAAAAAACAAACACCGTATGTTCTCACTCATAGGTGGGAATTGAACAATGAGAACACTTGGACACAGGAAGGGGAACATCACACACCGGGGCCTGTCGTGGGGTGGTGGGGGAGGGATAGCATTAGGAGATATACCTAATGTAAATGACGAGTTAATGGGTGCAGCACACCAACCTGGCACTTGTATACATATGTAACAAACCTGCACCTTGTGCACATGTACCCTAGAACTTAAAGCATAAAAAAAAAAGAAATACCTAATGTAAATGATGAGTTAACAGGTGCAGCACACCAACATGGCACATGTATACCTATGTAACAAACCGGCACATTGTGCACATGTACCCTAGAACTTAAACTATAATTAAAAAGAGGGGAAAAAAAAAGAATAGGAAACCACCTTGAACTAGAAAGTACAGTTGTCTTAAGTGTTTCTCTGCTACATGGTTCTTCCTTATTGAAGCAAATGGGTATATACAAAACTAAAAGATAATCCCCTAGTGGAAAATGAAACAAACCCCAAGTGTGATATATGCTAAGCCTGTTATTTATATATTTTTGCCTATATGGAGAACGTTCTTTGTTTTTGTTTATGTAGCAATATTGGAAAAGCATATGTAACACAAGAAAACTAACATAACCCATAATAGATCTCAGTGCAGATATAAGGAAGTTTAAAACCAGATGTATGTCAATGTAGGAAAACCAAGCTAAGAAATTTTCCAACAGACATTTTTCTTATTCATGCTCTCAGATCTACCCTAAAACTACCAATCAAAACCTTTAGCAAAGAGGTCAATATTTTTAACAATACCCCCGGGAATCATTATAAACATACACAGACTAGTACTGGATCACAAGTGTTTATTGGATATGCATAAAAATAATAAATAGATAACCCTTATTACCCCATATTTTCTACACTTTTTCCTCTTTTTACAGGTGTTAACTCATTTAATCCTTGTAGCTGTCCTATGAACTGAGTTCTATTATTATCCACATTTTACAGATGTGAGACAGGCACTGAAAGAATGTGACTTGCCCAAGCCCATCAAGTAGACTTTAATTCCTCATGTGGATGTAATAATGATCACAAACATACCAACAGTGCTTCACTGTTTACAGTGTGATCTTGATTATCATTTTTCTATCTGAACTCTTAAAACACCATTGAAGTTAGTAGCAAAGTTATAAGCATGTTTGTTATATAAATGAAGTCGCTTCAGAAGTCTCACAACTGAGCTCAAACCAGGCCTTCTGACCGTGTTCTTATTTCTTTCCATTCTGGTTTCAAAAATTCTTTTCAACCCTATTGTTCCAGAATCCTATGAAGTTGCAGAATCCTTTTTTTTATATATACATATATATGTGTATGCATATGTATACACACACACATATATATATATCTCAAGGTCTTTTTGTGGGTATATTACATATATTTTAACTCATTTAATTCTCACAATTCCATGGGTAAGTTCTATCTAGATAAGAAAACTAAAGAACTGAGAGATAAATAATTTGTTCAAAACATAGTAGGATTAGGATTCAAACCCAAGTAGCCTGACTCTAGAGGCTGTGCTCTTAGCCATTACATTATGTGGTCTCACAGAAAAAAAAAAAATCCTAAATGGTATTTATTAAAAAGAAATAAAAGTGTAAGTTTAAAATAGCACTTATGACTTGAAACACCCCTTAGAAACTAAAGTTAATAAATCGATCAATAAGTATTTATTGAACGTTTTCTTTGGGCAGGCATTATGATAAGCACTGCTGAGAATAGAAATATAATAACATATTTTTATATTTTATGAAAAAATGTAAGCTATATCCCTCTTCACAAAAGAAGTTCACTCTAGCTGTGGAAAATAGATTTATATATATATGTAAGTCATCTTTAACAAAATTTAAACAATCATGTTCACAACATAATAAATGCTATAAAAATTGCTAAGATATGGAATATAAAACCCAACAAAAGGAATTATGTAGAGGGAAGTCCTATTACAACTTAAACCAAAATAAAAATAAAAGTTGGTTCTTAAAGAAATAGCATCCATTTCATATAAAAACATAAAGAGCACAATTTAGCAATAGATTTGCCCTAAATCTCATTAATCCTTTTTTTAAAAGTACATTACTTTGTATTTGAGATCTATATTTGAAGCAACAGAGAAAAAAATGAGGTAAAAAGTGTCTGATATCTTTTACATAGACCTAAATTCTTTTAAACATCTGATTGCTGAAGAATTGTCTACAGAATTTAATGAGATGCCTGATTGCTACATAAGACCATTGCTGCATTATTTCTTGACGAGAACAGACTTTATGTCTACAATATTGATGAGAATACAATGCAGTACAGAACATCAAAAGACTATGTGCAACCTTAGTCTAGTCCTTCCGTCTGGGTAAAAAGTATAGGCGCACATGCCTGCTCTTCCGGTATACTTCTCTTGATAGAGTTTATAGTAGAGAATCATGATAAGTACAAGGTCCATTAGTAACAAAAATAAAGGCAGGGTGGCAGTTAAACTGAACATCATTAGCAAACATCACACTAATTACTCATTTTGTTATTAGTGTTAACTGCGCTGCCAGTTAATTATATTTGAATAAGAAAATGACAATGCACACAGAAAAATTCAAACCACACTGAAACAAAAAGAATCACACTAGGGCATGGAAATCCACTGTAAAGAAGAAAACTTCTGTGTTAGGAAGCAAATAATCTGCAAGAGTCTTTTGCACCAAAGGAATTTTTTTCACGTAAGAAACATTCAGAAAACGTGTACTATTATGCTAGACGCATAGAAATGTCAGAAAAAGAGACATAGTCCTCAATATTTAGGTTCACATTTATTTTAAAAAAACACATAAAGAGATAATTGTATTAGACATTGTGTTAAGCTTTTTAATAAAGATTGGTTCCTCATATGGAAACATGTGAAACTTAAGAGGAAACAACTAATCCTCTGGAGAAATTAGAAAAGGCATAAATGAAGAGATGACTGTGAGTAGCGTATTGAAACTTGAGCAAAAAATAAGCACGTGGAAAGAAAGAAAGCAGGGAAAATGAAATCCTGGAATCACACCAGGCTTTTCTCCTATGAAAAAGAAAGTTTGTTTGCAAGGTAAGTGACCAAAACAGGTGAGATTTCCTCTTTAATAAGAAAACATTTTCTGTGAAGGGCTGATTAATCCTGGCTAACATGCTGAAACAGCTCTGTATTAGCAAAAATCTTGAACCTTTCCCTCAAAGATCTTCAGATTGGTCAAAACTCTAGTCCTTTAGAAAGTAGGAAGGATTAAAATGCTATTGATAAAATTCACAGATGAACTGATAAAATGAAAATAGGATTATAAAGTACAAATTCTTTGCTAGAAATTATCTGCAGCAGGTATATTGAATGCTATTTTTATTGTGATGCAGGTCACAACCCTGCTGTTACTGCAAGGACTTCTGTGTTTGGACTAATCAGAATCTCATTCTTTTGGATAAATGATAGAATCAACAATCTTCAGGATGATAGTTTTCCTAACAAAAAAAATGCAGAGGTGTCTCTAAAGCAGAGACCTGCATGTTTAATCAAAATGACTCAGCCTGGGCAACATAGAGAGACCCTGTCTACAAAAAAATAAGAATAAAAATAAATGATCCAGGAGTGGTGGCACGCACCTGTGACTTCAGCTGCTCAAGAGGCTGAGGTGGGAGGATTACTTGAGCCCTCAAAGGTCAAGGCTGCAGTGAGCCGTGATTGCACCACTCCCCTTCAGCCTGGGTGACAAAGCAAGACCCCGTCTCCAGAAAAAAAGAAAAAAAAATGACTCACCCTCTTCAAAAGCAAAGGAGGCTGACAAGTGACCCTACAGGGGAACAAATATTAAGGAAAAGAATCAGACTGTAATTCTCTGAGGACAACCCCTCAGCTCCATGATATGCAAATCCCCTATGGGCACCTGAAATTCAGAGGGCATTCCTCCATCAAATGTATACTAATGAGTCCTGCAGAGATTCTCAAACTCTGGGCATTAGTCCCTTGAGCAAATCTATCTGGGCAGTTGATGTCACATAGCATATTTATTAAATCAATTTTTAACAGACCAGATGGTGTTATTGTTGACAAAACAAGTGATCCAGTGATTTAACAGAACATAAGAGGTATAGATTTTTTTTCTTTATCTCCCAACTGCCCCTGGAATCCTGCTTTTGAAAATAAGATACACGAGGACAAATAATTTAAGTGATACTTTCTCTGGTTTCACAAACTACTAAAGAAGAGTGGTCTGAGAGACAGATGACAAGGTGACAATCCATTACTAAAAAAATGAAGAAAAACTCCCAGAAAACTATATTTGATGTTTAAAGCTTTAAAAAGCAAATGCCCTTCAGGAAGAATTTAGTTGAAGAATGTGGATTGTTTGCTGAATTTCATTCTTCTTATTTTATGACAACAAAACCAGCAACTTCCCCTTAATTTTGGGATACTGCTCCATTCACATCTCTTACTTTCTTTAATATAGAATAGGGTAAGTCTCTTTTGAACATCTCATCTCTTCCTGTCACCCACCTTTAGATTGATAGCAAGAAAAGCAATGTGCCTTAAAGTGAAATGGTCTCTTGACCTCTTCCAAATCCACCCTCTTGAATAGAATAGAAATCATTAGGTTTTATGTTTGAGCATTGACCTTAATATTTTTGAAAAGTGAAAAAACATGCCATTTTTAAAGCAGTCAATAGCTTTTCTATTTCTCTAAACATTAAAGATTCTACTCCTCTCTAAGAGAAGACCACATTTTCACTTTAGGATAAGACAATTTAAAACATAGTTTGGCTAGGTAAAAATAAGCAAGGAACCCATATGGCATGAAAAGCTGTGAATTATTAAGGTGCTCAGGCACTTTCCATGGACTGTCATTGGCTAAGTATTCATTGCCAGTGATATTTCAAATATCTAGAAATTTTTTCTTCTTTAGGATGCTGTTTTTCCTTTCTGAGGGCCTGAATTCAAATAGGAAGTGGCAAGATGTCTTCAAGATATTCCAACTGAGCAGTAGAGCAGTCTTTACAACATGATAGAAAGCCAGACCCTAAGGAGACAGATGGCCAGTAGAAGACTTCTTATGGAGAGTCTTAGTATATGAGTCTGGGACCATTATGTATATTAGATCAGCTAGCTTTAAATTATTTTCTTCATTGTTGCTTCAGTTACTATGGTCACATAACAGATTGCTCTCACACTAATAAACATGTATAATATAAAGCAGCCATTTATTTTGCTCTTAGGTTTTATGGATTAAGAAGTCCAACAGGGTACAACAGAGGTGGCTTTTCTATGCCTTATAACGTCTGCGGTCTCAGATGGAAGACTCAAAGATGAGGAAGTGCAATCATCTAAAGACAGCTACCCTCCTATGTCAGGTAGTTGATGCCTGCTGCTGACTGATGGCCTCTCCTCTCCAAATGGGCCTTTCCATTAAGTCTCTCTAACAAAGTGGCTTCAGGGTCATAGGCTTTTTTCACAGCAGCTCATGATTCCAAGGACATATGTCCTGAAACAGATAAAGAATGAAAGAAAGAGTTTGAGATGAGGGGAGTAAAGGATTATATCACCTCCTTTGACCTAACTTCAGAAGTCACAAAGCATCATTTCCACTGCATCCTACATAACAGAAGCAAGTCAAAAAGAAGGATTCATTCAACAGAAAGAAACATACCAGCCCCCACCTCTCGATGGAAGTGTGTAAACATTACTATAGCAAATACACTTTAAGGTGACTGCACCGAGACACACACTTATGTAATTCATTCGCCTTGAAAGTAGAACCAGAGACTTGCCTCTAAACTGTAAAGTATGGCAAAAACCTTGATTAGATTATGTTATAAGATAAATGTGGTGTTATGCTGCACCCTTAATTGGGCTATGTTTTATGGAATGAATCTTTTTGTTCACTCAAAATTCATATGTTGAAACCCTAACCCCCAATGTGATGGTTGGTATTTGAAGGCGGGTCCATTGGGGATGATTAGATCATGAGGTTGGAGACTCATTATGAGATTAGTGTACTTATAAGAACAAACACTAGAAATCTCTATTCCTTTCTCTCTTTGTGTCTCCAAGGAATGATAATACTGCAAAAAATGTAGCAGTCTGAAAGCCAGGAAGAGAGCCCTTACCAGAAACCAACCATAGTGCCACCCTGATCTTGGACTTCTGGCCTCCAGAACTGTGAGAAAATAAATTTCTGTCATAAAGTCACTCAATCTATGGTATTTTGTTATGACAGCCTAAGCAGACTTGTATGTTATATAGCAAAGATGATGTGATGTCACTGCCAGGATGATATGTCATATAAGACTCATCTTGATAGACTGGAAAGGAAAGTTCTCCTGGCCTTCAAGAAACAAGTTGCTTTGATGTAAACTGCCTGTAGATAGGTTCATATGTCAAGTAACCAGGTGGCTTTTAGGAACTGATAGCCTCAGGCCTAGAGTTGCAAGTTATAGAGGGAAAAACCTGAGCAAGCTTGGAAGTGACTTCTTTCCATCCAAAACCTCCAAATGAGAATGTAGTCCAGGTAACGCCTTGATTATTGCCTGGTGAGATCCTGAAGCAGAAAACCCAGCTAAGGCATGCCTAGATTCTGATCAACAGAAACTGTGAGAGATAATAAATAGGTATTATTGAAACCACTAAATTTTTGGTAAATTGTTATTCAGCAATAAAAATCTAATACAATCACATCACATGAAGAACATGTAGGATGGTGTGGCCATCTTAGGAAAATGCAATCTGCCCTAACTGTTCATTCTTCTTTGCCCATCCATAAATCTTTAGTAACCTGAGATGGACATAGCAGCTCAGGCTCAATTATGCAGTGGGAAATTAAGGAATGAAATTGTGTCCCCACTTGCAGCAAAGTAGTTTAGAGGAGAATAGCGGCATAGGAAGAACCACTCCCAAGACCCCAGTAAGTAACTTGCAGAACATTGGAGCAAAGGCCCACAGCCAGAAAGCTGGGTGAAACAGCAAACTACATCCAGACAGCTTTGTGGAATATGTGAAGTGAACATGTTCCTCAAGAATTCTAGGACATGATTAGAGTTGGGAACCTGGTAAAATGGCAGGACTTCTGATTTCAAGTGTATTTGAGAATCAGACTTGTTATTTGGGTAGTGAAGGGGAGTGTAATTTCTAGACTATGGCAAAGTCTGTATTGCATGGGTCACATATGTGTGGCATAACAAGACTAGACATATTACAATGCCCGACTTTTTGCAGAAATCATGGATTTTTCCTTTCTTAAATTCAATTATGTTTAGTTTAATCTTTTGCTCATAGTTTGCTGACAACTCAAGAATTTAAATCCCCTTTCAATCCAATATGTCTTTATATTTAGAAATAAATATTTAATAAACATATGCTATGAACTTGGCTAAAAGTACATAGACAAGACTGTCCTCAGTGGGGAAACCAAATATATTCATCAAACACAACAAAATGCAAACATATGCATTTTTCACAGTTCCTGTTACTTTACCCAGACAATTTTCTTATTGCATTAAAACAAATGAAAAACAGCACCTTTGTATTTTCTATTTGGAAAAATATAATAATGATGATGATGATCATAAAAGTATTAAATGTTATTGAACATATTTTGTGGCCAGACATTGCTAAACGTATATGCATTATCTCTTTTAATCCTCACAACTCTTTGAGGTAGATACTGTTATTTTCCAAAGATTATGGATGAGAACATTGAGAATTAGAGACTGCTAAAATTACCCAAGTGGCCCAGTAAGTAATACAGATAGGATTGAAACCCATTCTGTTTGATTTCAAAATTCATATTTTTAACTCAACCATGCAATGTCTTCTTTTCATACTCAGAATCATGTAGATGAATATGAAATCTTAAAAGTCATTTAATCTTACTGCTCTTCTAAGATTCTTTTATAAGTAATTCATTAAAAAAATGTTCTCAGAAGAAACCTGCAAGGGTGTGAAGCAGGACAGGACAGAGGAAGAAATTAGGCATAGATGTGGTTTCAGGAGAATTTCAGTCATAGCCTGGTCCTCTGGGGGGCTCTTATATCAGAGCTGGTCTTTCCAACAGCAAGGTTACTGGGCTGTTACACCCCCACATCAGGCAGTCATTGGCTGCCTGGAGTTAAGGGAAAGCGTAAAGGGAGAAAGAGGGGAGAGGGCTAAAGGCATCTCCAGGGAAGGTGGCTCCTATCAGCTTAGGAAAATCCTCAGAAAAAGACTACAGGTGTGTGTCATTAGCAGCCAACACCTGTAGCAGCCAGGGTTGGTTTCAGGGCCTGCTAAAGGGCAAGGCTCTAACAACATTGATAAATCTGCCAAGTATTTGGCCAATCCCTGCTTGAATACCTTCAAGTGAGAAAGAACTCCCCATAACTCCCTCTCCTCCACCCAACGAAGTAGTCCATTACAATCCTCAGAAACTTGGTTAGAAAATTCTTCCTTTTGTTGGCTGTGGGTATAACAAAGGGAGGTCATTCCAAGACAGCATATGCAAAAGCACAGAGTGTAAAAGAGCATGATGGTGTATGTTGTTCTGTAGCTAGTACTATGTTTTGTGGTGGTTAGA
Organism: Gorilla gorilla gorilla; assembly: GCF_029281585.2. Classification (NCBI taxonomy): domain Eukaryota; kingdom Metazoa; phylum Chordata; class Mammalia; order Primates; family Hominidae; genus Gorilla; species Gorilla gorilla. Next base: position 171,356,642 of record NC_073224.2, read on the forward strand.
ACTTAAGGTGTGGAAGTAGAAAATGAAAAAGATGAGTTTAGGAAGATGGTTATAGGCAAGATCATCAAATAATGAAAGACAAACTTGCCTCACTAAAAAGCTGTGATGATAGCACAAGGTACAAATAAATAAGTTTTAGCAGAAGAGACAAATGATAATCTCTTTTAGAAAGCCAACCTGCCGGCAATAAAGAGAGCAACCCTACCTCGTTCCTTTCATGTTGTGGGCTTTCACATCTATGTTTTCTCTGGACTTCTTCAAGAACAGGATGCTTGCATTGTGAATGCCTAAAACAATAAATGATTATGGAACTGAAATGAAGTGAACTCATCATAAATAAGAGAAGCCATTACAAAACCCCTGGTGAGATATGTCACAGGTCTCAGTCAGGAGACAGCATTCCATAGCTCACAGGCCTAACCAGGCCCACCACCTGTTTTTGCAAATAAAGTATTATTAGAACACAGCCACAACAGTTTGTTAACATATTGTCTATGGTTGTAATCATACTATAATAGCAGAGTTGAGTTGCAACAGAGACCATATGGCCTGTAAAACCTAAAATATTTAGTATTTGGCCCTTTTGCCTGTAAAACCTAAAATATTTCGTATTTGGCCCTTTTCAGAAAAGGTTTGCCAATCCCTGGTCCACAGTAAAGCAGTAGTAATATATGTGAATAGGTAAGATAGATGGAAATGATATTTAGAAGCAAAAATCAATTGGAGTAACCACTACTCACTTCTCCTATTTTTATTTCTTCATGCCATGTATGCATTAGATGACATTATAAATATGTATGAAGGCTTTCCAGCATTCCACAGCCTCTTTTGACAATTTCTACTTATTCTGTCACATTTAAATTAAATCATCATTTCCATAAAGACCCCTACACTCTGAAGAGCACATAGCAGAGTACACTCACTCCTCCTAGTTCTATTTCTTCATGCCATGTAGGCATTAGAGGACATTATAAATATGTATAAAAGCTTTCCAGCATTCCATGGCCTCTTTTGACAATTTCTATTTTCTATTTATTCTATCACATTTAAATTAAACCATCATTTCCATAAAGACCCTTGCACTCTGAAGAACACACAGTAGAGTCCACTCACCACACGGGCCTACCAATCCAAAACAGAATCAGTACCCCATTCAGTCCACTTAGAATGAGATCATCCTGCAGTTATGGGACAGTATCAGCCCTGTGTCCCTTATATAAATCTGCTAAAATGCCCCCAACTTTTAAATCACTGTGACGCTTTTGTTTTCACTGCAGGCCTTCAGAAATGGCCTAAATCTTTTTTCACTTCATTAAGCAGCTCTGTACCAAAGTCCTCTAAAAACTTTTCATCAGAAAATTCCCCATAAGGCCTAAAACTTCTTTTCCCATCTCTATGTGGTTGGAACATAAAAGATTGCAATTCAAAGAAAAAGTAAAGAACTGTCGTGGTCCTTTTTGTTGGTGTTAATCTCTGAACAGCAGATTTAGGACGACTATTTTTTTCTAGTTCCTGGTTCTCCACTTCCTGTTTGAATATCCACTACAAAGTGTCGGCAAAATGTATTTATAGGACACAGTGAACCAGTTGCTAGGCCTTTTGTATAGGACTTGAAAGATAAAGGCAAGTTCCTGTCTCTTAAAAAAAAAGTAATCTGCAGCCATAGAAACATCTAATCTTAGTCATAGCACCAACACCCCCACATGGGCCAAAAATACAATTCAGAATAAAAGTTGCTTATAAAAAATGGATTTTTTAAAATCACACCTTGAATAAAAAACCAATAAGGAAAACTTTTCCTACTTTCCAGGGAGGAAATTAAGAAAAACAAAACAACAAATGGTGTACTGGTATTTTTATATTTGAAGATTATTTGCCTCAAATATTTAGTTGCTGTCACTATTTGGAAGAAAGTACAGTTTAGCCTTATCATACACAATGCACCAAAATAATTTTCAAATTAATGAAAAATTTAAACGTGAAGATAAGCACAAATATACAGAACTAGAGGAAAATATAAATTACTATCTCTCTGGCTTTAGAATGGCAAAGAATATGAGTCAAGATAGAGTCTATGAAAGACAAAGTGATACATTTAATATATAAAATCTATATTTTTCTGAATATGTTAAAATAATATTCAAAATTATAAAACAAGTAACCAACAAGGAAAATGTTCCAATGAGTCTGACTACAAGTTTCTTCCTTTTAATTCTGTAAGAAGCAACACGTGAAGATACAATTTTAAAAAATATTTATAGAATACAAAGTCATTCATAAAGAAGGAATACCAAATGGTCAATATTAAATATATTTAAAAAATCATTCTTACACATAAATAAATATAAACTAAAACAGCAATAAACTATCTTTTTGCCTGTATTTTAGCAAAAATATTTTATTTAAAAGAGGACACAAATTTACTAGTTAAAATGTTTTTGGTCGCGAATAACAAAATCACTTCAAATTAACTTCATGAAAAATGAGTGGACTCTCAAAATTTTTCAAATTCAGAAGTAGATTTGTTTTTAGGCATGATTTAATCAGTGATCCAGCTCCAGTTCTAATACTTGAGATCTGTTCTATCTGCATTGTGCTTAAGGTGGTTACCATTATGGAGGCAAAATGGCCAGCTTCAGTAATTCCAGGAGTCAGCTTCTTAGCACGTCATTGGGAAAAAGTGTGCCACTTTTCTCAACCAGTACACTCCTGACATCCATTCTGATTGGATAAATTTAGGTCATGTGACCAACTCTTAACTAATCATCACATCCAGGGAAATGGCACCTTCCAATTGGATTAGGTCTGTGTTAAATACTCGTGCCTGGATCAATCACTGCAGAAAGGGAGGTTGGCTTAAAGTATTCAGGGCCATCCTTGGCACGAAGGTAGGGTAAATCCTCCTCAAATTATGTAAGGAGGAAGGAAAAAATAGCTGCACTGAGGCTGTACAGAGAAGCATCCACAGTTAGGCACAGTGGGTGAAGCAATAAATTATTTCTGTGTATGGAAAAATTGAACTATACATATAAAAGCCTTGAAAATATGTGTACCACGTTTGTCCCAGAAATACCAGATCTTGAAATTTATCCCAAAGGAATTATTACGATTCATTACAAAGATTTATCTTTTAGGATGATTTAAGGTGGCTGAAAATCAGTGCCTGACAAAGGAAAAATAAATAAATTACGACACATGAATACAATGCTATATTATGCAACCTTAAAATATAAAATTCCAAAAAATATTACTAACAAGTAAAACTGTTTAAGATATATTAAATGACTGAATTCAGGTCACAAGAAATTATTCCATTTTTATAAAAAGAATATACACATATGTGTAGTCATTGAAAAAGACTTAAATATATCAAAATTTTAATAAAGAGTTATCTGCATATAGTGGAATTGTGGATAGTTTAATTTCCTTTTTATGACCTTCTACATTTCATAAATTTTATTCATGCATATGAATTATTCCAGTAATGAGAAACATTCATATTTAGTTTTTAAAAAAATAATAAAACAAATCCACATTTTTTTAAAAATGTGATGGGGACTATGACTTTAAGAATGTATTCATGAAGAATTCGAAGAGTCCACAATTGCAAGTTGAGAGGAAGCCCACATAAAAGCAGAGCTCTAGGAATGAAATCTTTAAATAATCTGCTTCTTATCCCTGGAGGAGCACCAGCATTCACACCAACCTTTAGTTAAGCAGCCTTAGCCCACGTGAGAACCAATGTGCTGACTTCAACCATAGTGACTTTCCTACCCTCTGAAAAAGGGCTTTGGGTAAACAAAGAATTATCAAACCTTGCAAGAAGGCTTTCCAACTCCCTGAGGAATCCCCTTTTGAGAATAAACACAAATACTCATTTATAGATCTGTGCAAGTGATGGCTAATGGCCCAAAATTGCACTGTATATAACTCCATCTGCACTGTATGTAGCTTCAACTTTCATGTAAGTGATCCAAAGAGCAAAAGTTGGTGTGGCCTATGTGAAAATGTATGTGCACTGAGCTACAGGACTAACCATCTTAATTGAATTGAATAATTTTTTTAAAGTCAGCTAAAGGATAGCTACATTTATTGGTTTCATTTATTGATATATCATAATATAGGCAACAGACCATAGGAGGAGAATATGCATCAGTTAAGGGAAAACTGCAGGGTTGAAATGTGTATAACACTGGATGATGTGAGATGATTCCACACACATATGCTGTCTGCACACAGTTGATCCTAACTCCATTGCTGTAGAATAAGCCCTGTTCTCCAGCAACATAAGACAAAATTACCTCAAGTGAAGAAAAGGGGAGAGAAAAGCAAAAGGGATGAAGGCAAAAGTTTGTTCTTTTGATTTCTGATTTAAGGGAGGACTGAGTGCAAAATTCAAAGCATTCTTTTATTCAACATCCAATTAATATTTGTTCAGCATATGGAAGTTAATTAAATGAACGAAAATCCCTGCCTTCATTGAGTATACATCCTAGTGGATACATAGGCTATGTACAAAGTCTAAAAAAGCTTTTTTGGTTTTTGTTTTTTTCTGTTTTTTTGTTTTTTGGGTTTTGTTTTGTTTTGGTTTTGTTTTTGTTTCTTTTTTGAGATGGAGTTTTGCCCTTGTTGCCCAGGCTGGAGTGCAATGGCATGATCTCAGCTCACTGCAACCTCCCCCCACCTGGGTTCAAGTGATTCTCCTGCCTCAGCCTCCTGAGTAGCTGGGATTATAGGAATGTGTCACCATGCCTGGCTAATTTTGTATTTTTAATAGAGACAAGCTTTCCCCATGTAAGTCAGGCTGGTCTTGAACTCCCGATCTCAGGTAATCCACCTGCCTCGACTTCCCTCTTTCCTTAACATTAAGTGAGAACGAAAACAGAGAATTGAGTGTCTGAGAGAGGCAAGGCAGGACTTAATGAGATATATGCTTGGCTAAGATGAAAGCTTAAAAGCTTATTTTGTCTGAAGAGGAAAGGAGAAAGGCAAATTTGCTGTAAAAGCCTAACCAGAAATGTATCTTTGGTTCTCCCTTCTATTGCCCTCACTTAATTACTGGGCCCTCTTTTTTTGCTCCTTAATACCAACCATTCATTTAGATGCCTCTAGTCAATAGTGTAAGAAAGAATTAGGCGTGTTGTATATTTGCTCTCTATGGGTTGTGTTGTGCCTATCAGCATCTGACCCATGCTGGAGACTATTAAGGGAGGAAGGGATGAATGCCTGGATGGATGGATGGATGGATGGATGGGTGGATGGAAAGATGGATGAATTTTTGCAGGGGACATAGCTTAATAAGTGAAAAAATAAGTGAATGAAAAAGTAAAACAATAAATGAAGGAATTAACAAAAGAATAATTAGGTAAAGCAGGGGAAAAGACATAAAGGTGCCTACAGAAAGCTTATGAAGTCGAAAAATGGTGAAGATCGGAGTGAAATAAAAAGAAATAATACCGTAAAGGTGTGACTGAGGTGACAAAATTGCAGGGGGAGGAACAATAAATAAAATTGTAGAGCTAAGTCTCAAGGAAAAGGGAAAAAAATCACAACGTGCTTAAAGATGAGCAGAGGAGCCAGGGGAGAGGTTAGAGGATCAGCTCTGACTGCAACCTTGAATCTCCAGGCAGTGAGAACTTTTCTGCTTCTGCAAGCAACAGGCACTGAGGGCTTCCCTGAAAGTGATGTTAGGTATTCATGCATTAGAGGAATGCACAGAAATATTATAAACTCTTGTTAAGGTCTCAAACGTTGTGCACTTCAAGTTGAGATAAATTATAGTTATTCGGCGGTAGCCTTCATTATTATTTGACAAAAATGTATATCCTTAAATATTGAAAAAATATAAATAAAAAATTAAAATTACCTATAATATCCCACCTTCAGAAATAATATTTTAAGAGCTTTATACTTCTTTAATACACGTGTATGTGCATATATATGTGTTTAATAAAATATTGATTTAATCTATTTAATTAAATTAGTTTAATATATTTAATATTTTGATAGTATACATTATTTAAACAGCTCAATATTATCTATATGCTTTCACATATATACACAAAAGCAAACATATGTTTATTTTATTTTATTTTGTTTTTATTTTATTTTATTTTATTTTATTTTATTTTATTTTTGAGACAGAGTCTCACTCTGTCACCCAGACCAGAGTGCAGTGGAGTGATCTCGGCTCATTGCAGCTTCTGCCTACTGCGTTCAAGCAATTCTCCCGCCTCAGCCTCCTGAGTAGCTGGGACTACAGGCATGTACAACCATGCCCAGCTTTTTTTTTCTATTTTTGTAGAGATGGGGTGCTGGGATTACAAGTGTGAGCCACCGCACCCAGTCATGTATATGTTTTTAACCTGCCTTTTTCAATTAAATATATTGTAAATATTTCTGTGTTAGGAAACTGCCTGTGGCATTATAATATTGTGTCACCATACTATTTTATTCTATTAATGTACCATAATTTATCAGTCAATCCTCTATTGTTGGAAAATCAGGTTTTTTTCCCAATGTTTTGCTATTTAAAACAAAGTAATTTGATTATGTTTTCCTTCATACTGTTTTATCCTATAGAATAAAGTGCTACATTCTTATGGCTTTATCATTGCACATTGCTCCTGATTATATCATTATTATAAAATCCTTGTGCTGAAATTGCTTAGTCAAATCAAATTCAAAATGCTAAGGCTTTTGATGTGTATATCAATCACAGTGTCTTCAGTTACCATTTACTGAAAAAAAAAGCCTCAATCAATGGAATGGCTTAAATAAAGCCTTTTTAATGTATCTCATAAATAGAGTCTAGAAATAATTCAGGTCACAGAATTGGTTTTCTCCAGTAGCTCAACAATGCCACCAAGAACCGTGCTTGTTTTGGTCTCCCTCTGCCTACAGTGCTATAAGCCTCACAGATACAAAATGGGCTGCAAATTACTCTTAGAAGTACACTTTTACTCCTTGAGGTTCAGAAAATAAAACACATTTTCCCCAATTCTCAAACAAAAGGCCTAAACTTCACGTTGGATGAATTTGGGTCATGTGCTCATTCCTGAGTCAACTGCTTTAGCAAGGGAGTTAGATGGTATCATTAATAGTCCCACAAATACTATGAGTTCAAGTTTCCTCCAGCCTTCACTAACATTGAGAATTAATCTTTAAAAACCACAATAAAATCAAAAGCTGCCAACTTGGTAGGTAAAAGGAGTAGACCATTATTCTCTTCTTTTTCTCTTTTTCTTCCCTTTCTTCCTTCCTTCCTTCCATTCATCAGTTTGAACTTTTCAATGGTGAAAGCCTGGACTCTAAAATCACATGGTGTTTATTTGCATTTTTTTCTCTGCATAGAGTTGTGTCATATTAGATAAGTTAGAGAAATTCTCTGCAAAACAAGAATAATAATAGTAGAGCCTCCTCCTTGGGGTTCTCATAAAAATAAAATAAAATAGTAATAAAAAACTGGTAAATGTTAGGTCTTATTAACAATTATAATGTTATTTTCATAATTAAATTATTGTGAATTACATATTCATTCCTGTGCTCACTTTTCTGTTGGGAGTAGTCCTTTTAACAGTAAAAAGAAGGCTTTATTTTGTTGTTTGAAGTATTTATTTTCTTATTTAAGACATGTATATTTCGGTACTCATATTTTCTTCATTCGTTAAAAGACAATGCCTACAGACCCTGGCCATGAGTGTCTGAAAAACCAGAAAGAGTAAAAAAATCAATCGTTGATGAGAGGGTGAGAAAATATTGGCTTAAATATTTTTGAACAAGAAATCCCTTTCCATCTCCCAAATACTTTGCAAATGAGGCACTGGTGTTAACACTATAGCTCCCTGGAATCTATACTAGACTTTCTTCACTATAGCATTTCAGATAAAAGTGCCAGCTCTGATAGTTAAAGGAATGACAAATGCCAAAATGAGTTACCATAAAGACATTACAAGGGCTCACACCTGTAATCCCAGCACTTTGGGAGGCCGAGGCAGGCAGATCACCTGAGGTCAGGAGTTCCACATCAGCCTGGCCAACATGACGAAACCCTGTTTCTACTAAAAATACAAAAATTAGCCGGTTGTGGTGATTCATGTCTGTAATCCCACCTACTCAGGAGGCTGAAGCAGGAGAGTCGCTTGAACCTGGGAAGTGGAGGTTGCAATGAGCCAAGATTGTGCCACTGCACTCCAGCCTGAGCGACAAGAGTGAGTAATAAACGTTATTTGTTAGACTTTTCATTAGTTCTAAAAATAATTAACTGTAAATCTCAGCCTCTTATAATATAAATATTTTTAACAAATAAAGGGAATGTTTTAGGGGGAAATATACATAATGAAAGAAGCTTCCCATTCACAAGTTATGAATACTCCTGTCCTGACATAGGAGGACTAGCTTAGTTTACAGAAACCTTATATGAAGCCCTCTCTCTAACTGGGAATAGAAATGACAATTTTTAGTTTGTTCAACATGCAGTGTGGTTCCTGTCTGAGTGGTGTTACTTCTGGCACCCTGATGAACCACTGCTAGGATTGGTCAAACAGGATCCAAGCCCCCTTCTTCCCTTTCAGATATTTTCTTCCTCTGGCATTGGTTAGGAGAAAGAGCCTCTTTCTTCCACTTTATCAGTTCTTTGATTCCTGACAAGTAAGGCCTATTGGAAATGAACTTGTTTTAGCTGTGCCCCTAAAATCTCCCACCCTGCCCCTTACATGCATGCCCCAGCTACATTTCCAGTGGGTGTTGTTCAACCCTCATTCTTCCTTATCCCTCATGATATATAAATGGTGATTATGAAAAGCTCTCTATTGTGCAAATGGTCCTTATTGTCTTAAGCTTTTTTAAAAAAACCTGTCATTTGAGAAAGTGGGAAGGGGTACCCTGTTCTCCAATATTTGGCAGTGTTCATTTTAACTGAATCACTTGTTAGGGCAAAATTGTTATAACCTATAATAAATGTTAAGATTGTCGGATGCATACTTATACTGAATTAATATTTTATAGCTCCTCAGCCCTGTGTGGGTTGGCTGTTCTACTGGAATGCTCTAGCACCATGGAAACGCTGGGAGATATTTTCTCTTAATTGTAAGAATGTTTGACAGATAACAGTACAGTACCATGGAATTAAACTTTATTGCTGATGAATTCTGATTACTTTATAACCTGATTCTATTAGATGAGGTTTTGTTTTTGTTTTTCTTTTTAAGCATTGAAACACCTGTCCTTGTCCATAATCACTTTTTTAAAGACTTAGTAAGTATTGTATTACCTATATACTTATCATCAGGTAGAGAAAGATATCCAGTTTTTTTTAAATTAAAAATCATCTCCATTTTTTTAAAGCCCAACCTGTGAACTATGAATAAAATCTTTTTAGATAACTATTTCTTTAAAGAAGAAGAAAGAATCCTGCTAACATCTTTCTATGGCTAAACTATAATTTTAGTCACAATTATGTTAGCCTTAAATTCTAATGCTAAAAGATATTGGGATTTAGCTAGAAAAAAAATGTGTGATCCTAAAAACAAAATATATATGTATTATGCATTATTTGTTATTTATGTCTAAGAGAAACAGACTATGCTTCCATTCTTCCAGTCCAATGAAAAAAATTTCTTATTTTTCTAAGCTTAATACCTGTGAACCAGTTGACTCAGTCTTACCCTAAAACACTTTTGGCTCTTGTCAGTCAAGTTTATGATGGAACCTAAGCATCCTAATCCTTAGGCAGAGCTTCGTGGAAGAACAGGTAACTGCTAGGCTTGTTCTTTCTTGCTTGTCTCTTTTCTCAAAATCACTTGAGAAAGTCCAAGAAGCTGCTTATAGCCAACTAATTAAAACCCTTTATTTTGTTCCTTCATGGTGCTGTGAAAAGCAATGGGAGGATTTCTCTCTGAACTCTAAAACAATAAAGTCTTTCATTCATTATCTGCCCTCCCCTTGGGTCCCTCGTCAGCACCTGTCTTCACAGATCTGAGAAGTGGAGAGTAGCTAAGAAAGCAACATTCAAACTATCCAGTTGAAGATTGGTGGAGGAAACACGTGGCCACCTTAAAAATGTTTCTCCTACCACAGAGAGTTTACTAAGGGAAGAGATTTTTTTCCAGTTGGGAGTAACTGGAAAGGTTTGTAGCAAAGAAGACACTTAAGTAGGATGTGCACTTGTGCTATGGGAGTAGCAAACCCAAGGTGGAAGGAGAAACTCAGCAAAACGTGGTAGGCAAAAAAATTGGTCCCTGGAAGTGTCTATATCTTAACCCCTACATTACCTTACTGGGCAAAAGGGACTTTGAAGAGTGATTAAATTAAGGGAATTGAGATGGGGAGATTATCCTGGATTATCTAAGTGGGCCCTAAACATGGTCACGGTCAGGATAGTTCTTCTAGGAGGGAGACAGGAGTGTGAGTCAGAGAAGGAGACAGGAGAACAAAAGCAGAGGTCAGAGTGATGCAATTGCTGGAATGTGGGCAGCCTCTAGATGCCAGAAAAGGCAAACAGACAAATTCCCCACAGCACATCCAGAAGAAACACAGCTCTGCCAACACCTTGATTTTAGCCTACTGAGGCCCATTTTCTGCTTCTGACCTCTAGAATTATAAGATAATAAATTTGCATAGTTTTAAGCCCCCAAATTTATGTGTACTGTGGTTGCAGCAGCAATAGAAAACTAATACAAAAAAGTAAAATGTGGGCTATTTGTGAAGAATATTAAATACTTCAGAGTAGACAGTGCGTAAGGACATTCAATGGAGGAAAAGATGGGAAGAATAATCACAAACAAGAATAAGGATAACATTTTGTTGTCCACTTAAAGTGCTTTCATAGTCATTGTTTTAAAAATATGATTCCCTTAACAACCTTTTAATCCAGGCATTATGATACTCTACAATTTCAAGATGAAGTAGCTCTGGCTCGTGGAAGTTAATTGCTTTGCCCAAGTTCACAGTTTGGTAAGCAGTAGAATTGGGCAGCAGCCAAGGTCTCCCAACTCCTCACCTCTTTCCCCTGCAGCATGTCACTCATTCATATCAGGGCAACTAATTTTAGAAGGGCTTCAATGTCAGGCCAAAAGGTGTAAAGTTTATTCTCCAGCAATAAATTAAAGGTTTTTAAGCATGGAATGACATAATTAATTAATATAACAGCATAATATAAAGTAGATCAGAGAGGGGTAGATAAAAATCTAGAGACAAGTTAGACTAAAAGAATAATCCAGGAAATAGGAAAAGAAGGCCTGAACTAAAGCCAGCCAACAGAATGGAGAGAAGGTGGGGAGGGGATGGGGGCAGATGGAGAGAGAGACAAGAATTCATCATTTTGATTATTACCAATGAAAAAGTTATGATTTTCTAATATGTGCATATCTTTTGGACAACAAATTCGTGTACATTTAAATAGGATTTATAGACATAAATTATGATTTCCAAAATAAAAATTAAGCTTTTATACCTACATCAGACTATTTGACTTTTTACCTTTCCACTTCAGAAGATGGCAAAATTTTTGCTTAAAAAGATGAATCCCAATACCATATTTTTACAGTAATCCCTGACTTCTTTTTGTCTCATGAGGTCAACTATCTGATCACCAGTGAAAACTGAGAATAAAAAAATGCCACTCTGTTTTTCTCATAGTAATGGCCATATACTTTGTAAATCATCACCTTTCTGGCAAGTATTTCTTGACCCCGTCCATCTCTCACTCTATTACTTGTTTTCTATTCCTTTTGTATGCTGTTGTTAAGCTGCGAAAAACACCTTTGCATGGATATCCTTGTTATATATCTGAAATATTTGCTGCTGCATTGTGACATATTATTTGTTGCTGGTATTCATCGGTCAGTTCTCATCGTGCCCATTTTTCAATATTTGATTGCCTTTTATGACCTTGATTCCTAGAAGCTTTCATTAATTTTTTTCCCTTTTACTTCAAAGATTTCAGAATTCTGATACTGCCATGGTAGGCTGAATATTGGCCCATCAAAGATGTTCATGACCTCATCCTCAGAATCTGTGCATATGTTACCTTACACAGTAAAAGAAATTAAGATTGGGCAAATGTAATTAAGTTAAGAATCTCGCTATGGGATGTTATCCTGGCTTATCCAGGTGAGTTCAATGTAATCATAAGTGTTCTTATAGGTGAAAGAGAGAGGCAGAAGAAAAAAGAAAGAAGCAGACAACAGAAGCAGAGATCTGAGAGGAGTACAGATGTTATATTGCTGAGTTTGAAGATAGAGGAAGGGGCCATGAGCCAAGGAATGCAGGGAGCTTCTAAAAGCTGAAATAGGCAAGGAAACACATTTTCCCCTAGAGCTTCCAGGAAGAACACTCTGGAATGGGTCCTGTGGTCCCATTTTAGACTTATGGCCTCCAGAACTGTAAAACTTGTTTTAAGCCACTAGGTTTGTGATAATTCATTACTGCAGCAATAAATAACAAACATATTGGCCGCACAGCAAAAAAAAGAAATCCCAAATGTCTCGTCTTTTATTTTTACATTTTCCAGTTGAGATAAGAAATTAGAGTACCTCAAAAAAGTACTCTTAAATGGTGTCTCATCAGTCTAATTAATTATTAGCCATTACTGTCCTTCCTCAGTCACAAAAAGCAAACATTCTCACTAATTGTTTCATCTTGTAATGTCAGTTTTGAAAAAGTGAAAACCATAATCCATTTCATAACCATATAAGAAACAAGTAATTTAAAACTTATTCAGAACTTCATATGTGGAATCACCAGTCCTGTGTGACTGAAAACTATTCATGCCTTCTGATCTAGAAGAGTCATTTAGAAAATTTTTATGAGTTTAAGAGAAACACCTAATGTAGATGACAGCTTGATGAGTGCAGCAATCCACCATGGCACGTGTATACCTATGTAACAAACCTGCAGAACTTAAAGTATAATTTTAAAAAGTGACACTAAAATGTTTTTAGTCAAATAATTGAAAATAATTATTTTCAATAATTATTTCAACAATTATTTTCAATAATTATTATCAGTAACTGCTATAATTAAAAATAATATCAAAAGCTTTAATATTATAAAAGTGACATATTAGGTAACCCACACTTCCTTCAATATTATTCAAAATAAAATCCTGCATTCCCTTGATTCCAACACAAAAGAGCAAGATCTAAAGTTTACTTAGAATCATTTCTGATCCCAAATTGCTAAGAGAAAAAAGGAAAAGAATTGGAAAGCAAGCATGAGAGTGATGGACAGGTAGGAGAAGAAAGATAAAGAGAAGCATGATGATCACATTCAGATTCTCAGAAATAGCTTGATCTAAAAGTAACATCAACTTCTATTTACTCCTATACTCAACCAAAGGGAGATACAGAGTAACACAACACAAACATTCCTGTAGACATGTCTAGCTTGGAAGACTTGAGTAGTAGAGTGGGATAAATCTTAACAGTTTTCAAAAGCTAAGGAAAATATTTTAGTGAAATACCGTTACTGTCTTTCACTTTTATCTTCACATTGTGCCAACTTCACCCCATCTCTCTCCATATCTCCCTACCTCTCACAATAAGGACAAAAGGAAAACAGACAAGAAAAAAATTAACATGTTTTGCATGCCTATTAATGTCAGAGAAAATACAAGATTTTTTTTTTTTTGAGACAGAGTCTCACTTCGTAGCCCAGACTGGAGTGCAGAGTGGTGCATTCTTGACTCACTGCAACCTCCCCCTCCCTGGTCAAAGTGATTCTCTTGCCTCAGCCTTCTGAGTAGCTGGAGCTACAGGCATGTGCCACCACAATTGGCTAATTTTTGTATTTTCAGTAGAAATGAGGTTTCACCATATTGGCCAGGCACTTACAGAGAGATGGTTTGGAAGTGGAACTTATGTTTAAAACGGAAACAGAGCATGAGAGTTTGGAAAATTTGCTGCCTGACGATGCAATAGAAAAGAAAAACCAATTTTTCTGAGGAGAAATTTAAGCCGGCTGCAGAGATTTGCATAAGTAATGAGAAGCCAAATGTTAATCTCAAGACAATGGGGAAAATGTCTCCAGGACATGTCAGAGGTCTTCACAGCAGCTCTTCCCATCACAGGCCTGGAGGCCTAGGAGGAAAAAATGGTTTAATGGGCTTAGCCCAGGGCCTTTCTGCTTTGTGCAGTCTTGGGACTTGGTGCTTTGTGTCCCAGCTGTGGCTAAAAGAGGCCAACATAGAGCTCAGGCTGTTGCTTCAGAGGATGCAACCCCCAAGCATTGGCAGCTTACACATGATAGTGGACCTGTGGGTGCACAGAAGTCAATAATTGAGGTTTGGGAACCTCTGCTTAGATTTCAGAGGATGTATGGAAACACCTGGATGTCCAGGTAGAAGTTTGCTGCAGGGGTGGCACCATCATGAAGAACCTCTGCTAGAACAGTACAGAAGGGAAATGTGGGGTCCGAGCAGTTCCCACTGGGGAACTGCCTAGTGGAGCTGTGAGAAGATGGCCACCATCCGTCCTCCAGACCTCAGAATGGTAGATCCAGTGACAGCTTGCACTGTGTGCCCAGAAAAGCCACAGACACTTAACGCCAGCCCATGAAAGCAGCTGGGAGTTGGGGGGCGCTGTACCTTACAAAGCCACAAGAGTGGAGCTGCCCAAGGACATGAGAGGCCACCTCTTGCATCAGCATGACCTGGATGTGAGATATGGAGTCAAAGGATGTAATTTTGGAGCTTTAAGACTTGACTGCCCCACTGGATTTCAGACTTGCTTGGGGTCTGTAGCCCCTTCATTTTGGTCAATTTCTCCCATTTGGAATGGGAGCATTTGTTCAATGCCTGTACCCCCACTGTATCCTGGAAGTAACTAACTTGCTTTTGATTTTACAGTCTCATAGGCAGAAGGGACTTGCCTTGTCTCAGATGAGACTTTGGAATTGGACTTTTGGGTTAATGACAACTATCCCCTTACTCAGTAAGAGGAGGCTCACTCAGCATCCAGAAATTGATGTTAGGTAAATCTCAGCATTCAGATCTACGAAGTAGGACCTACTGATTCACTCAAAGGCAGAAGTGGGGTTTGAAACAATAGAGTCTGAATTTGGAATAATTAAATCTGTCATGCACAACTGTGCTTTTAGTTTTCAAACATGCTTTTCAAGGAAATTTTATGTTACATAATCCCAAAAGTTAATTTCTCTAAGTTCATCTAATTGGTGAGAGCTACAGTAGGTAGGAAGCGACTGACAGAAAGAACCTCATACAAACTGTCTCCAACCAGAGTCTCAACATGATGGATCTGTGTTTCCTGTGATGCTCCTCTGGCCACCATGGCTATATGCAACCCATATGGTTCACAGATAAAACACAATATATATTGCTTCGTCCTAGATCTGTTTGCTTCAACAACCAAGCCCCCAGTAACAAAATCGAGGGTTCTTTTGCACTTCTTTCTTTTGGCTCAGGCATATGTTCACGTGCAAAATACACAAAAGCTTATTATGTTTTTGATTAAAGCTTCTAATTTGGGCAATGCAAGAGCTAAACTTGGATACTGCAGAACACATCCATTTTGTTCCTACCAGTCTTTTAAAATGTGTGTTAATGTATCCAGCACTTGTGCCACAATAAAAATAACTTCACATGTACCTGTAATACCTCACAACTTGAGAAATATGACAACAAAAAAGTTCATGAGAGTCACATGTGTTCTGGTGAGAATACAAAAGAAGCTACTAATTAGGAAAAACAAAACCACCATCGATGGAGCAGCTGCAGTAATTTGCTGTGCCTTTCTGGCATTATGGGAAACTGAATGCATTATCACAATCACTTCACAGAGTAGAGAGGCTTCATTAGCTTATTCTTTTCCTCATAAATTCATCCACATTAGACTAAAGAGAAGAGTTCGCAGATCTAAGGTTGAAATGCTGAATTTCAGAAATAACGTTTGAAAAGTATCCTTTAATGGATTTTGAAAACAACCTTTTTATAATTTTCAATTAGAGTCACAAAGTGTTCAATTGTAATGTTCCCTTTTCCTTGATGAGAATTCAGGAAAGCTGCTATTTCACTTGCCGAAATGTGGTAGAAATGTAGACTTGGTTGGCAATAAATAGAACAAGAAAATGGGGAGTGAGGTGAGAACAGAGGAGAGAAGCAAAGTTGCCAGCCAAACAGAAATACTGAGTTTATGATACAGGTCTGAGAGATATAAAGAAACCTAGCCAAAATTCAGCAGGACATAGCATTGCATTCTCTTGGGATGTAGGCAGTGGTGAGGGTAGAGTTGCTGAGGGTACCAGATTCAGCAACCCTGCTCTGGAATGAGAGGGTAGAAGGACCGAAGCCAAAAATGGACAGCTCTGTGTTCAGAGGACAAATTTGGACAAGTCCCACCCAAATCTGGTCATACAGAACTCCTCTCTTCAGACACAACAGAGTGACTTATAAGCATGGACTTTATTTCTGGTTTTAGAAGTCATTATTGTGTCCAGAGGAGAAGCAAGCGTTCACCCATTCCACCATACAGAGAACCGCACTCTCTGGGTGCCTGCTATTTTCCCATGTAAAAAGAAATCCTTGTTAAGTTATAGGGTATTGCACACATAATTTTAAATGCAATTATATTATTTAAGACTAAAATCAAGCTCAGGATTGAGTTTCACCATTTCCCCTCCTCCTTGACTGGGAGGCCTTATGGAAACCAGCCCTGGCCAGCCAGTCTTGCACAGTTGGCATGGAGAAAGAGCATCAGGCCTTCCAACAATTGCTTTCAACAAATAGTAACTGAGCATCTGCTGTGTTCCTACCCAAAGGGAATGAGGCTGAAGGCTGTTTATGGAATATGGTGCATAAGGCTGATTTCCAAGGCTGAACCAGATAAGTTTATCCAAAATAGGTAGTCAAACAAGGGCATCCTGAGACCATCGAGAGCTGAGGTGCAAGGGAACAAAAGCTAATCTAAATGAATTTAGTAGACAGTTGTTAATGCCCATTGAAGGGCAATTACCTGCTCTTGGCACATTCTCATAGATCTATCAGTGCCATTTGAACGAGCTAGAATGTGGTAATAAATTACACTATTTTTTAAAAGCAATAGGCTTAAATAGGCAGCTTGGCAGCTTATGATATAAAGTCACCATTTGACCCTATGTACTGCATACCCACCTTCCTGCATTCCCTTTGAAAGGATCAAAGAAACGTAAATGTTAGGAAAACATCTCTACCAATGATGGGAATCAGCAACAGTGTCACGAAACAAACCTTTTTTGCTGTCAGCCACTGAAATTTGGGGGACTTTGTTCCCGCAGCATATTGATATGCTATTTTTCTAATTATAAAATGAATACAATCAAGTAACATATAGAAATGTATGGAAATGGGTTGGCAGTTTATTCATCAAGTTAATCATAGTGGTTAGCTTCAGAGAAGTAAAGAGAATAGTGCTGAGGATGGTGGATAAAAGGGACTATTTCTTTTTCTTAAAAAAAGACTTAAAACAAATATAACAACATGATAATTGCTAATTTAAGTTGTTGGTACATGAGTATTTGCTATATTATTCTCTGTAGCGTACTATATTTTTAACATCTTGAAATTAAAAATAAACACAATTATAAACATGCACTGAAGATAATTGGGGAATGTATAAAAAGCATGGAGAAAATTAAAACCACGTATAACCCCATCACTAAGAGACATAATTCTACAAACACTGAATATAGATATTCAGTGACTATATATACATATACATACACATACTTTTTTTTACTAAAAAAGTTATAAAGACTTAGACTTATTGTACAGTGTATGTCCTGATTTCACATAACAAT
Organism: Gorilla gorilla gorilla; assembly: GCF_029281585.2. Lineage (NCBI taxonomy): Eukaryota > Metazoa > Chordata > Mammalia > Primates > Hominidae > Gorilla > Gorilla gorilla. The sequence continues at coordinate 171,374,432 of NC_073224.2, forward strand.
TAAAATTTTTATTATATTAAATATTATTTTATAACATGATTATTTTCTCAAGAAAAATCTTACAAAGCAGAAAGTCAAAGAGTTTCTATTTCCCTCCATCACATAATGTTATCATTTATCTATTATTTCTCAATCTGATGAGTGAAGAACATTGTCTTCTTTATTTTGTGTTTTTTTGATTACCTGTTGGATTGTACATTTTTTTCATGTATACATTACGTTGTAACGCATACGATTCTGTACCCTTGTAGCAGCCATCTGCCCTATTTGCCTGCCTGTATCTCCCTTTTTAAGGAGGAACTGCCTCTCTCCTTTCCTACATGGTTCTGATGGGACTGACACTCAAGTTGCCTTTGCCCACTCCAGTTGCAGGAATGAGCATGTAACCCAGTGAGATCCTATCCTCCTAACGGCAGTAATTACTCCAGGGGGTGGGCCTTTGCCCCAGTGAACACCAATCAGAGCATTTCCCTGATATTTAACTTTTGGATTCTGGGAGATGGTATGGGGCAGGGCATGGCCTTCTACTTCCCCAGAATTCGTGAGGGGTAAAATGATGAGCACCACAACTGTTGGTAATCATCTTTCTCAGCTGCATAGAGAAACCCAGCTTCATTAAGAGCCAATGAGGCCCACACACACAAAAAAGAAGAAGACAGAGATGGAGACACCAAATAAAAGTAAAGCTAGCCTTTAAACCCCTTCATGTAAGCACACCTTTAGCCAATCTACTCCTGAAATTCTCAGTACTTTCTTGGATATAGATACAGATTAGGCATGCTAGAGATAGAGAGAGAGACAGAAATAGAGGTAGTTGTTCTTGTCATGTAGTCTAGTTTGTATGAACTTTCTTCCCATCAGGATTTCGTTACATGAAGGGTGGAGTCAGGCAAAGCAGGTGAGTCTGCACAGAACCACAAATATTTAGGGGATCTGCGTTTATTACAAGAATCGGAAGGAGTTGCTATAGGTCTGAAATACCAAAAAGTTGCTGAGCGCAAATTCAAACCAATCTTTTTTTTTTTTTTTTTTTGGAGATACAATCTCGCTCTGTCGCCCAGGCTAGAGTGCAGTGGCGTGATCTCAGCTCACTGCAACCTCCGCCTCCTAGGCTCAAGTGATTATCCTGCCTCAGTGTCCCAAGTAGCTGGGATTACAGGCATGTGCCACCAGGCCAGCTAATTTTTGTATTGTTTTTAAGTAGAGACGGTGTTTCAGCATGTTGGCCAGGCCAGTCTCAAACCCCTGACCTCAGGTGACCCGCCCGCCTCAGCCTCCCAAAGTGCTGAGATTACAGGTGTGAGCCACTATGCCCGGCTTCAAACCACTCTTTTTTCTCTGCAATCCAAAACAATTTTCTTATTATAACATGCTTCGTACTGCATACACAAGGCTCTTCCAAAACCCTTTCCAGATTTTTCCCCCAAAGTCTAACAGCTGCCTCTGTTTATTATTCACTTCATTAACATAGCCTTTTAAAATTCTAATAGCACTGTATGAGAAAGGGGCCTCTCTCAGATTGTCTTATAGAGCTGTGCATTGTACATTCCTTAGAGATCTCCCTTCTTACAGACCTACGTGAATAATGCCCTCAAGAAGTTCAGGCACAGCATCCCTAACCCCATTCGTGAGGCAACTAAGGGAGAGCCAGACACTGCTCAGTCCCAGCTATGCCCCCACTTCATTTGTGCAAATGCCAACTCTGTTCTAGGCTCAATGCCACGAACAATGTTTTGTGGCCACAAGAAAGTAAATACTCTGTGTCTTTTTCTGACCTTCCTATCTTGCCACATTGTCTTCCTGAACCCTACATGTTTCCATAAAATTAAAGACTTAACACATTCTTTTTTTTTCTAATAACATTGAATGCATTTAAGGAGTTCTGGCTATACAGAGTCTCTTATCCTCTTACCTATTTTTCTATTATATTTGCTTTTTTCAATATACTTTTGTTTGCTTTCTGTTTTATTTTGTAACATTCACAAGTTTTAATTTATACATTGCCAATGTGATTTTCTTTTATTGCTTCTCCTTGAGTTGCTACACCTAGAGAAACCTTTCTTAACATAAAATCTCATAAATATTTACTTGTGTTCTGTTCCAGTACTTTTTAATGAGCACTTTTTTCATTTTAATGCATCTAGAATGTAGCTTTTTAAAATCATATGTGGATGTACTCTTTCCAAAGACCTAGTAATGGTTGAAGAAGTTGATGTGTTATTGTAAGTAAAGGAGCCTCTAGATTGATTTGGTATTAACTGGCTCACATCCTCAATATAGGCTTCAGTAAAGCCCTCGACATTCTGCTTGGACTTTTATAGACCAAAAGATCCCTAAAGATGAAGGATCCAGGTCAGCAGCCTGATTCACTGAATTTTAGTTTGGTTCTGTATCCACACTTCACTGCATCCAGACATTTTCTCCATTTTTACATGGACTAAGACCTCACCTAAGCTAGGAAGGCAGCTTCATCACTGATGTCACTTAGGCATTAATTATTTTCCATAGACTATGACTACGTGATTATAACACTTAGAGACTGCTGCTTCTACTTGTAGAATGCTTTATTACTATCATTATGGCTATTGAATTCCTTGATTAATTTTATTCTCAAATGTGCAAAAAAGGGGAAATATACTGCCCAGACATACAAGCCCAGGTGTGGTACTGTGTGTGTGTGTTGTGTGTGTGTGTGTGTGTGTATATACACATGCATACTTGAAAGCTATAATTTTAATTAAATGTTTATTTTAATTAATTTAATTATAATTCATTATAATTTTAAACGTCTAACATCTAAATACCAGCATGCTTATTTCTGGTGTCATAAACTTTACTCTCACAAATATGGTTTAGGTGATGCCTTCTTTGTCAATCAGCAAGTCCTCCTGCTCTGGGCTACACACTGAGGGGAGCTACATGAAGGAAAATGATAACTGCTGAACTATAACAACTCACAGTAGAATGGAACTATCAATACTAAGAAAGAAACAAGCAAAAAAAGACAAATCTCAGTAACAGCAATCTCAAAAAATATATAAAAATGCCAGCTACAAATTAGCAAGACATGGGCATACGAATGATTTTAATAGTTAATTTCATATCTAAACATCTGGGAACTAAGAACCCATGACTTGACTAGAACTTGAAACTTTTGTGTCTGTGTATGGGTCATAATCATCAGCTGGTTCTCTTGAGGATCTGGAGGAACAGACTATCTGGTTTCCTTAAGACTTTGCATTAATATCAAATGAGGAACAAGTTCTCAAAACTGGATAAATTAGAAAATATATGTCCCTTCTTCCTTCTTCTAGTTATCTCTTTTGCCATTGGCATGTATTAATTTATTTTTAAACATTGTCTTTTTATCAAATGTAAAATTAATTTATAATATCTATAATGACATAAGTTCTATGTTAAGCATTGAAAATAAAGAGATGAATGATTCAGTCCCTTCCCTTACCGAGTTCATAACTTGATGGAAGGAGAAACATAAGCAAACAACTGCAGTATAGCATGAAAAAATGCTACCAGTCTGAGGAAAGATTTTTTAGAAAAGACAAAAGAGGCCTCTGAAGGAGGTGCTACTCAGACTAAAATATTAAAGGTGAATAAAAATCTGGAATCTGAAGTATGATTATTGTGGGGAGGTGTATGTGGTTTGAGGAAAAAGGTTTTTGTCCTGTTGCACCATCAGTGAGAAAAGCACCATCAAAATAAGTAATGATACATTGTGTTTTCATAGCTCTTTTCAGGCTTACAAACCCCTTTCTTGTTACCCACAGCCACCAATAACAATGGAAATGAGGCAACAGAATATCAGTCTCCAAATTCAAAACCAACTACCAGCTTCAGCCACTCCAACAGGGTTCTTAGAAAGAGATCATATGCACCTGGCAAATACATGGTATTTATTAAAAGCCAGGGCTATGTCTTAGATCATTGAGTATTTTTCTATCTGAGGGAATTGGATAGAGCCACAAAAATACCTTTGAAAAACCAGTGGTGAAAAAAAAAACAGTGGTGCACACTGGTTTTCATGCTGTATGCACTAGGACCTCAGTGTTCTCAAGAAGAACCATAGCATGGGACAATGAGCAGGCCGATGTCCCAGCCCTCATCCCATGGTTAAATGAATTGCTTACATATTGGTTTATATATTGGACTTCTGCCTAAGATTTTACTTGTAAATATTCTGTTTATTGGATAAAACAAAAGAGAGAGAAACTGTAAAATCATTGTCCCACTCCCCTATATATTGACTGCTTCCATTTTTGTAGAGGGTATCTGGAATACTCTTGATCTCTAATAAAACTTAGAAAAATATCTAGAAATAACAAGAGAAAAGCATGTAATCACATATAAGGGAAACCCATCAGAACAGTTACAGATTTCTCAGCAGAAACCTTACAAGCCAGGAGAGAATGGGATAATATATTCAAAGTGCTGAAAAAAAAAATGTCATCCAAGAATACTATACCAAGCAAACTTAACTTTCATAATTGTAGAAGTAAAGACTTTCCCAGACAAGCAAAAGCAGGAAATTCATCACCACTAGACCAGCTCTACAAGACATGCTCTAAAGGGTCCTATACCTAGAAGCAAAAGGTCAATATCTACAATGATGAAAACACATGAAAGTATAAAACTCACTGGTGGAGCAAATAACACAAATAAGTAAGAAAACAGAGTCAAATGGTACCACCAAACCATGAAGGCAAACAAAGAGAAAGAGAGATAAAGGAACAAAGGATCTGCAGAACAACCAACAAACAATAAACAAAATGATAGGAATAAATCCTCACATATCAGTGGTAACCTTGAATGTAAATGAATTAAATTTTACTTAAAGATATAGACTGGCTGAATAGTTTTTAAAAAACATAACCCAACCAAATTTTGCCTATAAGAAACTCACTTAGTCTGCAAAGACATAATAAACTAAAAGTAAAGAGAGAGAAAAAAAGTGTTTCATGCAAACAAAAACCAAAAACAAGCAAGAATAGCTATACTTATATCAGATAAAATAGACTTTAAGTCAAAAACAGTAAAAAGAGACACAAAAAGATCTTACATAATGATAAAGGGATCAATTCAGAAAGAAAATATAACAATTCTAATGTATAGGCACCCAGCACTGAAGCACCCAGATATGTGAAGCAAATATCATTATATCTAAAGGGAGAGACAGACTCTAATACAATAATAGACACTTCAACACTCCACTCTCAGCAACAGATAGATTATCTAGACAAAAAATAAACAAAGAAACAATGGATTGAAGCTGCACTTTAGATAAAATAAAACTAACATTAGGAGCATTCTAACAGAACCATTTTATAGAACATTTTATCCAACATCTGCAGAATACATTCTTCTCATCAGCACATGAAATATTCTCCAGAATAGATCACATGCTAGGCCAAAAAACAAGTATCAAGAAATTTTAAAAATTCAAAATCATACCAAGTATCTCCTCAGAACATAACAGAATAAAACTAGAAATCAATAACAAGGGGAACTTTGGAAACTGCACAAATGCATGAAAAATAAACAACATGCTTCTGAACAACTACTGGGTAAATAAAGAAATTAATAAGGCAGTCAAAAAATATCTTGAAACAAATGAAAATGGAAACACAACATACTAAAACCCAGGAAGACAGCAAAAGCAGTGCAAAGTGGAGAGTTTATAACAATAAATGTCTACATCAAAAAAGCAGAAAGATTTTAAATAAAACAATCCAATGATGTACCTACAGGAAATAGAAAAGCAAGAACAAACCAAACCTAAACTTAATAGGAGGAAAAAATAATAAATGTCAGAGAAGTTAACAAAACAGAGACTTAAATAGATACAAAGAATCAAAAAAACAAGACGTTGGTTCTTTTAAAGTATAAAATTAATAAACTGCTATCAAGACTAACCAAGAAAAAAAGAGAGAAGGCCCAAATAAATAAAATCTGAAATGAAAAAGCAGAAATTACAACTGATAGCAAGAAATGCAAAAGATCATCAGAGACTAGTGTGAACAACTGTATGCTAACAAGCTGGAAACCCTAGAGGATATGGATAAATTCTTGAAAACATACAACCTACCAAGATTGAACCAGGAAGAAATAAAAAAGAAAAGAAAAGAAAAGAAAACCTGAATAGACTAATGTGAGTAACAAGACTGAACCAGTAACAAAAAAAAAGTCTCTCCACAAAGAAAAGTCCAGGACCAGATGGTTTCACTGCCAAATTCTAACCAAACTTACAAAAAAAGAATGAATATCAGTTCTCCTCAAACTATTCCAAAAATTTGAAGAAGAGGAAATTCTTCCCAACTCATTCTATGAAGCCAGCAACATCCTGATACTAAAACCAGAGATACAACAACAACAACAAAAAAGCAATCTATCGAAAAAAAAAAAAAAAACCTATGGACCAATATCCATGATGAACATAGATCCAAAAATCTTCAATAAAATACTATAATAGCAAACTAAATCCAACAGCACACCAAAAAGATAATACACCACGATCAAGCGAGATTTAGCCCGAGAATGCAAATATGGTTTAACACATACGAATCAATAAACATGATACATCACATCAACAGAATAAAGAACAAAAACTATATGACCACAAAAAAGCATAAAATTCAACATTTCTTCATGCTAAAAATACTCAACAAACTCAGCCTAATGGAACATACCTCAATATGATAAAGGCCATATGTGACAAACCCATGGCTAATCTATTGAATGAGGAAAAGCTGAAAGCCTTTTCTCTAAGAACTGGACCACAAGGATGCCCACCTTCACCACTCCTATTCAACATAGGACTAGAATTCCTACCCAGAGCAACTGGGAAAGAAGAAAAAAATAAAGTGCCTCCAAATTGGAAAAGTCAAATTGTCTCTCTTTACAGATGACATTATCTTATACTTAAAAAAATCTAATAATTACACCAAAAACCTTTTAGATCTGGTAATCAAGGTTAGTAAACTTGCAGGTTGCAAAATCAGCATATAGTAATAAGTAGTGTTTTCAAATGTCAGTAACAAACTAGCTGAGAAACAAATCAAGAAAGCAATCTCATTTACAATAGCTACCAAAAAAAAAATACCTAGAAATAAATCTAGCCAAAGAGGTGAAAGACCTCTACAAGGAAAACTACGAAACACTGATAAAAGAAATTTAAAAAGACACAAACAAATGGAAAGATATCCCATGCTCACGGACTAGACAAACTTATATTGCTAAGTTAATCATACTACTGAAAGCAATATACAGATTCAATGCAATCCCTATCAAAATAACAATGACATTTTGTATAGGAAAAGAAAAAAAAATCATAAAGTTTTTATAGAACCAGAAAAGAAAAAAAAATCATAAAGTTTTTATAGAACCAGAAAAGAAAAAAAAATCATAAGATTTGTATAGAACCAGAAAAGAAAAAAAATCATAAAATTTTTTATAGGACCAGAAAACAAATATCCAAAGCAATCTTAAGCAAAAAGAATAAACCTGGAGGCATCACACTACCTGACTTCAAATTATATTACATAGCTATAGTAATCAAAATAATAATAATATTTTTATGCCAAAATATTGGCATAAACACTGACACATAAACCAAAGGGACAGAATAGAAAGCCCAGAAATAAACCCATGTTTTTACAGCCAACAGACTTTTTACAAAGGCCTCAAAAACATACATTGGGGAAAGGACACCCTCTTCAATAAACGGCGATGGGAAAAGTGGATATCCATATGCAGAAGAGTGAAACTAGCAGCCTATCTTTCACCATATACAAAAATCAGTTTAAGATGGACTGAAGACTTAAACTTAAGATCAAAAAGAGAGGGCCTGGAGGGGTGGCTCATGCCTGTAATCCCAGCATTTTGGGAGGCTGAGGAGGGCAAATCACAAGGTCAAGAGTTCGAGACCAGCCTGGCCAACATGGCGAAACCACGTCTCTACTAAAAATACAAAAATTAGCTGGGTGTGGTGGCACATGCCTGTAATCCTAGCTACTCGGGAGGCTGAGGCAGGAGAATCGCTTGAACTTGGAAGGCGGAGTTTGCAGTGAGCCAAGATCGTGCCACTGCCTGGCTGACAGAGCAAGACTTCATCTCAAAAAAAATCCAAAAGAGAAAGGAATAGTGGAGACACTCCAGATCACTGGTCTAGGCAAAGACTTTATGGTTAAGACCTGAAAAGCATAGGCAACAACAACAAGAAATAGACAAATGGGACTATATTAAACTAAAAAGTTCTGCACAGCAAAGAAAACAACAAAGTGAAGAGACCATCAGTTGAAGGGAAGAAAATATTTGCAGATTATTCATCTGACAATAGACTACTATCCAGAGTGTACAAAGAACTTAAACTACTCAACAATGAAAACACTGTTGAGGACATGCATTGAAATATATATGTAACCATATGGGGTAGCCTGGAGAATGTTCTGAGGCAGACTGCTCTCAGGCTCCAGAGTTGTACGCTTTGGTTCCTTTTGTCCCAGGGGCAGCCTCCCCAGTGTACTGCACCACCCATTCCTCAGGCATAGGACACTGCATGAGCTAGGGTGCTGGGGACCCTGCAGTGTCGTACCTCTGCTACACTCTGGGTGGATGTGAGGAGATGTCAGTGGGACTTCAGAGATATGGAGACACAGGGGCTGTAGGGCCCTAGGGCAGGATGCGGTCTAGTGCACACTGGGCTGGGCTCTCAAAATGGTGCTATGCTGCAAGCTAGTTAGGTCTCAGGAAGTGTGCAGGACCCAGTGTGAGCTACCTCTCTGGAGCAATGCCATTGTGCGATCTTCATGAAGTTCCCTATGCTATTCTCAGGGCCCACGAGGGTCTAGGGGCTCTCTCATGGCTAGAGTTGCAGGGGTCCATAGTGAAAATGTGGCCCACTAGAATCTCTCACCCATCCTTTTCTTGCACTGGGGAGTCTCCAATTGCAGCCAACCCGGCTGCCTGACTTCGCCTTTCTTCTCTTCTTCAGGTGTTTCCTATCACTTCTCTGTTGAATTCCATTGTTCTTTCTTAGATGCTCTAATTGAAGTGCGATTATCTACTCACTAGTTTGAGTCCTCTTTGTGGAGGAGGGAAGAGCCAGATGCTTCTAGTCAACCATCTTGAAGCCCCGTTAGTCCAAAAGTTTTATCAACAAAATCCACAGAGCAATCCAGAACAAAACCTCCTTAGCCACTTTTGCTTTTCTACACAAAATAAACATCTTATTTAAACCCCAACATATAATACCAATAAGTATTGCATAGAGATCTACAGTAATGAAGTAGAAAGTTTAAATAGCTAACTGGAGAAAGTTGATAATTATTTTATTCTCTTAGCTGAAAAAATAATTTTTGTCATTATTATGAACATTAGAGTTATCAAATAAGATAATTTGGAAAAAGTAGTGCCCCATATTTGAAGTATGATTAATGCCCAAGAAGCAGTATTGAATGGAGATTAAATGTGTACATTAGGTCAGATCTTGGTTTAAATCTCAACTTCAAATGGGGAATCATGGGAAAGTTAGTCTCTCTGAGCCTCAATTTTTCTCTACAATAAAATGTACAGTTCCTTCCTAAGGTTGTTGGGAAGAATAAGTAGAAATATGAGATGGAGCAGCTAATAGATAATAGATAATAAATGGTAGGAATGTATTAAGTTCATTATAGTTGATGAATTGTGGAATGTTAACTATTCCTTTATTTCCTAGACCTTGACAAAAATTTTAAGCATTAAACTATTATCAATCACTTTAGAGTCCACTCCTGAAACAAAACATCACATTTAACCAGGCAAGAGTTCATTTTCTATGGTAATATTTCACAGTTGTGCTTTAATATATTTATTTAGGTTCTATCAGTCAACAACTCTTCATTTTCCCTATCTTCAATCTGAAATACTTCAATAAAATGCATCCTTTTATAGCCGTATGTATCAACATTAACTCTTCTCTACATTATAAAATGACAACAATAAAAATATAATGTTTTGAGTTACTCCAGCATTGTACCTTCTTATTACATCATTAGTGGAACCAATAACATGATTTATCTTAAAAGTTCTTCTTCAGGAAAGTAATTAGAGCATCGAATTCCTAAGAAATAATCAATTTTCCTGTAACACAAATTCTCAGATATTTTATAGCCTCTCATTTGCCGCCTTTCAAGTTAAGAAAACATACAAATAAAAGGAAATAATTAGTGTATGTGACATAGCACTCATTAAAGACACTGAGAACATGCTCCAGAATGTAACGAAGAAACAATGAATAAGAGTTAAAAGAACTGGAACATGATTTCACCTTCACCATTCATCAGCTTTGGCCACTTAAGCTCTCTGAGCTTTAATTTTTCTTATCTGTATATTGAGAAGAATAATATATAACTCACAAGGTAGTGTGAAAATTAAATGTAAAATGCTAAAGCTGGTGCTCACATGTAGTAGCTCCTCCAAAAATTTAAATAAATAAATATAAAAAAAGAAAATGCCTGAATATTCCCTGCAGTTATCTCTCCTTCCGAAGTTTTACGAAAGAAAATTAACTCTGTTAATCAAAGCATTTCCTAAGAGCACTAGTGTTTTAATAGGTTTAACATTAAGAACTCTTTTTCAAGCAAAACTTTATGTAGAAGGATAAAATGTCATATATTAAATGGTCAGAAGCAGAGCACTTTCTTACAATCACCAACCCACCCATCCATCCACCTACTAAATATCATTGTCAATAGGTATCAGGCATGGTGCTAGACCCTGGGAATACAAAGAATGACATTTGGCTCCTGCTCCTAAGGAATTGGCATACAACCATATCTAACCTCTTCTCCTGGATGAATGTGACATGCTGGTTGGTGCAAGTAGAGGATCATGGATGGACACACAATAACTAAGGTCAGGTGTAAAGATACATGGAATAAACTGTTGGCTGCAGACCCAGCATAATATAACACAAGGTCAGACTTGAATGATGCTGCTGGGAGCAAGAAACACTTTGAAACATCACATGCACAAGGACAGGTAGAAAACAAAAAGTAGTTCCAACAGGAAGGCTCAACTCTAAAGTCAAGCAAGGCTAAGCAAAAACATTATCTGTCCAAAGGCAGACAATGGAGAAATCTCATGTGGTGGTAGTTTACTGGAGAGGGGTTATAATTCAAGGGGTATGGATGCTTGAGGATTGGGTAGAAGTTAATGGCTTAGAGCAAGTTTGAATAAGGAAATAATGACAATAGAGGAAAAAGATATTCAGTGAAGTAATAATATGTGAAATTGTATGATACAAGGTTCAGTAAGGCACCACATCCTAGGAGAAACATTGATTATTTACAGCACATTCAGAGGAAGGAACTGCATGAGGAAATGGTGCAGATATGATTTCATGCTGGGAATATTTGCAGCAACTGGGCTTATGCAGCCTGAAGAAGAAAAGGTTTAAGGGTGCTATGATAGCTACAGCGGACTAAATGTATGTGTCCCCAAAATTCATATGTTGAAATCCTAATCCCTAATTTGATGGCATTAGGAGGTGAGGCCTTTGGGAGGTACTTAGGACATGATGGTGGAAGCCTCATGAAAGGGATTAGAGCCTATATAAAAGGGACCCCAGAGAAATGCCATGTGAGGACACAAGGAGAAGATAGCAGTCTGCTGTACAGAAGAGGAGCCTCACTGGAACTCAACCACACTGACATTGTGATCTTACAGTTCCAGCCTGAAGAACTGTGAAAAACAAATGTCTGAAGTTTCTGAGACACTCAATCTATGGTACTTTGTTACAGCAGCCTAAACTGACCAAGATGATAGCTGACTTCAAATATGTAAATGGCTATTGAGCAAAGAGGAAACACATTCCGAGCAGCTCCACAAAAGCCATTCCAAGATTTTTCACTGTGATCTCTAGTCTCTTCTGAGATCCAGACCAATATATGTAACTATAATCTGCATTGTTAATTCAGGCTGTCCACTTGAACTTTAAACATAATTGCCTAAAACTGATTGTGTTACACTTCCCGCCGGGACTCCTTCTTATTCTAAAATCTATATCCTTTTTTTACTGGCATCTCCATACCAAGATAGAAACCTGAAAATCATCCAAGGTGCTTTCTCTAGTAACTCCCCATCAATTTAGTTACATCCCCTAGCTTCTCGCTGGTAATGTCAACATTCAGGCTTCAGCATTTCTTACCTATGCAATGACAATAATCTACAGGGGCTCTCCCCAACTACAAACCTACCCTCTTGCAATTAATCTCTGCACCAAAATATTTTTTCTAAACAACAGCTATGGATCCCTGTTGCCTAGAAGCCTTGCCAGTGCACATAATACCAGGCCCTATGGGCAGGGTATGAAGAGGTGTTAGGAGTTTCTCAGTCACAGAAGTTTGGGAAACAGAGTTTAATAAAAATCTGTCTTAGGTATCACAATCAACATCAGCATACTAACATCTGCAGAGACTTGAAGTAAAAAAGAAATTACTTAAATGTGTATAACCAATGTTTCTTTTTGACTACTTAATCCCTCTTAGCTTTTTAAAGAGTTGATATTCCATAGAATATATTTCAGTGACTGCTGGATTATAAGATGAGATCTCAACTCAGCATTATGGCCTGTAGAACCATTCATAAGTGGTTTTCAACTTTATCTACTAGTGTATTATTAGTTACTCAATTCAGTAAATATTAATTGAATTGCTAAGATGTGCTAAAGATACAACAGTGAGCAACTAGACATGGTACCTGTCTTCAAGTATTTATTTATAATTTCCAAAAATGACCATCTTTTTATTTCTTCAAGCCTTTGCACATACTCTGCCTACTCCCCCGAATATCCTTCCTCTATCTTCACCTGACAAACTCCTCTTCGTTCTTCAGTTATTTACTCCCTGAACTGTGAGGTCCTTGACCACAGAGAATATCTTATTCACTTTTATTTTCTTATGCCTAGTGCCGTACCTGACACCTAGTTCTAGTCAACAGATGCATATTACATTAATAAATGTATAAATGACAAGATTAAGATTCCTTCATTTTAATATTCAATAAATCAGTTAAAAATTAAAACATGTTCTTGTAATAGAGTGTTTGCAAATTTAAAAAATAATGTATTACTTGAAGTAAATGCTTATAAGTGTCTTTTACAATTTTTATCTTCTGACTTCTTATCATAGTTGTTTGGCATAAATTACAGGTACAACTGTCATAGTTCTAATTGTACATGAAATACTAATTTGCAAGAGTTTTAAAATTTTATGTTACATGGAAATGGAAGTAAAATATCAATTAAAAACTACATTTAAATTGTAAATAATCTCATCTCAGGAAAACACAAATATACAGTAAAATCACTATTTTATCACTAACATAAACTCTAGGTCACAGATGTTCACCTTTTGGCATTTCATAAGCTTGATGAAGCTAAGAAAAACTGGCACAGATTGCCAAGAGTTGAAGAGTCAGAGAACTAAGGGTTTTTTTTACACTAAAAACAGTGAACATGTTAGTTCTTTATAGCTCAAGTATGGTTCAAACATTAAGGACCTAGATCTGTTTCAGTCAAGTGCCAACAAGTGGGTTCTGGTGAATAAATTTATAGAGAAATATTTATATACCAGTGAAGGTAAAGAAAAAGACATGGTATAAATGGAGGAATGTAAACTCGAAGATAGGAAAGGGTCTAGAAATTGGCAAAGGGCTGGTAAATATGGAAGCTAAGTCATGGATACATGAGGTCACTATACCGTTCTATCTAATTTGTGTATAATTTTTATAATAAAAAGGCAAGAAGGGAGAAATAAAAAATTAAAGAAGTAAAGGAGGGAGGGAGGAGAGAAAGAAAAGAATAATATATTGGGAAAAGGAGAAAATGAAAACAGGCACAAAAAAAGAAAAATATATTTTTCCAACCTGGACTACATAATGGCAACATTCTGGTTGGCCCATGATTCAGTATATTTGATCATTTGGGTCCCTTTTGTAACATAATCATGTTTTGTGATCATTATTTATTGAACATGTATTTATAAGTCAGGGGCTTTACATGTATTATCATAGTTGGTCCTTGCATGAACCCTATGGTTGGTACTACCCATGTTGAGAGATGACAAAGTGAAACTTAGAGATAAGTGACTTGCCCAAGTTCTCACAGTAGACAAGTGTCAGTGCTGAATTTCAAGCCAGGAATGTGTGACTGCAGAGGCAGAACCATCATGCACTGTTATATGTTGCATAAGCAGCTCATCTGTGCACCTTGTTTTGGCTTATATTGTGATTCAGGTTGATCCAAGGATATCAGGGTAAAGTGTTGTGGAATAATTGGGATGCACTAGAGCTAGATTGTCAACTAAAATATACTTCATAAGAGGGACCATTTTTCTTTTCGACTTAAAATCCATTTATATATTTATATACCCAGGAGAATATTTTTAATGTTATTACATTTATAAGCATATTGATATATGTTGCAGATATTCTAAGAAACAATATTTTTTACACGCACAGTAACTACATATATCAGTGCAAAAATTAAATGTGTCAGTAATACAGCACTACTTTACATAAGTGGCCTTCAATTATACTTTGAGCCCCCATTCCACCATATATGGGTGCCCACATTTTCAGATAATTTGGGTTCTTTCATTTTATCTCCAAGCTATGTCTACATTCCAAGGCATTTCTTTAGTGAGAGCAGAAAGGAGCAGTGAAACAGCATGTCTAATCCTTGAATGTCATCAGAACTACATACTGGCATTCCATTAGATGTTACTGCCTAGTGTTCAATCAGCAGTACACGTGGATCACTGCAGCTTTCTTCCATTTCCAGGTCACAAGGCTTCTCCAGGTCTTGTTTACTCTCTCTCAGTGGCTGCCCTATCCTTCTCAAATGCTACTTCACTCTTCTGGGGCAATAAGAAACTCAGAGGGGCTATCTAAGGGTCTCCTGTGAAGATTCCTTAAATAACTAAAAGTAGAACTACCATTTCATCCAGCAATCCCATTACTGGGTATCTAGCCAGAGGAAAAGAAGTCATTATAAGAAAAAAGATACTTCCACATGTATGTTTACAGCAGTACAATTCGCAATTGCAAAAACGTGGAACCAACCCAAATGCCCATCAATCAATGAGTGGATAAAGAAACTGTGGTGAGTCGTATAATTATTTCATTATATATTACAATGTAATAATAGTAGAAATAAAGTGCACAATAAGTGTAATATGCTTGAATCATCCTGAAACCATCCCCCCATCCAGATCCATGGAAAAATTGTCTTCCATAAAACTGGTCCCTGGTACCAAAAACATTGGGGACCACTATACTAGATAATGGACATTACAAAATTTTATTTGCTTCTTGTGCTGTACCCAGAGATGAAGGCTCTCTGGGGTTCCTGTACATCAGCCCAACTGCCAGATTTTAGACCAGAGTTGAGGATAATAGTGCACAAGATCACTTCACAGAGTTGCACCAGCCAGCTTCTAAACTCTATTGTGCCACCCAACTCAAGAAAACTTTTCTAGTCTTCAAATGGGTGAAATATTGGCTCTCATTGATAATGTACTCTTCTGAATGTGCTGTTTTTCCGAAGAGTCTATGTTTTAGACAAGTGTTTGGTTATTTTTTGTCTTCACTTTGTTGTTCTCCCTTTCCAAAGTAGTGAAAGCAGGATCTTCAGCTGTTTGGGTTGGGTAAAGGTCAGCGGAACTAAAAAAAAAAAAAAAAAAAAAAAAATCTACAAGGGTAAAAAATTCTTAGTTAATTCCTCAAAATATTGCACACCATGCATACACATGAAAAAATATGCTTTGGCCAGGCATGGTGGCACATGTCTATAACTCCAGCACTTTGTGAGGCCAAGGTGGGAGAATCTCTTGAAACCAGGAGTTTGAGACTAGCCTGGGCAAAGTAGCAAGACTCCATCTCTAAAAGTAGGTATATTTTGCTTTGTATGTAAACAAAAAATACTGTTCATTTATCATGAAACTTAGAAGCACATTATATTCTTAAATTTAATCCAAGATCTTTCTGTAGATGGTAGAAAAGAACTGTAGAACAGAAAGACTAGAATTTAGTAACAGTCTTAACATGGAAGTGATATATAGTGTCATGATATGCTAACCCATTCTGCTGCTGTATGGTGTTCCTGCTGTGCTAGTCAATTGTGGAGGAACTTGGGCATGCATACATGAATATTGCATGCATTAAATGTTTTAATTATTGAATGCTCGAAATGTGTGAATTACTTTGCAAAGAACTAGTAATATAAAAATAAATTACAAAGAGAATTCTGGCTTTTGCTCTGTGATATAGAGAACTGGAGAGAGTCTTACTCTCATTATTATAATAAGAAAATAGGATTGAATTAACTTCAATTGTATGACGTTTTTCCAATCCAAGAGAGATAGTATTTCAGAACAACCAACTGACCCAAAATCTGTGAAGATACAGGCACCTGCGGAAAGAGAAGAAACGTGAGCAGTCAAATACCTGGATAAATGTAATCAGACGTCAATAGAAATAGTTTACCAAAAATAGTTAATTTGTAGGTGAAAGGTATGTGCAGACTGGTGGAGAGAGTTTAAAGCCTGTAAAGGCTTCAGAAGTGAAAAGAGTCTGAGCTCTCTTGCAGGCTCCTTCCCAGTGAATTTCATGGGGCAGTCGTAGAATACACAGAAATGTCCCTTTAAAAGTCTCTATTGTGTTTCAGACCTGGGAGAGAGGAAGAATAGCCATGCTAAAGAGGTAAGAAACCCTACACAGACCCCTCTTTCCTAATTCCTTTATGGAACCAAAGTCTTAGTCTGTGAGAAGTTGGGCAGCAAACACTGCCCCCCTCAGGATAGTAGTAAAACTGATTGCAGGTGGAGGAAAGAACAGAAGGGAAAAAAATCTCCTCCTAAAGGACAATAGAGCTGAAGGCTCTCTGGAGTTCCTGTTATATCAGCCCAATCCCCAGATCTTAGTTCAGGGATCCAAGAATCAAGGACACAGTGCCTGAGTAAGAATAAAACTTAATTTGAATAGAGAATGCTCCCCATATTTCCCCCACAGCCCAGCACATCCAAAATAGCAAAAGCAGATTACTGCTGGGAGAGGTGCAGGAGAGAAAAAACAGAAGGCAAAGAAACACTTTCTGAGGCACAACATAAAAGTACACCTTACAGCTTGTGGTCTTACAGACATTGCTGTGGTAAATCAACGTGACTTTAAACACCAAGCTGTCGCTAGAGTATTTTAAAGTCTACAATGCCCTCTGGGTAAACATAAAAACATTAAACCTCAAACCCAGACAGATTCCTGATTATATTAACTCAAAACCCCACAATGAAGACCTACAAGTACAAAGGGTGTGCCCATGTTGAGGCATAAAAATTATTTATCTCAATCTCTACTCTCCAACATGAGATATTTGGCTTTTAACGAAAAAATACAAGGCATAGAAAAAGGCAAGAAAAACACTCCTGAAGTACAAAACAATCGTCAATATCAGATTTGGCTATGACACAGATGTTAAAGGATCTAAGATTAATATGTTAAAGATTCTAATAAAAAGTTGGCCTCATAAAGATCAGGTGGGAAATTTCAGCAGAGAGATGAAGACTACAAGAGAGAATTGAGTGGAAATAATTGAAAGAAACAAAAGAAAAAAAAAACAGGAACAAAGATGAAAGCTACCTTCGATGAGCTTATCAGTTGACTCAACACAGCTGAAGAAAGAAGCCAGAATGCACAGATGGATCAACCGAAGTAACCCATACCAAAATACAAAAAGAAAAAAATAGTGAGGGTAGGAAACGGAAGTAAACAGTTGAGAGATGTGGAACGATATAGAACAGTTTAATACGTAAGCAATTAAAGTCTTAGAAGGAGAGACCTGAGAAATAGAATGTGGGAGAGAATCAAATTTGAGGGAAAAAAAATAAAATTAATTACAGACAGCAAACCATGAATTCAAGAAGAACAGAGTCTACCAAGCAGAATTAAATCCAAACAAAACAAAATGGTTATGTCATACTCAAACTGCTGAAAACTGAGACCAAGAGATATTCTTTCTCTGCTAGCGAAAGAAGAAACAATATATAGAGAGGACAAAGAATAAGTATTACAGTAAACTTCTCATCAGAAAACAGGCAAACCAGAACACCAAAAAAGTGACATCTATAAATCTCCGAAAGGAAAACAACCGTGAATTGATAATTCTATATCCAGCAAATAAATGTTTTGAGAAGTAAAAGAAAAATACAAACTTTCTCAAACAAAAAAACATAAAAAACTGTAAGAACTCATCCTAAGAAGACTACTTTTCACGAAAGGTTAAGGCTGGGTGTAGTGGCTAATTCTTGTAATCCCAGCACTTTGGGAACCTGAGGAAAGTGGATCACCTGAGGTCAGGAGTTCAAGACCAGCCTGACCAACATGATGAAATGCCATCTCTACTAAAAATACAAACTTAGCCAGGCGTGGTAGGGCACACCTGTAATCCCAGCTACTCAGGATGCTGAGGCAGGAGAATTGCTTGAACCTGGGAGGCAGAGGTTGCAGGGAGCCGAGATCGTACCATTGCACTCCAGCCTGGGCAACAAAAGTGAAACTCCGTCTCAATAAAAAAAAAAAAATTTAAGAAATGATTAAAAAAAAAAAAGTTCTCCGGGCAGAATGATTACGATGTCAGACTGAAAATAGGATCTACACAAAGAAATGAATAATAGAACACTAGAAGCAAAAGGCAGGTAAATTTTTTTACATTTAATTTATCTAAAAAATGTGAATGTGCAAACCAAAAATTGTTGCAATGCATTTTGTGTTTGTAGTATACACAAAAGTAAAATGTATAACAAAGCACAAAAAAATGAAAAGGACAGATCAAGTAGTATAATATGAGTTACACCATGGAAATATTGCAGGTTCAGTTTTCAGACCACCTCAATAAAGCAAATATTGCAATAAAGTGAGTCAAACAAACATTTTAGTTTCCCAGTGCATATAAAAGCTATGTTTATGCTATACTATAATCTATTAAATGTGCAATAGCAGTATGTCTTTAAAAACAACACACATACCTTAATTTGAAAATATTTTATTGATAATACTGCTAAAAGTCTTCCAAGCCTTCAACGAGTCATGATCTTTTTGCTGGTGGAGTGCTTTGCCTCAGTATTGATAGCTGCTGACTGATTAGGATGGTAGTTGCTAAAGTTTGCAGTGGCTGTGGCAATTTCACAAAATAAGACAATAGAGTTTGCTGCATTGATTGACTCTTCCCTTCACAAAAGATTTGACTGTAGCATTTGATGCTGTTTGATAATATTTTACCCACAGTAGAACTTTTTTAAAAATTAAGATCAATCCTCTCAAACTCTGCCACTGCTTTGTCAACTAAGTTTATGTCACATTCTAAATTCTTTGCTATCATTTCAACAGTATTTATAGGATCTTCAAGAGAAGCAGACTCCAATTCAAGAAACCACTTTTTTTTGCTCAACCACAGAAAGAAACTCCTCATTTATTCAAGTTTTAGCATGAGATGGAACAATTCAGACACATCTTTGGGCTCCACTTTTAATTCTAGTTCTCTTGCTATTTTTATCACATCAGCAGTGACTTCCTGAACTGGGGTTTTGAACCCCTTAGAGTCACCCATGAGTGTTGGAATCAAGTTTTTCCAAACTCCTATTAATGTTGATAGTTTCACCTTCTGCCGTGAATCATGAATGTTCTTAATGGCATTTAGAATGGTGAATCCGTTCCAAGGGTTTTCAATTTATCTTGCTCAGATCCATCAGATAAATCACTATCTAAGGCAGCTACAAATGTACAAAATGTATTTATTAAATAATAAGACTTGAAAGTCAAAGCTACTCCTTGATCTGTGGGCTGCAGAATGGCTGTTGTGTTAGCAGGCATGAAAACATTAATCTTCTCATACCTCTCCATCAGAGATCTTGGGTGATGAGGTGCATTGTCAATGAGCAGTAATATTTTGGAAACAAAAAACTCTTAAGGGCCATAGGATTTTCAGAATCCTACATAAATGAGCATTAAATCCACTGCTGCATTAACCCCTAACAAGAGAGTCAGCCTGCCCTTTGAAGCTTTGAACCCAGGAGTTGGCTTCTCCTCCTAGCTATGAAGGTCCTAGATGGTGTTTCCCCTAATAGAAGGCATTTCATCTACATTAAAAATATGTTGTTTAGTATAACCACCTTCATCAATTACCTCAGCTGAATTTTCTGGATAACTTGCTGCCCCTTCCTCCTTAAACTTTTGTTATTGAGATGGCTTCTTTCCTTAAACCTCAAAAACCAACCGCTGTTGTCTTCAAACTTTTCTTCTGTGGCTTCCTTAACTTCTCTCAGCCTTCATAGGACCGAAGAGAATTAGGGCTTTCTCTAGATTTGGATTTGGCTTACAGGTATGTTGTGGCTAGTTTGATCTTCTATCCAGATCACTCAAACTTTCTTCATATCAGAAACAAGGCTGTTTTGCTTTCTTCTCATTCATGTGTTTACTGGAGTAGCACTTCTAATTTTTTTAAAAAAACTTTTACTTTGCATTCACAACTTGGCTAATTTTTTAGTGCAAGTGGCCTAGCTTTCAGCCTTTATTGGCTTTTGACATATCCTTCTCACTAAGTTTAATCATTCCCAGTTTTTTATTTTAAATGAGAGACATAATTCCTCCTTTCACTTGAACACTTGGAAGCCATTGTAGGTTATTAATTGGCCTAATTTTGATATTGTTGTGTCTTTGGGAATAGGGAGGCCCAAATAGGGAATAGGGAGACCCAAAGAGAGGGAAAGAGATGAGGAATGGCTGGTCATTAGAGCCAATAGAACACACAGCCTTTATGGAATAAGTTTGCTGTCTTATACGGGTGCAGTTTATGTTGCCACCAAACAATTACAATGATGATATCAAAGATTGCTGATCACAGTTCATCAAAACAGATATAATAATAATACAAAAATTTAAAATATTTTAAGAATTACCAAAATGTGACTGACATAGAGAAACAAAGTGCATATATACTATTGCAAAAATGGCACTGATAGACTTGCTCAATGCAGGGTTGCCATAAACCTTCTATTTATACAAAATGTAATGCAAAGCACAATAAAGCAAAGTACAATAAAATGAGGTATGCCTGTATTTGAAAGAAGGATATCAAGGGAAATTTGAAATGTAGACCATGACAAATAAATCTAACTGTATTACATATTAATTGTATAACTGCACAGAAGAGAATAGCAGAAAAGGTGCTGAACTAAGAAATTTTGGAAAACAGTTTTCTGACAGGGTACTGTAAAGCTAAAGGCAAAAAGACTAGCTATGCTGAAACACTATCCTATGGTTATACATTTGTTTTTTATTAGGGGTACGTGTTACCAATTCTCAAACTACTTTATTTTTATACTAGGGTTGAACAAATAAGTAAATATGTACCATGAGAGCTATGTTTCTCATCATTGAATCAAAGACATTGAAAAATACAGAAAGACAGAGTCTACAGTGAACCCTGTGGGGCATGATTGAAATCAGAAGCATCAATATAGATTCACTGTCTTTTAAAAATATATATATACAGAGAGACAGACACAGAAATAAATGTAGCTATGTGTCATATGTTAATATATAGGAGCCAACACTGAAAAAACTCTCAATGTCCTCATTTGGGACAATTTGAACAATAAAATACATAATGAGAGTATTGAATTCTAACCCAATAAATTAGAAGAATCCCTACATCCATACTGGGATAGACAGAAAGATACATAGACACCTAAAAGATCAAGGAAATCGCTTCCTTACAGACGATTTCCAGTTAAGAAATGTAGAAAGAATAAAGAAAGTATAAAATCACCATGAGAACACCACGATATTCTGTTTTTATGAAAATTCCAATTATGACTAAATTAGTGGGCAAAGTTTAAGGAGAAACATGATATCTGCATAGTTTCAAAATATCTATTCCACAATATTTAGAAATCACAAAGGGAAAAAATAGTGCAGTTTGGAGAATCCTGGCAGACAGCACTTAACCAAGGTTAACATCATGGCTAATACATACCAACATTGTGAAACTTCTGTTATGATGCTCTGAGAAGGGCAAATCACACTGTGAGATCCTTTCCACTAATATATACCTCAAGCTAATCATGAGAAAATATCAGACAAACTCTAATTGGAAAATATTCTGCAAAATAACAGACCAGGACCCTTCACAAAAAACCAAGGTCATGAAAAACAAGGAAAGGTTGAGCAACTGACACAATTGAACGAATAAGAAAACATGAAAACTAAACACTGAAAGAGACCCTGAAAGAGAAAAAAAGGCCTCAGTGAGACAATTGATGAAATCCAAATAAACTTTGTAGTTTAGTTAATAATATTTTACCAAGATTTTCTTTTTTCTTTTTGTTGTTGTTATTGTTGTTGTTTTGAGACAGAGTCTCACTCTGTCGCCCAGGCTGCAGTGCAGTGGTGCGATCTCGGATCACTGCAAGCTCCACCTCCCGGGTTCACGTCATTCTCCTGCCTCAGCCTCCCGAGTAGCTGGGACTACAAGTGCCCACCACCATGCCCAGCTAATTTTTTGTAGTTTTTGGTAGAGACAGGGTTTCACCGTGTTAGCCAGAATGGTCTCGATCTGACCTCGTGATCCACCCGCCTCGGCCTCCCAGAACACTGGGATTACAGGCATGAGCCACCGTGCCCAGCCACCAAGATTAATTGGCCACCAAGATTAATTAATTAAGAAATTAATCTTGGTGAATGTTCTATGGTCATGTAAGATATTAATATAAGACGAAGCTGGGTGAAGGGTATATGTTTCTGAAACTCTTCTGTAAGTATAAATATAGCTCATAATAAAAAAGATGGGGAAATGGATTATTGGTTAGTCAAGGTCTCAATGAACAGTTGATATGAAAAGAAAATACATAAAACAATACCATCATATAACTGTCATGAATATCTAGGACTAACTACAGAAACTATCAAAGACTGCCTCTAGGAGAAAGCATAACATTTTAGATAATCCATTTAAAATGCTTCTGATAGAAGTAAGCTGGAACTTCCAGAAAAAAATAATAAGCATATATGAAAGACTGTGGAGTGTCCCAGGAACTGCAAGTGGGTTGACACAGTTGAAATAAAAGTGAAGTGATAAAACAAATACAAGTAAACATCAGACCCTGAGGAATGTTGTCTTATATTCCAAGCAATAAGGGATAATCAAAAGGCTTTGTATCTGCATCTTAGTCTGTTTGGGGTGCTATAACAAAATACCACAGATGAGTACCATAGACTTATAAACAAGAGAAATTTATTTCTCGTAGTTCTTGAGGATGGAAAGTCCAAGATTAAGGTGCCAGCAGATTCAGTGTCTAGTGAGGGCTGCCTCCTCACACACAGCCATCTTCTTACTCTAACTTCACATGGCAGCAGGGGTGAAGGGTTTCTTTGGGGCATCTCTTATAAGGGCAGTAATCTTATTCATGAAAGCTCCATCCCCATTACCTAATCACTTCCCAATGGCCCCACTTCCGAATACCATCACCTTGGGGGTGAGGATTTAAACATGAATTTTGGGTGGATGTAAACATTCAGACCATAGCAATAAGGAGCATGACAGAGCAGTTTTGTGTTTTAGAAACATCATTTTTGATAGCCCTGTGGAAAATAAAATGAAACAGTGCAAGTATCTGGTTACTAATTCAATGCTTATTCCTCCGATTTACCTTTTATTTAGAGCTCTAAATGCAACCTATGGTACCAATAATAGAGTCTTAGCGATAGAAACATTTGAAGTCTTCAAATGCCAATACATTAATCCTCATTCCTCAAATGAAACAAACTGGAAATATGTACTCCAAATTGCAGAAAATGCATTTAAAAATTCAAATACTCTGCCTTATTAATATATCAAAAATATTTTTATATCTCTTTGAACAATGTAAATAATGACATAGCTAACTCTATCATTTGCCTAGATAATAAATATTTACTGAACACCCACTGTGTGTCAAGCACTATTCTGGGTATTAAAGATTTAATATTTTTATGGACAAATGTTAGCAATATATATTGAGTGGAAAAAGTGCCAAAAGATTATATCAACTTTTATGTGTTATATGAAAGATTGAATATTTTTAAGACAAAAAAAATTCGTTCTTCATGGAGCTCATGTTCTAGGGGTGAGTGGTGAGACAGAAAAAATGATTAGCACCTGTAATCCCAGCACTTTGGGAGACTAAGGCAGGCAGATCACCTGAGGTCATGAGTTCAAGACCAGCGTGGCCAACATGGCAAAACCCTATCTCTATTATAAATGTATATATATTTATATATATTAGCCAGATGTGGTGGTGGGCTCCTGTAATCCCAGCTTCTTGGGAGGCTGAGATACAAGAATCACCTGAACCTGGGAAACAGAAGTTCTAGTGAGCTGAGATCATGCCACTGCACTCCAGCCTGGGTGGCAGAGCGAGACTCCATCTCCAAAAAAAGAAAAAGAAAAAAGAAAAAAATTATTAGCTAAATTGTATATTCACAGTGTATTAGAAGATAATAAGAGCTATAAAGAAAAATAGATCAGGGTAAGGATGATAAGGAATGCTGGAGAGGAGGGAGATGCACAATTTTAAATAGAGTGGTTAGTTAGGTCTTATTTAAAAAGTGATATTTGACCAACAACCCATGCAAATATACCTAAGGGAAGAGCCTTGCTCGTATAAGGAAGAGCTAGGGAATATCTCTGGAGACAGTATGCCTGAAATATTAAAGGAAGAGAAAGCAGCCCAGTGTGGCTAAAGTTGAGTGGACAAAATGGAGATAAATAGGGCATGACCTTGAAGAGGTAGCATGGGGTCAAGACCTTACAGGACTGAGCAGCCATCGCAGAGTTTGGTTCTTATTCTGAATGAGAGGAGGGCTAGTGGAGGATTATGAGCAAAGGAATGACATTACTTAGCTTGTATTTTAAGAGAATATCCTTTCTTCCATATTACAAATAGAAGAGGCAAGGATAAAATCATAAAAGCTAATTAGAAGGCAATTGAGTAATCTAAGAAAGAAATTTTGATTACTTGTGCCAGAAGGGGAGAAATGGTCAGATTCTCGATAATTTTCAAGTTAGAGCAATCAGGATTTCCAGACAAATTAGATATAAGATACAACAGAAAGATAAAGATAACTCCAAGGTTTTTACCTAAGCAACTGAAAAGATAGGATTACTCTGAACTGAGATGGAGAAAACTGTAGTTGAAACAAATTTGGAGAGGAAGATTAGACATTCCCTTTTAAACATGTTAAGTCTGAGATGACTATTAGACATCCAAGTGAACATCTCATCAGCAATTGGATTTCTAAGTCTGAGGTTTGGAGGAGATGTCTCATCTGAATACAAATGGAGAAATATCAGTATACAGTATATATTTAAATCATGCATCTGAATGCATTCACAGACGACATAAGTGTGGAGGAAATGTCAGCAAGCTTTTTCTGTTAAGGGCCAGATAGCAACTATTTTAGGCTTTAAGGACTGTAGAGCCTCTGTTGCAACTAATGAAATCCATCTATGTAGCTCAAAAGGGACCATAAAAAAACACATAAATAAATGGGCATGGCTGTGATTCAATAAAACTTTTATTTATCAAAACAGGCACAAATTGGACTTGGGACCATGGGCCTTAGTTTGCCAATTGCTGATCTAGGTAAACAAGAAAAATCAAGTACTGAGCCCAGATGCACAATTTTAAGTCAGAGAGGAAAAAGAAAAGGAACCGGCATAGGAAATTGAAAAGAAGTATCCAGGGACATAGTAGAAAAACCAGGAAAATGTCCTGTTTGTGAGCAAGAAGTGAAGCAAGTATTTGAAGGAAGAATGATCAAGTCTATCAAATGCAGCTGACAGTTCGCATAAAATGAAGACTGAGAATTGTCAACAAGATGAGGCAAGAACAATGACAAGCATGGTTTTGGTAAAGTGACTGGGGGCAAAAGCCTGACTAAGTGGGTTCAAGATTAGACTGGGAGGAAAAGACAAAAAGATATACTCTTGCTAAATATACAATTAGCTAAATATACATTTAGAAATATTTTAGAAATATGTAAAAAGACATTTTTTATTTAGAATTCTGTAAAACTCTTGCTGGAAGTTGTGCTGCAAAAGAAGGAAAAGGTAAAGTTGAGAGTTTTAAGCAAAATGGGACAAAAACAGCCTATTTTTATGTTGTTGGGAATGACCCAATATAAAGGAAATAATTGTCAGTGCAGAAAAAGGAGGTGCGAATGGCTGGGGCCACATCCTTGAGTAGGAAAAAGTAATGAAGTCTTGCATACCAACTGTGAGGCCATTCTTAGATAAAAGTGGGATAGTTCATTTCTAACAACAGGTGGCAGGCAAAGTATATGAGAATTTGTGGCAGGTTGTTAAATCTGATCATGAAAAGTTGTAAAAGTCATTTTCTGAAAGTGAACAGCTGAGAGTGAAGATGGATAAAGAAAATTTGGAGATTTGAGGAAAGAGAGATAGTATAAGATAGCTAACTCAGAAAGTGGAAAAGTGTTTGGATGGGAAAGTCCAGTGATTGACAAGCAGCATTAGACGTCCAGTCCACTCACATTCACATCATGAGTTTCAAGTGAAAAGAGTCAGCCATGCTGTTTTCATTTTTTGTCTGCTCTGTTCATCTATAGAGGAGCAAACAACTCTATGCTAGATTTAATCAGTGTTAGAGTGTCTCAAAAGTGTATGACAGACAGAAAGGCAAGAGAATTAACTCTAGATGAAGAGGGATGACTATAATGAAGGAAAATAGCAATTAAGCTGGGTGAAAAGGAAAAGGACACCATAAAAAGGTGAGACAGTAGAAAGGTGGTAAGATCAAAGGATTGTAGGTTCCAGTGTGTAGAAGGATGGTTAAGTGTGGAGAATTAGATAGAGTAACTGGAAAGAGAAGAGGTACTAATCAAAGAGTGGGGTACATAAAATTGGGATTATAAGGCAACCACAATTACCAGTAATGACAAGACCACTGCCTATCAAGTCCCAGACATTCTTCCAGGCACTTGATATGTAGTCATACATTTAAATTACATAGAATACTGATGAAGCACTTAACATCAGCAAGCATGATAAACCATTGCAGCCCTGAGTAGAGAGGTAATTAATGACTTTTCTTCCCCATGGCCGTCCATAGTTTTCTTCAGAGGCAGATCATCACAGTTCCTTTCTCATGTAACCTTGGATAGGCAAGGATACCTTTCTGGAAGATTCCTGTAAATCTCTAATGAAGGTAGTAATCACTTAGCAGTTTATGCAAAATTGTCTGCTTTTTAGGGTTTCTTCTGTTATTATGGAGGATAATATTTATAATACATTTATGAACAATGAAGGTATATTCTCCAGCAAGGGTACATTGCCTACGTGGGTGATAGAATTAATCACTTTTCCTTAGGAAGAAAGAAATATATTTTAAATCTTAGAGGAAAATACAAAATTCAACAAAATAATCAAAAGGGTTATGACATATTATACATATACCACTGATGCTCACTGTGAATGTGATGTTTCACATTCATGGATCCAACTAACTGCAGATAGGAAATATTCAGGAAAAAAATGATGGTTTTTGTCTGTACTGAACATGTATAGTTTTTTTCCTGTCATTATTCCCTAAACAATACAACAACTATCTATATGGCATTTATATCTTATTAGGTATTATAAGCAATATAGAGATGATTCAAAGTATATAGGAGGATGTGTTTAGGTTGTATTCAAATATTTTACTATTTTATATTAGAGACTTGAGCGTCCATGGATACTGTGGGGGTAGGGTCCTGGAACCAATCCCTGATGGATATTGAAGGATAACTATATATATATGATAACTAACTAACTATATATATGATACATATATACACCATATATAATATCATTATGATATATTATATATAATTATATTATGATATATTATATATACTGTATATATATCATTATATATGATATGTTTAATGTCATTAATGATTTAGTTATTTTAGAATTAATAAAGTTTTTCTCCAAACTTAGCAAATTTCAGAATAGTGTTTACTTCTCAGGAGATTATCTGGCATTTAGTTGGAACTCACCATGTATTAGCTAAATGAATCAACAAAAAGTGACACTGCCTTCTCTTAGAAACAAGTGACCTCCCTCCAACATTTAGGTTTTTTTTTTTTCATTTTCCTTATGATATGAAATCTCTGAGACAAGGCTTGATTTTTCCTTTTCCCAAGACTATACTTACACAAGTTATTCTCCAACTTACATTAGGTAACAGCCTTGCTTCACAAATATAATACTTTCAGAACTATGCTATTTATAGTCCCTTGGCTTCAAAAGACATTTCCCCCTTCATTAATTCGTTTCTTTTGGTCCCGGTCCTCACCCTTTATAAGATGATGTGTAACAGGGACAAATCTTCCCCTGCATTGCGCATGCTCCTGAGGAAGCTAACAGCCTGGAAAGCTATACTTCATACACTAAGGTGACACCAACCAAGTTCTGGCAAGAGAATGATTGAACATTCTCAGATTAATTTCATGGCTATTTGTTCCATCCCAGAATCACATCAAGCACGGGCCTCCAAGTTGAAATTGCATCACTTTGTCCTTGCTACCCAGGTAAGGGCAATGAAAAATGAGCATATTCACCACCTCATAATGATAAATAATGACTTTTCCCTTCACAACTGATATGTATTTTACAACATCATCAGAGAAATCTAATTACCAAACAAAATGATAAGATATATCAGGACACAAGGAGCCTAGATTAAACTCACAAGGAATAGGCATTTGCATTTTTGCCATCATTCATTGTCACTGCAGTAATAGGAAAATGGCAACCAGAAGGTGCATAATGGATATAATGTTAAATATTCACTTGGATTGTAAATAACTTAAAAATTTAAACTACCCAGCAAAAGAATGTAAGAGAAGGGTACAAACGTGTTTGGCTGATAATAGAGAACTGACAAGCAGAGTTAGAGGGAAAAATAAGAGGAAGGTTTAGCATTAAACTGAATAAATAAATGCTGAGGGGCCCACAAGAACCGAAAGGGGTACATTTGCTTTTAGGAATCTGACTGGGCAAATTTGGCTTTCACAAATTTTGATCTGTACTTGTTCAGGTAGACTAACATTATGTACTCTGCAATGGAGTCATTCTTATAATCACACTTTTTAAATTACAATAATATTACCATAAGCGTAAGTGTGGTTTTTAGCATTTGGAGGTTTTCCTGATTGTGAACTTCTTTCTTATTTTAGGCCTGCATGGCTCATTGAGCTGGGTACTGAATCAAGATTTTGAGCACAGCAGATTCTTGTTTACTGAGATTGGACTAGTCATTCCAGTATCAGTAAAATAAAAACAGCAATAATAACTTGTCATACAGGGAGCAGTGGCCAAAAGAAATTAAAAAGAAGAAGGTTGAAAGCATGGGGTACAGAACAGGAATCAACATTCAGTGAGTATCTGCCAAGAACCAGGCACCATCTAAGTACAAAGCAAGTCACATACAGAATCTTATCTTATTCCAAACAATACTGCCTGGTTGGTCTTAGTATAACCCATTTTGTGAATGAGGAAAATGAAATTCAGAGCAGTTAAGTAACTTGCCAAAAGTCACACTGTAGGAAAGAGGTAGAACATGAATTTGAACCCAAGTCTATGTAAACCCACAGGCTTTATTCTTTTATTCTTTTAATTACCCTGTATGATCTTATTGGCCTATGTGAGAGCCATTATAGACCATAATTTTAAAATATAGATGTTACAGGCAGGTTCAGGTTATGTTTTGTATACCCAGTGTGTCTTAAAGTATCTGGAACATAGTATGTACGCAATGAATACTTGTGGAGATAAGGAAAAAGATAACCAATCTGGCACTCAATATTAAACTATTTCTGGTAAAACCACATAAAAAACAAAGTCCATTTTCAAAAAGTAAAATTAACCACAATATAAAATGAATACACGTGCCAAGGATTTTATTTAATTCATTAAATAATGAGGGAACCAATAAGATGTTACAAATGGCAAAAGGGTAACTGAAAGAACTACACATATGTAGCACATAAGGAATGATGAAATACATTTGCTGGTAGATGAAAACCCAGTTAATACTCATAGAGAAAGTATCAGCTGCATTTCCAGGGGATATAATTTGTATTTCCACAGACAAGAAATCATTTGCATTTCTATCTGTATTATCAACCTTATAGAGTTGTAAAATATCTTAAAGACAATAAAAACACTGGACAGAATACCTAATAGTCTTTTCTCCCCCATTTCAATCTTTCACAACTTTTTCTGACAAATTAAGATAAAAAATTGTAATACGGAAACAAGAATACCTTCCGTTTTACAAAATAGTATCCCAAAGGTTTGACTCAAAGAATAGCAATGTTTTTCTCTTTATTACTTTTAACTTGTTAGAAACCATTGATGACCTACGAAACAAAAATACATATCATCTAAATTTCCTGTGAGACTAGAAGACTTCTAAGATACCATAAAATCAAATATTTTTTCTAAAAATTTGAATATGCAAAATTTAAGCAGCAGAGAATGCTAATGCCAGAACTAAAACCAGAATTCTGCTTCTGCCCCTGCTAAATATCCATGCTCCCACTGCCATATTCAACCATTGACAAATAGAGCAAATAAAGGTCATATATGCTTCTATGTTTGCTGATTGGAGCCTGTCATCTTTAACTTTTTTGTTTGTTTGTTTTGGTATATTGCTACACTTATCTTTCTTTTTTTTTCTTAACATCTCTCTCCCTTTCTTTCTGCAGAGCTTATGTATGCTGCTGAGGTCTATATTTCTAAAACTGGAATTTAGTACAAACATATGAATTACAAAGAAATATGCTCTATCAGTGATGTTTCAGGAATGCACAACATCCAGGGATTTAGATGTATCTGTACTGTTACCTTAGAGCCTGAAGTTAATGCCCAAGTTTTAAAACCACTTAATTCTTAAAAATCATTGCCACTGGCTTACAACTTGTTTTCACATCATTTCCTGTATGGATGGTGCATTAATCTCCCCGTCCATACATATTTCCTTGTCCAAAGATCAACATTGCATACTCTAGGTAGTGCATTACATCTTTCAAAATTACTTAGCAATTTATTGCTGGAGAATGATTAACAAACATCAGAAAATATCTCCTCTGGGTTCAGGACATATACGATAAATAAAAAACCTGGTTAAGTATGGGATAAAATTCACATACTTAGCATGAATTTTGGTGCTAAGTTGGTCTACAGTGGCTTTCTAGCTGAGACACAGGAATTATGTAGGTGATAAAAAAAAATCCCAAAATTATGAAAGGAGCTTCTGTTCATCTGTAGTCTAGAAAGGGACAAACCATGGCCAGCACACATCAGCACAACTCTGACAGTTATGCATGGGTGGCAATTTAAGGGCATTTGTAGCAGCTGCTAGAGTGCTTCCCATCCAGGATTTTGTTATGCTGGTTTTGAAAAGACACTATCAAACTTTATGCCAGCTATTACATTAGGCTGTTGGCAGCAGAAAGTTTATTCTGTCCTAGAAAATAGTAGGAGCACAATAGAAAGAGGCTCTTCTCCTCATTTCACCACAGTGCCCTCCTCAGCACATCTCCAGCTTTGTTGATGGAAGTTTATCCAGATTGTTGGGAGAAAGCTACTTCAAGAGTGTTTTGAATAGTCAAAACACACAATAAATGGAAACAGTGATATTCTGAATAACTGAAAACCTGGAAAAGAAATCATAGGAACATTATTTTTATTTCCATAAAATTTATATCCAGGAGGTGCCCAAAAAGGATTTAAGATAATTCAAAATTCATTCAACTGTCATTGGGCTAATTATAAACATGATATAGTTTCCCCATGAAGAATTTAGTAGAAAGAGAGGTCAAAAACTAAAGTACCAAGGGAAGGAAGAGAAAGGAGTGATTAATTCTTCTCAGAAATAGTCCTAGAGGGCTTCACAAAATTAATCTGAACCTGGAAGTATACATTTAAAGACAAAGAGGAAGAAAATAATTTCCAAATGTCTCCTTAAAGGGCATACTGAGGGAATTAAATGTAGTTAGCTATGTTGAGAAAAAGGGTACCTGATAAAGAGCAGGAGAAAGGGAAGCTGAAAAAGAATGGGGCATATAATGCCTCAAATCAAAACAGCAGTATCATAAAGGGCATTGAATACCATGATAAAGGCTTTATACTTGACCTCTTGGTGACAGGGAAACACGAAGTGTAGAAAAACAGGTGCGGTATCCAGAAATCAGGTACAGAAAAGATTTCTTTTTTTTTTCAAATTGTAGTATTCATTTATTTTTAATGGTTTTTTTATTATTATTATACTTTAAATTCTGAGATACATGTGCAAAATGTGCAGGTTTGTTACATAGGTATACATGTGCCATGGTGGTTTGCTGCACCTATCAACCTGTCATCTGCATTAGGTGTTTCTCCTAATACTATCCCTCCCCTAGCCCTCCACCCCCTGACAGGCCCCAGTGTGTGATGTTCCCCTCTCTGTGTCCATGTGTTCTCATTGTTCAACTCTCACTTATGAGTGAGAACATGTGGTGTTTGGTTTTCTGTTCTTGTGTTAGTTTGCTGAGAATGATGGTTTCTAGCTTCATCTATGTCCTTGCAAAGGACATAAACTCATCTTTTTTATGGCTGCATAGTATTCCATGGTGTATATGTGCCACATTTTCTTTATCCAGTCTATCATTGATGGACATTTGGGTTCGTTCCAAGTCTTTGCTATTGTGAACAGTGCAACAATAAACATATGTGTGCATGTGTCTTTATAGCAGCATGATATATAAACCTTTGGGTATATACCCAGTAATGGGATTGCTGGGCCAAATGGTATTTCTTGTTCTAGATCCTTGAGGAATCGCCACACTGTCTTCCACAATGGTTGAACTAATTTACACTCTCACCAACAGTGTAAAAGTGTTCCTATTTCTCCACATCCTCTCCAGCATCTGTTGTTTCCTGACTTTTTAATGATCGACATTCTAACTGGAGTGAGATGGTATCTCATTGTGGTTTTGATTTGCATTTCTCTAATGACCAGTGATAATAAGCTTTTCCTCATATATTTATTGGCCACATAAATGTCTTCTTTTGAGAAGTGTCTGTTCATATCCTTTGCCCACTTTTTGATGGGTTGTTTTTTTCCTGTAAATTTGTTCAAGTTCTTTGTAGATTCTGGATATTAGCTCTTTGTCATATGGATAGATTGCAAAAATTTTCTCCCATTCTGTAGGTTGTATGTTCACTCTGCCAATAGTTTCTTTGCTGTGCAGAGGTCTTTAGTTTAATTATATCCCATTTGTCAATTTTGGCTTTTGTGCCATTGTTTTTGGTATTTTAGTCATGAAGTCTTTGCCCACGCCCATGTCCTCAATGGTATCGCCTAGGTTTTCTTGTAGGGTTTTTATGGTTTTAGGTCTTAGGTTTAAGTCTTTAATCCATCTTGAGTTCATTTTTGTCTAAGGTGTAAGGAAGGGATCCAGTTTCAGTTTTCTCCATATGGCTAGCCATTTTTCCCAGCACTATTTATTAAATAGGGACACCTTTCCCCATTACTTGTTTTTGTCAGGTTTGTCAAAGAACAGATGGTTGTAGACATGTGGTGTTATTTCTGAGGCCTCTGTTCTGTTCCATTGGTCAATATACCTGTTTCAGTACCAGTACCATGCTGTTTTGGTTACTGTAGCATTGTAGTATAGTTTGAAGTCAGATAGCATGATGCCTCCAGCTTTGTTCTTTTTGCTTAGGACTGTCTTGGCTATATGGGCTGTTTTTTGGCTCCATATGAAATGTAAAGTAGTTTTGTCTAATTCTGTGAGGAAAGTCAATGGTAGCTTGATGGGAATAGCATTGAATCTATAAATTACTTTGGGCAGTACAGCCATTTTCACGATATTGGTTCTTCCTATCCATGAGCATGGAATATTTTTCCATTTGTTTGTGTCCTCTCTTATTTCCTTGAGCAGAAGTTTGTAGTTCTCCTTGAAGAGGTCCTTCACATCCCTTGTAAGTTGTATTCTTAGGTATTTTATTCTCTTTGAAGCAATTGTGAATGGCAGTTAACTCACGATTTGGCTCTCTGTTTGTCTATTATTGGTGTATAGTGATGCTTGTGATTTTTGCACATTAATTTTGTATCCTGAGACTTTGCTGAAGTTGCTTATCAGCTTAAGGAGATTTTGGGCTGAGACAATGGGATTTTCTAAATATATGATCAAGTCATCTGTAAGCAGAGGCAATTTGACTTCCTCTCTTCCTATTTGAATACTCTTTATTTCTTTCTCTTGCCTGATTGCCCTGGCCAGAACTTCCAATACTATATTGAATAGGAGTGGAAAGAGAGGGCATCCTTGTCTTGTGCTGGTTTTCGAAGGAAATGCTTCCAGCTTTTGCCCTTTCGGTATGATATTGGCTCTAGGTGTGTCATACATAGCTCTTATTATTTTGAGATATGTTCCATCAATACCTAGTTTATTGAGAGTTTTTAGCATGAAGGGGTGTTGAATTTTATTTAAGGCCTTTTTTGCATCTGTTGAGATAATCATGTGGTTTTTTTGTCATTGGTTCTGTTTACCTGATGGATTACATTTATTGATTTGCGTATGTTGAACCAGTTTTGCATCCCAGGGATGAAACCAACTTGATCATGGTGGATAAGCTTTTTGATGTGCTGCTGCATTTAGTTTGCCAGTATTTTATTGAGGATTTTCACATCGATGTTCATCAGGGATATCAAGAAAGGATTGGATAATGGTACCGAAGGCCACAGAGTGATCACAGAAGGAACAATTTGTATTTTGCTTCTCAACATCTTTAAAAGACTTTTTTATTTGGGGGAGGATTTCTGCTTCATGTGAAGTTCAAAGGACCATGTCTCCACTAGAGAAGCTAGAACATGCAGGGTTCATCAAGACAAGTGGCCCAGACTCAGGCAATTGGATGTTCCACCCATGAATTTGAGTCTCAACAGAGGTTGGAAACATATAGAGACACTTAAGAATTCATAGTCAGTAACTGTGGAAGGGTCCAGTGTTCCTCAGCATTTAACTGAAGTGTGGTTTGGCCATTGGTCCTGTTAGTTTCCTTTGTTCCTTCTCCATTATCAAATCCTTGTTCCACAGCATTCTTTTTGGCTCTGTGAGCTACTCAAAGTCTTTCTCAGAAATTTCTTTTCAGTTTAACTCAGCAAGAGGCAGTTTCTATTGCTTACATCTAAGAACCCACACCAATACCAAGGACTGAAAGTAGATTTTGGTTTTGTTAATTCTTGGAAGAGCATTGGTTTTTGTACTGATAGAAGTTCCAAAACACCAACAGGGGCAGTAGCCAGACTTAATTGAAGTATGGATTTATGTTGTGAGGAAACTTGATCCACAGATATAGACCCTTTTTTTCAGTAGTTTGGAAGTAAATGAAGAAAAGAAAACAGTGAAAGCCAGATTTGAAGGAAATCCTTCTTTTTTATTCTTTAATAAAAAGGTTTATGTACTTCATAGGCAGAATATGGTGGTTAGAAAGGTATCAATTTTAAAAGAGTTAGTATTTGATCACAGGACGTTCCAAATAAACAGTCAGAAAATGAATTGTTAGAAGGCTGTTATAGAAAAGTCAGTCTTTAAATAATGTAAAAGACAAATGAAGATAAATAAAACTTAGTGGTTCAATGAGAGGAACTTTGAGAGTTTTCACACCTGTTAGAATCTATTTTATCTGTGAAATAAAATAAAAGAGAAGTAGAACTGTATCTCAATTAAGGAAAATGGAAAAAGATTAGAACAGTTACCAAGAAAAAAAAATAACTACTTACTAATTGTGTGAAGAAAATGTTTGCAAAACACAACATATTGAAAAATAAATACATCATTCCAATAAAAATATTTTATAATAATGCAGTCACGTTTTTCATATGGCCATTTCTTATGAAATTTCATGACCACACTAGTAAAACAACACAATGAAAGATTCTGCAGGAAGATAAGATGTCACAGTCTATGCATAGAGATGTCATATTTTTAAAAATTTTATTTTAGACTCAGGGGTATATGTGCAGGTTGGTTACATGGGTATACTGGCTGAGAAAACCTACTTGGTACCATGTTGACTATTTTGGTGATGATCATTGTACCATGTTGACTATTTTGGTGATGAGTTCATTAGAAGTTCTGAGTTTGGACTTCTAATGAATTCATCACCAGAATAGTCAACATGGTACCCAATAGGTGGTTTTTCAACCTTGCCCACCTCTCCCCACTATTGATGTCCCCAGTGCCTATTGTTTCCATCTTTATGTCCATATGCACCCACTGTTTAGCTCCCACATATCAGGGAGAAAATGTGGTATTTGATTTTTTGTTTTTGTGTTAATTCACTCAGGAAAATGGCTCAGAACTGCATCCATGTTGCTGCAAAGAACATGATTTTATTCTTTTTATGACTGCACATTATTCCTTGGTGTATAACTACCACATTTTCTTTATCCAACTCACTGTTCATAGACATCTAGATTGATTCCATGATTTTGCTATTGTGAGTAGTGCTGCAATAAGTGTAGAAATGCAGGTGTCTTTTTAATAAAACCATTTGTTTTCCATTGGGTAAATAAATACCCAGTAGTGGGATTGCTGGGTTGAATGGTAGTTCTATTTTTAGTTCTTTGAGGTATCTCCATACTGTTTTCCATAAAGGCTGTACTGATTTATATTTCCACCAACAGTGGATAAGTGTTCCCTTTTCTCTGCATTCTTGCCAACATCTGTTGTTTTTTGACTTTTTAATATTAAGTATTCTGACTGATATGAGACGATATTTCAATGTGGTTTTATTTTGCATTTCTCTGATTATTATTACAGAGAATTATTGATGTTGAGCATTTTTTTCATATGTTTTTCGGTTGTTTCTATGTC
Organism: Gorilla gorilla gorilla; assembly: GCF_029281585.2. Lineage (NCBI taxonomy): Eukaryota > Metazoa > Chordata > Mammalia > Primates > Hominidae > Gorilla > Gorilla gorilla. The sequence goes on from NC_073224.2 coordinate 171,411,446, forward strand.
TTCTTTTGAGAAGTGTCTGTTCATGTCCTTTGCACACTTTTTAATTGGGTTGTTTTATTTCATGTTGATTTGTTTAAGATTCTTGTATATTCTAGATATTAGTCTTTGTCAGATACATAGTTTGCAAATATTTACTCTTTCTGAAGGTTGTATTTAACCTGTTGATTATTTTGTTTTCTTTACAGAAGCTCTTTCATTTAATTAAGCCCTATTTGTCAATGTTTGCTTTTGTTGCAATTGCTTTTGAGGTCTTAGTCAAAAATTATTTGTCTATGCCAGTATCCAGAAGAGTTTTTTCTAGGTTTTCTTCAGGATTTTTATAGTTTTAGGTCTTACATTGAAGTCTTTAATCCATCTTGAGTTAATTTTTGTATATGATGAGAGGGTAGGGGTCCAGTGTTTTTCTTCTGCAAGTGGCCAGGCTTTTTTTCTAGCACCATGTATTGAATAGGGTGACCTTGCCCCAGTTTTAGTTTTTCTTGACTTTGTCAAAGATCAGTTGGTTGTAAGTGTGTGGCTTTATGTTTTGGCTTTCAATTCTGTTCCATTGATCGTTATGTCAATTTTTGTACCACAAACATGCTGCTTTGTCAACTACAGTTGTCAACTATAGTTACTACAACTATAGTTTGAAGTGGGGTAATGTGTTGCCTCTCACTTTGTTCTTTTTGCTTGGGATTGCTTTGGCTATTTGGGCTCTCTTTTGTTTCCATATGAGTTTTAGAATTGTTTTTTCTAAGTCTATGAAAAACGATGTTGGTAATTTGACAGGAATTGCTTTGAATCTGTAGATTGCTTTTGGTGGTATGGTCATTTTAACAAGACTGATTCTTCCAATCCATGAGCATGGAATGCTTCAACATTTTTTGTGTGTAATTCATGATTTCTTTCATCAGTATTTTGTAGTTCTTTTGTAGAGATATTTCACCTACTTTGTTAAATGTATTCCTAGATTTTTTGTGGCTATTGTAAATGGGATTGAGTTCTTGATTTGCTTCCTAACTTGAACATTGTTAATTTGATAAACACACAATAATTTGTACATTGATTTTGTGTCTTGAAACTTTGCTGAAGTTGTTCATCAGGTATAGGAGTTTGGGGGGGAAATTTTTAGGGTTTTCTAGGTATAGGATCTTGTAATTGGTGAACAAAGACAATTCGACTTCTTTTTCTATTTGGATGTCTTTTATCTCTTTCTCTTGCCTGATATGCTCTAAGACTTCCACTATTATGTTGAATAGGAGTGGTGACAGTGGACATCCTTGTCCTGTTCTAGCTCTTAGAGGAAATGCTTTCATCTTTGGTCCATTCAGATTTATGTTGGCTAAGGGTTTGCCATAGATGGTTCTTATTATTTCAAGGTATGTTCCTTAGATGCCTAGTGGTTGAAGGTTTTTATCATAAAGGAGTGTTGTATTTTAGCAAATGTCTTTTATGCATCTATCGAGATAATCATATGGTTTTTGTTTTTAAGTCTTTTTATGTGGTGAAACACTTATTGATTTGTATATGTTGGACCATCCTTGCATTGCAACAATAAAATCCACTTGATTGTGGTGTGTTCTCTTTCTGATGTTCTGTTGAATTCAGTTCATTTGTATTTTGTTGAGGATTTTTACATCTATGTTCATCAAGTGCATTGGCCTGTCGTTTTCTTTTTTGTTGTTCTTGCTGGGTTTTGGATCAGGATGATACTGGGTTTCTCAGAATGAGTTAGGGAGGAATCCCTCCTCTTTGATTTTTTAGCATGTTTTTAATAAAATTGGTACCAACTGTTTTTTGCACATTTGGTAGAATTTGGCTATAGATCCATCTGGTTCAGTGCTTTTTTGGTTACTAGATTTTATTACTGATTCAATTTCATAACTCATTATTGGTCTGTTAAGGATTTCAATTTCTTCCTAGTTCAATTTTGGGGGATTGTGTGTTTTCATTTCCTCTAGATTTTCTAGTTTGTGTTCATGGAGATGTTCATAGGGTTTCAGAGGATATTTTGTATTTCTGTTGTAATGTCACCTTTGTTACTTCTGATTGTGCCTATTTGGATTTTCTCTTTTTTTCTTGGTTAATCTAGCTAGCAGTCTGTCCATTTTGTTTATCCTTTCCAAGACCAACATTTCGTTTCATTGATCCTTCGTGTGTTTTTATGGTCTCAGTTTCATTTAGTACTGCTCTGAGCTTCATTATTTCTGTTGGACTTAGCTTCATTATTTCTTTGGATTTAGCTTATTCTTATTTTTCTAGTTCCTTTAGGGGTGACATTAAGATTTCTGCTGAGAGGTCCACTGTTAGTCTGATGGGTTTTCCTCTATAGATAATTTGATCCTTTTCTCTACCTTCCTTTAAGGTTTTTTCTGTTTTCCCCCAACGGATCCTATGGGAATCTGATGACTATATGCCTTGGGGATAGTCATCTTGTACAGGATCTCGCAGAATTTCTCTGAATTTCCCAAGTCCAGATGTTGACCTCTTAGCAAGATTAGGAGAATTTTCCTTAATAATGCCTTCAAATATGTTTTCCAGGTTGCTTACTTTTTCTTTTTCTCCCTCAGGAATACCAATAAGTCAAAGGTTTGATTGCTTTACATAATCCCATATTTCTCAAAAGCTTTATTTTTCAAGATTATTTTGTCTTTATTTTTGTCTGACTAGGGTTAATTTGAAAGACTGGCCTTCCAGCTCTGAAATTCTTTCTTCTGCTTCTAGTCTATTGTTAACTCTTGCAACTGTATTTTGAAATTTCTTTAGTGGTTATTCAATTTGTGCAGTTCTAGTTGTTTTTTTTCTTAATATGGCTATCTCATCTTTTACATCCTGAATCTTTTTCTGATTTTTTTTGTATTGGGTTTTAGCTTTCTCTTGGCTCTCTTGAGTCTCCTTCCATTCCATATTTTGAGTTTATTATCTGTCATGTTGTTGTCTGTCATTTAAATCTGGTTAGGAGCCATTGCTAGATAACTAGTACAATCTTTTGGAGGTTTCAAAACACTCTGGCTTTTTGTACTGCTGGAGTTCTTGCACTGATTTCTTTTCATTTGAGGGAGCTATCACTTCTCATTTTTGAAATTGCTATCAGTTGGAAGAGACTTTTATTCTTTTTTATTCCTCTTAAAGATATGACTGTAGTGTATGTGGTATATGATCATTTGGTTTCACTTCTGGGTGCTTTCAGGGAGCCAAAGTTCTATATAGGTTCCTTGGTTGTGAATAGCTTCTGTGTAGTGGTTTTCTCAGTTGCTGCTTGTTGTAGTAAGGTATTGGCTGTAACAGCTGATATCCTATTTCCTGTAGGGCTGAGGGTGTAGAAGTACCAGGGGGCTTATCTCATGGACTAGCACTGAGCCCTTCTCATAACAGATTTTTTTTTTTTTTTTGGTAGTACAGCTCAGGCTGCAGTACAGCAGATGGTGTTTAAGAGCTGGCAAGTAGACTGGTGTCTACCAGAAGCACCCTCCTGGACACAGGAGTGGCAAGAAGAGATTTTGAGGTGCACTGATATCTCAGGATAGTGGGCAGGAGAGTTGCACCCACTCCTCATCTGTCCAGATGACCCCCCTCTCCACATTCATTCCCAGGCATCGGTGCTGTCTCTTTCAGCAGTTAGTGCCAGACTACATTTCCTTTGTCCCAAGAGGAGGCTTTGGTGCTGTATTCCCTTGTCCCTTAGGGTCATCCTATGCCAAGGGTTAGATCTCCAGGGATCCCACAGCTCCCCAGAACCCACCAGTCTCCTGTGCTTGCCAAAGTCAGAGCAGGTTGTGGGGTATGTTTGCAGGGGATTTAGTGGAGCAGCGTCTCAAGGGTGGAGACTCCCTGGACAGGACAGTGTTCCACTATGGGTGCATGACAAGTATGGTGCCCCACCATCTCAGCTCAGGTCTGAGGGCAGTGTGGGCACAACTCTTTAGGCTAGCCACCTGGGTCTCTATCCCCAGGCAGTTCTCAAATCACCACTGCTAGTGTCACCCTTGGCCTTGAGAGCAGAGGGTCTCCCCAGTAGTTTGGCTGTTAGGAGATTGTGAGGGGTAAGGGGAGCAAAGAAGCCTTCCCACCCACCCTTTTCTCAGGGCTTCAAGCTCCACAGGGATCGATCTTGGCCAGACCCTCGCTGCTTTCCTTTTCTGTACCATAGCATCTTCCCATGAACACTCTGATAGGTCCTGGCTCACTTCCCTCATTTTACCACTCAGAATTTGTCCATTCACCAGTAACTTTGATCTTCTTTCTGAGGAGAACTGGTTTTCAATGTTCCTAGACAGCCATCTTGAAAACAAGAGGACCAGAAAACAACTAAGCATAGAGTTTCCTTGTCATCTAATCTCTTAAAAGATAGAACTTAAAACATATAGAATAGATGAATTATATATACCTTATATCATAATATTTTCTCTTTACTATAGCCACTTAGAAAATTCCTACACATTCTCCACAAATCTGTGCAAATGTGACCTCCTCTCTAAAGACTTTTTCTGCCTTTAAAGACAGAATTTATCTTTCTTCTCTAGTGTCTCTGTGGCACTATGTTAAGAAATCATTATAATGCTTATCACACAGTGGATCATAAATAAGTCTGCCTCCTATAATATGGCATAAATACACTCCCTGGAGATAGGGATAACCTGTTATTCATTATGGAACCCCAATGTCTAAAACAGCATCCAAAACATACTAGGAGCTCAACAAATGCCATTTGTGTTGATTGATGGCTAGATGAATGTGTAGATTAAATTTTATTAAATACTATTTCTCGTAGTAAAGTGACTGATAGGATTTAACTAGTTCAAGGCTGCAGTGCTTGAAAAGGACTTAGAACACAGATTCTCTGCAGTTCACTGCAGGATGTCCCATAGTGACCCAGTAGTTTTGTTCTCTAAAGTTTTGGAAGATGCATTATAGTATGTTCTGTTTGCTCATATTAAGAATAATAAAATAGTGCAACTTAAATGAGTAACATTATAAATATGACTCTAACATCTTGGACAATAACTTTATATATCATATAGAAATACTATATATTCTACTTTTGCTACAGTGATTTCTGCTTCGTATTATAAATAGGCTTCCAAAGAGTGGAAGACTCTTAACTTCTATATAGGAGAAGTTTTGGAGCAGCACACTGGTTGCATGAGGTGTGCTTGTGTGGTGGGCACAGGGTAGGTTCTAAAAGACTTGCCAGAAGCTGTGCCTGCATTCCAAGTGTGCTGTTTTTACATAAAATGTGTGCTTAACGTGGGGTGGTTTGGGAAAGCTATTGTAAATTTGAGTGAATATTGCCACATCTTCATACTCATGGTTAAAAAAATAATCACACTTTGGAGACCATCACTTCCATAATCAAGAGCTTTAGTATAGCAATATGCTAATACTTAAAATAAGTCCATCTTATCTTTATCTTAAATCTTTTAAACTAAAGGAACATTGTGTACCTTAATGCATTTTCTGCAGCTATAATGGAATACTACAAATTGGGTGATTTATAAAGAAAATAGATCCATTTGGCTCATTGTTCTTGAGGCTTGGAAGTTCAAGAGCATGGTGCTGGCATCTGATGATGGCCTTCTTGCTGCATTATTCCATGGCAGAAGGGAAAGTGAACATGTGAGACAGAGAGAAAAAGGTGGCTGAACTCTTGAGATAACAACCCTACTCCCTCAATAACACCATTAAACCCAGCAAGAGGGTGGAGCTTTCATAGCCCAATCGCCTCTTAAAGACTTTGCCTTTTAATAGTATTCCAATGACTATTTAGTTTGTGATACAGGAACTTTTGAGGACAATATTCAAACCACAGCACCATGGAAAAGTATAAAAACATATTGACTACAATATAATTACTCTGTGTTATTTATAATGTAATAGAGAGCTGGGTCAGATACAGTTTTCTGTGCACCATTAGCATATTAGCTTCATTATATCCTACTTAATTAGAATTGCCTGTTTACTTGTTAGCCTCCCCCACTAGGTTATGAGCTCCCTGATGTAGAGACTATGTCTTTTTTATCATTTTCTCCTTCATGCTTAACATAGTCCTTGGTATTTAGTAAGCATTAAATAATTTTTTGGACTGAACAAATGCGTATAAGGTAGATACTCTTCAACAAGTAGAAAAAGGTCAACATTTATTTTTTTAAAGTAGATATATGTTATGTGAATCTTTACTTGGCCTCCCATTTGAAGACTAAATCCATTATTATCTAACTTTTTTCTCATATTACTATTGCTTTTTTTTTATTATGGCATTTTTTCACCCTTTTATCTTATTTAATAAGTGTCTGGAATGTCTAACAAAAATATTAGGAAATTCTTCAAAGAAGACATAAAAATGACCAGCAGGTATATTAAAAGGTCTCAACATCATTAATCATCAGAAAATTCAAATTAAAACCATTATAAGACTACGCCCATTAGGATAGCTATTATCAAAAAGACAAGTGATAACAAGTGTTGGCAATGGCGTGGAGAAAAGGGAACTCTTGTAAACTATTAGTGAGAGTATAGATTGGTGCAACTAGTATTGAAAACATTATGCAGATTCCTAAAGGAATTACAACTATAACTACCATAAGACCTCACAATCCCTCTTCTGGGTATATCCCCAAAGAAAATGAAATCACCACCTCATAAAGATATCTGTGTTCTCATGTTTATTGCAGCATTATTCACAGAAGTAAAGAATTAGAAACAACCTAAGTGTCTATCAGTGGATGAATGGATAAAGAAACTATGGTGTGTGTGTGTACATGTGTGTGAGTGTACTTGTGCGTGTTTATGTGCATGGGTATTGTATACATATACACTTGCACAAAATGGAATACTATTAAGCCTTAGAAAAGGAGATTCTGCCATTTGCCACAACATGGATAAGCCTGGAGAACATTATGCTAAGTGAAATATGCCAGACACAGAAAGAAAATATTGCATGATCCCACTTATAAGTGGAATCCTAAAAAGAGAAAGTCAAATATGCAGAGATGGAGACTAAAATAGCAATTGTGGGGTTGGGGGAAGAAATGGGAAGATATAGGTTAGAAGTTACAATGAAGCAGGTATATAGGATGAACAAGTGTAGAGAGCCGATGTACAACATGAGGACTATAATTGATAAATTGTACTGTATTTGGGATTCCTGACAAAATGAGCAGATTTTAGCTGTTCTTGTCACACACACTCAAAAATAGGTAACTATGTGAGATGATGGATATGTTAATTTGCTTCTCAATAGTTAACCTTTCTACTATATATAAGTATTCTATTACATCATGTTGTATATCCTAAATATACAAATAAAACTTATTAATTTTTAAATTAATCAATAAAAATAGTAAATTCAAATGTTTTTTCCATCCCTTTCTTGATAAAAATGCTATAGTAACAGAGAAAAAATCATTACAAATGGCATACATTGGAAAAATAAATGATTGCTATTTAATGTCTAGATTTAAACAACACAAAATTTACAGTCATAAAAGTCTATACAATTGTCATGTCATGGTGGCTTCAGGACCCAAACAAGAACTTGGGATCAAAGTCAGAAATACCACTATCTGAAATCATAACCAACAAAAATGAATATAAAATGGGAGCACTTAACCATCTGCAGAAACAGCATATACAATGAGGTTATTATTCCCCTCCATACCTGGAATAGTGCTTCTCAAGGAGCTGACATTTTAATGCCCACTAAAATGCCACAGCATGAGCAATGACCAGTGTAGACTACCTGCCAGGCAAATTTCCCATGGGGAATGTAATAAGGAAGCATTCAGGTTTATATCTACTTCTCTTCTGAGACCAGTTATTATAGTAGGTTCCCCCAGAGCATAATCAGTTCTAGCTGAACTGATAAGAGGCCATTTCTAAATCTACAAAGCTTAGGAATGTATTCTGGACCCATGGTGACTACACTGATATTCAGACTCCTGTAAGCTCAGTCTAAATCTTTCCACAAACCTCTTTTACCATCTTAACTGGATGAGAAGAGAAGTGTCCCCTGAGAAAATAACTGCGTGGAGCATGGAGCCAAGGCCCTGCCAAGAAAAGCCTGCCTTCTGAAGTCACTACCACACCATTTGACAAATGGCAAAGAGCTTTATTTCCTCCCTCTACTAAACCTATTCGTTATAAAACTATTATGGAAAACTGCACTTCTGGGAACAAAGTAACTAGAAATCCTAGCTGTCTAAGTATTTCAGTAAGTCCATGGTGGTCATGAGGAAAATAAATAAGTACTGACTTGTTAAACCCACATTTCTCAGAGTACAAAATGTAGCTTGCTATATTTCTTCAACATTTTTTTGATCTGTGGGACAGATTGTGACTGACTACAGTATTCAGCAGACAAACTACATTTCATAATTTTATCCTATGACTCATTCTCTCAACAAGATGGTCGCCTCCAGACAAATGAAATGGTTTGAATTCAAGCAAACAGAAGCTTCATAGCTTCCACATTATGCTGAATATAAAAGCAAACAAGCTCTTTTTCTAGGGGTCCTATAAGAAGCTGCTGTGAAGGGATCCTTAGACGCACTTGAGAAACTAGATGACCATCTGTTCTGGATGATGCAGAAGTAATGTCTGCATGCAAATAGAGGGTCACACTAAACAAATTCCAAGTTGACTTCTAATCCTAAATCTGCTATAAAAGATTGTGTGGAAGACAATCAATCTAAGTGTCATTTAAAATTTCTTTTCTTCAATATAAATATCTACATCAACTTACAGAGAAACAAATTATGTTGGTCAACCCAATTAAAAGGGACAGTAATTAGAAAGACAATGCCCAAAACAAGATTCCCCTAGAACAGGGATGATGAGAATGTTCCTGACGAGCAAAGATCTGTTTCCTAAAGAAGAAATGGCAATTCTCCTCAGGAAACACTGGCACTGATGTTTCCTGCTCTTTAAAAATAACATAAATGTGTGGGAGTCTTTTTTCTTTATGAAACTAATGTTTTATTGTTAGGTCTCCTTGGAGAAATATAATTTTTTTACAATTTTAACTGACATCTGAAATCTATTTTTGTGTCTTAAGAAGAGAAGCAACACTACCATCGTGTGGCTAAAGAGATTAAATTTGTTTTTTTTTTAAAGTTCCAGTCAGGGATGAAATATAAATTCACAAATTAAAGTTCTAACAAAATGTACATTTACTTTTGTATCACTTGGATAATTAATATTCATGTCTCTCATTAAATAATTTGTAACTTAGCCAACTTCTTATAATAGAAGCAAAATTTATGTGAGAAAGAAAACCTGTTATTAATTCTTTTCATTTAAGTTACACTCCTAACAGTGGTTTCTAGTTTCCTTGTGCAATACCAGTAAAACAAAAGAAAACATGTAAAAGCCCAGGAAAGTATCAGATTTTTCTGCAACAAGGCCGTCATACATACTTAGAACAAACAAATAAGCAAGCAAGCAAAGAACTCCAGGAAAATAATCAAGGAAAGGATAAAAATGAAAATTTACAATATTACTTTATTTTATAAAGTACTTTCACATGCATTATCTTAATCCTAACAACAACCCTTTGATACAGCTATTAATATTCCCATTTTACTCATGGGAAAACTAAGATGAAAAGATAACAAATAATTTACTCCCAATTAGTTCATTCAGCCCGAAGGTGAGACAGCTCACCTGTCACTTACTTTGTGTCAAGATTCTTATGAGGCACTAAGAAAAAATCAGTCCTTTCTTTTTCCAGCCCTGCAAATACTTTGTTCTAATTTCTGTATAGCATTTGCCACATTGTGTTGTAATGATGTGCTTTCTCCCTCAACTGGAAGTAGAATCCTTCAACTTGGTGATACTAGTTCATTTATTTAGTATATAGTATTGAAATATTATCTACTCATAATGCATGCCCTGAAGTGACATTCCAAATACAGCCTTCTCTATATTAGTGGTTTTTAAAGTGCAGATCCAGAATCTGCAGCATCACTATCACCTGGGAACTTGTTAGATATGCAGATTTGAGACCCCTCTCCAGATCTATTAAATCAGAAAAGCTGAGGGTGGGGCCAGGAATCTGTTTTAATATGCCCTCCAGGTGGTTCTGATGCACCTCAGGTTTGAAAGCGCCTGCTCTACCCAGATCACCAAGATAGATACCATTGCGTGCAGCCCAGATCCAGCTGCAGGGCTGAGGCATTTGTTCCACCAGCTGCTATGAACCTTGGCAACTGAGTTTTTCTCAGAGAAATTCCCACACAAAAAAAGAATTCCCTCACCCAAAGCCACATACGAACATCACCTTTTCCAGGAAGCACTCCTTAAACAATATGCTCTTCTCCACGTGAGTTGAGAGTCCCAGAGCATTTTGTTGGTTATGCCATCATAACCCGGCACTTAAATGGCACCTGACAATAAATATTTACTTAACAAATATGACTCATCACAACATATTTAAGTTGTCTGTTAAAATGTCTACTGATTACCTTCCTCTCTGGGCTGTCAGCTGCTTGAGGGCCAGGACAATACCTCATTCATACTCTAGTGTCCAGTGCCTGGCACACTGTCTGACTGATCAGTGCTAAACAAGTACTAATTGAATTAATGAACATTCCACTTTCTAGGGATTCAAAGATGAATGAAATATGAACCCATCAATGGGAAGCTCAAAATCAAGTTGGAGAAAGAGGCATGTTAACAAATTGTGGTACAATAAGATAAATGTTGCAAAAGAGTTAAGAACAAACTGTATTGCACCATAAATAATACCATGCCTTTTCATTTATTTCAATCCTGCCTATCTTTTGCATTTCAGCCCAAGAAGACAGGCCTATCCTTTTTTCTGGATTCCTATAATATATACTCTTTGCTTCCACGCATTTGGCCAGTGCTGAATGTGTGTTGTCAATTAGCGTTTTATGTATCTACCCTGCCTGCCCATATAAGTTGCAAACTTAGGTCAGGAAATATGTCTTTGTATCTCCAATACCAATACCAACAATTCAAAAATTGTCATATGGTCATCAATTTAATGAATGCTTATGGAAATACAAACAAAATTACCCCTGTCTTAGGTAGCGTTCCCTGGAAAAGAGATTCTGAACAGAGATTTTCATGCCCTAGACCTACCAGGGTGTATCCTCTGGAATAACACTTGTAACAAGGTGGGGAAAGTAAATCAGGCAGAGGAAGAAATTTCACTGTAAGGCTGTTGTAACAGAGGTCTCATATGATCCTATAAGAAGCTCTGGAGCTGGGATGGCCCTTCAGAGTTGTCCTATATTGAGATCTGGGCCTTTGTGTCTCACATCAACCACTGGATGCAGGGTGTCCCCAAGAAGGGGTGTTAACCTTGGATAAGACAACTGCCTTCTGCACAGGGACTAGCTATGAACCATCAGACAACACTCCCAGCCACTGCGAGAATAGGTATTTCGCTCCAGAAGAGAGGATCTGGGCAGTGCACCCCTGTAGTATTATCAGTTCTTTAGTTGTGAGGAGCTTATATAGGTGGGGAGATGTATTCACTATCATTTGTACTTTGCTTAATGCTTAATGTATTGAACTCACATTTCTCTTAAGCAAATTCTGAAAACCAAGTTGGCTCAATAATTTAAATGGTAACTACAAATTTTACACGATAAATTTATTTAAATAATTTAAACTGCTATTATTATGGCTGATTCTTCACTTTCCTTTAAACAGTAAACAAATATACACAGATAAAAACATAAAAATCTCAACTTTGTTCAGTATACTTAATTGGATATAAATCGTCAACACCACAGATATAATTTACTTACTATTTTCATACCTTCCAGAGTTATTGCTTTATTTATATTGCTATTTTCTTAGGATTTCTGAAACATTTTGATTCCTTCCCAAAGAGTAATCATACCGGGTTTTAGGATCCAGTTGGGACATATAACCTGTTTGCTTAGTATAAGTGATTCAAATGAACTACTGATCATTAGATAAAGGCCATTTCTAAAGTGAAGATTTATTTGTTAAGACATGAATTTTTAAATTTCTGTCAGTTGGTGTTAATTATCAGAACTTAGTAGCTTTCCAAAAATGATGGATTCTTTTAATTTTGCATGGCCAATAGACCCTAACTCATTCTCTTTTTATTATGATATATCAATATGGTCATTTTGTATTTTCAATGCATGCACTTACTATGAATGTTTTATTATAATTGCCAGAACCACGTATACATTTCATCTCATAAGACATAAGGAATTAATCTGCATAGTTAGCTCTCTAGTCAGGCTATTTGGCTAACTTGTCATTTTGGAACATCATGCTGAACTTTCTTTACAATAAGGAGTCTTCAACCCATGAATATAGTACTGTTTATCTTTTTCTATATTCAGGTATTATTTAATAATGTCTTTTAATAAGGTCTTGTATTTTTCTCCATAGTAATCTTAAACTTTTTTATTATATTCAAAACACTACTGCTATTGTAAATGATATATCCTTAAACTACATTTTCTAATTAGTTGTGGTGAGATATAAAAACAAAATTGACTTAATATCAATATTCTAACTTGAAGCCTTATAAAACATTAATTTTAATAATTTATCTCTAGATTTACTTTTTTACATAGATAATAATATTGGCTGCAAGAATTTAGTTTTTCTCCTGTGTATTCCAAATGTTATTCTTCTTATTGAAATGACTGGTAACTAGTTAAACGTTAAATTAAAGTGGTGATATCAGGCATCCAAGTCTTGTTCTTGATTTTTAAAAAATTATCTTAGAAGTGATGTTTGGTGTAAATTTTTGTAGATACCTTTATTAGGATAAGGAAGCTCTCATCTATAATTTGCTTTCTAAGAGGTTTTTTAGACTATTGAATTAGTGTTTAATTTTTTATTATATTTTATATTTTGAGATGATTACATCATTCTTGCTCTTTAAATTATTCGAGTAAAATACTTTGATTTTCTAATTCTGAAGCTCTACTGAATTCCTAGAATAAATCCAATTCAATGATGATGGATTACCTTTCGATAAATTCTATTCACTAATATTTGTTTATGTTTGCACATTTCTATGTGAAATGGGCCTAAAATTTTTTCTCATTTTTTTTTCATTTGGTTTTGGTATCAAGGTCTTACCAATCTCATAATATCAGTTGAGAAATGTTAGATGTGCCAATTATGCCAAATGTAGATGTGCCAATTGCTTTATACATATTTAAAACTAGATATTAAGTGCATGTAAGTCGAGTACCGTATTTTCATACGGAAGAAAAACTGTTATCAAAGTATGCTGATTTTTTTTTCATAATGCTCTGTCTTAAATTCTGTTTTGTCTGATATTTAAGTAGCAGGCTGTTTATTTGAAAGGTTTGGATCAAAGTAAAACAGATAAGAAATTCCAAAGCAAAAGGCATACCAACATCTAGATTTTCAAATGATGCACTGAGAACTAGTTTTACATATCTAAAGTCATTTGCATATAAAGAGTATCAAAACATATCAAGAGTGACAAGTAGGTATGATTTAATAAGGATTATTTTGAAGTTATTCAATACACTGCTAGGAATCCACTCCCCTCATCTCACATTAGCCACCACAGGCAGAAAAAAAAAATATGCTGGAAACAGTTCTTCATGAATATTTCATGTTTCTAAATTCATAGATATTAACAACCTATTCACTTCATGACTAATTTTTCAGAAATATTTTCAAGTGGCCCTGAAAGAAAAGAAACAGAGATTCACTCTGGAACAAATTTATTTACATTTATGAATAATAAAGAGAGACATCTTTCCTAGAGACATCACAGGATAGTAGAGATGCCTCCCTCCTCTCCCCAGAGAGTTTTGCTCACAGTCTAGGGTAATATAGATAATGTCTCTCTCCAGAAAGGATAATGAGTTTGTGGGTTTGTTAGCAGTCCCTTATAAGACTGCGGGTTTACCTAAGATCAGTGTTCCTCAGTTTTGATGCAGACCCACTGTGGATGCGGAATCTACCTGGATCCACATCCAGATAACCCCCTGGGGACTTGAAAGAAAAGGAAAACTCATGTGAACATGAAGGTCATTCTAGCTGCTGTGCTGTAAATAACAAACTCTAAATCCTTTCGGATTCATTGTGTGCTTGTCAGCCAAAACTATAGAAGTCTAGCAAGACAAGCTGGCATCTGTCATCACACTGCTGTTTTGAAACTATTTGAGAGGAATTTCATGTCTGCTAAAGCTAAGGAAGGCTACGGAAGCTTTAGTAACTTGTCCTCTACAAAAGATACCTAAGTCCCAGAGATCATACATGAAATTGATGATTGGAATATCAGTATGAGATCATTTTCAAAGACTCCTAGCCAAGAGTGTTTATTGCTAGGAAAAGATGACCCTAACAGAAAGGAAATATAGAAAGTATCATCAGGGGCACATTATGAAAGGATATCATCTCAAGAAGAGCCATTCTGCACTAAGAAAATTGTAGTGAAATGGGAAAAACAAGTTTTCAGAGAAGCCATGAAAGGGCTCCAAAAGAAAAACACTCAGGTCTGAATATTAGTAAGGCCTAAATAATCAATTTAATTTAAAAATTACTCAAACAAGAATTTAGATATCTCCTTTTTTTCTTTTCATAGTCTAATACACCTCCTACACCAAACACTACCCAATTACAGTGAAACCTTTAAACAAATACAGAAGTGTTAATTAAGGCTTGGAATGGAATATGTTTTCTAACTCAATGTAATCTTAGAATTATTTCCTACAATCAAACATAAAAGTCAGTGGGCCTAGAATTTCACTGAGCAGCAAAGAAAGGACTAATGTACTTTAAACTACTGAACAAGTTTGAAAAACCACGTTACAAAAGTGTTGGCTTCATAATTGTATTTCATGAGTCCTGATTGTTCAATATCCCATTATATGAAAAGAATTCAATTAGATTTCATTTAGTTTCCATTTGCCTTCTACAACTTTTCTCAACTTTTTTTACTCTAGTCTGAAAATCTTTTACCTAAGTGATTGAGTCCATTTACACTTCTTGTTTTGTAATTTATTTTACATTTTTGTGATTTTAGTTTTATCTTCCTTCTCGTGTTCTTTTGTATTTGTTGAATTCATTTATTTAATTTTTGTTTTTGAACTTACTCTACTTTTTCTCATGTACTAGTTTTGAAGTTAGGTTATCAGTCTATTTTATTTATTTTAAAGGTCACTTTAGAAATTTTAACACCAAAATCTAGAATTTAAGGAATCAACATATAAGCTTAAAATTCTTTAACTACAATCATTATCTCTTGATTTCCATTCTATTGTTCAGTCCTTCATTCTACTGTTTTAGTCTTTTTGAAAATTTTCTAGTAATTTAAACTTTTTATAACCTCAAAAATTAGATACTATTATATTATTATATGTACTCACATTATTAAATTTACCTACATTTACTATTTTCTTTTGTCATAATTTCAGGTCTCTATCATTAGTTTTCTTATGAATGAAATGTATCTTTTAAAGATTCTTTAGTGAGATCTAAATGACAGTAAATTTTTTTGTATGCCTGAAAATTACATGGTGGCAATTGTTTTCTCTGAAATCTTTGAAGATTTTATTCAGTTGTCTTATGGCTTCTCTTGCTACAATTGAGAAGTTTGTTGTCAGATCAGTTATAGTTTATGTGTAAAAATAAAAGGTATACATTCTTTTATTTCTAGATTATTTATTTGGTCTCTTTATGTTGTTCTGTGTTTAATTTTTTAAGATCTATCTTCTAGACCTCTAGGCTATTTAGCTTACCTATTTATAATATAAAATATCCAATTATTCACTTAAAGAAATTTGTCTGGCTTTTTTAAAAGAATTTTATTTATTTATTATTATTTTTTAAATTAGAGACAGGACCTCTCTATATTGCCTAGGCTGGTCTCAAACTCCTAACCTCAAGTGACCTTCCCACCTCAGCCTCCCAAAGAGCTATAATTACACATGTGAGCCACCATGCCTGACTGGCTTTTTTAAAAAATATAATCACTTTTATACATTCTAGTTTTGTTAGTCAAAAATATATGTGTTATTTATAATTGAATAATATATTAGTTGGTGTATGAGTCTGGAATCACAATTTTCTTATTTTGGGATTTTTTTAAAGTATTGCACCATTGTCTTTATTGAGTGTTTAGCAGTGCTAAGAGGAAATTTTATAGCACTAAATGCCTATATCAAAAAGTTAGAAAGATCTCAAATGAACAACCTAGTATTGCACCTAAAGGAACTAGAAAAACAAGAACAAGCCAAACCCAAAACTAGCGCAAGAAAAGAAGTAACTAAGATCAGAGCAGAACTAAATGAAATTGAGACCAAAAAAATATATATACAAAGAACTAATGAAACAAGCAGTTGGTTCTTTGAAAAGATAAACCAAATGGACAGACTGCTAGCTAGATTAACCAAGAAAAGAAAAAAGAGAGGATTAAAATAAATACATTTAGAAATAATACAGGTGACGTTACAATAAATACCACAGCAGTACAAAAGACCATCAGAGGCTAATCTGAACACATCTATGTGCACGTACTGGAACACCTGAAGGAAATGGATAACTTCCAGGAAACATGCAACCTCCCAAGAATGAACCAAGTAGAAATTAAAATGCTGGACAGATCAATAATGAGAAACAAAATTGAATCAGTAATAAAAAAATCTTCCAACAAAAGTAACCTCAGATTACAGATAGATTCACAGCTGAATTTTACCACACAAACAGAGAAGAGCTGGTACCAATCTTACTGAGACTATTCCTAAAAATAGAAGAGAAAGGATTCCTCCCTAACTCTTTCTATGAAACCAATATCACCCTGATACCAAAATCAGGAAAGGACACAACAAGAAAAGAAAACTATAGGTTAATATCCCTGATGAACGTAAATGCAAAAGTCCTCAACAAAATAGGAATGAATCAAATCCAATAGCACATCAAAAAGAGAATACATCACAATCAAGTGGGCTTTATTCCAGGGAGGCAAGGATGGACCAACATCTTCAAATCAATAAACATGATTCATCACATAAACAGAACTAAATAAAATCTATAGGATTACCTGAATAGATGCAGAAAAGCCATTTAACAAAATATAACATCCCTTCATGACAAAAACCTTCAACAAACTAGGCATCTAAGAAACATACCTCAAAATAATAAGTGCCATGGATGACAAACCAGTTACCAACATAATACTTAATGAGCAAAAGTTGAAAGCATTCCCCCTAAGAGCTGGAAGAAAACAAGGATGTCCACTCAAACCACTCCTATTCAACATAGTACTGGAAGTCCTAACCAGAGCCATCAGGCAAGAGGAAAAAATAAAAGGTGTCCAAATAAGAAAAAAGGAAGTCAAATTATCTCTGAATTCACCAGTGACATGATCGTGTACTTAGTAAACCCTAAAGACTCTCCAAAAGATTCATAGACTTGATAAAAAAAAAAACTTTAGTAAAGTTTCAGGATACAAAATCAATGTACAAAAATCAGGGTCAGGTGTGGTGTGGTGGCTCATGCCTGTAATCCCAGCACTTTGGGAGGCCCAGGCAGGTGGATCACTTGATCAGGACTTCAAGGCCAGCCTGGCCAATATGGTGAAATCCAGTCTCTACTAAAAATACAAAAATTAGCTGGACATGGCGGTACACACCTATAATCCCTGCTACACAAGATGCTGAGGCAGGAGAATTGCTTGAACCTAGGAGGTGGAGGTTGCAGTGAGCCAAGGTCACACCACTGCACTCTAGCCTGGGCAACAGAGCCAGACCCCATCTCAAAAAAAAAAATTAGTAACATTTCCATAAACTAATAATGCTCAATCTGAGAACCAAATCAAGAATGCAATCCCATTTAAAATAGCCACACACAAAAAAACAAAATACCTAGGAATATATTTAACCAAGAAAGTGAAAGGTCTCCACAAGGAGAACTAAAAATATGGATGAAAGAAATCATAGATGACACAAACAAATGGAAAAACATCCCATGCTCATGGATTTGAAGAATCAATATTATCAAAATGACCATACTGACCAAGGCAATCTACATATACAAAGAAATCCCTATCAAATTTCCAATGTCATTTTTCACAGAATTAGAAAAAGCAATCCTAAAGTTCATATGAAATAAAAATGATAGTAGAATCAGAATAACCAAAGAAATCCTAAGAAAAAAGAACAAATTTAGAGACATCACATTGCCTGACTCCACACGTACTACAGCCTTATACTATAGTCTTATACTACAAGGCTATAGTAACAAAAACACATGGTACTAGTACAAAAATAGATATGTAGGTCAATGGAACGCAATAAAGAACCCCAAAATAAAGCCACACACCTACAACCAACTAATCTTTGACAAGGTCAACAAAAATTAAAAATGAGGAGAGGACACTCTTTATTCAATCAATGGTGCTGTGAAAACTGGCTTGCCATTTGCAGAAGAATGAAACAGGACCTGTACCTCTCACCATATACAAAAAATAACTCAAGATGAACTAAAGACTTAAATGTAAGGCCTCAAAAAACCGTAGAAAAAAATGTAGAAAAAATTCTTCCAGTTATTAGCATAGGCAAATAATTTTTGACTAAGACCTCAAAAGCAATTGCATGAAAACAATAATTGACAAATGAAGCTTACTTAAATGAAAGAGCTTCTGCACAGCAAAAGAAACAGCAGATTATATGGACAACCTACAGAAACGGAGTAAATATTTGCAAGCTATGTATCTGAGAAAAGACTAATATCCAGAATATACACAGAGCTTAAAAAAATTAACATGAAATAAATAACCCCACTAAAAAGTGTGCAAAGGACATAAACAGATGCTTCTCAAAAGATGACATACAAATGGCCAGCAAATTTATGAAAAAATGCTCAACATCAATAATGTTCAATAATACTCAGAGAAATGTAAATTAAAACCACAATGAGATATCATCTCACATCAGTCAGAATGCCTAAAACAACAGATGTTGGCGAGAATGCAGAGAAAAAAAAAAGGACGCTTCTATATATATAGTGGGAATATAAATTAGTTCAACCTCTATGGAAAACGGTGATGGAGATTTCTCAAAGAACTAAAAGTAGAACTACCATTCCACCTAGCAATCCCACTACTGGCTATCTACCCAAAGAGAAAAAAGTCATTTTATCAAAAAGATACCTGCACTCTTACATTTATCACAACATTATTCACAATAACAAAGTCATGGGATCAAACTAAGTGTCCATCAATGGTTGACTGGACAAAAAAAATGTGGTACACATACACAGTGGAATACTGGGCAACCATAAAGAAAACAGAATGAAACAATGTCTTCTGCTGCAGCACTGATGAAGGTAGAGACAATTATCCCAGTGAACTAACTCAGAAACAGAAAACCAAATACCACATGTTCTCACTTACAAGTGGGAGCTAAACAATGGGTACACATGAATATAAAGATGGAAACAAGAAATTAGGGATTCCAAAAAGGCAGAGGGTGAGAGTGGGCCAAGGGTTGAAAAACTATCTACTGGGTTTAATGTTTACTGTTTGTGTAATGAGTACACTAGAAGCCCAATCCCTAACAGTACACAGTATACCCATGTAACAAATCTGCACATGTACTCCCTGAATTGAAAATAAAGCAAATTTTTAAAAATAGCCCAAAGGATAGGGGGATAAAAGTATACAGTTGTAAAAATTTTATACTGTTTATGAAGTGATATAATATTGCTTGAAGGTGAACTGTGATAAATTAAGAATGCATATTTTAAAATCTAGAACAGCTGCAAAAAGTATAGCTATTAGATCAATAGGAAAACAAAATGAAAGATTAAAATAGATTCAATCTAAACAAAGACAGTAATTGAAGAAAAAAAAGAGCAAATCACACAAATAGGAAATAAATAGCTGATAGACTTAAACCCAAACATATTGAAAATTATATTAAATATAAAGGGTCTTAACTGCCAATTAAAATACAAAGATTGCCAGAATGATTTAAATTCTCATATGGATTTTTATGATGACAATATGTCTTGGAATATGGTATGACTTTTTAATTTATTGATTCAAATCTTTTAGTTCTGAAAACATTTCTTAAACTGTATTTTTAATCTATTCAATTCTGTTCTTCAAAGTAATTATAAATAATTGAAATATTCTTTGTCTCTCTTCCTTACCTATAAATTTCTCTCTAATCCTGTGTTATTTCCTACCGCTGCTGTAACAAATTACCGCAAATTTAATGGCTGAAAACAACACCGACTTATTATCTACAATTCTAGTGGTAAGAAGCCTGAAGGGGGTTTCACTGAGCTGCAGCCAAAGCATGGGTGAGACTGTGCTCCCTCCAGAAACTCTAGCAAATAATCCATTTATTTGCCTTTTCCAGCTTCTAGACCTGCATTCCCGACATTTCTTGGCTTCTTCTTCCATCTTCAAAGTCAACAGGGTACCATCGTTAAATCTATCTCTGCTTTGTCATTACATCACCTTCTCTTTTTCTGTCTCTATGGTCAAATATCTCTCTGCTCTCCTTTTATAGGAACACTTATGGTTACATTTAGAAATCTCCAGGATAATCTCCCATCTCAAATTTCCTAATTTAATCACATCTGCAAAGTCACCCTTACTACATAAGGTAACATTCACAGTTTCCAAAGATTAGGACTTGGATATCTTTGAAGCTATTAATCAATTTCCCACAAATCCATTTAAATTACTTGTTCATTGACATTTCAATTTGCTTGATTCTCCCAATCTTACTGTGTTTTCAGTAGTTTTTATTCTTTTTTTATTATTCATATTTGATCTTCATTTGGGAGATCATTGTATTTTTCTCATCAATTTCTCCTTAAGGTCTGAGCTCATGGATTTTTTAAATTGTTATGTAATATTTAAAACCTTTACAAACGAATGTTTTTATTTTAAAATATGTTGGCAAATTCTTTGAATCTCATCAGAAATTGGAGCCTAATTTCCCTTTCTCTGAATGTGGGTTACATTTGTTGTCTCATTTCTTACAGATAGCATATGACATAATCAAGGAGAAATTGGTAGTTGAGGGGGAAAAAAGATTATAACGGAAGACATATTATGTGACTTTTGAGGCTATATCATTGTATGATTTTACCTTGTGGCCTTTTAATCACTTGCCATGGAGGAAGCCAACTACCACATTGCCAGGATACTCTGTCAGCTCGAAAGATGCCTGCATAGGGAGAAACTAAAGCCTCTCGCTAATAGTCAGAACCAACGTTTAGCCATTTGAGTGGGTAACCTTGAAAGCAGATCCTTCAGCCCCATTTAAACCTTCAGATGACTGCAGTCCTGACTAACATCTTGACTGCAACCTATTCATGAATTTCTGACCCACAGAAACTGTGAGGATAATCAATATTTATTGTTAAGTCACTAAGTTTTAAAGTAATTGGCTGTGGAGCAATAGATACCTAATGCATAAATGTAACATTATAAATTAAGAAACATAACAATAAGATATACATCCATAAAATATCCACCAACTTAAAACCAGTCGATTGCATCTGAGGTGTTGACAGCACTGTTTCTCTCTCACTCTGACTCATCTATTGACTGTTTTCTTAAAATAGGGCACATGTATAGGATCCCTCTTCTAGTTTCACCATATGTGATTTTCCTCTGTGCTAGTCTTAATCCGAGAAAGCATCTTTAGGAAGCCCAATCACCCTATCCTCTTGCTTAAAACAAGGAATCGATATTTTCCCTTGGGTTATAGCACCAACTTTAGAGAATTGTGCTGTATTGATTTTCTTTCCTTTTTTTTTTTTAAATGCTTTTACTCTTCAAAAGACCAGCTTTTCAGAACTGTTATATGAAAGCCATACTCTAAGGAATGTGTTAGCTTCTCAATATTTTAAGACTTTGACAATTTTATCCATATATTACAGCAAATAATTAAAAGTTGCATTCCTGAACCACTACATTCTCTAGTTTCCCTCTGCCCACCCAGTCACTAACCACTAACAATTTCCCCACAGAACTTTACTTTCTCATTACTTCATTGATTTTCACTGATGGCCATTATAATAAATGATAAGTGGAAAAAACACTTTTGCATTTCTTCTAAAGATACTCCTGATTTCATTTACTATATTTACATATATTTCTTATATGTTAATTATTCTCACCCCAAACATTTGAATTCATAAGTTTATCTTAGGATTCAAGGCCAAGGAGGGAAAAATGGGTTTCTGATGAACGAGTATGTAGTCTTTAGTAACAAAAATTATATATTTCAGAGTTTATAGAAGTGGGATTCGTGTGCATACATTTTGTGTCATCATTGAATTTAAGAAAAGTAGAAAAGAAGATTTCATAGTAGATGTACTAGAAAAAAAAGGAAGAATTGAGTCTTCATAAGAGAGCAATTAGTAAAAGATTCATACTGTTAACAAAAAATATGTTTTTTCAGAATATTATTATTTGTAAGTGTATAGGCCTTTTCTTGATTAATATTTTTTTGTAATAAGGAATGTATGAAACCAGTTCCAAATCTGTAAATCATGTTTCTGGCTCCTCCCATTTCTTTTAATATTCTCAAATCGAAATGCATGACAGTATCCCTAGATAATGGTGTCGTCTGCACACTTTTGGTAAGTCTTTTCACTTACTGCCTTTTCATCTTATGCCCTATTTTTGGAGGGGGAAGGAGAGGAGAAAAACTATAGAAAGAGATAGGTATATGAGCATGCCAAACCCAGAAGAACCTGTGCCATAGTAGTCAGTAATACATTTGTGTTGTAAACAGCCATTTAATGTCAGTAAACATCCAAATGTACTCCTATTTTTGTTTTAATTGTATTTAATTTATACATTTCTTTTTCTTTTTTTAATTTCCTACTTTTATTTTAAGTTTAGAGGTACATGTGCAGTATATGCAGGTTTGTTACCTAGGTAAACATGTGCCGTGGTGGTTTGCTGCACAGATCATCCCATCACCAGGTATTGAGCCCAGCATCCATTAGCTATTCTTCCTGATCCTCTCCCTCCTCTCACCCACTGGCCCTCCAACAGGCCCCAGTGTATTGTTCCCCATTATGTATCCATGTGTTCTCATCATTTAACTCCCACTTATATCTGAGAACATGCAGTATTCTGTTTTCTGTTCCTGAGTTCGTTTGCCTCCAGCTCCACCTATGTCCCTGCAAACGACATCTCATTCCTTTTTATGGCTGCATAGTAGTATTCCACAGTGTATATGTACCACATTTTCTTTATCCAGTCTATCATTGACAGGTATTTAGGTTGATTCCATATCTTTGCTATTGTGAATAGGGCTGCAGTGAACATACACATGCATGTGTCTTGATAAGAGAGTGATTTATATTCCTTTGGGTATATACCCAGTAATGGGATTGCTGGGTCAAATGGTATTTCTGTCTCTAGGTCTATATTAGTCTGTCCTCACACTACTAATAAAGACATTCCAAAAACTGGGTAATTTATAAAAGTAAAGGGTTTAATGGACTCACAGTTCCACATGGCTGGGGAGGCCTCACCATCATGGCAGAAGGTTAAGGAGAAGCAAAGCCATGTCTTACATGATGGCAGGCAAGAGAGCTTGTGCAAGGGAACTCTCGTTCATAAAACCATCAGGTGTTGTGTGACTGATTCACTACTACAAGAACAGTATGAGGAAAACTGCTCCCATGATTCAATTATTTCAACCTTGCCCCACCCTTGACACATTGGAATTATTACAATTCAAGGTGAGATTTGGGTGGAGACATAGCCAAACCATATCATTCTGCCCCCGGCCCCTCCCAAATCTTACATCCTCACATTTCAAAACCAATCATGACTTCCCAACAGTCCCCCAAAGTTGTAACTCATTTCAGCATTAACTCAGAAATCCTCAGTCCAAAGTCTCATCTGAGACAAGGCAAGTCCCTTCCACCTAGGAGCCTGTAAAATCAAAAGAAAGTTAGTTATTTCCTAGATACAATGGGGATACAGACATTGGGTAAATACAGCCCTTCCAAATGGGAGAAATGGGTCAAAACAAAGGGGCCACAGACCCCAAGCAAATCTGAAATCCTGCAGGCCAATCAGATCTTTTTTTTTTCTTTTTTTATTACACTTTAAGTTCTAGGGTACATGTGAATAACATGAAGGTTTGTTACATATGTATACATGATCTGTGTTGGTGTGCTGCACCCATTAACTCGTCATTTACATTAGGTATTTCCCCTAATGCTATTCCTCCTCCAACCCCCTACTCTACAACAGGCCTCGGTGTGTGATGTTCCCCACCCTATGTGCAAGTGTTCTCATTGTTCAATTCCCACCTATGAGTGAGAACATGCAGTGTTTGGTTTTCTGTCCTTGCGATAGTTTGTTCAGAATGAGGGTTTCCAGCTTCATCCAAGTTGCTACAAAGGACATGAACTCATCCTTTTTTATGGCTACATAGTATTCCATGGTGTATATGTGCCACATTTCCTTTATCCAGTCTATCATTGATGGACATTTGGGTTGGTTCCAAGTCTTTGCTATTGTGAATAGTGCCGCAATAAACATACGTATGCATGTGTCTTTATAGCAGCATGATTTATAATCCTTTGGGTATATACCCAGTAATGGGATCGCTGGGTCAAATGGTATTTCTAGTTCTAGATCCTTGAGTAATCGCCACACTGTCTTCTACAATGGTTGAACTAGTTTACACTCCACCAACAGTGTAAAAGCATTCTTATTTCTCCACATCCTCTCCAGTACCTGTTGTTTCCTGAGTTTTTAATGATCGCCATTCTAACTGGTGTGAGATGGTATCTCATTGTGGTTTTGATTTGCATTTCTCTGATGGCCAGTGATGATGAGCATTTTTTCATATGTCTGTTGGCTGCAAAATGTCTTCTTTGAAAAGTAACTGTTCATATCCTTTGCCCACTTTTTGATGGGGTTGTTTGATTTTTTTCTTGTAAATTTGTTTAAGTTCTTTGTAGATTCTGGATATTAGCCCTTTGTCAGATGGGTAGACTGCAAAAATTTTCTCCCATTCTGTAGGTTGCCTGTTCACTCTGATGGTAGTTTCTTTTTCTGTTCAGAAGCTCTTTAGTTTAATTAGATCTCATTTGTCTATTTTGGCTTCAGGGCAGTCAAATCTTAAAGCTACAAAATTATCTCCTTTGAACTCCATGTCTCACATCCAGGTCACACTGATGCAAGAGGCGGGTTCCCATGGTCTTGGGCAGCTCCACCCCTGTGGCTTTGCAGGGTACAGACCCCCTCCTGGCTGCTTTCACGGACTGGTGTTGAGTGTCTGCAGCTTTTCAAGGCACATGATGCAAGCTATTGGTGGATCTACCATTCTGGGGTCTGGAGGTCAGTGGCCCTCTTCTCACAGCTTCACTAAGCAGTGCCCCAGTGGAGGCTTTCTGTAGGGGCTCACACCCCACATTTTCCTTTTGCACTGCCCTAGCAGAGTTTCTCCAGGAGGGCTCCTCCCCTGTGACACACCTCTGCCTGAACACCCAGGCATTTCCATACATCCTCTGAAATATAGGCAGAGGTTCCCAAACCTCAATTATTGACTTCTGTGCACCTACAGGCCCAACACCACATGTAAGCTGCCAAGGCTTGGGGCTTGCACCCTCTGAAGCATTGGCCTGACACAGGGCACCAAGTCCTGAGACTGCACAAAGCAGAAAGGCCCTGGCCACAGCCCACAAAACCATTTTTTTCCTCCTAGGTCCCCCAGCTTGTGATGGGAGGGGCTGCAGTGAAGACCTCTAAGATGCCCTGGAGACATTCTCCCCATTGTCTTGGTGATTAACATTTGGCTCCTGGTTACTTATGCAAATTTCTGCAGCCTGCTTGAATTTCTCCTCAGAAAATGGGTTTTCCTTTTCTATTGCATTGTCAGGCTGCAAATTTTTTGAACTGTCATGCTCTGCTTCCCTTTTAAACATAAGTTCCTATTGCAAACCATATCTTTGTGAATATATAAAACTGAATGCTTTTAGCAGTACACAAGTAACCTCTTGAACACTTTGTTGTTTAGAAATTTCTTCTGCCAGGTACCCTAAATCATTTCTCTCAAGTTCAAAGTTTCATAAATCTCTAGGGCATGGGCAAAATGTCACCAATCTCTTTGCTAAAACATAGCAAGAGTCACGTTTGGTCCAGTTTCCAACAAGTGCTTCACGTCCATCTGAGACCACCTCAGCCTGGACCTTATTGTCCATATCAGCATTTTGGTCAAAGCCATTCAACAAGTCTTTAGGAACTTCCGAACATTCCTACATCCCCCTGTCTTCTTCTGAGCCCTCCAAACTGTTCCAAGTTCTGCCTGTTACTCAGTTCCAAAGTCACTTCCACTTTTTCAGGTATCTTTATATCAGCAACCCACTACCTGGTACCAATGTACTGTGTTAGCCTGTTCTCACACTGCTAATAAAGACATACCCCACACTGGGTAATTTATAAAGGAAAGAAGTTTAATGGACTTATAGTTCTACATGGCTGAGGAGGCTTCACAATCATGACATAAGGCAAAGGAGAAGCAAAGTCACATCTTACATGGTGGCAAACAAGAGATCTTGTGCAGGGGAATTACCATTTATGAAAACATCAGCTCTTGTAAGACTTATTAACTGCAATAAGAACAGTGTGTGAGAAACCACCTGCATGATTCAATTATGTGAACCTGGCCCTGTCCTTGCCATGTGGAAATTATTACAATTCAAGATGCGATTTGGGTGGGAACACAGTCAAACCATATCAAGGTCTTTAAAGAATCACCACACTGTCTTCCACAATGGTTGTACTAATTTACACCCCCACCAACAGGGTAAAAGCATTCATTTTTCTCCACTACCTCACCAACATCTGTTGTTTTTTGACTTTTTGGTAATAGCCATTCTGCCTGGTGTGAGATGGTGTATCTCATTGTGGTTTTGATTTGCATCTCTCTAATGACTGGTGATGTAGAGCTTTTTTTCATGTTTGTTGGCCACATACATACCTTCTTTTAAGAAGTGTCTGTTCATGTCTTTTGCCCACTTTTTAATGTGGTTGGGTTTTTTCTTGTAAATTTGTTTAAGTTTCTTATAGATGCTGGATATTAGACCTTTATCAGATACATAGATTTGACAAATGTTTTCCTAATCTGTAGGTTATCTGTTTACTCTGTTGACAGTTTCTTTTGCTGGACAGAAGTTCTTAAGTTTAGTTAGATCCCATTTGTTAATTTTTGCTTTTGTTGCAATTGCTTTTGGCATCTTCATCATGAAATCTTTGCCCATGCCTATGCCCTGAATGGTATTGCCTAGGTTTTCTTCTAGGGTTTTCATAGTTTTGGGTTTTACATTTAAGCTTTTAATACATCTTCAGCTGATTTTTGTATATGGTGTAAGAAAGAAGTCCAGTTTCAATTTTCTGTATATGGCTAGCCAGTTCTCTCATCACCATTCATTAAATAAGGAATCTTTTGCCCATTGCTTGTTTTTGTCAGGTTTGTTGAAGATCAGATGGTCATAGGTGTATGGCCTTATTTCCGGGTTCTCTATTCTGTTCCATTGGTCTATGTGTCTGTTCTTGTACCAGTACCATGCTGTTTTGGTTACTGTATCCCTATAGTATAGTTTGAAGTCAGGTAGTGGGATGCCTCCAGCTTTGTTCTTTTTGCTTAGGATTACCTTGGCTATTTGGGCTCTTTTTTGTTGCATATGAATTTTAAGGTTTTTTTTTTTCTAATTCTGCGAAGAATATCGATGGCAGTTTGATAGAAATGGCATTGAATCTATAGATTGCTTTGGGCATTATGGCCATTTTCATGATATTGATTCTTTCTATCCATGAGCATGGAATGTTTCTCCATTTGTTTGTGTCCTCTCTGATTTCCTTGAGCAGTGGTTTGTAGTTAACCTTGAAGAGGTTCTCCACTTCCTTTGTTAGCTGTATTCTTAGCTATTTTATACTCTTTGTGGCAACTATGAATGAGAGTTCATTTGTGATTTGGCTCTCAGTTTGCCTGTAGTTGGTGTATAAGAATGTTAGTGATTGTTGCATATTGATTTTGTATCCTGAGACTTTGCTGAAGTTGCTCATCAGCTTAAGAAGCTTTTGGGCTGAGACATTGAGGTTTTCTAAATATAGGAACATGTCATCTACAAACAAAGGTAGTTTGACTTCCTCTCTTCCTACTTAAATACGCTTTATTTCTCTGGCCCTGGCCAGAACTTCCAATACTATGTTGAATAGAGGTGGAGAGAGAGGGCAACTTTGGCTTTTGCTGATTTTCAAGGAGAATATGTCCAGCTTTTGCCCATTCAGTATGATATTGGCTGTGGGTTTGTCATATATGACTCATTATTTTGAGGTATGTTCCATTAATACCTAGTTCTTTGAGAGTTTTCAACAGGAAGGGATGTTGGATTTTATCAAAGGCCTTTTCTGCAGATATTGAGATAATTATGGGGGTTTTGTCTTAGTTCTGTTTATGTAATGAATCACATTTATTGATTTGCATATGTTGAATCAGCCTTACATCCTGAGGATGAAGCCTACGTGATTTTGGTGGATTTGCTTTTTGATATGCTGCAGGATTTGGTTTGCCAGTATTTTGTTGAAGATTTTTGCATTGATGTTCATTAAGGATATTGGCCTGAAGTTTTTTGTTTTAATTGTATTTCTGCCAAGTTTTGGTATAAGGATGATGCTGGCCTCATAAAATGATTTAGGGAGAAGTCCCTCCTTTTCAATTATTTGGAATCATTTCAGTAGGATCAATGCCAGTTTTTCTTTTATCTCTAGTAGAATTCAGCTGTGAATCTATCTGGTCCTGGGCCACTTTTTTGTTGTTGTTGGTGGTGGTGGTAGGCTATTTATTACTGCCTCAATTTCAGAACTCATTACTGGCCTATTCAGGGATTCAATTTCTTTCTGATTCAGTCTTGGAAGGGAGGGTGCATGTGTCCAGGAATTTATCCACTTCTAGATTTTCTAGTTTATATGCATAGAAGTGTTTATATTACAGTATTATCAGATGGTTGTTTGTATTTGTTTAGGGTCAGTGGTAATATCCCCCTTATCATTTCTGATTGTGTTTATTTGACTGTTTTTTCTTCTCTTTTTTATTAATCTAGCTAGTGGCATATCTATTTTATAAATTTTTTCAAAAAAAGAACCAGCTGGATTCATTGATTTTTGAAGGGTTTTCCATGTCCCTAGCTCCTTCAGTTCAGCTCTGATCTTGGTTATTTTTCTTGTCTTCTGCTAGCCCTGGGTTTGTTTGCTCTTGGGTTTCTAGTTCTTTTAGCTGTGATGTTAGGTTGTTAACTTAAGATCTTAAGTATTTTGATGTGGGCATTTAGTGCTATACATTTCCCTCTTAACACGTCTTTAGCTATGTCCCAGAGATTCTGGTATGTTGTTTTGTTGTTCTCATTCATTTCAAAGAACTTCTTAATTTCTGCCTTAATTTCATCATTTACCCAAAAGTCATTCAGGAGCTAGTTGTCCAATTTCAAGGTAGTTGTATGGTTTTGAGTGAACTTCTTAATCTTGAATTCTAATTTGATTGTGCTGTGGTCCAAGAAACTCTGAGTTCAGATATTTTTGCATTTACCGAGGAGTGTTTTACTTCCGATTATGTGATCAATTTTCAAGTAAGTTCTGTGTGGTGATAAGAATGTATATTCTGTTGTTTTGGGGTGGAGAGTTCTGTAGATATCTATGAAGTCCACTTGAGCCAGGGTTGAGTTCAGGTACTGATAGCTTTGTTAATTTTTTGTTTCATTAATCTGTCTAATATTGTCAGTAGGTTGTTAAAGTCTCCCACTATTATTGTGTGAGAGTCTAAGTGTCTTTGAAGGTTTTTGAGAACTTGCTTTATGCATCTTGGAGCTCCTGTATTGGGTGCATATATATTTAGTATAATTAGCTCTTCCTGTTGAATTGAACTCTTTACCATTATATAATGCCTTTGTTTTTTTTTTTTTAAATCTTTGTTGGTTTAAAGTCTGTTTTGTCAGAAACTGTGATTGCAAACCCTGATTTTTTTCTGTTTTCCATTTGCTTGGTGTATTTTTCTCCATCCTTTATTTTGAGCCTATGTGTGTCTTTGCATGTGATATGGGTGTCTTGAAGACAGCATACAAGTGGGTCTTGATTCTTTGTCCAGCTTGCCATTCTGTGTCTTTTAAGTGGGACATTTAGCCTATTTACATTTAAGGTTAGGATTATTATGTGTGGATTTGTTCCTGTCATCTTGATGCTAGTTGGTTTGCAGACTTATTTATGTGGTTGCTTCAAAGTGTCATTGGCCTGTGCACTTCAGTGTGTTTTTGTATTGGCTGGTAACCATTTTTCCTTTCCATACTTAATGCTTCCTTCAGGACCTCTTGTAAGGCAGATCTGGTGGTAATGAATTCTCTCACCATTTGCTTCTCTGAAAAGAATCTTATTTCCCCTTCACTTATGAAGCTTAGTTTGGCTGGATATGAAACTCTGGGTTGGAATTTCCTTTGTTTAAAAATGTTGAATATTGGCCCCCAGTCTTTTTGAGCTTGTAGGGTTTCTGCTGAAAGGTGCACTGTTAGTCTGATGTGCTTCCCTTTGTAGGTGACCTGGCCTTTCTCTCTGGCTGCCCTTAACATTTTGTCTTTCATTTCAACCTTGGAAAATCTGATGATTATGTGTCTTGGGGATGATCTTTTCATGGAGTATCCTACGTGGGTTTTCTGCTTTTCCTGAAGTTGAATGTTGGCCTGTCTAGCTAGGTTTGGAAAATTCCCCTGGATGATATAGTGAAATATGTTTTCCAAACTGGTTTCATTCTCCCATCTCTTTCAAGTACCCCAGTCAGTGGTAGATTTGGTCTGTTCACATAATCCCATATTTCTCGAAGGTTTTGTTTATTCTTTTTCATTCTCTTTTCTCTATTCTTGTCTGCCTGTCTTATTTCAGAAAGACAGTTTTCAAGCTCTGAGATTCTTTCCTCTATTTGGTCTATTCTGACATTAATACTTGGGATTGTATTGTGAAGTTCTTATAAAGTGTTTTTCAGCTCTATCAAGTCAGTTATGTTCCTCTCTCTATAGGCTATTTTAACTGTCAGCTCCTGCATTGTTTTATCATGATTTTTAGCTTCTTTGCATTGAGTTACAACATGCTCCTTTAGCCCAGTGAAGTTTGGTTTTATCCACATTCTGAAACCTACTTCTGTCATTTCATTCATCTCAGCCTCAACCCAGTTCTGAACACTTGCTGAGAAGGTGTTGCAGTCATTTGGAAGGAAGGGGGCACTCTGACTCTTTGAGTTTTCAGCATTTTTGCACTAATTTTTTTCTCATCTTTGTGGGCTTACCTACCTTCAATCTTTGAGGTTGCTGATCCCTTTGAATGAAATTTTGTCACCATTGTTGTTGTTGTTTGTTTGTTTTTCTTATAACAGTCTGACCACTGTTCTGCAGGGTTGCTGTGGTTTGCTGGGGGTCCACTCCAGACCCTAGGCTGGTACCTTGAGGTATCACCAGGGAAGGCCACAAAACAGCAGCCTGCTCCTTCCTCTGGAAGCTCCATCCCAGGGGTATACTGACCTGTTGTGCTCAAACACACTTGTAAGAGGTGGTTGGGGACCCTGGTTGGGAGGTCTCACCCAGTCAGGAGGAACAAGATAAGGGACCCACTTAAAGAAACAGTCTAGCTGTGTTTTGGTAGAGCAGCTGTACTGTGTTGGCAACCCCTTAAGCCCCCCATTGGTTTGGGCTCTCCAAGGCCCGCAGGGTGGACCGGTTGAGATGCTCAAACAATGAAGATGGTGGCCCACCCCACCCCATGGGAGAAATTAGAATTGCATCCCAGGGAGAAATTAAAACTCTGTTGGCCATAGAACATCTGCAGGAGTGGCAAGAGGCCACAGCTAGGTGGATCCACCCTGTGAGGAGGAGAGGATGGAGTCCAGTTTAGCAGCCTGGCCACCCCTTGACAAAACAGCTGTATCTGCTGGGGAGCCACCTCTTTTCTGGTTGGCTTGGACTCTCCAAAGTCCACAGGCTGGAATGGCTGAGTTGTCCAAACAACAAAGTTCTTGGCCCACCCCACACCCTAGGCAGTCCATCCCAGGGAGAGATCAGAGCTCTGTTTGTAGAATACAGGCAGTTGGGGGTGGCTACAGGCCCCAGATGGGAGGTCCCGCCTAGTGAAGAGGAATGGATCAGGGTCCAACTTAAAGAAGCAGTCTGGTAATGTTCTGGCAAAGCAGCTCCACTGCGCTCAGGGGGACCCTTCCTCATCCAGACCATCTGGACTCTCCAAAGCCTGCAAGCTACAATGGCTATGTCAACCAAACAGCAAAGATGGTGACTGGCCTTGCCTTCTGGGGGCTCCATCCAGTCTCAGTCAGGCTCCACTTTGTTGCTAGTGGCTGGTTGGAATTTCAAGCCAGTGGATCTTATCTTGTGAGGTGCCATGGAAGTGGGGCCTGCAGACCAACGCTGCTCAGACCCCTGGATTCAGTCCTCTTCCTAGGGGTATGTATGGACCTGCCTTGCCTGAGTTGCAGTCCCTTTGTCAAATACCCCAGAGCTGGAATATGTAAAGCTCTGAGGGTTGCAAAGGTTTGTGGGAGAAGCATGGTTTCCCAGGGCCACACATTCACTCACCAGTTCCCTTGGCTGGGAGTCGGGGGTTCCCCTGGCTCTGTGTTCCTCCTGGGTGGGCCATTGCCCCACCCTGCTTTTCTTCATTTTCTGTGGGTGAAGTTGTTTCCCTGATCAGTTCCAATGTGAGTACCTGGATATTTCCATTGAAGATTCTGTATTCACTCGCCCCTTTCATTCCTCTCCATGAGTGCCATGCACCACAGCTGCTTCTAATTGGACATCTTGCCCTGGAATCTATATATTTATTTTTCTAGTTTTATATTTTTATAAGAGCCACAAACATAAGAAGTACATACTTTATGAGCTTTATTTTAGTTCCACTAAAGTAACATTATAAGACAGGTGGCTTGCCTCGACCTTATGAATCTATGAACATATTTTTCTTTTTCCCTAAAGTACTGATATTGATTCCTCTTTGTCTAGCTGCTAAAAAGGTCAGAAATAAGTTTTATAATCAGTTGCCATTCCACCACAAATAGTTCTCTGTATAGTTTTCTTCTTTCCTCCTTATTATGTCTCCATTTATTTTTCTTTGGTAAGTTGTTTTTACCATATCATATTTGTTTTTTCATAAGCTGTCTGATATAGTTTGGATATGTGTCCCTGCCAAAATTTCATGTTAAATTGCAATTCCCAGTGTTGCAAGTGGGCCCTGGTGGGAGGTGTTGTAAACTGTGGCACCTCCCCCACCCCACTCTTTCTCTTGCCTCTGCTTCTGCCATGTGATATGCCTGCTCTTGCTTTGCCTTTCACCTTAAGTAAAAGCTCCCTGAAGCCTCCCCAGAAGCTGAGCAGATGCCAGTGCCATGCTTGTACAGTCTGCAGAACCATAAGCCAATTAAACCTCTTTATTAATTATTCAATCTCAGGTATTTCTTTATAGCAATAAAAGAACAGCCTAACACACTGCCTAAAATGAATTTTTTACATTGACAAAGTAAAAACAATCAGTAAGACATACACAATTTCTTTTTTTTGAGAAAGGATCTGGCTCTGTCACTCAGGCTAGAGTGCAGTGGCACAATCTTGGCTCCCTAAAACTTCCACTTTCTGGATTCAAGTCACCCTCCCACCCTAGCCTTCCAAGTAGCTGGGACTACAGGTGCACGCTACCACATCCAGCTAATTTTTGTATTTTCTGTGGAGATAGATAGGGTTTTGCTGTATTATCCAGGCTGGTCTCAAACTCCTTAGCTCAAGTGATCCCCCAGCCTTGTCCTCCCAAATTGCTTGGATTATAGGTAGGAGCCATTGCACCCAGCCTTCAAGTAGAAGTTTCTGCAATGCTGGAAATGTTCTATATCTGCACCATCCAATATGGTAGCCACTAATCACATGTGCCTACTGAGCACTTGAAATATCACTAGTGTGCCTGAGGAACTGAATTTTTAATTGCATTTAATTTTAATTAATTTAAATCTGAATAGCAATACCTAACTGGTGGCTACACTATTGAACTGCACAGCTATTAACATTAAAATAATACCATTTGCACTTAAGTGATTTTTGTCCTCCCCATAAAATGTAAACTTTTTGTGAAATTTTTATATTTTACATAATGCCTTAAGCACAACAAGGCAAGTTTATAAAAGTTTAAATAAAAACTAAGATAGTATATCTTTGTTCATGAAAGACTATAAAACCATCAAGCATGTTGACTTATTTTATTCTTAATACAAATCAATACATCATTATGTTTCTTTATCTATAAATCCAGATATAATATGATAGATACTGTATCTCACAAATATATGTTAAAAACTGATAATATTTTATTACTGTACTGGAGACATGGGAAAAGAAGTAGTATACAGATGGTAACATTATTACATTATGACCTCTCAGATAGTTTGAGTGATGAGTTAGTTAATGGCCATAATATTAAACAATTTAATAAAACTTTTGGAGATGGCTAAATTAAATGGTTTAATGGCATAATGTTGAGTTTAGAGTTAAGCAATTGAATAAAACTATAAGGGAGCATCTGTAATCAAGCCAGATTTAAGCAACATCTGATGCACATTTATAGAATAATAGTCTTGATGGTAAGCTAATTTAAGGAAAGTAGGTTCAGCTGTATATTCATTAGAAAGAAGGAAGATGCTTTCTCTAAAACATGAAGCCACACACATGAGAGGCAATCTAGTAAAATATCCATTAGCTAAAGGGTATGTAAAAACAGTCTTAGCTCCATTCCTGACTAAGCAAGTTCATTTCCCTTCCTTTATTTATGTACTGGTGCCTCAGGAAAATAGAGGGGAACAATAGCCTTACATTTGCCTTGCATATTTGATGAATAGATTGTGAATATAAGCATACTGATATGGAGACGGGGGATAAGGTGTGTTGCACAATTTGGAAGATGCATTACTTCAATTTATTGAGATGAGAACTTGGGAACCTTTCAAATCATATACTCTATTTCCAAAAGACAATATGTTATCATTAAAGATAATGTTATATTTAAGCAGTTCCAACTTATTTGCACTTACTGACATTAATAAATGCCTGTGAAATTCTTTTAATACCTTAGCAATTTCATAAGATGCTTTTGAATGCAGGTTTTAAAATGTTTACAAATCTGTGGTGAGGTGCTCGTTATTCCTCATTGTATTCTATGGCAGGACACCATGTAGTATATCACAAGGAAAATGAGCTTTACGTGCCACACAAACTTGAAATTGAGCCTCAACTCTTACAATGCATAATTTTTTACTTAGTAATGCTACTTCTTCATGTCTGTTTTCTCATCTGTAAAGTAGGCATTGTATAACTCACTTGTGTGATGTGAAAGATTAAACGAAAAACATACATATCGCAAGGACAAAAAACCAAACACCACATGTTCTCACTCATAGGTGGGAATTGAACAATGAGAACACTTGGACACAGGAAGCGGAACATCACACACTGGGGCCTGTTGTAGGGTGGGGGAGGGGGGAAGGATAGCATTAGGAGATATACCTAATGTAAATGACAAGTTAATGGGTGCAGCACACCAACATGGCACATGTATACATATGTAACAAACCTGCACGTTGTGCACATGTACCCTAGAACTTAAAGTATAATAAAAATATATGTGTGTATATATGTATATATATAAAAAGAAAATACACACAAAAGCATTGTATTCTACAGTATGCCTTAGTGTTATGCTGCAATTATAATTGGGTTAAAATGGCAAAGATGAGGAGCATGAAATCATAGTAGGAAGCCTTTTGAGTAAGGCTCTTTTCTTTCAGCATAATACTCTTGAAATTAACCCACAGTTGTGCATATCATTAGTTTGTTACTTTTTGTTACTGGGTAGTATTCTATTGTATAAATGTACCACAGTTTATCTATTCATCCTTGTTGACCATTTAGGTTGTTTCCAGCTTTTGGTGACTATGAATAAAACTGTAGAAATAAAAGATAAAAATTTCATAAAAAAAGAAATAAACTATAAGTATGAAAAAAAGAAAGAAAAACATACATATTTAGCACCTGGAATGACATAGATGTTTATCAATGTCTTCTTCATTATTAATTCTGAAATCATGTATTGTTTGTTCTGCCTTTCATCCCTGGCTCTGCATGCCTCATCCTCTGTCTATACTATAATCTCATCTTATGAGTCTATCAAAAGAGAATGATTGAAAATCCACAAGACAGCTTTGAAGAGAGAACATTTCAGTCACTTTCAAGTTTGTGTTTGGACTGTAATCATAAATCAGAAAATGATAGCCCAGGGGCTAAATTCAGCCTGAAGACTGTGTATGGCCCATGAGCTAAGAATAGGTTACAATGGAGAAGAAGGAAAGAAGAAAAAAAAATCAAACAAGGAAAAACATGGGGAGGAGGAATAGGAGGAAAAGAAGGGGTAAGAATATGTGAGACTGTATATCCTCAAAAAAAACCTAAAATATTTACTATCAGGCCCTTTAAAGAAAGAAAAATCTTGTCAACTTCTGGACTATATCCTGAAGTCTTTGTGATTGGAGGCCTCCTCTCGTTATACAGCATTGAGAATTCAGCATAATTATCTGTAAGTAAATAATAAAAACCTACACTTGTAAATAATTGTGTTTATTAATGATAAAGAAATCAAAGGAAGATTAAAAGTATAACAAATCTGTGATTATTTTTAGATATTAGTAAGAATAATTCTTAGTTACCTAGAGTCTGAGTTAAAATTAAGTTCGTTTGAAATGCTGCATAAGTTACTGGAGGGCTTCTAGTTTTGCAACCAAAAAGCAAGCTCATTGCGTTACACATTATTTCAATATTGCGGTAAAGAAAGTTAACATGCTTAATTAAAATGTCTGAACTGTGATATTAGCTGTTATTTCAGAACTTTACAGGAAATACAATTTATATCTTAGGCAATAAAACTCCAGCATTAAATTCAAACTTCCAACTACCTCTGACTCCAGCAGAAATTTAACTTTCTTGACAAACCCAATTTATTTTTGTAAATGCAGGCATATGGAAATGAGCCCCGGACTGTATTAGTCAAAATTATCAAACTGTGAGCAAGAAATTTAATAAAAATTAGGAATATAATTCACAATATTGGTGGTCTTAAGTCTTAAGAGTTCTGATGTTCACTATGTGAATAGACACAGGCTGACTATTCAGTCCACAGCCCATTTTATGGGAAATGACTCACCACATACAAGTGTGAGGCCCCTCTGGCCCTGTGTGTCCCATATGATCCTGTCAACCTGGCCATAGCTATTTAAATTGAGTCAGTCAAATCTTCCTTCTAGAATTGAGTTTCAGATACATTAATCTGTCTCTTAGCTTAAACTCTTATGGAGCTGAAGGAGGGCCACTTTCAGGACATGCATAGAGAAGTACAAAGAAAAAAGAAACTCCAAACAAGGAAAAATTCAGAAGGTTCATAGAGCAAAGCCAAGACAGACCATGGCAACCTGTATCTACAAAGGTCTGCATCACTGCCTTGCCAGCTACTGACTTTTCTGTTTATTTCTCACCCCTCATGAAGGCCAGTGATTTTCCTGCTCCCTGCTTGTGTAAAATACTCTGGATCCATATGTAGTAAAATATGTTTGCTTCACAATACAACTCCCTAGAGTTTCTGATTCACAGGCCTGAGGTGGGGCCCGATCATTTGTATTTCTAAAAGTTTACAGGTGATTCTGCTATGTGGAGAGGGGACCACAGTCTGAGAATCACTACTCTAAGGTCATGTATGTGTCTTGGATTGGAGTTAGGGGGAAGAGGTGATTACATAATTCAACAAATTAGGAGGAAAAAAGACCTCTTGTCTTCAGTTCTAGATAATTCTAGTTCTGTGATGTTAATTGTTTTCTAGTTCTACGAGGTTAATTTTCCAATCATCTAAGTACCCCTTTGTAGACTAGTGTTTCCACTCCCTCTGCAGTAACATGGGACTCCAGGAACTAAGTGTCCCAAGCCATGACTTTCAGTGGTACCACAATCCACTCAGCCTTATGGAAGAACTATCATTTCCAAGAATTATGAGAATTGGGGGAATAAGATGTTGGTCCCTATTTTTACTCCCAACAAGCTGTCCAACATCTGTGACACCCAACCTCAAAAACTTAACATTTTCTTTCTCAGAAAGGAGCACTTTCATGGACCACTTTCATTGGAATCTTTCCCAGTCTAAAACAATCAATTTACATCACCCTGATGAGCCTAGCTTTTTAAAAACATAGATTTTGTTTGATACCCTGTGAGGGCAAGAGGCTAGGTTGCTGAAGGAAGATGGGAAATCTCTGAATATGGAATGAACATACTTTTACAATGCATAAGCTTCATAAAGTACAAAGTCTATCTCCCAGTCTTGAGAAAATCCACCCACAATTCCTTAACACCAGAAGTCTTTTGGTTCCAGAACTTCAGGATGCCAAGTCACCTTGGCATCAAAACTGATTCCAGAAGATGCTTATTAATTGTCAACAGATATTTACTGAGCATACATACTTTCAGCAGAGGATCCAGCCTTTATGAGACCTTAATCTTAAACAATTTGAGAGAGAAAGAGACCCTTTAAATACATATATATAAATTATAAATGCAAAATTAGGTAAAAAAAATATTTATTTGAAATGAGAAAACAAATCACAACAAAAAATAAATTTTATTAAGTTGCAATCTCAAAAGCATAAAATCAGAAAAGTCACATATTTGTATTAATTAATTTTTTTATTAAATTAACTGCCAAATTAAAAATTTGTCATTGGTAACAACATGTAAAATTTTCAGATTATTGTGATATTTAGAAAAACTTCTATCAAGAGAACTGTTTGACTAGGTGTTGATGAAAACCCATTTCTATACTTACATTTTACTTATCTAATGTTTGGAAGAATTTTCTATAAATTAACTTCTGGTTCTGAACATTTCTAACTTTGTTCTCCCCCTCTACCAACATACTTGAGGAGCTGTGGCTATAAAAGATGAATTCATGTTAATAAAGTGACTGCCTGTGCTATATTTTATGTCTCAACACAGGTTGAGTCAACACAGTGGGATACAGTAATATTTTAATAAAACATCCTTGTATCAGGATGGCTAACAATTATTTAACTACACAAGGAGATAACTGAAAACCACATAAATAAATCTCTCTAAATAAAGTGTATTGCTAAATCAGTTTCCTCTAAGTCAGATCCAAAAACTGTCTTTAGCTAGTTAAATGCCAACCCATCACATGGGAAGCAAGACAGAGGTGAAGATGCAGTGGAAAGATTGCAGCTTGAAAAAAATCTTTCTTTTAAAAAATACTATAAAATTTGCCAGGCCAGGTGGCTCATGCCTACAATCCCAGAGCTTTGGGAGGCCAAGGCGGGAGGATCAGTTGAGACCAGCATTTGAGACCAGTCTGGGCAACATACTAAGACTTTGTCTCTACAAAAATAAAAATAAAAATTTTAGCCAAGTGTAGGTGGCACACTCCTGTAGTCCTAGCTACTCAGGAGGCTGGGGCAGGAGAGAGGATTGCTTGAACACATGAGTTCAAGGTTTCAGTGAGTTGTGATTGCACCACTGCACTCCAGCCTAGGTGACAGAGCAAAACCCTGTCTCTCTCCAGAAAAAAAAAAAAAAAAAGGATACATGTATGTGTGTATATATATATATATATACACACACACACACACATATGCATATATTTATGTAAATTTATGTGTACATATATTTAGATAAAAAATATAAATTTTTATGTGTACATGTATAACTTTACATAAATATATAAATATATACATATATTTGTGTATATATGTATAAATTTACATAAATATATGAACATTATTAGGGCTACTCCAAGACATTGGAATGGGCTTATGCAAGTGAGGGTGCCTGAAACTATATTTCCTTTAATTCATGATAAATCTACCACTGCATCTTCTTACTAGCAAGAAGAGGAGTTAACATGATTTTAGAAAAATGAGTAATATGCAAAAGGAGTATGCACCAGAATCAAGGAGATTGAATACAACTTCTGGGCTCTTGATTAACCCCTGTATGACCACAGCTAATGCACTTGACTTTAGTTTTCTCATCTCTATTATGAGAATGATGGCAATAATGTCTCCCAAAAGACAGAATTCAAAAGAGTGCAATTTTTAAACTATAGAGCAGGCTATCGAATGGATATGTCCCCCTAAAATTTATATACTATAGCCTAATTTCCATTGTTATGGAAACCCCGTCTCTACTAAAAATACAAAAATTAGCTGGGCATGGTGGCAAGCGCCTGTAGTCCCAGCTACTCATGAGGCTGAGGCAGGAGAATCACCTGAACCCCGGAGGCGGAGGTCGCAGTGAGCCGAGATCACACCACTGCACTCCAACCCGGGTAACAGAGTGACAGAGTGAGACTCCGTCTTAAAAAAAAAAAAAAAAAAAAAAAGAATACAGCAAGAAGATGGCCATCTATGCACCAGGAAGCAAGCCCTCACCAGACACTGAATCTGCTCACACTTTGATCCCAACTTCCAGAAATGTAAGAAATAAATATTTGTTGTTTAAGCTACCCAATCTATGGTATTTTTGTTACAGCAGCCCAAATGACTAAGACGGAGTGCTTTGTAAGTGTTTATAATTATTTTTGTTAATAGTGTAAGCACTACCATTAGCATTATTAGTAGTACTAATAATCAACTTAAAGTTATAAAAATTGCTTTTGCCCTTCTGCACTCTTAGCTTCTAGTCTCTACAGTGTTTTCTCCACTGTGGCTAACCTAGATAAAATTAAAGCATAGCAAGATTACAGTCTTGCCATATGTGGACTCCTAGTACACATTTATCCTTTTCCAGTGAGGAAGAGGTTTCCCTGGTAACTTGCCTTTCTAAGCCCACTCCCGATAAGCAATTGGCTGAGTTTGACAGTTGTTTCTTCAGTAATCTCTGTAAACTACTAGCAATTTTTTGAACATGACTTCTTAAAGAGGTTCATGTCTTTTTTCCTGTTCTAGGCATTGGAATGAAGTGCATTAGAACAGAATCATTTAATTATTTATATTTGCATTTTTAATAAAAATATGTATGGATTTGCTCATATCAAGTATTCCTGTTAATGTAACTAAATGTTGGTCACGGCTGATCTCTCAGGTATTATCAATCTACTTGGGAACCTAGTAATGTTCCCAAATTTTCTAAGGAATTATAAAACACAGCATTCAGTACTTTCTATTAAATTGTATTCATATTTATCTGAACAATTGAATTTAGATTTAAGTTTTCTCAGAATATATTGCTTAAAAATAAAGTTTTCAGAAACTTTGAATCTTAGAAAAAGAATCTGGTATTTAAAATGAATACAAAACTGACGAAATCACTTAAGTGCAAAAGGATCGTTTTAATGTGATTTGGGGAAGAATTAACAAAAATAAAAATATTTATTGAACTGTACCTTTTAATAATTCTGAGTAGATTTGAGATCATTTCATAATCACTGCATTACAGCAGAACTCTCTATAGAAACACAGTAATGTTTTAAATTTATCCCCACAGTTCTCATAACCATTTAACTAATAAGTAGAAAATGAAACCAAAGCATAAAAGTATAAACATACAGAAAATAAACACAATGGTATTAAGGGGACCAGTTTAAGAACTTTTGTTGTTATAAGGTATTGAGATGATGATAGCAATTTCTCAGGGTGCATATTTCCTAGATTATGTTTTGTCTGTCTATTGTGTACCAAAGAATTTATCATCAACTTTTCTATGTATTACATTTGGCTTTTCATTCCTTCATTCATTCAACAAATATTTATTGAGTAGCAACCATTTTGCAGCTGCTTTGTTAGATATTTGGTATATAAAGTTAGAATGAGAAAACAATTTTCCCGTATCTCTGGTATTGACAATTTAATGGAGTATAACAGAATGTTCATATGGGATTTTGTCCTGTTTTAAAAATCATTGCAGAAGCTCAAAACTATATACAAAACATACCAAAAAATGCATCATAAGCTTAGAGAGTCACCAGGAGTTGGGGCCAGATACGTATGTATTTTTAGGGACTAATGAGAGGCACTAATCCAAGAATTTTTTCTACCACATCCAATGCTCATCCTTGTTACAGTCAAAACACATACAAGACTGTGAGGTAAGAAAAAAAGAATAAAAAAAGAGAAAAAAGACAAACAAAAAAAGTAAAAGAAAGAAAACTGTGAGATAGGAGAGCACATGGCCTTTTCAGAAGCCCAGTGTCCAAGCAGGAAGACTCTTCTTCCCTTCTCAGCAGAAGCCTACAGGAATGCTTCTCCTTCCAAACTCCACAGGGAATAGGAAGCTTCATGAAGATCACTTATGCAATACTAGGATTTCTGCAAGAAAAGAAGAGCATTTTGTTCTCTAGTTGTATACTTGTGGAACCAGCAGACTCACTGATCTGCCCCTTGGTCACCGTGAGCTGAGAAAAGATAAGGAAGACAAAGCTAAAAGAGAGGGAAGCAGTGGGACTGCCCTTATACACTTAAAGCTGGGGCAAGCAGACACCTCAGAGGTAGCTGAATTTGAGCTATCTTGCAGGAACTTCTCCCAAGAGGGACCCCAGCAGCAAGATGCTGTGGAATAAGGGAAAGACGAGAAGGAGGACAATACCAAGCCAAAGCTAGATCTCCTGTATCAGATAATCAGCAGGAAACTTGACCAGGGCCCTCCTGTGCTCCATGACAGAAATGACCAATGTGAGCTAGAGACTTCTCATCAGTTAACGAGTAACCACTTCTACTCCCAGTTCAGAAAGGAGAAGTTTGCCTGTTCCCTCTCCTTCCTCTCCACCTGAACCTAAGAGAGGATCTAGCACCTAGAAGATAAAGGGGGGTGGGGGAAACTCTACTCCAGCTGCTGAAGACATGAAAATTCTAACTATCCTTTGAAGAGAAAAGAGAGCTTTAAATGGAGTTTGAGGCCAAAGTCATAAAATATATAAGGGTAAAGATTAAATATTGAAACAGAATTGCTCTAATAACTGAAAGAACATGGAATATTAAAGAGCCTATTCATGATTCTACTAGGCAGAGTGAAAGGCATTGCTTTTTCCAGAGTTTAGGCCAAGTCATGAGCAAAGCTAACAGTCACAGAAATAGAGATAAGCAGATGCATTGTTTTGAAAGATAGAAGCAGGCCTGGACCCCAAAAAAGGGATCTGAACTGAAGGTACAGACTTGGAAGCTCTCAGCTCTTCAAAATAATAACATTGATAAATAATGCTATTAGCAAAATATAATATTATTAACAATAACAGTTAACATCTATTAATCTCTTACTACTTGACTGGTACTTTACTGAGAGTTTTATATGAATTATATAATTTAATCTTTTGCACAATCTTACAAGGTGGGTCTGAAAAACCAACCACTTTGGGCCCATTTTACTTAGAAGGAAAGTGAAAATTTAAAGAATTTAAGGACCCTGCTTCACTTCCTAACAGAACGGGTATCTAAAATAGTTCTGACTACAATGGCCACATGCTGAATCCAATTTTATTAAACTACCTTCTTAACAATTTCTCTTTTTTTTTTTTTCTTAACTGGGTTTGTTTTAGGGAAGGGAAGTAGAGGACATGAGAAATTTATTCATTTTATTTTATTTTTTCTTCCAACTTCTATTTTAGGTTCAGGAGGTGCATGTGTGGGTTTGTTATATAGGTAAGTTGTGTGTCACAGAGATGTAGTATACAGATTATTTCGTCACCCAGCTACTAAGCATACTACTGGACAAGTAGTTTTTCGATACTTACTCTCCTCCCACTCTCCACCCTCATGTAGGCCCCAGTGCCTATTGTTCCCTTCTTAGTTGCTTTGTTAGATTGTATACTCGATGTTTAGGTCCTACTTATAAGCGAGAACATGTAGTATTTTGTTTTCTGTTCCTGCATTAATTCGCTGAGGATAATGGTCTCTGGCTCCACCCATGTTTCTGCAAAGGACATGATCTCATTCTTTTTTATGAATGTGTAGTATTCTATGATTTTAGGTACCACATTTTCTTTATCCAGTCCATTATTGTATATTTAGGTTGAACCCATGTCTTTGCTACTGTAAATAGTGCTGTAATGAACATACGCATGCTTGTGTCTTTATGGTAGAATGATTTACTTTCCTTTAGGTATATAACCCATAAGGGATTGCTGGGTCAATTGTTAAGTTCTTTGAGAAATTTCCAAACTGCATTCCACCATGGCAGAACTAGCTTATATTCCCACCAGCAGTGTATAAGCATTCCCTTTTCTCCACAACCTTGCCAGTATCTGTTATTTTTTTTTTTTTTACTTTTTAATCTGACTGGTCTGAGATGGTATCTCATTGTGGTTTTTATTAGCATTTTTCCAATGATTAGTGATGTTGAGCATTTTTTCATA
Source organism: Gorilla gorilla gorilla (assembly GCF_029281585.2). Classification (NCBI taxonomy): domain Eukaryota; kingdom Metazoa; phylum Chordata; class Mammalia; order Primates; family Hominidae; genus Gorilla; species Gorilla gorilla. Next base: position 171,455,904 of record NC_073224.2, read on the forward strand.
TGCTTGCTGGCTATGTGTATGTATTCTTTTGGGAAGTATCTGTTGACATCCTTTGCCCATTTTGTAATGCAGTTGCTTATTTTTTTGCTTGTTGATTTGTTTAAGTTTCTTATAGATTCTGGACATTAGAACTTTGTTGAATGCATAGTTTGAAAATATTTTGTACCAGTCTGTAGGTTATCTGTTCACTCTTGATAGTTTCTTTTGCTATGCAGAAGTTCTTTCATTTAATTAGGTGCACTTGTCAATTTTTGTTTTTGTTGCAATTGCTTTTGTCATCTTCATTATGAAATTTTTGCCAATGTTTATGTCCATAATTATATTTCCTAGGTTTTCTTCCAGGGCTTTTTATGGTTTTTGAATTTACATTTAAGTTTTTAATCTATCTTGAGTTGATTTTTGCATATAATGAAGGAAGGGGTCCAGTTTCTATAATCTGCATATGACTAGCCAGTTAGCACAGCACCATTTACTGAATAGGGAGTCCTTTCTCCATTACTTGTTTCTGTTGACTTTGTCGAAAATCAGATGGTTGTAGGTATGTGGCTTTATTTATGGGTTCTTTAACCTGTTGCAACGGTCTGTGTTTGTTTTTGTACACGTACCATGCTGTCTTGGTTACTGTAGCCTTGTAGTGTAGCTTGAAGCCAGGTAGTGTGGTACCTCTGGCTTTATTCTTTTTGCTTAGGATTGCATTGGCTATTCAGGATTTTTTTGGTTCCATATGAATTTCAGAATAGTTCTTTCTAATTCTGTGTAAAATGTCATTAGTAGTTTGCTAGAAATAGCATGAAATCTGTAAATTGCTTAGTGCAGTGTGACCATTTTAACAATATTTATTCTACCTATCCATGAGCATGAAATGTTTTTCCATTTTTTGTGTGTGGTCTCTGATTTCTTTTGGCAGTATTTTATAATTCTCATTGTAGAAATCTTTCACCTCATTAGTTAGCTGTATTCCTGGGTACTTTATTTTTTGTGGCTGTTGTGAATGGGATTGCATTCTTGATTTGGCTCTCAGCTTGCATATTGTTGGTGTAAAGGAATGCTACTGATTTTTGTATCCTGACACTTTACTAAAGTTGTTTGTCAGGAATAGGAGTCTTTTGGAGGGTTTTTAGGTTTACTAAGTATACAATCATCATTGATGAACAAAGATAATTTAACTTCCTTTTTTCTTATTTGGATAATTTTATTTTTTTCTCTTGCCTGATTGTTCTGTCTAGGACTTCCAGTACTATGCTGAATAGGAGTGGTGAGAATGGGCATCCTTGTCTTTTCCGGTTCTAAGATAAATGCTTCTAGCTTATGCCCATTCAATATGATATTGGCTGTGGGTTTGTCATAGATGGTTCTTATTATTTTGAGGTATATTCCTTCAATGCCTAGTTTGTTGAGAGTTTTTAACATGAAGGGATCTAGAATTTTATAGAAAGCCTTTTCATCTATTGAGATAATCATGTGATTTCGGTTTTTCTTTCTGTTTATGTGGTGAATCATATTTATTGATTTTTGTATATTAAAGCAACTTTGCATCCCAGGAATAAAGCCTACTTGATCACGGTGGATTATCTTTTTGATATGCTGCTGGATTTTATTTGCTAGTATTTTGTTGAGGATTTTTGTACTTATGTTCATCAAATATATTGGCCCCAAGTTTTCTTTTGTTGTAGTTGTTGTGTCTTTGCCAGGTTTTGGTATCAGAATGATGCTGAGCTCATAGAATGAGTTAGGAAAGAGTCGTTCCTCCTCAATTTTTTGGAATATTTTTAGTAGGATTGGCACCAGCTCTTCTTTATACATCTGGTAGAATTCAGCTGTGAATCTGTCTGGTTCAGGGCTTTTTGTGTCGGCATGCTTTTCATTACTGATTCAATTTCAGAACTTGTTATTGGTCTGTTCAGGCTGTCAATTTCCTCCTGGTTCAATCTTTGGAGGTTGTATGTTTCCAGGGACTTATTCATTTCTTCTAAGTTCTCTAGTTTGTGTGCAAAGTGGTGTTTGTAACAGTAACTGAGGGTTTTTTTTTTCTTATTTCTGTGGGGTTTGACAGTAATGTCCCCTTTGTCATTTCTAATAGTGTTTAGATCTTTTTTCAATTTAGCTCTGATGTTTGTTATTTCTTTTCTTCTAGCTAGCTTTGAGGTTGATTTGTCTTTTTTTTTCTAGTTTCTCTAGGTGTGGTGTTAGGTTGTTAGTTTGGGATTGCTCTTAATTTTTCTATTAATACTGTTTTAGCTGTGTCCCAGGGATTTTTTTTTCTTTTCTTATTTTTTTAGACAGAGTCACGCTCGGTCACCCAGACTGAAATGCAATGGTGTGATCTCAGCTCACTGCAACCTTTGCCTCCTGTGTTCAAGAAATTCTCATGCCCCAGCCTCTCAAGTAGCTGGGATTACAGGCATGCACCACCACACCCAGTTAATTTTTGTATTTTTAGTAGAGATAGACTTTCACCATGTTGCCCTGGCTAGTCTCAAACTCCTGGCCTCAAGTGATCTGCCCACCTTGGCCTCCCAAAGTGCCGGGATTACAAGCATGAGCCACCACACCCGGCCCATCCCAGAGATTCTTATATGTTGTATCTTTGTTTTCATTAGTTTCAAATAATGTCTTGGTTTCTGCCTTCATTTAACTGTTTACCCAAAAGTCATCCAAGAGTAGGTTAATTTCAATGTAATTGTATGATTTTGAGAGATATTCTCGGTATTGACTTCTCTTTTTATTGCACTGTGGTCCAAGAGTGTGGTTGCTATGATTTTGGGTTTTTTTTAATTTGTTGAGAATTATTTTATGGGTGACTGTGTGACCAATTTTAGAGTATGTGCCCTGTGCAAATGAGAAGGATGTATATTCTATGGTTGTTCTGTGGAGTGTTCTGTAGATATCTGTTAGATCCATGTGGTCAAGTGTTGAATTCAGGTCCTGAACATCTTTGTTAGTCTTCCGTCATGATGATCTATCTAGTTCTGTCAGTGAGGTGTTGAAGTCTCCCACACTTATTCTGTGATTATCTAAGTGTCTAAGTCTCTTCATAGGCATCTAATAACTTTTTTAAATGAATCTGGATGCTTCAGTGTCTGGTGCATATATATTTAGAATAACTAAGTCTTCTTGTTGAATTAAACCCTTTATCATTATGATGTAATAACCTTCTTTGTCTTTCTTGATTGTTGTTGATTTAAAGTCTGTTTGTCTGAAATTAGCTCCATCTCTTTACTTTGAGCCTATGGGTGTCATTGCATGTGAGATGGGTCTCTTGAAGACAGCATAAAATTGGATCTTGCTTCTTTATCTAGCTTGCTACTCTGTGCCTTTTAATTGGGATATTTAGCTCATTTACATTCTAGGCTAATATTGATATGTGTGGATTCGGTCCTGTCATCATGTTGTTAGCTGGTTCTTATGCAGACTTGATTGTATAGTTGCTTTATAGTTTCAACAGTCTGTGTACTTAAGTGTGCTTTTGTGATGGCCAGCAACAGTCTTTCATTTCTATGTTTAGCACTCCCTTAAGGACCTCTTGTAAAGCTGGTCTGGTGGTAACAAATTCTCTTAGCATTTGCTTGTCTAAAAAGAAAGTTGTTTCTCTTTTCCTTATAAGGCTTAATTTGGCTGAATACAAAATTCTTGGTTAGAATTTCTTTTTTTAAGAATGCTGAATATAGACCCTCAGTCTCCTCTGGCTTGTAGAGTTTCTGCCGAAAGGTCCATTGTTAGCCTGATGGGGTTTCCTTGCAGGTGACCTGCCCCATCTCTTTAGCTGCCTTTATTTTTTCTTTCACATTGACCTTGGAGAATCTGATGACTATGTGTCTTGTGTAGTATCTCACAGGGATTCTCTACATTTCCTAAATTTGTCAAATTCTCTAGAAAAGTTGAGGAAATTTTCTTTCTGTTCCTCTCTTTGAGGGACACCAATAAGTCACACATTTAGTCTCTTTATATAATTCCATCTTTCTCAGTGGTTTTGTTGATTCTTTTTACTCTTTTTTCTTTATTTTTGTCTGACGGAGTTGATTTGAAGAACCAGTGTTTGAGCTCTCAGATTCTTTCCTCACTTTGGTCTATACTGCTATTAATATTTGTGATTGTATTCTGAAATTTGTATAGTGAGTTTTTCAGCTCCATCAGATCAGTTTGGTTCCTTCTTAAAATGGCTATTTTGTATTTCAGCTCTTGTATCATTTTATCAGTTTCCCTAGATTCCTTAAATTGGGTTTTGACTTTCTCCTTAATCTTGATGATCATTGTTTCTATCCAAATCCTGAATTCTATGTCTGTCATTTCAGCCATCTCAGCCTGGTTAAGAGCCATAGCCAAGGAACTAGTGCAATCACCTGCAAGTAAGAAGATACTCTGGCTTTTTGAGTTGCCAGAGTTCTTGTGCTGGTTCTTTCTCATCTGTGTAGCCTCATGTTCTTTTAATCTTTGAAGTTGCTGCCCTTTGGGTGGGGTTTTTTGCTTTTACATTATTTAAGGCCCTTGAGGATTTGACTGTGGTATTAGCTAACTTCAGTTGACTGGCTTTGTTTCTGATAGATTTTCAGGGGCTTAAGACTCAACTCAGCACTCCTGGGTTGCATGCTCTAGCCCTAGGGAACTGGTATTAGGCCCAGTGCTTTGTTCTTTGGCCCCTCAAGGTTAAGCACCTGCTGCACTGGAGGGGCTGAGGTATTCCTGGTCTGCTGACAAAAACACTCCAATGGGAGGTGCCAGCCAAAGCTTTCCATTGGGGCAGTGGCAGCAGCGTCTGCACTCCAGTGTGCATGCCAACAAATCAGCACCTGAACATTTTCAACAGTGTGAAACTAAATATTATCATCAGGACATGAATAAAGTAAAAAGAAAGACAAACTCCAAAAAACACTTAAAGCAGAGAAGCCAGGAAGATGGGTGGAAAATCAAGAAAGGTTAATTTAGATATTTTGTAGATGAGGCTAGCATGATCATTACAGAGATATTAAAGACTTCTTTTTTACCTCAACTAGTGTTGACAGCCCAATTTAGGCTGAAAATAATGAATTTATAATATCACATTCCTTTGCTGGTGGTTCATATGTTTTCACAGGTAAAATGCTTGTTTTGTTTACAAAATAACACTTCATTTAACAGCTCTATTTTCTATTATTTGATAACAGCTGCATAAAGAAAGGTGCATAATTGATAATTTCATCAGATGTATGTAACTATATGGAAAAGGTATAGTTAGATGGGTATATATGCCTTTTTAAAAATTGAACGCATTTTGTAGATCACATTGTTTAAACATGATTATTTTCATGGGTTGCAGAACATTCTCTGTTCACAGTTTGATGCAGAAACTGAATTAAGACTGTTGTGGTTCATTTTGTAACTAAATCTCCAAAGCTATTTCATTCACTATCCCTCATTTTTTATAGCCGCACTTCATTTCACTGATATCGCCTGGAATAAGGTGCTCAACATCGATCAATTTTTCAGGTAGCTGAAGCTTACCCACTATATGAGTGAACTGACTTTATTTTAATTTGAAGGAAATCTAAAATATGTCATACACTTTCAGTCCTTCTTACAGAAAGTATATTATATAAAATTTATAAAATTTATCTTTTTCTTGATGGTCTTGAATCGTTCTCATAAACTTCAGTGTTTGCATTGCACTACAATGTAGCAATGCCCTGAGGGGCGAGTCATATAGAGCTGTTTACCTTTAGACAAAGATCACATCATGATTGGCATAATCATTCTGAATAAAATAAAGCAAAACTAACAATGCCATGTGCTTTGAATCCAGCCATATGTGGTTTAAAATCTTGGGTCGCTCATTTAAGGTCAGGATTACTCTTTAGGTAAGTTATTAACCACTTATAATTCTTTGTTTTCCTATTAGTAAAATGTGTATAGAATTAAAAGCTAATATTTAATATGTACTAATTGTCAGATATTGTACTACAGCATTGACTCCACAATGATGAGAAATAGTATAGTGAGATTAAAAACTCAGACTTTGGAGTCAGACCACTTCCTATCTCTGTGACCATATACAGATTATTTGACTTTCCATGTCTTATTTTCCTCATTGGTAAAAATGAGATCATAAAAATACCTTCCTTCTGGAGTTATTGTTGGAATTAATATATTTGTAACACTTAGAGGAGTGCCAGGATTGTAGTAAGCATTGAGTAAGTGATGGTGATGATGATGATGATCTCATTTTATCCTCATAGCAGTCCTGAGAGTTCATTAATATTATGACTTCCTTATCCTAGAAATGAGGAAACTAAGGCTTAGAGATGTTAAGCAACTTGTGAAGGTCACAGCACTAGTAAAAAAGTACTGATTCCAGACCCAAGGAATCATGGGCCACTAAGAGGACAATCCAAGATGTATTGCTCACACTGTCAGAGATGGCTTTGTTGTTCTTCAGGGTACAACCTGTATAGCTCTGTGAAACAGCCCTGCCACTAAGATAGGCTGCCTCCCTATTTCATGCAACATTTTTTGAAGGTTAACTGAAACAAAGTGTATGGAGGCAGCCAACACAGTTTCTTGTATATAGACCTAATAAATGCGAGGTGCTTTGCACCTCTTCATGCTTCAGTTTTGTTTAACCCTTTTGGCTGCACGCAATCTGATACATTCTGCACCTAAGAAGAAATTAGATAATTTGTCAATTCAATAATTAACTATAAGCTACTTTTAGGCCTGAAAAATATACTCTTATCTTCTTTTAGAAAAAGTTTAAGGATATTTTGATAGATTTTTTTATTCTGGGTGTGATAGGCAGCTTCCAAAATGGCCCCCAGTGATCCTTACCTCCTGTTATTTATTCCCTTGGGTGATGTCTTATTTTTTGAGTATAGGCTGAACCTAGTGACTTGCTTCTAACAAATAGAATATGGTAAACGTGATGGATGACACTTCTGAGATTAGGTTATAAAACTATGACTCCTTGCTTGCTTGCACTCTCTCTTGCATACTTATACTTGCTCACCTGGATGAAGCCAGCTGCCCTGTTGTGGGCTGTCCTACGGAGAGGCACACCTGATAAAAGCTGAAGGCAGCCTCCAAACAATAGCAGCAAAGAACTAAGGCCTTCAGTCCAAGAACTCGCAAGGAACTGAATCTTGCCAACAACTACCTGAGTATGCCTGGGAGCAGATCCAGCCCAGACAAACCTTGTGATGACTACAGCCTCAAGGTTGATGAAAGCATTGTTAGTCAGAGGACCCAGCTAATTCAGGTCCAAATTACTGGCCCATAGAAAATGCCAACTAATAAATAGTTTTTTAGGCCACTGAATTCTGGGGTAATTTGTTATGTAGCAATAGAAACGTAATACACTGGGGCTTTTTCTACTTAGTCTCAAATCTCTGCTTGTGTTTTATATGGTTAACCAAGATCATACTACTAAAAAGATACATGGAACCAGCAATAATTTCTAACATAACTTTTGCCACACAGTATTGTCATTTTCTGATTCCTTTCTTGCCAGTTATGCTAGACTGTGAGCTCCTTGATGGCTGAAACTGTATCTTTTATCTCTATTTTCTAAAATTATAATACTTGTTATCTAGTAATTAAAATATCTGGAGCCAAAGATGAAGTACAAACTCAAAAGAAGCAAAAGTGTGGGAGGATATGGGGAGAAAGAAGAAAAGACTGTAATTCAAGAAGGGATTTCTAATTTTGAAATCCTAAAGAAAACAAACCAGAAGGAGAATAAAGTGTGAAATGTGACAGTAATTTTGCTTGGCATACAAGCCATTTTTAATTAGCCTAGAAGTAGTAACTTATGATAGGCAATAACCACATGTGGAGGAATTAGTGGTGGGCAAAGCTCCCTCCTTGCTTTTGAGAAACACCTAGAGTTAATCGCTAATAACCTAACCCCTCTCTAACACTTCCTGGCCTCAGAAATGAGAGCCCAGGACCACAGCATCACATCCAGTTCTATTTCCAGACACATCATGGCAAAAGGATGGGGAAAACACCTCAACACATCACTTAGATCTGGCTGCTGGTCAACAAAACAAATTGTCTATATGGAGTTTCATGAGGAGAAGTTTAAAAAGCGGATATTGCATTGCCTTAAGAAAAGGCACTTGCAGGCCAGGCGTGGTGGCTCACTTCTGTAATCCTAGCACTTTGGTAGGCCAAGACAGGTGGATCACTTGAGGTCAGGAGTTCAAGACCAGACTGGCCAACATGGTGAAACCCCCATCTTCATTAAAAACACAAAAATTAGCCGGGAATGGTGTCTTGCACCTGTGGTGCCAGCTACTCAGGAGGCTGAGGCAAGAGAATCGCTTGAACTCAGGAAGGCAAGATTGCAGTGAGCCGAGTTCACACCACTGCACCACTGCAGCCTGGGTGACAGAGTGAGACTCTGTCTTAAAAAAAGAAAAAAAAAAAAAAGGAAAACACTTGCTTAGTATACTTCATCTGACCAAGGACCAAGTTGACCTGATCTTTGATAAGAATTCATTTTTCCCTAACTTCTTGGGATTTGGTCATAATTGGGTTTTGTGTAATTACTGTAATAGCTTAACTAATTTGTGCTTTTAAATTAATAGCAAAATTATTAGAATTATCCATATTTTTCTAGTCTATTCTTTGTTACTTATATTATCAGGGATAAAATAGGAAAGAGAAGACATCCTATGGACCAGAACACTGGTGATTTGGCCTCAAGTCTCAGATATCCAGCTAATCAAATGTATCCTTAGATGATATTTAACTTCTTTATGACTTAGTTTCTTTATTACTCCAATTATTATGGTAACTGCTATTGAAATTTTGTCTAGATAAAGTGAGATGCTCAAGGTGAAAAGCCTTTGACAAGGTTAAATGAGCTGCTCAATACAAATTAAAACACAGACGTCAATCTGCATCTATTACAACCCTCCAGAAAGGATTAACCTTCTATAAGAAATTTTTCTTAATTCTAGCTTCATCAGCAATCTCCTTTCCCTAGAGTTCTTCTGTACTTTTTACATGTTTTATATTATCATGTGCTTATTTCTAATTGTAATAATTTTCATTCAAGTTGATGGTACAAAAGTCAAAAATATTGTAAGATAAATATCAACGTGAACTTCCACTTGCCCATTAGCATCAAACCAAACTATACCTGTGCCCTTGTGTAATTTTTTGACCTCTCCAATAACTTGATTAAATATTATACATCTAGAATGTTCCACAGCACCTACTTTCACCACCAGCAACAATTGGTCAATGTCTTCAGAGTCACATTTTTCAGGATGCCTTATACTATTATTCTAGGATATACAAAGTATTATTTCCAGGAAGTTGGAGTTTATAGAGAACCAAACCTCCCAGTTTTAGGAAAATCCATGCCTGAGACAAGGCCCCTTTAAAAAAAGAATTTTTTTTTTTAATCTTCATTTTGGTCCTAAGAAGCCCAGGTTACTCTCTCCAACTTTACCTGATACCTGATTGGAACTAGGCCATGGTACACCCTTTCAACACACAAGTCCAGTACTTGTGCCTATAACTCTAGGTAAACACCAAGATAGACACTTTGTTTGCTACCCCCAGGCCAGTGAGGTAAACCTTGCTGGATTAGAGAGCCCAATACCAGCATGCCTTCTTCTTCTGCTGCTGTAAGAGGAGCTCTTCTCCTCACCGTTTCTCCAAAACTCACCTCCCTGGCATCTAGGGAGTTCCTCCGCATTTGGCATAGGTAAAACTGAGTATACACATGTCATAACATAATTCTTAGTTGATTAATATATCATCGCTATTTTTTCTTAGGTTCTCTACTCTCACTGCTTCATTGTACCAGATTCACTTTTCCTTGTCTTTGGGAGACTGGAGTAATGGGAAGGAAGGTGAAGAGGAGAGGTTCACTATCTCCACAAGAGTACCTATCTGAGGGTCCTACCTCAACAAGAACATTATAGAGATGCTAAATCACCATGTCACCATGGGGTTGGTTAGCATTGCAGTCCCTCAATTATAATCATGGTGCCCTGTTCTGGAGTTACTTCTGTGGCATGAAGGCATCTGCCAGTGCCTTCCAAACCACCCAAACTTCCAGGGTAAGCACTCTTATCTCCCAGGGTACACCAGTTATTCCTCAATATTATTCTGGATTTTAGAGAGTATATAGTGAAGAGCCCTAAACTGTGCTCTTTTATAAGCCAGGAAGCTGGTCCTAGAAAAATATCATGTTCCATCCAGCTAATGTTAAGTTTCCTCTTATGTGAATGCTGTTCATGCCATTATCAAAGCACCAAACACAGCATTGTATTGAAGTTATCCCACCTTTTTTGTTAAAATGTACACTCTTTACAGACAACTACCAGATCACAGCATATTTCTTAGAGCTATATGTCTGCATATGTCTTTTGAATTGAATTGCATTAAGTCAGGGATGTGATCCTGGGAAATTCTGAATCTCTGAGTTCTCTTTGCTATATTTTATATTATCAACAAGAAAATGTTCCTAAAAACCTCATAATAAAAATATTGAGCAATTTTCAATATGAATTTTCTAGAACATTGAACTTATGATTGTAAAAATTATTTCTAATTCTTTAGTATTGCTGTCATTAAATTTTTCAAAAATATGTACATCTCAATATCAATGTATATTAATATTCTAATTCTTTGACCTAAGTAAATGTTGCTTTATTCAACTACCACAGTAAGATTCTGTCACTATAATAAAAAATCCAATACTTTTCATTTTAAAATAAATATGGTAGTACAAAACAGTATTATAAAAGATTGTGGATGCTTGAATAAGCAGTGGTTAGGAAGTAGAAAAGCATCATATTTCCTATATTAATCATGATTTAAAGACATAATAAAATCTTAAAATTAAGCAACTGAGTAATTGAGTAACAGAATAGAAATTGCTTTCAGTGAAAAAGCTAGTCCATCATTTTCAGTTTTAGACCATTAATTATAGAGTATTCTTACTTACTGCTTTCTATCAGTAATAGATGGTTTCATGGTAATAAATGCAACGTAAATTTAGCTCTTTGTGATTCCTTATGACCTCTTGATTGTAAAATTGACAAATATCCTTAGATTATAATGTTCTGTAAAATATTCCATGTATATAGGCCTCAAATGCTATCCAATGTATTTACCTCTCCAAAATTGCCTCTAAACTACCCACTCAACCACAAATACACATAAAGAACCTATAGAGGTACAATCTTTATTTTCTTTTGTATGATAGTACAATCTCACTCTCTCTAAAGTGGCAGATAAGGTTGCCTTTTGTGAAAAAGCAGAGTATTGCAGTTCATGTCATATTTCTTCACTTATTCTACAGCATTTATTGATAGACACAATATGGCCTTTCATGGAAACTACAGTCATTGGACTGTCATTGGCATATATTAACACTCGAGCTCACTGCATTCTTGAGACTGTGTCCATTCAAGCACAATCTCGGCAACTTGAGTAGTTCTTCTTTAAGTACTCCATTTAATAGAAGCCCACCTACTCATACATTTTGTAACACCCAGGTTCTCCATCAGAGCATCTAGGACCCATGTGCTGTCACTCACAGAAGTCTGAAGTTCACCTGCAAATAACCTGAAGTAAATTATCATGATCCCAAATCCTTTTGTCCATGATTACAAAAATATTTAGTTATACCACCACCTTTCATTCTTGCTCTTTCTCTCTTGAAGGCTTTGGACTCTATAGGCTGGTCTACACTCCATTCATCACCATTGGCCAGCCAAACAAGATTGTTTTTCTCTTACTATGCTATAGAAGAATATTCAGAAATTAACTTGAAGGCATGCACTCAGAAATGTAACTTCCAATGACAAGAGGAGGAAAAGAAAACAAAAGTTATCTGAGAGCAAGCTAGCAGAGAAATTAAAATAATATATTCTACACTTCAAAGCCATGGTGATTTGTCTGGAAAAGTGAGGATAAAATGAGTAATGAATTTAACAGAGATGGTATTTATATTTCACAAGGGCAGAATGATCCCTAAAGAATAAGAAATGTGGAAGGAAACTGGAAATAAAATGGTAAGACAAGCAAATATATAAATGGATCTGCTGTCAGACAAGATAACAGTGAAGGTAAGCTGTTAACAGATGCCATCAAGAAGCATTGTAATATGATTGGCCTAGGAGACAATATACATATAAAATTATTTATTAGTAGTTGACAGCGATGCATGAGAACATTAACGTTTCTTTATGATTGATCACTGTTTTTATTCATTTGTATCTGATCAGAATTTTGTATTAATTAGGACCTCAGCATTATTTAACGTAGAGAAAAAGTATAAATTTTGCTGGGCACTCACTCTTTAGAAGAGACAAAATAACCTTGAAGTGGGACCATAAAGCATCACGATTTACAGGCTACAAGTCTCAGGGGAGGCCCTTATACAGAGTTTCTCACAAGGCAAAAAGCGTTTCTAACACCTCTTCACGTGGTTGATTCATACTTGGTGTTGAATATTATCCTTGGCCTTCTTTGAGCTAAATGTCCCTCCAGTATACCTCCACAAATCGTATACCTCTCTTATCAGAGCAACAATTAAACCTTATTTTATTGGCTTGCATTTCTTGCTAGACTGTAACTTGGAGTGAAACTGTATTTTCCTGACTAATATAGACCCAGATCTAACAAAGTTACCAGAACATAGTAGGCAGTCAACGAATTTTTTTTTTTTTTTTTTTTTTTTGAGACGGAGTCTCGCTCTGTCGCCCAGGCTGGAGTGCGGTGGCGCGATCTCGGCTCACTGCAAGCTCCGCCTCCTGGGTTCACGCCATTCTCCTGCCTCAGCCTCCCGAGTAGCTGGGACTACAGGCGCCCGCCACCACGCCCGGCTAGTCAACGAATATTTATTGAAGTAATGAGAGAGCACTTAGATAGGAGTGATGACTTACAAAAGAGTCAAAAATATCTAGTTTTTAAACTAGATTTCTTTTAAGAAATTTGTCATTTCTTGATAGGCACTCCTAAAGAATCTTAAAAAGGATTGATGTTATGGCCCCTAGGAAATGTATGCCTATTAGAAGCTTAGGCTTCTAGGAAGTAGACATCCAACCTAAATACATTTTCATTATGGTGACAGAGAAAGGCAAATATGCTAGACCCATTTCTATCCAAGCCTGATTCTCAGAGTCTAGCAGTTCATTTTATAGTGTCCATGATACCATGTTTCCTATATTTAGAAATACTTCTAATAACTGAAACCCAGTGTCTAAATTCTCCAGTGTGCAGTGAAGATAGAATTACATTAAAAGTTCATGAGCTTTAAAGTGCCAACTGCAATATAACCCCATTGCAATTGCTTGTAACTGTACCATAACCATGTTTTATGAAGAGACAACCTATAAATAAGTTAGCATTTTGATCATTATTTGGTACATATGAACACTTTATTTTTCCCCTCTATTTTTTAATAGTTAACATATGCCTTGAATAGTAGTTTTTCAGTTATAAATAACTTCTCTTAATATAAGACTAAAAAAGATTTTTAGTCCTTGTGTCTGATTATCCAAGAATTTCATTGTGAATTTTATTTTTAAATTGATTTTCAAGTATAAAAATGAACCTATTAATTTTAAGGAAAAAGGAAACAAGTATAGTAACACACAAAATGTTATATATTATATTTAAATTTTTTAAAGAACAAACACTACTAAAATGGTTGGGATGATTTAATTGATAGGGTATTTTTGTACTGTGGTTATTATTTTTGCTACATAGTGTAACAGTTTTATTATTTCTGCAGAAACACTGAAGCTTTTTTTAAATTTTGAATTATTCGAATACAAAGATCTACAAATAAGAATGTAGAAAAATGTAAAAATATTTTAAAAATCAATTACATACTGAGCCTGCAGCAAATACTATGAGAACTAAACAGCAATGTGAAGATTATTTCTTTCAGAATAACAAAGAACAATTATCTTAATATCTAGAAAAGGAATTTTACAAGAGAAAAATTCAATTTTCCCTCATAAAAAATTATTGGCAAAAAATTCATTTAAAAATTCTTAATTTGATAAGTTATGATATCCTCTCACTCAATAATCAAGCAACTATTTATTAGTAATTCACTATTGTACCTAATACAGGTATAAAACCTGAACAGATGCATCCAGCAGCTGTTTGAGAACTCTGAAAAGTAAGTGGCAAGGAGACTGGGAAGAAAATCAGATACCAAAGTACCACTGAAAGGGCAGTGAGTTTTAACTTTTATTTTACTCTAGCATCTCTTGTCCTGGACTCAATTCAGCAGGAAATCTGGAAATAGAATTTGATTGTAAACAGATAAAGTGCCAGGAGAATTCCTCCAGTTCTGGCTTAAGAAGCTCAAGGAGTGGAAAAGCAATCTCCCAACACTCAGAGAATGCAGGAACTCCATTTTTCTTTCTTGTTCTCCATTCTCTCATGTCCCTGCCCCCAAGCAATCCAACAGTGGCTCAAAGACCATGACTGAGGTAGCATTGGGAGGTACAAGGGCTGAAAACTCTAAGGGAGGAAAACTTTCATTTCCAGTCACAGGAGCTGTAATTAAAGGAAGTAAGGTAATTTTTCCCCACCCTCTTTGAAATGGTTTGGCCCTGTGTCCCCATCCAAATTTCATATTGAATTGTAATCCCCACGTGTCTAGGGAGGGACCTGTAATGCCACAGGTCAAGGGAGGGAGGTGATTGGATCACGGGGATGGTTTCCCCCATGCCGTTCTCATGACAGTCAGTGAGTTCTCAAGAGATCTGATGATTTTATATGTGTTTGGAAGTTCCTCCTTTGGTCTTCTCTCTCACCTGCCACCCTGTAGGACATGCCTGCTTCCCCTTCCACCAGAACTGTAAGTTTCCTGACACCTCCCCAGCCATGCAGATCTGTGAGTCAATTAAACCTCTTTTCTTTATAAATTACCCAGTCTCAGGCAGTTCTTTATAACAGTGAGAACATGTACTAACACACTCTTATTATCTTGTTGCTTTGTACCAGATGTGGAGAGAGTCACAAGAAGTGCGTGTCAGAGTGGAGTAATAAAGATACAGTAAGAGGACTAACGAGGGGAGCCCCAGGAAACAGAAAAGTACAGGAAAGAGTGCAGATACAAAATCTTGAAATCTTGAAATAAAATACAGTTGATATTTGAACAACAAAAGATTGAACTGCATGAGTCCACACAGTGGATATTTTTCAATAAATACAGTCAGCTCTCTGTATTGGCAGATTCCATATCCACAGTCAAACATGAATTGAAAGTACAATATTCATGGAATGTGAAACTTGAGCATACAAAGGCCACATTTTTGTATCTGAGGGTCCCACAGGGCTGACTGTGGAACTTGAGTATGCACAGATTTTGGTATCCACAGGGGGGTCTTAAACAATCCTCTGCAGATAGGGAGGAATGATTATAGAAAATATAAAGAAGAACCAGATGGATATTTTAGAACTAAAAGATGCAATAACAAATTTTAAATCTTACCAGTTGGGCTCAGTAGCAGAATAGAGAGGACAAAAAAAAAAAAACTAATGAAGATAGAACAATAGAAATTATCATCGTCCCCCCTTATGCAAGGTTTTGCTTACCCATGGTCAACTGCAATCTGAAATATTAAATAGAAATACCAGAAGAAACAATACACAACTTTTAAAACGTGTGGTTCTGAGTAGCATGATGAAATCTCACACCATCCCACTTTGTCCCACTCAGGACATGAAATCATCCCTTTCTCAAAGCATATCGACACTGTGTATTCTACGTGTCCATTAGTCTCTTAGTGGCCATATTTGTTGTCACATCAACTGTTGTGGTATAGCAGAGCTTGTATTCAAGTAACCCTTATTTATTTACTATTGTTCCCAAGGTACAAGTAGTAATGCCGGCAATTCGGATATGCAAAAGAGAAGCCATCAGGTGCTTCTTTTAAGTGAAAAGGTTGATAAAAACTTCAGTTGAATTAAATTTGAAAGAGTTTAATTGAGCAATGAATGCTTTACAAATTGGAAAGCATCCCAAGCCAGGGTATGCTCAGAGACTTCAGCATAGCCATGTGGTGGAAGAAGATTTATGAACAGAAAAAAGAAAGTAACCTACAGAAATCGGAAGTGAGGTGCAGAAACAGCTGGATCAGTTACTGTTGGTGTTTGCCTTATTTGAACATGGTTTGAATAGCTGGCTACATTTGATTGGCCAAAGCTCGGTGATTGGCACAAGTATAGGCTATGGTCTGTTACATCTCCACTTGTTATAGTTCACAATGTACAGAGAACCCTTTAGGCTGAACTTAGATTATATAAGGACGCAGCTTTAGGCTAAACTTGATTTAATAAGGTGAAAGTTTTCAATTTAATAAAGAAATGAAATAAATCATATGCCAAGATTACTAAGATTACAGTAAGAATGAATGTTCTATTTGTGAAATTGTAAAGAAGGAAAAGGAAATGTCCACATAGTCTATACAGGGTTTGATACTATCTGGCTTTCAAATATCCATGAGGGGTCTTGGAACGTAACCCCTGAGAATAAGGGGGAACTATGGTATATGATCTGAAAAGCAGGGGAAAAATGATTGAGAAACCTCAGGAACATGTGGTGCGATAATGAAAGAACTAATATTCTGTTATTTTAGTCACAGAGACAAGAAAGAATATGTTAATTTTAAAAACCTTGAAGAAATAAGGGCTGAAAATAACCCAAATGTGAAGAAAAGACACTAAGCTACAGATTCAAAAAATTCAGCAAACCCAAACAGAAAAATAACAACAACAACAAAAAAATCATGCCCAGGGCCATCCTATTCCAACTGCTGAAAACTAAAGACAAAGAAAGTATCATGAAAAAAGCCAAAGAAAAATGATGTATTACTTATAGGGAAACATTATTCTAATGACTGCAGCTGTCTCATTGAGGCCAGAAGGAAGTGAAACAACATTTATAAAGTGCTGAAAGAAAATAATTTCAACCCAGAATTCCATATTCAGAGAAAATGTCTTTTAGGAATTAAGATAAAATATTCTCAGATGGATAATAAACTAAAAAATGTGTTGCCAGCAGATCTGTTCTAAAAGAATCATTAAAGGAACTTCTTCAGACAAAAGGAAAACAATACCCAAAAGATGCCTGTAGCATGGAGAATGAAGGAAGAACAACAGAAATGTTAAGCATCTCAGTAAATATAACAAAGTCTTCTTGTCTTCTGTAGTTGTTTAAAGTGTGTTTGATCTTTTAAAACAAAAATTGTAACATTCTCTCGTGCATTCTTAATGTATGTAGATATAATACATTATGGTAAATATAACTGAAGAGGGAACTATATGGTGAAAAGGTAACTGGCTGTTTTATGCAGGATAAACTTTAAGGAAACAAAAGTAGATGTGGGAACTACAATTATAATGTGGCTGCCTACAGGAAAGTGATCTTTAAAGTCAGAAGCAAGAATTATCAGGAACAGATTTGAAGTGGTGTAAAGTGAAATTCTTAATATAGCAAATACATTATCAGAATCTGACCCATGCTTACCATTACAGCTTCATATCACTCTCCTTTTCCTTGTACTATATATTCTACTTATGCAAATTACCTGCAATTCTCTGTATATTCTATACTTACATGCCTCTATGACTCTTGTATAAGTTGCTTCTTCTCATGAGATTGACCTCCTTCCTTCCTTTCTCCACCTGGCTAATTAAATTCATTCATCAAGATTAGCTCAGGTGTTTCCTCCTGACATAACTTCCCCCAAAGTTAGGTTTCATGATGTTCCTAAGCATCCCACATAGTTTATTACAGTGGCCATGGTGCTTAAAAAGATATACTATCTGTTCATTTGCCTTCATATTTAATTAATAAAGAAATATGTGCTCAATATAAAAATTTCAAACAAGAGAATAAAATACATCTTAAAGAAACAACGAATACAAATTTTACATGGAGTAAACATTTACTTCATGCACCTTTGCCTCCCCAGATAAGTGTGTGTTTATCAAGTTTTTTTTTCTTTTTACTTAAATCCTTTCTCAGATGGAGCTTTTCATTCCAGCGGGTGAAAACAGATTTTATAAAATATACATATAATACGTTGATGCTGATAGTATCTAAGAAGAAAAATTAAACAGGATAATGACGAAAAGAAGGAGTAGGATTTATAATCATTCCACAACAGTGTCCCCTTTGCCACATTCTGCCTTACATATTATAAATTTTGTAATGTGCAAAAACTGGAATAGACTATTTAATTAGAATTTCTCTGATTATTAGTGTGTGCAGATATTTCACAGGTTAACTGACCATGCAACTGTCAGTTTACATGATTATTCCATTCAACAGAACACAAGCTCCTTGAAGCCAATAACTGCAAGTTTCGTATCCCTGGATCCTAGCATAGTACCTAGTATAAAGTAGGATGAATGAATGACAATGTAAGAAACATTATATATGTGTGTGTGCATGGCATGTGCATGTGTGTCTGTATAAAGCAAAAGTTCTCTTAAATCAATGCATCATAAAAACAATTTGAAAATAAATAAACATAGTTAAAATAAATTTAGATTAGTTTAAAAAATGCATTGAATATGAACTCTAGTACTTCTCCTATTTAGTTGTACCTTGGTACCATTATTAGAATGATCTTAACTAATGTGTTAAATTAAATGCCCAAAGGTAAAATTACTTTTATGAATAATGTTTAATGATCCAGCAGAACAAAATCAAACCTAGATTTTAGGATAATTTTCAAAACATATTTTTAAAACTTAGTATTTTAAAGTCACTGTTGAATAAATGCGTGTTCTGAAATTTGGTAAATTTATTATAAATTCCTGGAACTGGAAGAATCTTAGACATCTACTTCAACTTCCTCATTTTACAAATGAGAAAATTAAGAACCAGGGGAGGGATTTGCCAAGGTCTCATAGTTAATTAATGGCAAAGCCAAGATTAGAATCAATATTCCTTGACTCCTTCCTAGAGCAGTGCTCGTTCTAGCACACTACAAAGCCTTTCATAGTTACAGTAAATTCTGAACTTATGAATGGATTGTACTTTAAATATTCATTTATGAATCATTTGTGGCTAGAACTGGGAATTCATTTTCCCCTGGAAATAATTCTTAAAATTTGACTGAGTTTCTAATATAATACCCACATAAACGTCCTGTAAGGAACTAATAGTTTTTAATTCAACAGCCTGCACAATGGGGAAGAATTAAAGTTAAAGGGAAGGCTAGTTTTATGTGAAAGTCCTTACACCCCATAGATGAAGCTTCATGAACACATGTTACTGATGATTCTTGCAGTTGAAAAATGCAGGATGACTTTCTAACCAGGTATTACTGTGATTCTAGAACACTTTCCCACCTTTAATACCCAACTTCGTAAGGATTAGATTTGGGGATATTTTTCCTTTGTACTTAGAATATCTGCCAGATGTCTTGTAGTTGCCAGCCATCCTCAGCTGCGTGCCTGCCTGACTCCAAAACTTTTCTGTAGGAGCTGGCAAGACTTGCATTAAATATGACAGTTTCAACATACTTGTTGGCTTAAGTCCAACCAACACCGACTACCCAGGGTAACTAAATGTTCTTATTATCTTAAATAATCTAGGCCTACCCCAGATATGGCAGCAGTGTGACTATCTCCCTAAACTCATAGGAAGTATATAAAAGAGATGAAAAACCTAAGAAAAATCTGGGTATTATAAGGGAAACGGATGCTGAGTGATCAATCAATAAATGTCCGCTACAGCAGGAGAGAATGTTCCTTGTTTTATGAATTTTCTTCTAGACACAGTGTCATTTCCAGATTTCACGGCAGTCTTTCCTCAACACAAAATTCACAAACTACCTCCTCCTCTACAAATCTCCTTCTACCAGTCATTTTCATGCCCTGAGTTTGTCAGATTTCCCATGTATACAATATAGTTACAAAGCAGCCAGCCAAATCATTTTTCTGCTTTATGAATGAACATAAACATAATGCATATATTCATATCTGTGTCTTAGACCTGTATAATTGTACAGCTAAAAATCAATTGATTTTAATAAATCAATCTTATTGAAAAACATAAAAATTACATTAAACAAGGGCAAATCCAGACAATTGATGGTTGTATATTAAATTAGCATTTTTCATGTATATTAACTGAAATTCATTAATGAAATTTGCTCCCTGCAGACAAGCTCTGACTAAGCAAAGTTAAAAGAGAATAAAAAGTTGGCATTAGAGTTTAAAGAAAAGTAGAAGACTATAAAATTACATATGATATGAAGACTAGAATTTCCTACAGCCACATCCCTTACTTCCATCTCTCTGCAGAAAAGACAAAAGATAAAGAAAGAAAAGCAAAAAGCAGACAGAATGAAGGAAGATGTAAGAGGAAACTACTGCATGTGAATGATTGTAATGGAAAAGCTGAAACTCTGTATTAACCATGGAATATAATTTACAAAATGGCATTACTTTTATTATCATGCACTAAACACATACACACAAATTAGAATTATTCAGAGAGAAGAAATCCAAGGGAAGCTAAAAATAATAATATTCACGTATAGTAAAACCCAAGCAAAACAAAATTAGGAAGTGCTTAATTAAAAACTTTTTCACATAATTTTTAATACACATATTAAACATTAACAGGACATCAAGGGAAGTGATTTATTTTAGGAGGGTTTTCAACAATTATGTTGAAACCAATAGTATTTTGATTAAACAGAAAATTCTGATTACTATACCTCATACATACTTAAGTATTATTTCAATCTGAATTTCAAATATATACATGTATGATATATAGAAGTAGATATATGGATATATAGTTAGGATGCTTAAACAGTCTTTTCACAAAGAATAAACTCTAAAATGCAGTATTTACATTTGGAAAGTCTAAGATATTGGTATTCATCTTTTAAAACCAGTTTGAGTTCCCTATCTCTGAAGACTTCTAAATGGGGTATGAGTTAAAAGTAGTCAAGCTTAAGTGAGTACATTGATATGCTACTACAGATAACTCCAAAGACAGTCCACCAAAGATCTAATACGCAAAAAGCTCAGCCTGGTGCTTTGGATTCATTTCTATCTATTCTTACAGTTGCTAGTCAGACCCCAACAGTCAAAATGGCGAAGCATATTGAGAACAAGTATGCTTTTCAGGAGGCCTTGGACAATCTAGGAGACAAACCTATAGTAGTTGATTTCTCAGCCACGTGTTGCAAGCTTTACAAAATAATCGAGCCTTTCATTCCCTCTCTGCAAAGTATTCCAAGATGGTGCTGCTTGGAGTAGACATGGAAGACTGTCAGGAAGTTGCTTCAGAGTGTGAAGTTAAATGCATGCCAATTTTTGAGTTTTTTTTTAAAGGACAAAAGGTGTGTAAATTTTCTAATAAGAAAAAGCTCGAAGTCACTATTAACAAATTAACCTAGTTATGTTTTCTATTTCTTTTTTTTTTTTAGACAGGGTCTCACTCTCACCCAGGCTGAAGTACACTGGTGCAACCATGGCTTACTGCAGCCTCCACCTCCTGGACTCAGGTGATACTCCCACCTCAGCCTCCCAGGTAACTGGAACTACAGGCATGTGTCACCACACCTGGCTAATTTTTTGTATTTTTTGGAGCAGTGGGGTTTCTCCATGTTGCCCAGACTAGTCTCAAACTCCTGGGTTCAAGCAATCTGCCTGCCTTGGCCTCCCAAAGTGCTGGAATTACTTTGTGGTGTGAGCCACTGCACCCAACCCTAATCATGTTTTCTGAAAACATAACCAGACATTAGCTACTTAAAACTTGTAATGTTTTATTTATAGGAAGAGTGAACTATGGAGCTCCAGCTGCCTTCTGATTATGAATGAGAATAAAATATTAATTCTACTTCTAAGAAAATAATATGCAATTATGTGAAAGCATTCATATAAACCACAGGGAGAAAAGTGACAAGTAATTTTCTGTGTTGTCCCATATATGAGTGAGGTTTCTTAGACTCATCATTTATCATCATTGCATTGCAATTTTTATTATCATAGCTATCCTTAACCAGCCCAAATATAAATTTCTGCTTCTCCTTCTAGTTTTCACTAAACATTTCCATGAAGTCTTTCTAGTCTCTCCTGAACAGATATGGGTCCTTCTTTTTACTGTGTTCCCATAGCATTTTGAACACATCTCCATTATCACAGTTAAATAATTGCAGTTCAGTGCTTGTTTGCATGACCATTTCCAAAGTAGGTTGTAATTTCCTAGAGAGAAATATTATATTATTTTGCCAAAGTAACCTACTTTGGGGAGTTCAATATATACTTGTCAAATAAATGAATAATTGAAACTCTGTGCCAAAGAGTAATTTCTTCAATAAATTATATAATATAGGTAGGAGTTGAGACACAAGACAGTTTTTCTGACACATTTTCCATTCCCACACTCTCTCTGTTACAATAGAAAAGGCCTATCACTGCCTCCTTAATACAAAAAAGGAAGTATTTCCTGCTCCTTTAAAGGCCAGTCTCTCCACTTCTACTCTATTCTCAGTTTCTCATAGAGTTTGCATTATCTGTCTGTACATTATCAGTTATTCTCTTAAGCTTAATTATTCCCATCTTTAAATAATAACTATCACAGTTTTCATAAGTAATGTATGTAAACTATTTTAAAAATTAACTAATTAGGTAAATATAATGGAATAAATGCTTATAAGTAAACATGTCAAATAATTTAGAATCTAAAGTTATATTAAATTACATAACAGATATTAATTAAATGTCTGGGTTATTTCCCATCTAAAAAATTATAAGAAAACATTTTTCTCAAAAAAAGTGTTCTTAAAGGAAAATGATTTTTGTCTTATTCAAGGTTATGTAAAGGTTATTTATAAAACAGGGCAAAAGGTACCAGTAAATAAGAGACATATAAGGAAACTTATAACTATAAAGAGCTACTTTGGGTAAGAAAAATTGAAGGGGGAATAATTTTATATGAAAAAAATCTTATATAGTAAACTTTTGTCCTAAAATAAAATGAATAGGATGTTAAGGATAAAATGAAAAACCTAAGCAAGTCATAAATGGTATGTGTAAGTCAATAAAATTTGTAAAAAGAGGCTTTATGGAAAAAAAACTTTATGTGATCAAGTTGGCTATAATTAAAAGAAAATTAGTTATAATAGTCTTTCTAGAGATTGGTCTTTGATATTTAAAATACACTAATACACTAAATAATTGGTTAGAACTACAAAATTTTCTTAATGTATTATCTCTTAATAAAATTACAAGAGGGCTGGACATGGTGGCTCACACCTGTAATCCCAGCACTGTGAGAGCCCAAGATGGGAGATCACTTGAGCCCAGGGGTTCAAGACCAGCCTGGGCAACACAGTGAAACCCATTTCTACAAAAAAAAAAAAAATAGAAAAAATTATCCAGCATGGTGGCATGCACCTGCAGTCCCAGCTACTCTGAAGGCTGAGGTGGGAAGATCTCTAGAGCCCAGGAGATCAAGGCTGCAGTGAGCCATGATCACACCACTGCAACACAGCCCAGGCAACAGAGTGAGACCCTATCTCAAACAACAAAACAAAAAATCATTAGAAGAAATTTTAATTTATTTTTAACCCAGAAGTTCAACTTTTATTGCATCTTGCTGTTTTGAGCTTTCTTTCCTTTTTGAGAAGAGCTGAAGTAATAACTCTCAACTTTTTAACCAGCTCCTATAACGTTTTCCTCAGGTTCTAACTATTGTTGTAGCCTGATGCTAAAAATGTTTTATCTGAAATGTCTAAAGCAAATGTTTTCTTCCAATATAACATCCTGTGCATTGGCTTTAAATTGTTCTATTAAACTAAAACTTTTCACTTATGATCCAGAATACATTCTTCCTATGTCTAACTAATTCAAATACCATTTTCTTTAGTTTCGACTTGCAGGTTATCTAAGTGGACTTCCCATAGGGGAAAGGAATCACAGTGCAGAAGATTTTTTGGGGGGGGGGATTGTTTGTTTTTGTTTTTTTGCCTTTTGGTACCTGGACTAACAAACAGATTTTACATTTTATCAAAATTATTACTATTTAATTATTATTAAGTTTTATTATTATTTTTAATAACTTAATTATTATTAAGTTTATTATTGATTTGCTTAGGAAAACTGAGGTTTTTAAAAACTTTTTAAAATTAAGTTTATTACATCCATGTAACTTTCTGTATTACTTTTATTTATTTTTTAACCTTAATTTAAAATTTAAAAATGCTTTATTACTGAAAAATGCTAGCAGTTATCTGAGCCTTCAGTGAGTCATAATCTTTTTGCCAGTGGAGTGTCTTGCCTGGATGTTGATGGCTGCTGACTAATCAAATTTGTGATTGCTGAAGGTTGGGGTGGCTGCGGTAATTTCTTTTTCTTTTAACTTTTGTTTTAGGTTCAGGGGTACATGTGCAAGTTTGGTATAAATTTGTGTCACAGCGGTTTGTTGTACAGTTTATTTAATCACCCAGGTACTAAGCCTCATACCCAATAGTTATATTTTCTAATCCTCTCCCTCCTCCCACCCTTCACCCTCAAGTAGGCCCCAGTGTCTGTTATTCCCTTCTTTCTGTCACTGAGTTCTCATCATTTAGCTACCACTTATAAGGGAGAACATGCAGTATTTCTGTAATTCTTTTAAAGTCCTTATGCTATTAAGTTACAGGGCTTCGATTCTTGGGTCTAAAAAGGACATCAAGTCCTGCTAAATCTTAAACAAGGGCAGTAGTTAAAGCATCATCTTCAGACTTGGGGGAAGATGATAATCAAAACAAACTGTGTTCATGAGACACAGGGCCAAGAATTAAAAGTATTCCACCCTTCTAGGCCTAGAGACTATTGTGGAAGAGGTAGGCACATGAAATCATAAGGGCCAATTTTGAGAGATAAAATTAATTCAGACTCTTTATAAATTAAATGTTAATGTTGAAGACAAACTGATACAAGACCAGCATCAGGGCCTCTGTGTCAGATTAACAAGGTTTTCTTGGAGCATTAAACTGCCTTTTAAAAAACTTATAAATGGTTACAAAAATGTTTGATGGAAATTATGTCTTATGGTCAAGATTACTAAAATTTTATAGATGTTTATAAGATTTGAGAGACAGATTTAATTGGCCTCATGCTGTCTTTGTTAGGGCTTATTGTTTTGGAAATTAAGTCTCCTCTATCAATGAGTAAAGGTTTTTTGCCTTTTCAAATTTTAAGTTATCATTTTGGGTAAATAAATGACTTATAGTGACTTGGAATTCTATTTTGTAATATCAAGTGTTTTAAACTTTGATATTTGACAAACTTTCCATAATCAAATTCTAAATTATGTTTTTTTGACCTAATTAACCCTTTGAGATATTAGGTCCCCCAAAGACCAAAAGAGACATATTCAGCTTATTTGATACATTAAATTCATATAGGAAGCATTGTCAAATATAAAATGATGTGTAACTTTCTTTCTTTAAGTTATAATCATATAAATGTTATTAGTATGCATTACAAAATCATATAAAATTTCTATATTCTGATATGTCTCAGTATATATTGTCAGTAATAATTATAATTGTTATGTTAAATTGCTGTATACCACAGAGGTGACCAGATTTTCTTGTCAATTGTGTTTTTAACTGTGGCTGTTCTAAGACTTTTGTCATCCAAAGACAATTGTTGTCTTGTTTTAATCCTCTTCAAAAGGCAGTTTATAATCAGCTATAGGACTCTTGGACTGTCTGATAACTTTGAAAATTGGGCCATTGAAGTAGAAAAAACAAAACAGATAAGACAATTTCCAGGACTCTCATAGAAAGCTAATATATTCCAAAGGATTCCTGACATGGACTAAACTAATAAAAGGCTGAAATAATCTTTTAATGATTTTTTTTTTTTTTTGCTTAAAATGTTGCTGATCCTTTTCATTTTGTTTTTCAGAGTCAAGAAAACTTTTGTTTTCTTTTGAGCTATTTACAGCTTTTAGAAAGTGAGTAAATATACTCCTGTAAGAAAAATTTGGAGCATATTTCTTTCTCTCTATCTGATTTCTCCAGAATTTGGAAACTATTTGTGAATATTCTTAACTTATGGCAATATAGTTTTTGCATAAGTGCAATAAGAATCTGTTTTCTTTAGTACAGGACCCAATTGGAGACACTGGTTATTTTACCAAGGCTTTGACTGGAATGGCATATTTTCAAATATAAACAGACTGCTTTGAATAATCAAAGGTGACTTATAGAGTGAATAGGAGCCCCTTGAGAAAACTGGCCTCATACCTTGTCTACACAGTCCCTGTACAGGGTTCCTGACCTGCAGTAAGCAAAGAATGTCACTTTCTGACAGGCTCAGGAACCTCAAGTTATCTTGTCACCTTGAGAGGAGAGCAATTTACCCAACTCATACAAGTATTTGCAAGCACAGATAAATCTGTGGCTGGGCTCAATGCTTTGAAAAATCTAATATGAGATTCCTTATGGAACAAACTTCCATCAAAGCCAATTTAAAAAAAGCTTATGTGGCAAATAATTTATTCTTGTTGTACTTTATGCAAATAATCAGGCCAAGTATAAGACTAAAACTTATTTTGCAATAAATTGGTCCTACTATGATTTTGTCTCTAATAAAGTTGGGGAATTAGAAAAAGAAAAATCATGTTTCAAAATAAACTATAGTACACCTGTTACCAGGTTCTGGCCTTGCCTAATGTTTTTACATTTTTATTATTTTCTATAAATTGGACAGAATTCTAAAGTTTTTCCTGGCTGCAACTTCCCAAAATAATGCCTTACATTTTTTCCTTCTTTCTTTTCCTTTTTTCGTCATTTTTCCTGATTTGAAATCACTGAACATTAAACTGAGAAAACTGGAACTAGACAACTTAAACTTCAGAAGAAAATAACAGCAACATATATATATATATATATATGTACACACACACACACTTACATATATGTGTGTATATATAGATATATGTGTGTGTATATATATAATATATATATAATATACCATTTCATACCTTCCTACTGATGTATGGACTTTAGAATAATATGGCCTTTATGGGTTTTCCAGGATTGCTCTCCCTTTTTTTGTTCATTTGTAGTTTTAGTTCTCTTTTCCTCCCCCTATTTTTTTTCTTTGTAGGAGGTGAGACTGCACAACCTGTTAATAATGAGCTTTTCTAACAACATGAGACCTTTCTAGGAATAAACCATCCTAGCCATGAGAGATGAGACAAAACTCAAGACCACAGACTCATTTTCTTCTAAAATGTTTTCTCTGACGATTTTAAAAAGAAAAGGGGAGAGAATTTCGAAAGAAAAAAAAAACCTGGGAGCCCAACTCACTATGCCAAAAGGAAAAAAATTACCTGAAAGCTGAATCATGCAAGAAGCTGCCTTTCCTTCTGTTCCTAAGCAAATATCTATGGATAAAAGGTTAAAAATCTTCACAGGAGGCCGGGCGTGGTGGCTCATGCCTGTAATCCCAGCACTTTGGGAAGTGGAGGCGGGCGGATCACCTGAAGTCAGGAGTTCGAGACCAGCCTGGCCAACATGGTGAAACCCCGTCTCCACTGAAAACACAAAAATTAGCCAGGCATGGTGGCAGGCGCCTGTAATCCCAGCTGCTCGGGAGGCTGAGGCAGGGGCATCACTTGAACCCAGGAGGTGGAGGTTGCAGTGAGCCGAGATCGCACCATTGTACTCCAGCCTGGGTGACAAGAGCAAGACTTTGTCTCAAAAAAAAGAAAAAAAAAGTCTTCACAGGAAGTTACTATGTTCACCTTATCTTATGTAAAGTACCAATATACTGAGCTTGAGGTGAATACATAATTGACTATTCCCCTACCTGTTCCTTTTCTCTTGCAACATATGAGTTCAGTAATGTGACCATACCCTCCCTCTTTCCCCTCCAGCCTGCTTTTCCCCTGAAACCTTCAAAATCACCTATGGAGAAAGTACAGACCTGTCTCATGGGCATGTCCTCAACCTTGGCAAAATAAACTTTGAAAGTGATTGAAACCTGCCTCAGATACCTTTTGGTTTACACCCAAATGATTTTTTTTTTCCTGTAAATCATCCTATTACCTACAAATACAGCACAGAATTATATAGGATATGGCAACATGACTACAAGTACCTGTCACTGTCCTCCCAGTTTTTCTCGGTAGATGTGGATGGTCCATTTCATACTACAGTCTTTACCAGAATCTTTGGAGAACTTAGGGACTTCCATCTACTTTGTACTAGGTGGGATATCAGTGGTCTCTGAAGGTAAAACTCCTCACAAACACTCAAAGGTCTCAAGATCACTTAGCTGTCAAACATCTACATTTCTTAGGAAGAGAGCACTTTATTGTGAGCAATTATATTAGGCCATTCTTGCATTACTATAAAGAAATACCTGAGACTGGGTAATTTATAAAGAAAAGAGTTTAAATTGGCTCATGATTTTGCAGGCATTATAGGAAACATGGAACTGGGCATCTGCTTGGCTTCTGATGAGGCCTCAGGAAGTTTACAAGCACGGTAGAAGGCTAAGGGGGAGCAGGCATGTCATATGTCCAGAGCAGGAGCAAGTGAGAGAGAGTGGGCAGTTCCATACACTTTTAAATGACGATATCTCCTGTGAACTCAGAGAGAGAGGTCACTTATTACCAAAGAGGATGGCCTAAGCCATTCATGAGGAATCTGCTCCATGATCCAAACACATCCCACCAGGACCCACCTCCAGCATTAGGAATTACAATTAAACATGAGATTTGGGAAAGGGCAAATATCCAAACTATATCAGCAATCCTGAAAAATCTCTCAAATACAATTATATAGTTGCTCTGACATCTATATAGAGTGTTGTAACGTACTGGAACGATATAGAAGCTTACCTAGGAGCTCAATGGCATCTGTGCCCTTGAGAAAAGTCATTGTCATTAGCATTCTTGAAAACGTGTCTTTTACTGGAGATCTTTGGAGGGTAGATGAAAGAAATCTAAACAAACTGACTTGTTTAATAAAAAATTGTTATTGTCCCACTTAATAAAATTTCAGGAGTCTAAGTGAACCGCAGAAAGACTAAAATTAGCACTCTCTAGCTCTCCTTTCTGCTTCTCTTTGGTCATCAGTGCATTTCACCTGACTAGAGAGTCTCCATTCAGGTGTAACTATAACCACACTGGCTCCTGGCTCATAGCCTCTCATCTTAGTCACCAGAAAGAGAAGGCTTTTCCCTCTTAATCCAGTTTTTAAAAATCTTACTGACTCAGCTTGGGTCATGTGACTACCTCATTGGAATTGGGTGAGCAGAACTGTGACTCAGTTGGAGCAAGTGTTCACTCCTAGATCCCTGAGACAAGAAAGAAAAGTTCTCTCAGAATACATTTTAGAGCTAGAAAGGGCCAGACGCAGTGGCTCACACCTGTAATCCCAGCACTTTGGGAGGCCATAGGTGGAAGGATCACTTGAGGTCAGGAGTTTGAGACCAGCCTGACCAAATTTTTAGTAGTGAACCCCGTCTCTACTAAAAATACAAAAATTAGCCAGGCATGGTGCCACACACCTGTAGTCCCAGCTACTCAGGAGGCTGAGACAGGAGAATCACTTGAACCTGGGAGGTGGAGGTTGTAGTGAGCCAAGATCGTACCACTGCACTATAGCCTGAATAACAGAGCAAGACTCTGTCTCAAAAAAAAAAAAAAAAAAAAAAAAAAAAGCTAGAGAAGTATTTTCCCAAAAGAGGAGGTATACTTTTCCCAAAGGAAATGAGAGCTGATTGCCAGATAAGACAATACATGTCAACTGTACTTCTAATCCTAAACTACACCAGCTGTCTGAATACTTGAGGATGCAGGATTTGGGGAATGATGGTTGAAAAATAAAAAGTCATTATCTGGGAAATACTTACATGGACATAACTGATCTTCACTGAGGCTTATTTCAGTTACTGACGTTAAATTTTAAAAAAAAGCCTTGTATAAGAAAACATAAATTTAAATTAAAAGCAATGCAAACAATAAAATAATCAGCAGTTCAAAGAAGAGGGTCATTCTGAGCATTTTACTGTGAGCTAGTTTAAGACAAAAGGGAAAAATCATTAAAGTCTTATTCATAATTCATATCCCCAAGCCTAAAGCAAGAGCAGGCAATACAGAAATAAATAATAATGAGAGAATAGAAAAGTCTTCCTGGAGATGAATGAAAAACTGAGCATAAAAGAAAATTAAATAGAAGCTCAGCTAGAAGAATTCTCTCAGAATTTGAAGAAAAAAATAATAAAAGGAAAATTATAGAAGGAAGGACATCAGAAAAATAAGATAGATCCAGAAGATCGAATAATAATAGTTTCAGAAGCAGGCAGGACAAGAGCCAGGAGCAATTTAAAATAAAAAAATTAAAAAAAATTTCAGACCAGACCAAATATTAGACAAAATTCATGAAATAAGACTCATAACTAGACATAGCATGGTGCAATGGCTAACTTCAAGGATAAATAAATTTTACAGACTTTCAGGAATATTTTATTAAAGGTTACCTAGAAAGGAAAGACAATTAGATTATATTCCCTATATATAAACTTTCCTTTTTGTGATAAGAAAAAATTCATCCTTTCACCAAATATTTATTAAATTCCTACTATGTGCTGTTTAGGGGCTGGAGATAGAGCACTAATCAAACTGGATAAAGTCTTGGCCATGGAACTTATTTTCTAATGGGAATATATGAATTCCATGGGCAGAATGAGGAAAGCCTACTAGAATAGATAATTTCTGTCTAGGCGGAAAAAATTTGTCTCACTATATATAATACAGGGTACATGCAATTCATTTTCTTTTTTAAAAATTTTTTTATTTCCATAGGTTATTGGAGAACAGGTGGTGTTTGTATATGAGTAAGTTCTTTAGTGGTGATTTGTGAGATTTTGGTGCACTCATCACCTGAGCAGTGTGCACTGCATCCTATTTGTAGTCTTTTACCCCTCACTCCCTTCCCACCCTTTCCCCTGAGTCTCCAAAGTCCATTGTGTCATTTTTATGCCTTTGCATCCTCATAGCTTAGCTCCCACTTATGAATGAGAATATAAAATGTTTGGTTTTCCATTCCTGAGTTACCTCACTTAGAATAAGTCTCCAATTTCATCCAGGTCATTGCAAATGCCATTGATTCATTCCTTTTTATGGCTGAGTAGTATTCCATCATATATGTATGCCAAAATTTCTTTACCTACTTGTTGATTGATGGGCATTTAGATTGGTTCCACATTTTTGCAATTTCAAGTTGTGCTGCTATAAACATGTGTGTGCAAGTATCTTTTTCATATAATGACTTCTTTTCCTCTGAGTAGATATTCAATAGTGGGATTACAAAATCAAATGGTAGTTCTAATTTTAGTTCTTTAGGGAATATCCACACTGTTTTCCATAGTGATTGTACTAGTTTACCTTCCCACCAGCAGTGTAGAAGTGTTCCCTATTCTTTACATCCACACCAACATCTATTTTTTTTTATTTTTTTATTATGGCCATTCTTGCAGGAGTAAGGTAGCATCACATTCTGGTTCTGATTTGCATTTCTCTGATCATTAGTGATGTCGAGCATTTTTTCATGTTTGTTGGCCATTTGTATATCTTGTTTTGAGAACTGATTATTCATGTCCTTAGCCCATTTTTCGATGAGATTGTTTATTTTTTCTTGCCAATTTGTTTGAGTTCATTGTAGATTCTGGATATTAGTCCTTTGTCACATGTATAAATTGTGAAGATTTTCTCCTACTCTGTCAGTTGTCTATTTACTCTACTGACTGTTCCTTTTGCTGTGCAAAAGCTCTTTAGTTTAATTAAATGCCAGCTATTTATCTTTGTATTTATTGAGTTTGCTTTTGGGTTCTTGGTCATGAAATCCTTGCCTAAGCTAATGTATAGAAAGGTTTTCCAATGTTATCTTTTAAAATGTTTATAGTTTCAGGTCTTAGATTTAAGTCCTTGATCCATCTTGAGTTGATTTTTGTATAAGGTGAGAGATGAGGATTCAGTTTCATTCTCCTACATGTGGCTTGCCAATTATCCCAGCACCATTTGTTGAATAGGGTGTTCTTTCCCTACTTTATGTTTTTGTTTGCTTTGTCAAAAATCAGTTGGCTGTAAGTATTTGGGCTTATTTCTGCATTCTCTATTCTGCTCCATTGGTCTCTGTGACTATTTTTACACCAGTACCATGCTGTTTTGGTGACTATGGCTTTACAGTATAGTTTGAAATCAGGTAATGTGATGCCTTCAGATTTATTCTTTTTGCTTAGTCTTGCTTTGGCTATGTGGAATGTTCTTTGGTTCCATATGAATGTTAGGATTCTTTTTTCTAGTTCTGTGAAGAACAATGGTGGTATTTTTATGGGAATTTCATTGAATTTGTAGATTGCTTTTGTCAGTATGGTCATTTTTACAATATTGATTCTACCCATCCATGAGCATGGGATGTGTTTCCATTTGTTTGTGTCATCCATGGTTTCTTTCAGCCATGTTTTGTAGTTTTCCTTGTGGAGATCTTTCTTCTCCTTGGTGAGATATATTTCTAAGTTTTTTGTTGTTATTATTTGTTTTTATTTTGTGCAGCTACTGTAAAAGGGGTTGAGCTCTTCATTTGATTCTCAGCTTGGTCACTGTTGGTGTATAGAAGAGCTACTGATCCGTGAACATTAATTTTGTATCCAGAAACTTTGCTGAATTATTTTATCAGTTCTAGGAGCTTTCTGGAAGAGTCTTTAGGATTTTCTAGGTAAACAATCATATCACCAGCAAAAAGTGGCAGTTTGACTTCCTCTTTGCTGATTTGGATGTCCTTTATTCCTTTCTCTTGTCTGATTGCTCTGGCTAGGACTTCCAGTACTATGTTGAAGAGAAGTGGTGAGAGCGGGCATCCTTGTCTTATTCCAGTTCTCAGAGGGAATGCTTTCAACTTTTCCCCATTCAGTATCATGTTGGCTATGGGTTTGTCATAGATGACTTTTATTATATTGAGGTATGTCCCTTGTATGCCAATTTTGCTGACAGTTTAATCGTAAAGCAATGCTGGATTTTGTCAAATGCTTTTTCTGCATCCATTGAGATGATCATGTGATTTTTGTTTTTAATTCTGTTTATGTGGTGTATCACATTTACTGACTTGTGTATGTTAAAACATCCCTGTATCCCTGGCATGAAACCCACTTGATCATGGAAAATCATCTTTTGATATGCCATTGGATTTGGTTAGCTAGCATTTTGTTAAGGATTTTTGCATCTATGTTCATCAGGGATACTGGTCTGTAGTTTTCTTTTTGGTTACCTCATTTCCTGGTTTTGGTATTAGGGTGATACTGGCTTCATAGAATTTGGGATGATTCCCTCTTCCTCTATCTTGTGGAATACTGTCAATGGGATCAGTACCAATTCTTCTTTGAATGTCTGGTAGAATTCTGCTATGAATCCATCTGGTCCTGGAGTTTTTTTATTGGTAATTTTTTAATTACCATTTCAATCTCACTGCTTATTACTGGTCTGTTCAGGGTATCTAATTCTTCCTGATTTAAGCTAGGAGGATTGTATCATTCCAGGAATTTATCCATCTCCTCTATTTGAGCTTATTTGAATTTTCTCTCTTCTTTTCTTGGTTAATCTTGCTAATGGTCTATCAACTGTATTTATCTTTTCAAAGAATCAGCTTTTATTTCATTTATCTTCTTTTTTTTGTTTCAATTTCATTTAGTTCTGATCTGATCTTGCTTATTTCCTTTCTCTGCTGGGTTTGGGTTTGGTTTGTTCTTATTTCCGTAGTTCCTTGAGGTGTGACCTTAGACTGTCTGTTTGTGCTCTTTCAGACTTTTTAATGTAGGTGTTTAGGAAGATAAATTTTCCTCTTAGCACTGCCTTTTCTGTATCTCAGAGGTTTTGACAGGTTGTGTCACTATTATTGTTCAGTTCAAAGAAATTTTTAATTTTCATCTTGATTTCATTGTTGACCCAATAAAGGATGCAGGAGCAGTTTATTTAATTTCCATGTATTTACATGGTTTCGAAGGTTCCTTTTGGAGTTGATTTCCAGTTTTATTCCACTGTGGTCTGAGAGAGTGCTTTATATAATTTTAATTTTCTTAAATTTATTGAGGCTCATTTTGTAGCCTATCATATGGTCTATCTTGGAGAAAGTTCCATACGCTGATGAATAGAATGTATATCCTGTGGTTGTTGGGTAGAATGCCTTTTGTTAAGTCCATTTGTCCCAGGGTATAGTTTAAATCCATTGTTTCTTTGTTGACTTTCTGTCTTGATAACCTGTCTAGTGCTGTCAGAGGAGTATTGAAGTCCCCCACTATTATTGTGTTGCTTTCTATCTCATTTCTTAGGTCTAGCAGTAATTGTTTTATAAATTTGGGGGCTCCAGTGTTAGGTGCATATATATTTAGGATTCTGATAATTTCTTGTTGGACAAGGCCTTTTATCATGATATAATGTCCCTCTTCATGTTTTTTAACTGCTGTTGCTTTAAAGTTTATTTTGACTGATGTAAGAATAGCTACTCCTGCTCATGTTTTGTGTCCATTTGCATGGAATGACTTTTTCCACCCCTTTACCTTAAGTTTATGTGAGTCCTTATGTGTTAGGTTAGTCTCCTGAAGGCAGCAAGTAGTTGGTTGGTGAATTCTTATCCATTCTGCAATTCCGTATTTTTTCAGTGGAGCATTTAGGCCATTTACATTCGACATTAGTATTGAGATGTGAGGTTCCATTCCATTCATCATGCTATTTGTTGCCTGTATACCTTAGTTTTCTGGGTTTTTTTTTCAATTGTATTTTTGTTTTATAGGTCCTGTGAGATTTATGCTTTAAACAGGTTCTGTTTTGATGTGTTTCCAGGATTTGTTTCAAGGTTTAGAGGTCTTTTTAGCAGTTCTTATAGTGCTAGCTTGGTAGTGACAAATTCTCTCAGCATTTGATTGTCTGAAAAAGACTGTATCTTTCCTTCATTTATGAAGCTTAGTTTCACTGGATACAAAATTCTTGGCTGATAATTGTTTTGTTTGAGAAGGCCGAATATAGGACCCCAATTGTTTGAGGAGGCCGAATATAGGGCCCCAATCCCTTCTAGCTTATAGGGTTTCTGCTGAGAAATCTGCTGTTAATCCAATAGGTTTTTCTTTACAGGTTACCTGGTCTTTTGTCTCACAGCTCTTAAGATTCTTTCTTTCATCTTAACTTTAGATAATCTGATGATAATGTGACTAGGTGATGATCATTTTGTGATGAATTTCCCAGGTGTTCTTTGAGTTTCCTGTATTTGGATGTCTAGGTCTCTAGCAAGGCCAGGGAAGTTTCCCTCGATTATTCCCCCAAATATGTTTTCCAAACGTTTAGATTTCTCTTCTTCCTCAGAAATGCCAATTATTCTTAGATTTGGTTATTTAACATAATCCCAGACTTCTTGGAGGCTTTGTTCATACTTTCTTATCTTTTTTTTTTTTTTGTCTTAGTCGGATTGGGTTAATTCAAAAACCTTGTCTTTGAGCTCTGAAGTTCTTTCATCTGCTTGATCAATTCTATTGCTGAGACTTTCCAGAGTATTTTGCATTTCTATAAGTTCGTCCATGGTTTCCTGAAGTTTTTATTGTTTTTTAATTATGCTATCTATCTCATTGAAAATTTGTCCCCTCATTTCTTGTATCATTTTTTGGATTTCCTTAAATTGTGCTTTGCCTTTCTCTGGATGGCCCTGATTAACTTAATAATGAACCTTCTGAACTCTTTTTTAGGTTAATCAGGGATTTCTTCTTGTTTTGGATCCATTGCTGGTGAGCTAGTGTGATTTTTGGGGGGTGTTAAAGAACCTTGTTTTGTCATATTACCAGAGTTGGTTTTCTGATTCCTTCTCATTTGGGTAGGCTCTGTCATAGGGAAGGCCTAGGGCTCAAGGCTGTGGTTCAGATTCTTTTGTCCCATGGAGTGTTCCCTTAATGTAGTGCTTTCCCCCTTTTCCTAGGGATGTGGCTTCCTAAGAGCCAAGATGTAATGATTGTTATCTCCTCTGGATCTAGCCACCCAGCAAGTCTACCAGGCTCTGGACTGGTACTGGGGGTTGTCTGCACAGAGTCATGTGATGTGAACTGTCTGTGGGTCTCTCAGTCATGGATACCAGCCGACACAGTATTTGGGGTGTCTTCCAGGTCCTGCAGGAGCAATCCACTTCCTTCAGATGGTCTATCAATTCTCTCAGCTTTCCTGATTTATTCCTGCAGTCATTCTGGAGCAAAAGTTCACAGTGCAAGCCTCCACATTCTGCTCTTTCCATCCAAGTGGGAGCTGCAATCTAGTCCTGCCTCCCATCCACCATTATCTCTCCAGCTACCTGAATTAAGTTCTGTGTGGCTTGGGACGCCTCACGATCATGGCAGAAGGTGAAAGGCACATCTCACATGGTGGCAGACAAAAGAAGAGAGCTCATTTTCTTTTGTGATACTCATTGTATCACAATGAGTAGATTAGGTTAGGTTCAGCTAGAAGAGTAAATTAACAGAGGCTCATATTTCTTTCATATATAAGTCCACAGCTAGGCAGTTCATGGGCATTACAGCATCTCAGCTGCACAGTCTTCAGAGATCCAGGCTCCTCCAACCCTACACATTTACCCTGTACTCTCCCTCCCATGACACACACACACACACACAC
Source organism: Gorilla gorilla gorilla (assembly GCF_029281585.2). Taxonomy (NCBI): domain Eukaryota; kingdom Metazoa; phylum Chordata; class Mammalia; order Primates; family Hominidae; genus Gorilla; species Gorilla gorilla. The sequence goes on from NC_073224.2 coordinate 171,492,547, forward strand.
ACATACACATACACACATACACCCCAATCAGGATTTGGGGAATCCCAGGAATCAGCATTTTAACAGGTATTGCAGGAAATTCTAAAACATGTAGTTTTTAACCCACTCTGAGAAATTCTAATGTAGGAGAATTAGGAAAAGGATGATAAAGTGACTCTCACAGAATTGGTAATGAGAGGAAATAAAATGACTTCCAAGATTTAAACTATGCAATCAATGAATAATTGTTAAGAGCAAAGGTATGTAAAGTTACCTTAAAGAAACTCGGACCACTCACATTTAACAAAAACCTAACTTTTAAATATTTTATCATCTAAAGACACTATAAATGTGAAAGTGGATGGTGCAGAGTGAATCCACAGCCACAGTGGATTATTAAGGTACTATTAAGCTGTGGCTACCTATATCAAAGGCTGTATGTGAGACGATTTTCAACTTGGGGAGCTGGGCAAAAATAAATTTTGGCTTCCACAGTCTCATCTCCATTTCCTTCTGAAAGGAAAAAGAAAAGAAAAAGGAAAATCCTGGGACAATGTATCTAAAGCCAGGTAAGAAACAGTTAACATTATTTTGTAACATCAATCATTTTACTTTTCCTTAACATAAGTGGAAAATTGAGTAGATTGTTCCTGTTTACCAAGTGTGTTTTTGAAAATTCCTACCCACTGGTCCTGGTAGAAAATAGATGTGTTTCTGCCTAAATAACCCAAATTAAGGAAAACTCCACAGACCTACACTACCACTCCCTGAACATTTTCCTTTATCTCTTCTTTTTACTGCATCCTATCCTCTTAAACTGCTATTTAATTTCCAAGTGAATTCTTCCACAGCTTCAAATCACTCAAGCAATCTCCCACTTTACTAAGGGATTCTTAGCATCAAATAGTTTCAGACTGGTGACAGGGTATTTATTAAAAGCATGAAGTCTGTGCTTTGCCAAGGAAACCTAAGACTGAGTAAGTCTCTTCAACTCTCGGAATGTAGTTTTTGTCATTTGAAAATTGACTTCCGTTGAAGATTTATTTTCTAAGATCCTAGTGAAATTTTAAGTGTATAATCACGATCCAAACATAACCAAGATTCTTATACAGTGGTAGAGTTTAAGGGAAGCAATTTGACAAGTTGTACACAACCTTTCCCAAGCCCCACATTGTATGTACTTAAGAAAGACTACCTACAATCCATTTTATTACCCAACTGGGGGGTTCTGAATGATCCATTTTACTGCACAATTAGGGGGTTCTGAACCTACATTTTAGCACTTCAGAGAATCATGGCACCTGCTGAGAGAGAGGATAGGCAGCAGAGAGAGAAACTGCGACATATATCCATCAGGTTGCTTTGCCTTCTAAGCTAACTGCTGAAGATCCTGTAGGGCCAGGCAGAAAAACCGTATTTTCTTGTCTTTTCAAATTTCAAATTCCCTTAAACCAAAGGCTGGACTCCAAATAATTTCGTTTGGAACTAAACAGCTCATCCCCTCTGAGCACGAAAATAGGACTGTGACTCCGCCTCGCCGTAGACCGCAGGAAGGACAAACAGCGCCAGGGAAACCCGAGCCTGTCCCACCGAGGCGGTCCCAGGCCAGCCCAGCCCACCCCAGCCCGCGCCAGCTACTGGAGCCCCAGGACGCAGCCCAGCGGCCCTCGCCGACTCCTTCCCGAGACTAGCTGTGGCGTCACCTGACCCGCGGCGCGGCCAATCCGCGCAGCCCTCTATGCTATTCAAATCGGCGGCGGGGCTAACGGTTGTGCCGAGACTCGCCACTGCCGCGGTCGCTGGGCCTGAGTGTCGCCTTCGCCGCCATGGACACCACCGGGCGCTGACAGACCTATGGAGAGTCAGGGTGTGCCTCCCGGGCCTTATCGGGCCACCAAGCTGGTAAGACAGCTCGGATAGACGGGACCGGTCAGCGGGCTGACGGCAGTCACCACTGTTCGCAGTTTTACCTCGACCGTTCGCAGTTTTACCTCGACCGTTCGCAGTTTTACCTTGGTCGGAAAGATGAGTCCCAGGATCCCTAGGTTCAGTGAAAAGGCTGGCGAGGAGAAGTAGCGGGTATGCGACCCTTGCCAGACTCACCGCTCCCTCTATTTTGAGGGTCTGGGCCTCAGGTCCGAAAGGAAGCGCCGCGCGTAGGCCGCACCAGACTCGCTATGAGGAGCGACTCCTGTGCCTGGTGTGGCCGGCGTCCCGTGGGGGCGTCTTAGAATATTCCGATGTGGCCGCTCACCTCGCCTGATTTTCTACCCGCCTCAGAATTAGGGAACAATTGGGAATGAGGGCCAAAGCTTTGTAGGGTTAGGTCGGGGGCAAGCCCGAATGTGGCTATTTTGTTTCTTGAACCCATAGAATTTAACGCAGGATGTACCGGCCGAATAGCACTAGGATAACAGCTGCCTGTTTCAAAACGGTATTTCCGAGTACCCATCAGTAACCACTGCTGGTGGTCCCTGAATTGCACGTGCAGCACTCCTAACGCGTTTTGTGCAGTTGGGTCTTCGGTTCTATAGGATACTGTGGTGCTGGTTATGTGACGTTAGGTGAGTCCCCTACCTTCTGTGAGCCTGTTTCCACATTGGTAAAGGTTACTAATACATGCTTGCCTTAACGGGTTTCCCAGGAGGATGCTGTTTTTGAAAGTGTGTTGTGATCTGCAGAATAACAAGCATTTTCCTCTTAGGAATGCCCTTCAGACGAGCATGTATTATTAGCCCTACTTTATCAGTGTGCACACTGAGGCTCACAGACGTTAAATGCCTTCTAGAGTCACATCAACAGCAAGTGGCAGAGCTAGAATTCAGATCTTCCTGGTATGGCGATCTTACATGGATTCTGCTACTTAGTAAGTTATTGGCTCTATTTACCAATATGAAGGATAGAATTTAGGACAGGAAGGAACCTCAATCAGTAGTCCTGCCACATTATTTAAAACCCATTAGATGAAAGTAGTATAAGCACGCTGAAAAAGAAAACATGCACTGAATGCTTACTAGTACTTCACATATATTACATCATTTTATCATTCCAATAAGCCCATTCGTTAGGTCCTTTTGTCCCTGTTTTGTGGTTAAGGAGATTGAGGCATAGAGATTGAAGATAGGCCCAAAAAGTCATAAACAATAGTGGCAGAGCTAGAGCTGGGAAACCAGCCCTACTAGTCTAACTTCGGAGCCTGTTCTTAAAACCACTACCCTGTACTGCATCTCAGGAAAGCCGTTCTGTAATCTCCCTTAGTACAGAGTCCCTTTCTGTCATTTTTATTACTGTGTCCTCAGGCCAGTACAGAGTGAGCAGCTCAATATCAGTTTCTAGAGTCAATCACACCTGGGTTTGAATGCCTAGGTTCATCACTTAGCTGTGTGACCTTGGTCATTTTATTAATCTCTCTGCTTTATTTTCCTTATGTGAAAAATGAGAAATTAATAGTACCTATTCATAGAATTGGGGTAATTAAAGTGAAATAATGAATGTGAAGCACAGTGCTACCAAGGGGGTTGAGGTGAAAAACAGGGATGAATGTTTTCTCTATTGATTGTAGTTCTTCCTTATTTCCAGATTTCTTAAATAAGCTCAGGATCTTAAATAAGGATCTTAGATCAGCCAATGAAGTTCTTCTAATAAAAAAGCTATTACATAAAAATATTACTACAGCACTAGAATTAATAAAAAGAAAGCAGTGTAAGATATAATTTTTTTTTTTTTTTGAGACTGAGTTTTGCTCTTGTTGCCAAGGCTAGAGTGCAATGGTGCAATCTCAGCTCACCGCAACCTCCGCCTCCCAGGTTCAAGCGATTCTCCTGACTCGGCCTCCCGAGTAGCTGGGATTATAGGCATGCACCACTATGCCCAGCTAATTTTGTATTTTTAGTAGAGACGGAGTTTCTCCATATTGGTCAGGCTGGTCTCGAACTCCCGACCTCCAGTGATCCACCTGCCTCGGCCTCCCAAAGTGCTGGGATTACAGGCATGAGCCACCGTGCCCGGCCAGATATAAAATTTTATATGGCACAAATAAGATGAATGATTCTTCAAGAATTTTTATGATGTAATCAGATATGAATTAAAGAATTGTCTTTACCTAATGTACTTGAAATCAATATGAGATTTAATTTTTCTTCAATTTTTAAAAAATATTTTCCTTCTTTTTACAGTGGAATGAAGTTACCACATCTTTTCGAGCAGGAATGCCTCTAAGAAAACACAGACAACACTTTAAAAAATATGGCAATTGTTTCACAGCAGGAGAAGCAGTGGATTGGCTTTATGACCTATTAAGAAATAATAGCAATTTTGGTCCTGAAGTTACAAGGCAACAGACTATCCAACTGTTGAGGAAATTTCTTAAGAATCATGTAATTGAGGATATCAAAGGGAGGTGGGGATCAGAAAATGTTGATGATAACAACCAGCTCTTCAGGTAATGAACAGATATGTAACTGTAAAACTGAATTACTGTAAAGTTTTATCTCTACTTATATTATACTTTTACTATAACAGCAGCTTCTTCAAAGAAGTTATATTTCTTTGTAAAACTATTAATGCTGTTAGTTCAACTAAAATCATTTAGAAAAATTGTAATGTGAAAGTTAATTGCTACAAAATTTAAAGTTTTTAAGTGTTAGCATATATAATAAAGTAGGGAATTGGAAGGGAAATAGTGATATATTATCACTTCCGCATATTCTGAACACTTTATAACATTTTAAGGACATATTACTGACCTTTAGTTGCATAGTTTCTAGATTATAAGTTCACAGATCCTTCCCTTCAAACATATAATTTAATTTAAGAATACATGTAATAGGATAATAGCAAATCTTACATAATAAATAACAGGACCAGGTAAAGTGGCTCATGCCTGTAATCCCAGCACTTTGGGAGGCTGAGGTGGGCAGATCAACTTGAAGCTAGGAGTTTGAGACCAGCCTGGCTAACATGGTGAAACCCCGTCTCTACTAAAAATACAAAAAATGAGTTGGGTGTAGTAGCACACACCTGAGACTGAGGCACGAGAACTGCTTGAGCCTGGGAGGTGGAGGTTGCAGTGAGCTGAGATTGCACCACTGCACTCCAGCTTGGGCGACAGAGCAAGACCGTCTCAAAAAATAACAATGATAACAGAAGAAATATACCACAGGTTAAAGAGAATATTTATTAAACAGTTAAGATATAACAGAAACTCTGTTTGATGATTTACATATGTGTTCTTACTTAATTGCTATAGTAGCCAAGCAGGGTAGATATTAACCCCTTTTAACAGATGGGGAAACTGAGACCATGCTTCAACAAATCTTGTTCTGTCTGCCTGAAATGTTTTTCCACCGTGAGACACTACACATTTGTCAGGCTAGTAAACTTATACATTTCTTTTAATCTCAGCTCCTTTATAGCCTCTTCTGCGGAGCTTTTCTGATTCCCGCGGGTCAGCATAATTGCTTTTTCTCTTATGACCTACGGTTCTTTGTTATGTAGCCATTAAACTAGGCCTGTGGAATCTAATGTCCATGCTTTTTTTTTCCTACAACATTAGGTACTTTTCAAATGAAATGTCTAAGAATTTATTGTTTCCTATGTACCAAAAATGATTTATGTCATACAAGTAAACTACAATAACAATCATATGAATAATCCATTTTGTATAGCACTCTACAAATCTTTCCTCTCTTAACTACTCCCCAGTTATCTTTGTGGGCTCCTTTACTGCTGCTCATCCTTTAACTCGCCCATCTTCAAGTTCCTGCCCTTGTCCTTACTTCACCTTCTCCCTAGGCAATCTCATGCCATGTCTTCACCTACTTTTCTTAAGACTTTCAGGCCTCTCCTGAAATATCTTTCCTGAGCTTTCGGCCCATTTTTTTTCATCTGCCTCCTGGAAAGGCACTTCAAATATACCGTATAGAAAAATGACTATCACCCTCTAACCTAAATTTTGTCTTCTTAGGTTTCCTATCTGAATAAATGGCATTGCCTTCCCTATAGTTGCCTTGATTCTTTCCCTTTCTTGTCCTTTAAATATGATTTAGTCTATTGTGCTCCCTAAGTAGTTCTCTGATCTGTACACATCTCTCTCCAAGATGAATCTTCTTTTTGTTAGGCTATAATTCTTACCTGGATTTCTCTTTATTTGTTTTGCTTTTGTTTTACCTGGATTTCTGCATAAATCCTCAACTAGTCTCTCTGCCCCTAGTCTTTTCTGCCTCCTGGGCTCAAGCTATCCTCCCACCTCAGCCTCCAAAGTAGTGGGGACTACAGGCACACACCACCACGCCCAGCTAATTTTTGTATTTTTTGTGGACACGGGGTTTCACTATGTTGCCCAGGCTGGTCTCAAACTCCTGAACTCAGGTGATCCACCCACCTTGACCTTCCAAAGTGCTGGGATTACAGGCATGAGCCACCGCGCCCGGCCTCTCCTAGTCTTTTACGATCGTAACAAAACTATAAAGTACGTAAAAATAAAGTTTACCAAAAATGTGTAAGACCTTATTGGAGAAAAGTATTAAATTGTATTAAATAGAATAAATAGAGAAAGATACCCTGTTCATGAATGAAAATACTTAGTACATGTATATACAAGTCAATTCCTCCCAAATTGAAATAGAAATTCAGTGCATTTTCATTCAAAACTTCAATATAGTTTCTTTGTGGAACTTGATAAGCAGATTCTAAAATTCATTTGGTAAAAGTCTAAGAGAATTTTGAAGACCAAGGTCAAACTTCTGAGGTGTTCAAACTTTTGAGGTCACTACAAACTTTTTGAATAAATTTGATGTATGGGGCCAGGCAGGGTGGCTCACACCTGTAATCCCAGCACTTTTGGAGGCCAAGACAGGAGGATTACTTGAACCCAGGAGTTCGAGACCAGTCTGGATAACATAGGGAGACCTTGTCTCTACAAAAAAAAAAAAAAATTAATTAGCCAGGCATGGTGGCATATGCCTGTGGTCTCATCTACTTGGGAAGCCAAGCCCGGGAGGTTGAGACTGTAATCAGCCGTGATCACACTACTGCACTCCATCCTGGGTGACAGAGTAAAACTCGGAGAAGAAAAAAAAATTGATGTATAGTAAAAGATATGATAAAGTGAAAAAACACCAAACCACATATTGTTTATATACATTTATTAAGAGTATAAAAGCATGGAAAAGAAATACAACTATAGGTTTATTTTATGAAACTGTAAGTTTATATTTTACTCTCCGTTAGAAAGAGGGAGATATGAATGAGCAAAGAATTTCATTTTTTTTAAAAAAGGAGTTATTTACACTCCCACCAACAGTGTATAAACATTCCATTTTCTCCGCAACCTTGCCAGCACCTGTTATTTTTTTGTTTTTTAATAGTGTCCATTCTGACTGGTGTGAGATGGTATCTCATTAGAGTTTTGATTTACATTTCTCCAATCAGTAATATTGAACTTTTTTCATATGCTTGTTGGCTGCATATATGTCTTCTTTTGAAAAGTGTCAGTTCATGTCCTTTGCCCCCTTTTTAATGGAGTTGCTTTTAAATTTAAGTTCCTTGTAAATGCTGGATACTAGACCTTTGTCAGATTCATAGTTTGCAAAAATTTTCTCCCATTCCATAGGTTGTCTGTTGACTCCATTGATAGTTTTCTTTTGCTGTGTAGCTCCTTCATGTAACTACAGTCCATTTGTCAATTTTTGCTTTTGTTGCAATTGCTTTTAGCATCTTCATCATGAAATCTTTGCCCATTTTAATGTCCAGAATAATATTGCCTAGGTTTTCTTCCAGGTTTTTTATAGTTTTGGGTTTTACACTTAACTCTTTAATCCATGTTGAGTTAATTTTTGTATATGGTGTAAGGAAGGTGTCCCATTTCAATCTTCGGCATGTAACTTACCAGTTATCCCAGCACTATTTGTTAAATAGGAAATCATTTCCCCCATTGCTTGTTTTTGTCAGCTTTGCTGAAGATAGGTTGGTTGTAGGTGCATGGCCTTATTTCTGGGCTCTGTATTCTGTTTCATTAGTCTATGTGTTGGTTTTTATACCAGTACCATTTTGTTTTGGTTACTACAGGCCTGTAGTATAGTTTGAATTCTGGTAGCATGATGCCTCCAGCTTTGTTCTTTTTTCTTAGGATAGCCTTGGCTATTTGGGCTCTTTTTTGGTTCCATATGAGTTGTGGACAACAGTATAATGATTCATTAAAATCCTAAAACCAGAACTACCATTTAACCTAACAATCCCTTTACTAGGTGTATACCCTAAGGAATATAAATCATTCTGTCATGAAGACACATGTACACGTATGTTCATTGCAGCAGTATTCACAATAGCAAAGACAATGAGTCAACCTGAATGTCCCTCAGTGGTATACTGGATAAAGAAAATGTGTACATATACACCATGGAATAGTATGCAGCCATAAAAAAGAATGAGTTCATGTACTTTGCAGGAACATAGATGGAGGTGGAGGCAAACTAACTAAGGAACAGAAAACTGAATATCACATGCTCTCACAAGTGGGAGCTAACTGATGAGAACACATGGACACATAGAGGGGAACAATAGACACCGGGGCCTACTGGACAATGGAAGGTGTGAGGAGGGAGAGGTTCAGGAAAAATGACTAATGGGTACCAAATACTTGGGTGATGAAATAATCCGTACAACAAACCTCCACAACACAAGTTTACTTATGTAAGAAACCTGCACATGCACCCCTGAACTTAAAATAAAAGTTTAAAACAGTTAAAGGAGAAGTCTGGCAAAATGTCAGCAATTGCATTGGTTGCCAGTTACATACATGGGTATTGTTTTATTATATCTTTGAAGTATTTTATATTAAAATAAAAGGAGGCCAAAACATTACAATCAAAAGAAGCAACAGAAACTAAGTTCCAGAAATGAGGACAAACACAAACAAAAGAGGGAATATACAAACTAGATAACTCATCAAAGAAATTTAGAAAATGTAGCATTCTAGAGCCATTTTGTGTGTAAGCAATACACCTCTACCAGAATTGACCCTAATAATAACCCTGAATTATCCAGAAATAAAGTTAAAATATACACAATATACTAAAGAAAAAAGGAACCTATTTTTTTTAAAAGTTTAATGGGAAAATTTATTTGTCTAGAATCTTTATTACTTGGTAGTATTAATAAGTCAGGCTCTTTATGTGAATTTAAAAAAAAATAGGCTCTAAAAGTTTGTTTCTAATCTCACATTATTTAATTGCTTATTGTTTTTAAACCAGATTTCCTGCAACTTCGCCACTTAAAACTCTACCACGAAGGTATCCAGAATTGAGCAAAAACAACATAGAGAACTTTTCCAAAGATAAAGATAGCATTTTTAAATTACGAAACTTATCTCGTAGAACTCCTAAAAGGCATGGATTACATTTATCTCAGGTAACACATCCTTTTACTAATTACTAGTTTATATATAATTATGATGTACTCAATAATAGAATCATTAAAAGTAAATGATTCTTTAATATTTAAAGCCAGAACTGAAACCTCCTAACCTACATTACATTCTAAATATGTATATATAAAATTGTTTGTAACCCATAGAAAGAATAATAAAAATTATAGTGAGACATAATTGAAAACAACAGTTATATAATTTAAGTGTGTTTTGGTTTAAATTGATTTGAGGGTGGTAGGGACAACTGCAAAATTAAAAACTCCATTACCATATTACATTATTTCTTTGGGAGACACTTTATAGCTCCACAATGGACTGATAGTAATAGAATTATTGTTGCTTTCAATATTTAAAAAATTTGAGCATAACAGATTAAACCAAAATAATCCTTTTTTCAGGAAAATGGCGAGAAAATAAAGCATGAAATAATCAATGAAGATCAAGAAAATGCAATTGATAATAGAGAACTAAGCCAGGAAGATGTTGAAGAAGTTTGGAGATATGTTATTCTGATCTAGTAAGATAAAATTAAGCTTTAATGAAGTTCCTGATGTGTTCTGATTATTAATTTGACATTTTCATCAAAATATGCAAATGAATCAGAACAGATTAATTCTGAAAGCTTAGAATGCAACCTGTATGTGTGTTTTTAAATAAATACTCTTGTTATAGCTCTAGTAGAGTAGAAATTGAATGTTTTGGTATGATTCACCTTTTCTTTGAATCAACATTATGGCCATAGTTTGGGATATATATTGGAATCCTTTTAAGATTATTGAGATAAATGTATTTGAAAGGGGATACTAAATATAAGTCTTAGAAATTTGGTTAAAAAAATAAAATATTCTGATGGCTTTGTTTACCAGTCATATTCATATGTATAATCTATTTATGAAGAAAAAAAGTTAATATTCTTTCTTCTATTTAGCCTGCAAACCATTTTAGGTGTGCCATCCCTAGAAGAAGTCATAAATCCAAAACAAGTAATTCCCCAATATATAATGTACAACATGGCCAATACAAGTAAACGTGGAGTAGTTATACTACAAAACAAATCAGGTTGGTATTAATAAAATAATTGGACTTTTAAAAACTTGCCAACAAGGTTGCAGCTATAGTAGTGTAAAGAGAGACCCAAATGTTGAAAGTAGAATACTTTCATGGAGCATCAGAGGGGCTATCATAAGTTCTTTAGTAATAACAGTGGAATAATTTTTAAGTGAGTATTATTCGTGCTAGTATAAGAAATATTTTGTCTGCTAAGATAAATTCATGCATGGTATTTAAAAAAATGACAAAGTTAAGCATCCAAAAGGTATACAAATGTAAGAAAAGTTTTGATTAAGCACGTTTTTGTTGAGGGCCTCCAACACGTCAGACATTGTGCTAAAGATTAATGATAAGTAAGATAGAAATGGTCCATACTCTCATGAGGCTTACAGGAGTAGTTATGTACAAATTAACAGGAGTCAAACATATATACAAAACTGTAATAACACAACAAAATAAGCTCAGACTTACAAGATGAGGATTCTAAAGGGACTGGCTTTTTTGTTTTATATATTTATATAGTTGATTGATTTCAGATTTAGATACAAAAATCAGGGAAATAATTCAAGCTAGATAGATGTATTAGAAAACTTAGATTATGAGAAAGGTATCCATAAATCTCTCAAAATCGTAGCTAATGTTTTTATGATAAGTTTCTGGCTGTGGAATTAACTGACATATGCTACTTTGGTTTTCTTTTTATGGGCAAGAACTTTGAGTTTTTAATTGTAGGAGCAAAAGGTAAATGTTAAAACTGATGAGTTTGCTATGTGGCATATGTATGTGGCTGTAGACCAGTCCCTTCTTCCATTACCTAAAATAATATGGTTAACAGTATATTCCCTCATTTAAGATTTCTATTCTTTGTAACCCTGTGTAAAAAAAATGCTAGATTTCTATGGAACATATTTTATTTAGTGGCACTCGAAAGATTTTAAGCAAACTTCACTATAAAAGCAGCATAATAGTGAGATACAGTTCATTTCAATCATAGGTCTCACCCAAATCAGTAATATTCAAATAGCATAGCAATAGGCAGAATAGAAACAAGGATGAAGAAAAGATAGTGGTAGTAGATAAAAATGAATGTGGAGTTTATATCTAAACACTCCCTCAAAATAATCCTCAATTTGGCAGTATTTAATTGTTATATGTAATATGAATCAAACTCAGAATCCATAATTTTTTCAGACTTTTTCTATTTTAAAATATTGACTTGATCCTGTGTCTTATTAAACATATAATACTTTTTAATCCTGGTAATACACACATATACAAATGTAACATGTATGTGTATGTGTATATACATATATATAATTGCACATAAGTGTGATATTTTAAAATATACTATCATAAAAAATGTATGGTTTAGCCAGGCGCGGTGGCTCACGCCTGTAATCCCAGCACTTTGGGAGGCCGAGGCGGGCGGATCACGAGGTCAGGAGATCGAGACCATCCTGGCTAACATGGTGAAACCCCGTCTCTACTAAAAATACAAAAAAAAATTAGCCGGGCGTGGTGGCGGGCGCCTGTAGTCCCAGCTACTCGGGAGGCTGAGGCAGGAGAATGGCGTGAACCCGGGAGGCGGAGCTTGCAGTGAGCGGAGATCGCGCCACTGCACTCCAGGCTGGGTGACAGAGCGAGACTCCGTCTCAAAAAAAAAAAAAAAAATGTGTGGTTTACTTAGTAATATTTTTCTTTTTGTGTAGATGACCTCCCTCACTGGGTATTATCTGCCATGAAGTGCCTAGCAAATTGTAAGTTAAATATATGTGTGTGTGTGTATGTGTGTGTGTGTGTGTGTGTGTGTGTGTGTTATATTGATAGTATTTAACAAGAACCAAGGAAATTTAATAAAGTCCTGATAAAATTAAAGTATATCATTTCTCTTGATTTATAAATGAAAGTCTAGTGGAATTTATTACATTATGGAGCCCTTAATTTTTTCTGTTTAGAAAGGTGGCGATTTTTTAATTCAAGCATATTATTTATGGTTTAGTTCACATATATTATAAAGTCATAGCCTAGAGGATCTCAAAGGATTTTTTAAGTGAAATCCACACTAATTGCATCAGTGAGGCTCAGAGTTCAAATGGCTTGAACTCCTTGGTATTTCTATAGTGTAGAAGCATAGAATACTAGATATATTAATGTGACTTTATGTTATGAAAAAAAGATTATCTGTCATTGTATTAGTTTGTTCTCGTGCTGCTGTAAAGAAATACTTGAGACTGGGTAATTTATAAAGCAAAGAGGTTTAATTGGCTCATGGTTCCACAAGTTGTATAGGAAACATGGCTGAGGAGGCCTCAGGAAACTTACAACTTACAGTCATGGCAGAAGGTGGAGGGGAAGCAGGCATGTCTTACATGGCTGGAGCAGGAGGAAGGTTGTGTGCAGAGGTGGTACACACTTTTAAACAACCAGATCTTGTGATAACTCACTCAGTATCACAAGAACAGCACCAAAGGGGAAATACACCCCCATGATTCAATCACCTCCCACCAGGCCCCACCTCCAACACCGGGGATTACCAATTTGGCATGAGATTTGGGTGAGGACAGATCCAAACCTTATCAGTCACTAATCCAGAAATTTTTTTAGCATTTAATTGATCAAGCTTTTTGTAGTGATGAGTGATAATTGATTTTTGTAACATAAAACCCTAGTATGAGTACAAAATCCTAATTGCTTTCAAAGTTAATTTTTTAAATGTACAAAGATAAAAGCTAAATTATGTTTTAATAGTTACAAGTATAATTTTCTAGTTCATACAAAATTAGCATTTTCTAAATGCTAATAGGGTTTTATTAATGTTCAGGGTAACTTTATATTCCTTTGTTGTCCACTGGGTGTCAATATGATAAAATGACATTGAATAAATAGCAATAAATTAAATACATTTACAGAAACATTTTATCAAATTAAGATTAAAATCTTTATTATGAACTTAAGACTTGAATTTGTCTTTCTACTTTCCAGGTATAGTTAGCTATTCCTCTCTTTCATTCCTTTGCTCATGGTTAGGAATTCAGATAGGCATACTGACAGGGATTTCTCTGACATCTGGTCTTTAGGGATTCTGTCTTCCTTCTCTTTTCAGTCTATGTAATACCTAAACGATACCAATTATATAACTTACTGGATTCCAAATTAGCAACAATGTATTTAGCCAGAGGCAGTGTTAAGACTTACTTTACTTGTTATTCGATCCCCCAGAGTAATTCTGTGAGATGTAGGAATTAGTAATCAGTATACCATCCCAATTTTTCCAACAGAGAAAACCAAAGCTTAGAGTATCTTCTTTTAGTGCAAATGAGCTAGAGCTCAAACCTAGATTCTCTATAAATTCTATATTTTTAATATTTTTAATTCCTGTAAACATGTATTTTCTGTCTTAGAGAACTTTCTAATGATTATCAAATCTTTTCTTCCACATACTATTTCTTATGTCCTTAGAAAAATATCTATTTTGCTCTGTTGTTAAGAGTGTGTGTGTGTGTGTGTGAATTGTTTTCTTTAATTCTTTTTCAGTGTGTGCTCACATTTGTGTGTCCATACAAAAGTTTGGAAACAGAGAAGTAAGAAATATTATTTGGACTTGGGAAGAGAAACATTTTAACTTGAAAGATAGTATAATGGCTCTAAAACCTAGATGCATACCACAGTCACTAAAGAGACTCTCCAGAGATTCTGTAGGTCAGGAATCTTTAAAAAAAAAATATATATATATATATATATATGCCTCCAGAAGATTATTATAGTGAAGATTCTCAGGTTAGTGTTTGGAAAACACTCAATTAGTGAACCAGAAGCAAACATTTCTAGGTCAGTAAATTTCTGGCCCCGCCTTCATGGATTATGGTCTCCATAGAGGACTTTGTATTTTTAATAGGCACATTGGATGATTCTGTGATATAATCTATGAACCACACTTTAAATGTTGTTGTAGCTTTAAAAGTCCTGGGCCTTGCGCTTATTTTACACTGCTCTAACTTCTAATTCAAACTTTGCTACCAGAGTCTTTTTCATCTTGGGCAAGGTACTCTCAGCCTCAGTTTTCTTCTCTATAAAATGAGATCAGATCTTATTTTTGAGGAAAACACAAATGAGTAGGTATGATTATTTCAATAGTTGTGTCAAGCTTAAGAAACAACAATGTAAAAATATTATTTAAATTCATTAAGGCTATGCTTCATGTCAGAAAAAATATATTCATGAACATGTAAATTTACAAAAAGACAATTTGAAGGAATTATTTGTGTTGTCCAAATATTCTTTCCTTTACAAAATGAATTACAGTAAAATCTTATTAAACTAAGCTTTCCTAATGCTTTTAAAATGATATTAAAATTTTGCTTTATGTATGATTTTTCAGGTATACAAATGTTAAACAAAATACTAGCAATTGACTGCTTCTAGTGGAAAGATAATGAGGAAGAATGAGATACACCCTTTAAACTTTTGAACTGTGGCAGAATTTGTTGTTAAACCTAGCTCCTTCATGAAATACAGATTTTATACTTTTTATGTTTAAAAATTGTATTTAAATTAAAATATACTTTACCTTTTTCTCTTGCCTTCTACTTCTTAGGGCCAAGAAGCAATGATATGAATAATCCAACTTATGTTGGATTTGAACGAGATGTATTCAGAACAATCGCAGAGTATTTTCTAGATCTCCCTGAACCTCTACTTACTTTTGAATATTACGAATTATTTGTAAACATTTTGGGTATGTATGGATTTTACTGATTTTAGTTCATTTTGTTAAAGTTTTCAACTTTCTTATAATTTAGAAGATCTAAAACCATAGGTAAATATAAAGGTGGCAGCCTACAAATTATTTTAAAATTCAGTGAAATAAGGTTCCCAGGTTACTCATACTTCCGCCCAGCCAACTACCAATTCGGGACTTCCTTCAACCCCCTACCAGACTCAATAATTCACTACAATGATTCACAGAACTCAGAAAAGCACTTTAACTATGACTATTAGTTTATTATAAAAGCTAGACCTCAAGAATAGCCAAATGGAAGAGTTACACAGAGCACGGTATGAGGGTGGGGGTGGCACAGAGTTTCTCTACCCTTTCTGGTCATGCCGTGATCCCAGCACATCCATGTGTTCACTAACCTAGAAAACGCCCTCAGCCTGCATGTTTTAGAGTTTTAATTGAAGTTTAATTACCAAGGCATGACTGACCAAATCATTGGTCACTGTTGTCAATTGAGCTCAATCTCTAGCCCCTTTCTCCTCCCACAAGGTTGTAGTTGGTGATGAAAATTCAAACCATGGCCGGCCCTCAGTTACCTTAGCATGAACTCAGATACGGTGAAATAGGCTTGTTATGAGTAACTAAAGACTTCTATCATTCAGGAAATTTCAAGGATTTTAGGAGCTCCATACCAGGTACCAAGGACAAAGATCAAATATATGTATTTTATTATACCACAATTATCTTATATTTATGAGGTTTCTAGTACTTGCAGACTGAGAACAGATTTTTTAAGTGTATTCTGGCTCAATCCATGTAATTAGGCTGTTGAAATAATTTTTTAAAGTTATATTACAAATGGGAAAACCACTCATCTGTCTTGCACGTTTGTAACCGAATGTTGCATGTGTCCTATTTAAGTGGCTTCTGAATTAAGCAACTACTGTGTATACTATACTAACAATATATACTATAGTAATGCTTTATTTTTTAACTTTACTATTGTTTTTGTTTTATTTTTGTCCACTGTCATACAGTTGCATCTTAATTTTTGTTTCATTTTCTGGTAGTTGTTTGTGGCTACATCACAGTTTCAGATAGATCCAGTGGGATACATAAAATCCAAGATGATCCACAGTCTTCAAAATTCCTTCACTTAAACAATTTGAATTCCTTCAAATCAACTGAGTGCCTTCTTCTCAGTCTGCTTCATAGAGAAAAAAACAAAGAAGAATCAGATTCTACTGAGAGACTACAGATAAGCAATCCAGGATTTCAAGAAAGATGTGCTAAGAAAATGCAGCTAGTTAATTTAAGAAACAGAAGAGTGAGTGCTAATGACATAATGGGAGGAAGTTGTCATAATTTAATAGGGTTAAGTAATATGCATGATCTATCCTCTAACAGCAAACCAAGGTGCTGTTCTTTGGAAGGAATTGTAGATGTGTCAGGGAATTCAAGTAAAGAGGCATCCAGTGTCTTTCATCAATCTTTTCCGAACATAGAAGGACAAAATAATAAACTGTTTTTAGAGTCTAAGCCCAAACAGGAATTCCTATTGAATCTTCATTCAGAGGAAAATATTCAAAAGCCATTCAGTGCTGGTTTTAAGAGAACCTCTACTTTGACTGTTCAAGACCAAGAGGAGTTGTGTAATGGGAAATGCAAGTCAAAACAGCTTTGTAGGTCTCAGAGTTTGCTTTTAAGAAGTAGTACAAGAAGGAATAGTTATATCAATACACCAGTGGCTGAAATTGTCATGAAACCAAATGTTGGACAAGGCAGCACAAGTGTGCAAACAGCTATGGAAAGAGAACTCGGAGAGTCTAGTGCCACAATCAATAAAAGACTCTGCAAAAGTACAATAGAACTTTCAGAAAATTCTTTACTTCCAGCTTCTTCTATGTTGACTGGCACACAAAGTAAGGCTGTTGCTTTCAATGCATGCAATATTAACTTTTAGTGTTTACTAACTCTGTGTTTTGCTTACCTGGCTTTTCTTCCTTGAAGTTGCTTAATTTTTTTTCCTCCAAGAGGAATTATTTAAAAAGACTTTTGTCTGTGACATAACCAAGATTTATTCTGTTTACCTAAGGAACTTATTTTCTTTTTTGCAATTTCATTTATTCTGAGTCACTTTATTTGTAATAAGTGAAGAATTTTAATACTTAGAAATAAGTTGTAAAGAAAATAATGAGAATCTTACCATGCTTTAGAGGAATGTAATTTCTAGAAATAGTTAAAAGATGAAATACTAAGATATTATTTTACCTTCTTTATATAGCTGTATATACAGGTAGTATGAAAGCAACTAGTGTCATTGATGATTTTTTGGGGGGGTATTTTTGTATTCTAGGCTTGCTGCAACCTCATTTAGAGAGGGTTGCCATCGATGCTCTACAGTTATGTTGTTTGTTACTTCCCCCACCAAATCGTAGAAAGCTTCAACTTTTAATGCGTATGATTTCCCGAATGAGTCAAAATGTTGATATGCCCAAACTTCATGATGCAATGGGTACGAGGTCACTGGTAAGTTGATTTCTTATAGAAAGAATAAGTCTGATTCATAAACCAAAATAACAAAACCAAACTACGTAAAAGTACTACTCAAGTGATGTCTTAGTCTTAAAGTGCTAGATTCTTAGGTTGGAAAGGCTCTTTAACCTTTCCTAGCAGCAGAATTTTGGTGTATTAATCTTTTGTGCACACTCTGTTATACTTTCACATGCTGATGTTAATCCTGGCTAAGGACTTTGCCTGCTCATTCATCCTGAATCACTTCATAGTGATTGACCAGTCAGACCACGTTATGTTGCCTTGTGCCAATTCTGTTTGGTGGATAAGGAAGAAGAAATGTAGGTACTGTTGAAAGCCTAAGGAGACTATAACTGTGGACGCAGAGAACTAATGGAACTTAATACAGTAAGTCAGTGTTTCAGAGAATATAGTAATGGAAAAGTAGGTCATTGTGGACAAGAAGTTGGGAAGCACTATTGCCAAACAGCCTTAGGCTCCTTGTGAAAATGAGGACAAGGGCATTTATATGCAGACAATTGATTGGAAATGAACTCTTGAAATAGTATCTTTAATCTCTCTCTTTTTTTTTAAGTCACCACTTCCTCAAAATGCAACTTCAATTTACAAGAGGTTCTTATAGCAAGGAATCCAGAGTTATGCTTTCTTCCACGCGTTATTAAAGATAGTTCTTTAACAATGACAGACCTAATATAAAGAAGAAGAATTATTCCTGAGTAATTATAGCACTATTAAAAAGCTAGGAAGTTTATAGAGGAAGATGTTTTCAGAGACATGACTGGGAAGGTGATAATTTTGGTTTTGCACTTTTAAGATTTGAAGTCATAGGACCTCCAAGAGAAATTGAAATTTTTCCAACAGAATGTTGGAAATATGAGCCAGGTGAAGAAAGATCAGGGGAGAATGCAAATTGTTTTGGTCATTTACATAGGGATAGTACTTGAAGCTATGAGAGTAGATGAGCTCTACAAGGCTAAGAATGTGAAGAAAGAGCAAAAGGCTGAGGTCTGAGCCATGGAAGGAGACAGGAAACCCCGACTGATGTGTAGGAATAAAACTAAAAATGTATCAATTCTATAAATATTCTGATCATCTACTATGTGTGAAATATTTAAAACAATTCTGATTTCTAAGTATTTTAGAATGAGGGGTGTGTGTGTGTGTTACAGTTAGAGGGTTGCATAGATATAAGTGAAAGTAATGAGAGTAATAAGTGAGAGTAATCAATTTTATCCCAGGATTTGAAGATCCCATAAGATGGAATTGAAAAATGTGTGTTTTAAATTGCTGTCTAAAGACTGACAGAATAAACATTTTTAAAAACTATTTTCCAGCATTTCAAAAGCTAAATGGCATCAGCTTTGCAACCACTTATGAATAGAAGTGTTCTATATGTTACACATTCTCCTGGTTTGTGTTTTTCTGTGGGATTCATTTAATGTAATTAGTTATTCTCTGACAATCTTTAAGCTTAAGCAACATATGTATGTGGTATTAATAGAACCTATGGTGATTACTGATAAAATTGTGACAAAATTGTAGAAAAACCAAAGCCTTTTATAATTCTTGGGAATTACATTAAGGATATACTTTTTTTTTTTTTTTTTTTTTTTTCTGGTTACACAGGATCACGCTCTGTTTCCCAGGCTAGAGTACAGTGGTGTGATCACAGCTTACTGCACCCTGGAATTCCTGGGCTCAAGAAATCCTTCTGCCTCACTCTCCCAAGTAGCTGGAACCACAGGCATGCACCATCATGCCTGGCTAGTTTTTTATTTCTTCGTAGGTATAGGGTTTCACTATGTTGCCTAGGCTGGCTTCGAACTCCTTGCCTCAAGTGAGCCTCTCACCTCAGCCTCCCAAAGTGCTTAGATTACAGGCATGAACCACCATGCTCAGCCATGGAAAAACTTTAAAAAGGATTTATGTGTAATCAAATTCTTACATTTCTAACTGTATAAATCGTTCTCCTCATTTTTAAACCGAGGGCTGCTTACCACTTTTTCCCAATACTTCACGTAATGCTACCTGGAAATTACCGATATTCTAGTTTGTATGCAACCTTAGCTTTTTAAATTCACATCTTTTAATATTTTTCTAGATGATACATACCTTTTCTCGATGTGTGTTATGCTGTGCTGAAGAAGTGGATCTTGATGAGCTTCTTGCTGGAAGATTAGTTTCTTTCTTAATGGATCATCATCAGGAAATTCTTCAAGTACCCTCTTACTTACAGACTGCAGTGGAAAAACATCTTGACTACTTAAAAAAGGGACATGTAAGTATTGTGAGTCTTAAAATTCTCTGCAATAGTCAGTTGCAAGTGGCAAACTCATCTCAAAATAGCTTAATCAAAAAGGGAGACTTTATCAGCTCCCATAAACAACCTCTAAAAGTCAGGAATGTAGACAGAATCTGGGACTCAAATAGCTATATGACTCTTTCCATCCCTCCATCTCTTATTTCTGTGTTGATCCTGTGTTTGACAATGGCTCCTTCACATGATGAGGAATGTGGCTAGTTGAAGTTCATGAGTTAGAGCCTTACATTTGCAATTCAAAGGAAAAAGAGCCATTCCTCTGTCTCCAATTTAAAAGCTCTGGATGTAGACTCTTAGCATAGTTGAGGTTAAATACGCATTGTTTAGGTTGTTAAGAGTGAGTAGGATGGAGATAGGGCCTTACTCTGATTGGTTCTACACAAATTAAAGGAGAATTTATTCTTCACAAAAGGTGAAGGTAGAGGGGTAAAATGGGAAGCAACTATTAAAAGAAGGAGAGAAGGAATACTGAGCAGCCAAAATAACAGACATCTACTGTATTCTGTCTTTGGCTGCCCAACACATGTTTATGTTTTTCCCATACATACCATTCTAATATTGCCCTGGCTTATAATTATAACTATCTCCTAGAATTTCTTTCTCTTATCAGAAGATGTTAGAAGCTCTGCCTATGTCCCTAGGCCTCAAAAAACAAAAAATATGAAAACTAAAAATATTTCATTTCAGTAAATATGCTGATCATCTACTACCTGCACTGTCAGAACATTAAAGTCTTAAGATGAATTAGAATAACACTTAGATTGTTATTTTATAGTTAAAAGAATAAAATCCGTAGTTAATGGTAATAATTATAATACCTGTCTTTATTTAATGCTTATTGTGTGCTGAGCCCTTTCTATACATTTTCTTATGTAATTTCCATTTTAATGATGAAGAAACAGACCAAGAAAAGTTAAATACATTGTTGAATGCTACAAACCAAGTAGATTATGGAGCTGGGGTTTAGAACTTACTGACTTACATACCTCTACTGCATAATACATAGTTTTTTTAATGGCTGAATGTTTGATTGGTGGTAAATTAATAGGTGCTAGATCCCATCAAAAGAATACTTTATCATATAAGAACATGACCAGAATTAACAGAGTTATATCATTTTGTTCACTACAGATTGAAAATCCTGGAGATGGACTATTTGCTCCTTTGCCAACTTACTCATACTGTAAGCAGATTAGTGCTCAGGAGTTTGATGAGCAGAAAGTTTCTACCTCTCAAGCTGCAATTGCAGAACTTTTAGAAAATATTATTAAAAACAGGAGTTTACCTCTAAAGGAGAAAAGAAAAAAACTAAAACAGGTAAGAGAATGAGCAAGTTCTCAATCATGTAAATATTTTCTAATGTGCTGTTCCTGGTTGTTAATAACATTTAGAATCTACTTTCTTATTTTAATATTTTAGATTTTAAGTTTGAGTTATATAGACTATATATTATGATGTCTTGTATATGTGCATTAACCTAAAACATGTGAGTACCTACCTGATTTTGCTCTTTATCCTGAATTTTAAAATAATACCAACAGTAATAATATATACTCTCCTTTTTCACTGGTATTTTGTATAATTATAGCTTGGATTAGCCTGGGAAAGCAATTTATAAGGTATGGATATGTATCTTTGAGTGACTTATCACTATGTTTTAGAAATTTTAGCTCTGAAAGCCCAGTAGCCACATGATTTTGGCATGTCTAATTCTAAGTCTGAGACACTGAAAGAAATATGAATACTAGATGCCTATGCCCTTCATAGGTTTTATCAGTGGGAAAGAAGATCTGGAATTTAGGGGGAGAATTAACATCGGAAGAGAAAGAATCCTAAAATGTTAATGTTAATGAGATCTAAGAGATCTTATAGTATTCACATGAGAAGAGAGAGGGAAAGGCAAGGATAAAATGAAAGGATACTAATCTCTATAATACGTCTTTGAGAAAAACACTGAATTCTTATAAAATGTTGAGCACTGCTTCAGCTTGGGAAATAATGTTAAATACCTTCTAATTTCTCACCTCATTTTTAAGTTTCAGAAGGAATATCCTTTGATATATCAGAAAAGATTTCCAACCACGGAGAGTGAAGCAGCACTTTTTGGTGACAAACCTACAATCAAGCAACCAATGCTGATTTTAAGAAAACCAAAGTTCCGTAGTCTAAGATACTAACTGAATTAAAAATTATGTAATACTTGTGGAAGTTTGATAAATGAAGCCATATCTGAGAATGTAGCTACTCAAAAGGAAGTCTGTCATTAATAACGTATTTCTAAATAAACACATTATGTAAGGAAGTGCCAAAATAGTTATCAATGTGAGACTCTTAGGAAACTAACTAGATCTCAATTGAGAGCACATAACAATAGATGATACCAAATACTTTTTGTTTTTAACACAGCTATCCAGTAAGGCTATCATGATGTGTGCTAAAATTGTATTTACTTGAATTTTGGAAACTGAGCTGTGTTAGGGATTAAACTATAATTCTGTTTTTAAAAGAAAATTTATCTGCAAATGTGCAAGTTCTGAGATATTAGCTAATGAATTAGTTGTTTGGGGTTACTTCTTTGTTTCTAAGTATAAGAATGTGAAGAATATTTGAAAACTCAATGAAATAATTCTCAGCTGCCAAATGTTGCACTCTTTTATATATTCTTTTTCCACTTTTGATCTATTTATATATATGTATGTGTTTTTAAAATATGTGTATATTTTATCAGATTTGGTTTTGCCTTAAATATTATCCCCAACTGCTTCAGTCATTCATTTGTTCAGTATATATATTTTGAATTCTAGTTTTCATAATCTATTAGAAGATGGGGATATAAAAGAAGTATAAGGCAATCATATATTCATTCAAAAGATATTTATTTAGCAACTGCTATGTGCCTTTCGTTGTTCCAGATATGCGGAGACAATGATAAATAAAACATATAATCTCTTCCATAAGGTATTTATCTTTTAATCAAGGGAGATACACCTATCAGATGTTTAAAATAACAACACTACCCACTGAAATCAGGGCATATAGAATTATTCAGCTAAAGAGTGACTTCTATGATGATGGAACAGGTCTCTAAGCTAGTGGTTTTCAAACTGGTACACATTAGACTCACCCGAGGAATTTTAAAACAGCCTATATGCCCAGGGCCTAACTTATACTAATTAAATCTGAATTTTGGGGATGTTGTATAGGGATTAGTATTTTTTTTAATCTAGGTGATTCCAATATTCAGCCAACTGTGAGAATCAATGGCCTAAATGCTTTTTATAAACATTTTTATGAGTGTCAAGGTAATGGCACATTGACTTTATTTTTTCATTGGAAGAAAATGCCTGCCAAGTATAAATGACTCTCATCTTAAAACAAGGTTCTTCAGGTTTCTGCTTGATTGACTTGGTACAAACTTGAAGCAAGTTGCCTTCTAATTTTTACTCCAAGATTGTTTCATATCTATTCCTTAAGTGTAAAGAAATATATAATGCATGGTTTGTAATAAAATCTTAATGTTTAATGACTGTTCTCATTTCTCAATGTAATTTCATACTGTTTCTCTATAAAATGATAGTATTCCATTTAACATTACTGATTTTTATTAAAAACCTGGACAGAAAATTATAAATTATAAATATGACTTTATCCTGGCTATAAAATTATTGAACCAAAATGAATTCTTTCTAAGGCATTTGAATACTAAAACTTTTATTGTTTATAGATATGTAAAATGTGGATTATGTTGCAAATTGAGATTAAAATTATTTGGGGTTTTGTAACAATATAATTTTGCTTTTGTATTATAGACAAATATATAAATAATAAAGGCAGGCAACTTTCATTTGCATTAATGTACATGCAATTGAGATTACAAAATACATGGTACAATGCTTTAATAACATAAACTCTGCCAGTCAGGTTTGAATCCTACTGTGCTATTAACTAGCTAGTAAACTCAGACAAGTTACTTAACTTCTCTAAGCCCCAGTTTTGTTATCTATAAAATGAAGATTATAATAATACCTCTTTTTAGGATTGCGAGGATTAAGTAGGATAATGCATGTAAAGTATTAGCACAGTGTCTCACATAGAATAAGCACTCTATAAATATTAGCTTTTACTAGAATCACCTAGGATTATAGCACTAGAAGAGATCTTAGCAAAAATGTGGTCCTTTCTGTTGCTTTGGACAGACATGAACCAAAACAAAATTACGGACAATTGATGAGCCTTATTAACTATCTTTTCATTATGAGACAAAGGTTCTGATTATGCCTACTGGTTGAAATTTTTTAATCTAGTCAAGAAGGAAAATTTGATGAGGAAGGAAGGAATGGATAGCTTCAGAAGGGCTTCGCCTAAGCTGGAACATGGATAGATTCCATTCTAACATAAAGAACTTTAAGTTCAAATATAGATGAGTTGACTGGTAGATTTGGTGGTAGTTGCTTTCTCGGGATATAAGAAGCAAAATCAACTGGTACAAGTAAAGAGGGGATGGGGAAGGTGTTGCACATTTAAAGAGAGAAAGTGTGAAAAAGCCTAATTGTGGGAATGCACAGGTTTCACCAGATCAGATGATGTCTGGTTATTCTGTAAATTATAGTTCTTATCCCAGAAATTACTGCCTCCACCATCCCTAATATCTTCTAATTGGTATCATATAATGACCCACTCTTCTCATGTTATCCAAACAGTTATGTGGCATTTAGTAATGGAATGTACATGGAATTTCCCACTGACTTACCTTTCTGTCCTTGGGAAACTTAAACTCTGAATCTTCTCATCTATAAAATGTGAATTAAAGTATCTACCTAACTGAGTTGTGATTGTAGTGAAAGAAAGGCAATATATTTAAATCTTGAATTTAGCAAGCCCATGCTCAATTTTTATGTCCTTTCCTCTTGCCTTGTATTGAGTTTAAGATCTCTACTGATTAAAACTCTTTTGCTATCAAGTTTCTTTTCTTGTATCTCACAATATATTTTCTACCCTATCAGTGGTAATATTTTTTTTACCTCGTTTTTGGTGAAATGAAAGATGGTTATGGAATTTTATGTCCTGGTAATCTGTACGACCAAGAGATATACCACCCTTTTATTTTGAAAGTGGAGAGAGAGAGAGAATGTGTGTGCATGCATGCGTGTGTGTGTGGGGGGGGGGTGGTGGTATTGTTGAAGAATTTCTGGGAAAGAAATGAAGGATAGCTAGTTTTAATATTAAATTAAATTGAAAGAAAATCGTTTCACCAAAATTAACAGTTCTAAATACAGTAAGTACAGCAACTCAGACTTATGTATTTACTCAGAATCAACTTTTAAGAATTATTTGTTTTCTCAGAACTGGGAGAAACATATATGTTAGTTGTTTTTATGTCTTCTGAAAACCTCTCAGAATGTGTAGTGAGGAAACAGAATTTATTAGACAAGTAAAAGTATTGTTCGACTTTTGCTCATTATAAAAACTCACAATTTTTCTACCAAAGCATAGCTTCATGTATATTAGTGGACTTCCAAATTGTCCCTTCTATCATAAGCAACTAGGAAATGAGCTAAAATATATGAAACAACCCTTTTCAAACATTGGACTACAGGTAATGCAGGGCTATGATCCCCAAGAGAGGGAAAACAGGTGATGAGCCTTGTGATTTCCCCAAATTATTGCCTGAAGGCAGTTGCCAGCAGAGGAACCAAAATAAAGCCCAGTGGTCTCACTGCAATTAAGAAACCGAAGATGACTGAGTTCAGAATCACTCAGGCAGCTGCAAAGAAAAAGAGCTCCAGAGATCTGCAGAGTAGTCCTCCCTAGAGGTTTTTGTTGAGTATTAATTAGCATGGGGTAAAGGAAATGACTTGAGTAGTATGTAACAAAGCCAAGGAAAGAATGATTGGAAAGCAGTGAACAGTTCCTGGGTCTCACAGGGCTAAGAATAGTTAACATTCCCATCAGCCAAAATGGAGAAAGCTTGTAATACAGGGGACATTGGGTGACATCCTCAACATGGTTGTGCTTTAGTAGCAGGGCCAAATTAGTTTTAGAATAAAAGCTGCTATGGATTTACTCTAACATTTAAAAGCAAGCCTTAAAATGTTCACATTGGTCTTCAAGTAGCACTGTGTGCCAGAACAAAGTTTCCCACTCAAGAAACAGCAAAATCCAGCATTCAGCAATGTAAAAATCACAATGTTGATCATCCAATCAAAAATTACTAGACATGCAAAGAAACAAAAAATATGACACAGAGTCAGGAGAAAAAATGAATCAATCAAAACATACCCAGAAATAGTGGAGGTAATGGAATTAACAGGCAAACTTCCAAGGAGTTATTATAAATATAATATTCTAGGATAAAAAGGAAATCAGAAATAAAGTAATAGAAATGGAAGACATAAAAAGGATTCAAATAAAATTCAAAAAAAATGCAATATCCAAATTGAAAAAAGTACATGGAATGGGATTAACAGAAAATTAGATACAGCAGAAGAGAGGTTGGTGAATTCAAAAATATCAGTAGAAACTAAAACAATATATACAGAGAAAACAAAACAAAAAAAAAATGAAAGGCACCTCAGTGAACTGTGTAAAAACATGAAACGTTAACATGTGCAATTGGAGGCCGAGAAGGAAGGGGAAGAACACAAAATTATTGGCCAAAGATAATGACTAATTTTTTTCTAGATGTGATGAAAAACATAAACTCACAGAAGCTAAAGTAACCTCAAGCAAAAAAAAAAAAAAACAAAAAACAAAACATAAAACCACACCAAGGCACATATAATCAAGTTGCTGAAAACCAGTAATAAAAAGAAAAATCTTAACAGTAGCTAGAGACAAAACATTTACAGAGTAACAAAAAGTAAGAATGAAGGTAGATTGCTTGTCAAAAACTATGCAATCCAAAAAACAATTGAGTGATATGTGATTGTAGGTTTGCTAAGTTGGCTGGGAGTTGATGTCAGCTTCTTAGGACTACTCCTAGTTTTGTCTTAGATCATGTTCCCCACAATACTGAGACAAATATTTGTGTTTATGAGGTTTACTTGAGAATGACATTTGTAAGAAAGTGATGGAGGGGGGATGGGGCAAAAGAAAAAATTTAACCACAATGCAATTGCAATAAAGGCCTCAGCTGATCCCATGGGGGGTCCTGGAGCTGTGATGACTTTTCAGAATTGTCCCAAATTAAGAAATGGGGCTGGGTCTTTTACCTTCATATAAACCAGTCAATGGATATGGGCTGATCCTGGGGAAGAGATGTAAGCTTGGTAACGTAGTTCCCTTTAGCCAAGCACAGTTCCTAAAGAGGAATGTAGCCAATATTCCTGACAGCTGGAGGAATAAATGACTCAACTCTGAATCTGTGCAGAACACCCCACATTCACTACTAGGGACCCCTAGCATTAAAACTAAAAAAAAAAAAAGGTTTTGTGTTAATATGTAAGAGACAGACAGAAGGAATGAGAACAATGGTTTTGGTTATCTTAAAATTTAATATTTATTGATTATTTCATATTTAAAAATATATATAGATGATTTGGAAATGAAAGTTTAAATCACTTATAATCTTATCATCCAGATATGACCCTATGAAAATCTTGGAGTAGTCTATCTCCAGAACTTTATATCTCTTAACTACTCAAGAAAAAGTACCTTTTTGTCTTCTAAAGCTTATATGATTAGCTAGGGTTAAAGATTTGCAATAACTTTCCTTAAAAATTCATGAGGCCGGGCGCGGTGGCTCACGCTGTAATCCCAGCACTTTGGGAGGCCGAGGCGGGCAGATCACCTGAGGTAGGGAGTTCGAGACCAGCCTGACCAACATGGAGAAACCCCGTCTCTACTAAAAAATCAAAATTAGCCGGGTGTGGTGGCACATGCCTGTAATCCCAGCTACTTGGGAGGCTGAGGCAGGAGAATCGCTTGAACCCGGGAGGCAGAGGTCGCGGTGAGCCAACATCACACGATTGCACTCCAGCCTGGGCAACAAGAGCAAAACTCCATCTCAAAAAAAAAAAAAAAAATTTCATGGTAACACTAAAAATACAGTGATAAAAGACCTGCCATTTTTGTTTATTACATACAATGTCTCAGACTTCTGTATTCATGTGTTTTCATTAGGTTTCTGATTTATAACTCGGAAATTCCTGCATTCATCTTTAGATCTTAGCAGTCTCCATCTGTCTTCTGATTGCTCAGTAATCTGAACTGTCAGGCAGCACCTTATGCCCAAGCAAAGAATCTGAATCTCTTTCTTTTCTCCAACTTAATGGATCTTCATGTGTCGCATCCACACAGGCTTATATTCTACCTTTTACTGGATAGAAATGCTACTAAGCATTACTCTACTCATTCATTAAAGTGAAAATTAAATTTCAACATCAACCATAAACTGGGAGGAATTACACTAATTATAAATTACTCAACTATTGGTTGAAATTTAACTTTTGGAATCAGCATTGGATAATTTCTAAAGTAATTCTTTATGCATTTTTTTAAGTGACTCTCAGGCAGCAGTGCCATCTGCAGGCCTCCTCTGATGCAGCTCTTTTTAGTTTATGGAAATCTCTTCTTAAAAGGGATTTGGCTCTACTAAATATAGCTTTATAATGTCAAATACAAAGTGATGTTATTCACAAATTTTAAAAAGGTGAATTTACAGGTACAGATCTCTGATAGAAATCTTTTAACCACTAAGCTAATATCGACTGTCTATATTAATAATCAAAATATCAAACATAATGCACAGCATCTGGAATATATATGGAATGAGCACGGATTTTGGGGATCACACAGAACTGCATTCTTGGGACTCATTACTTACCAGCTGTGTGAAACCTTTAAAATGTTACTTAAACTTTCTGAGATGCAGGCTTTTTATTTAAAATATGGGGATAATATTTTCTTCATTAAATGTTTGAGAGTTCAAATGACATGTATAAAGTGCCTAGTACAGAATGTGCATACAGTATGCCTTCAATTGATAATAGTGCCCTTTTCCTTGAAATTAAAACAGAAATATCTCTAGACCATTTATTGCTTTTGTGCCCAGAAAATTTAAAAGTTGTGAACATATCATTGCCCTTTTAGAGAAAATAGAGTATGAAGGAACTGTCTTCCTAGAAAACTTATCCATCTCTTTTCATTCTGACATCCTTTAAAATTTAGCTATAGATGTATATGTTAATACCTGCATAGAATATTACTGTTAGATAGTTATAAGAAATTGATAAATAGTGGTTGCTAAATTTTGGAGCTATAAAAGGGTCTTATTTCTTAATGTGTATATCCTTGGTATTATTTTAATTGCAATCATGTACAATATTACTTTTTGAAAATAAAAACACAAAAAAAACCACCTAGAAAAGAAAAATATATGAGACTACCCTTACATTAAAAATGGACGATAAGGCCAAGCATGGTGGCTAATGCCTGTAGTCCCAGCACTTTGGGAGGCTGAGACAAGCAGATTGCTTGAACCCAGGAGTTCAAGTCCAGCCTGTGCAACATGGTGAAACCCCATCTCTACAAAACATACAAAAATTAGCCCAGTGGTGTAGGCCTGAAGTCCCACCTACTTGGGAGGCTGAAATGGGAGGATCACTGAGCCCAGGGAGCTTGAGGTTGCAGTGAGCCATGATTGCACCACTGCACTCCAGCCTGGGCAACAGAGTGAGACACTGTCTTGAAAAACAAAAACAAAAACAAACAAACAAACAAAAGATAATTATCTCTCCCCATCTAATCTTTGCTTCTAAGTATAACAAGATATAAAAAAAAGAAAGTTTAATAGAGCAATTCAGATTTTGTATAAACTTCCTTTGGAATCATAAAATATACTCTTAAGGGAATCTGTATACAATTTTCCTCAAAATTGATTAGAATAAACTACCTATAATTCTCTCAGGAAGCAGAGGCTGAGCTAGATATATTCAACTGCTAGCTCTTTGTCATGTAGTAGACAATGGTTTCTATTTGCAGACTTTTTAACAAAGCACTCTGCTTTGAAGTGAGCCTACCATCTATGTGGAAAACTAACATAAGTACGGTTACCTTGGTACATGCTACAAGAAGACAAGATTCTTTACCTATCTAACAAAACACTTAAGGCATGTTACATGTATTCCTCATACTATGATGATGCAGACATTGCAGGTTAGGCTAGAAGAGATACAATAAAATCTGTGATATCTGGAAGATATAGGTTAGAAGAATTGGTAATTAATTATCTTACCTGTAGTTTCCAAAGAAAGACTTCTGAATCAAATTTATTAGACTCTAACATCTACTATGTTATTGCATAGTATCCACAGTAATAGTCACCAGTCTCTGCCACCCTTCACCTGACTAAATCAGACTAATTTCTTAGTACTCAGCTGAGGCACCACCTACCCTACTAAGTGGATCTCCTCCTGTGTGTGCTCCCAAAAGACCCTGTATCTGTGTCCATTACTGAACTTACCACATTTTGTTAAAATATTTTGTTTATATGCCTGGCTTCTTCCATCAAACCATGAGTTTCTGGAGAGTAAGAACTTTCTTGTTCATTTTTATTAACTCCAATACCTATCACAGTACCTAGTGAAGTAAATCAAACTGTTTCACTCGAAAATATATTTCCTTGACATATTTGACATATTTTGAGATAGAAATCCCGTAAACAGAAGTAGCTCTACCAAGCTGTCTTTTGCGGAGGAGATTTACATCTGTAGAGAATCTGCATTGATGCAGGCAGGCCTTCCCTTGTCCAGATCTAGGAAAGATTAACTGAGAGTCAGAACCCTTTAAAGGTCTGAAAGAAACATTTACCATCTATTCTCTTTGAGGGTTACTACCTGTGAGGTTTCATTTATATAACAAGACCATCTTTGCTAGCCAGGCCTCCTCTTCTCTTCTCTCTCCCATAACATGTCTTGCCAATATAACCTGATTTAACCACCATCGTCTGTTTTGGGCCATGCTCTGAGCCCCTATTTTTTCTGTATCCTCCAGATAGTATATGAGCTTCTGAATTTCATCACTCCGTGACTCTCCCCGTGTGCATGCTAATAGATTTATATGCTTTCTCCAAGCTGGCTTTTGTCATGTGATTTTTCAGTGAACCTTCACAAGGTAGATATTTTCCCTTGGCTCCTACATTAACATATACTTAGAAGTTACTCAAAAGATGTTAAATGAAATAAATGGAAGAATGGGCTTGTGTCAGGCCTGTGGCGCCAAAGTCTGTACATAAGAAAACTTTGACAATGTTTCTGAAAAGTCCTCCTCCATAGTTTCTTGATTTTGATAAAATCAATCAGATTTTTGACTCCTCAGAAGGAAACAGTCAATCCTCATTATTCATAATTCTATATTTGCAAATTCACCTACTTGCTAAAATGGATTTGTAACCCCCAAATCAGTACTTGCAGCACTTTCACAGCTATTCAAAGACATACCCAGAGTGGTGTAATATTTGAGTCACCCAACATACACATTTCTCATCAAAGTCAAACAAGGTGATATTCTACCATCTTGTTTCAGCTCTTCTACTGTAAACAAGTGTCCTTTTTGAGGTGTGTTTAGTGCCACATTTTTCTGCTTTTTGTTGCCCATTTCACTGTCTGAAATGGCCACAAAGTCTGGTTCTGAGATACTGTCTAGAGTCCCTGGGGACAAGGTCAATGTGCCTTACTTACAGAGAAAACGTATATGTTAGATAAACTTCGTTCAGGTCTGAGTTATAGTGCTGTTGGCTGTGAGTTCGATGTTAATGAATCAGCAATATATATAAAACAATGTGTCTTTATAATAGAAATAAATATAAAATAAGGTAATGTATCGATTCATTGATAAAGATGTTGGGCTTACAGTAGCCTAATCTTGTGTATCGGCTAGGAGCAAAAGTTCAGTATTCACTAATTCAGTATTTGCAGTGACTTTATAGAACATAACTTCTACAAATAATGAGAATCAATTGTATTACCATATGTTTACAAAACAGTGGAGGTATCATGGTTGATTTGTTTTTCTTAAATATTTCTATATTTTCCAAATTTATAATCATGAATATGTACTAATTTTATGACAAGGAATAAAGCTTTTAAAAACAGAGACACTGTTTGTGATACTGTAGTATGAGTAAAAAGTAATTATGAAGCAGTCAGATCTAGGTTTGAGTCACCATTCTGCCACTTACTACCTATGTAGTAAGTGTTACTAACTATGTAACTTTGGAAAAGTTGTTTAACTTTTCATAACCTATTTCCCCATTTGTAAAACCAGGATAACACTATGGGACTTTATTCTGAGGATTAGAAACAATATAGCTAAGTTATCCAGCTCAATATTTAGCATACAATGGACATGCAATAAAAATGCAGGTATGAATATTATTAACTTTCTCCTAGGATTAAACTACAGAAAATCTAGCCTCAATGGCTCACACATCTTTGGGAAATCATGACTTTTATCCTAGTTATTATCCCCATTCATAAGACCAAATTTTACAGACTCAATGTCTCAGCTTCCCGTCCCTTATGTTCATTCTATCACTTTTTTTTAAGAGAGACAGGGTCTCACACTGTTGCCTAGGCTGCAGTACAGTGGTACAATTATAGCTCATTACAGCCTCCAACTCCTAGGCTTAAGTGACCCTCCTGCCTCAGCCTCTGTAGTCACTGGGACCACAGGTACACACCACCACGCCTGATTAATGGTTGTTTTATTTTTCATAGAGACGGAGTCTTGCTATATTGTCCACTCCTGGCCTCAAGTGATCCTGCTGCTTCAGCCTCTCAAAGCGATGGGATTACAAACATGAGCCATCACACCCAGCTTATCAACTGTTTTTGAGTGTTCATGATGGGCAGGAACTATACTAACGTTGATTAAAATAGACAAGGGTCTTGCCTTGGTTCTTGCCATGGGTTAAAACATGTAATTTAGACCTTTGTAGGAGAACTATGGTGATTTTCACTTCCACTTACATACCCCTTTGAATACTGGGATATAGGGTTAAGACAATTAACCATAAAATATAGCATATTCTAAAAAGTGCTTCTTTTTCAAATCAAGTCCCATCAAGTATTTGCTCAGGGACCATTTGTTCTTTAAACTGCTTAATATGTGTGGCATTGGAGTGTTTGATTTTCTTTCAAACAATAATTCTCCAAAGCATTTTCCACATGTTCCCTTTCTTTGAGAGTTCATGACATTCTCCTCTCTCTTTCTGACAACCTGGGCAGATTAACATAGCAATACACTTACACTAGGTTAGTCTGCAATGGTCAACAGGACCTGACTAGTGTACACACTTAACATTTCTAAAATGAAAACTATTTCTAAAAGGAGTTTTTGAGAATAACTGAATTCATACCCCAGTTACATTTAATAAGGTTGATTTAACTTGAACAGAATTAGTGACAGAATTTATGCTTCTAAAATTAAACTACACAATTGGAAGTTCCCCTTGACCTCCCATACAGGGAGGGGTAGCAGTGTGTTTCTGTGTTTCTCCTTACTTCTGTGTTTCTCTGCCAGTCATGATCTGCCCACCTGTGTTGCCCTGTTCCTTGGTGTAGGGGCATTTGAAGTGTCACTTCCTGTGTTCTCATATTTTGTCCAAGAGGCAGAAAAATTATCTCCGCCTATGGCCCAGTGTCCTGTTGCTCCCATGAACAGAACAGTTTGCTCCCCTCTCCCGTGGGATGCAGCCCTTCTGCATTTGTCTATTTGATCTTATCTCAGCTTTTAAGTTGCGTTCTGTGTCTCTCTACCTTACATTATCATGTCCTCTCTCTGCATGTTCTCTTCTGCTTCAGTGCTCCACCATGTTGGAAAGACTATTTACCTTTGGGAAATGATTTTATTTTGCCACCAGGAAACCACTCCTTTCCCCTAGTGTTTCTTCTCTCACACACCATGGATCCCAAGAACAGGATACAATAAGTAGATTTTCTTCATTCCAGAACATCCTGGGCCATAGCTACACAGCAGGGATCAAAGCAGGCACACATCAAAAGCAACCCTGCTGAGAAATGCGGCCCTGAGGCTTCAGCGCCTCAGGCTCATTATCCTCACTGCCTGAAAGTCATGTATATCTCATCTCGTCTTCCCCTTGTCTGCTGTTCCTTCTCCACACCCAGCAGAGATCCACTCTTTACTAAACTTTCTTAACAACTCAAGATAAAAACTCTTTCCCCTTCTCTTCCCCTGCTTCTTCCTCTCCTAATTAACTGATAAACAATTTCAGTGATACTCACATGTTCACTTAACATTTCTTAAACCCTTACTTTGTGCCAGGTACTATGTTAAGTGATGGGGCTAGAAAAATGAACGACACCTTCCCTGCTCTCAAATAGCTTTTTAACTAATGGAGCAAGACAGGCAACACCTAAACAGATCTATATAGTGTGATGAAGTTGGTGGTAGAGGCAGGCACAGATCTTTTGAGAGTAAATGGGAGAGGCCCCATTTCTTATACAAGGTGATGCCCTTGCTGAATATTTTGCCAGACAAAGGGTGTAGAGATGTAGGGAAAGGGAATGGGGGTGTATGGCCTGGCAGACAGCTGGAAATCACAAGGGTGAGAATAGCAGAGGTGCTCTGAGGTGGGGAGGGTAATAGAAGAAGGTCAGGATTGCTGAACTATGTATTTGTAGCAGGGAATTACTAGAGATAGGGCTAGCAAGAAAGAACATCACAGAAATTCATTTGAGTCATATTCAAGAACTTCAACTTTATCCTGTACAGATGAGCTTTACGGCCAGGTGCAGTGGCTTACGCCTGTATTCCCAGCACTTCGGGAGGCCAAGGCAGGTGGATCACCTGAGGTCCAGTGTTCAAGACAAGCCTGGCCAACATGACAAAACCTCTTCTCTACTAAAAATACAAAAATTAGCCCAGTGCAGTGGCATGTGCCTGTAGTCTCAGCTACTGGGGAGACTGAGGCAGGAGAAACACTTGAATCTGGGAGGGCGAGGTTGCAGTGAGCCAAGAACACGCCGCTGTACTTCAGCCTGGGTGACAGAGAGAGACTCCAACTCAAAAAAAAAAAAAAAAAAAGAAAGAAAGAAAAGAAAAATAAGCTTTACTAAAATATAACCTCCTTTGGTAGGTAGAATAATGGGGCCCTGAATCAGTCCACATCCTAATGTCCAAAACCTGCGATTATGTTACCTTACGTGATAAAATAAAACTTTGCATAAGTGATTAAAGTGAGAATTCTGAGATGAGGAAATTATCCTGGATTATCTGGATGTACTCAATATAATCACAAGAGTCCTTATAAGAGGAAAGCAGGAGGATCAGTCAAAGAGAGAAGGTGTGGAGATGGAAGCAGAAATCAGAGAGGAGAGAAGATGCTGTGCTGCTGATTTAACAGAGGGAGGAGGGTGCCACAAGCCAAGGACTATAAGCAGCCTCTAGAAACTGGAACCAGCAAGGGAATATCTTATCCCCCAGGGGCTTCAGAAAGAGTTTGTTGTGACAGATGCTGGGAATTTGCCAGATGGACAAGGGAAGGAAGGGAGGTCCAAGCAAAGGGCTAGATGGGGTGAAGAAAGGGAAGCCTGAAACTATTTTAGACTTCTGAACTCCAGAACTATAAGATAATAAATTTGTGTTGTTTTGAGCCACTTAAATGTGTGGTAATTTGTTACAGCAGCAATTGGAAACTAATACATTCTTTGAGAGCAGGAGTTTTTGTTTTGCTTGCTACTGTATCTCTAGTGCCTGAACAGTGTCCAGTACATAGAAGACACTCAGTAAACATTTGTAAAGTCAGTGAGGGAGGGAGGACTCACAATGAGGAACCCACAGAGAAAACCTGAGGCCTAACTACTGAGTCCTCAGTGCATAGCATGTGACTGTTTTGCCCCACCATCTTGACCTAATGTGCTTTTCCATTAGCATTCAAGGTCATATGCCAGGGAATAATTGAACACACAGGACAGATAGGACCCATCTTTCTGCAGAATCAATTTATCATAACATTTTGGAGAAGAAAAAGGATGTACTCATATAAACATAGTATTTTATGTGGTAGGCTATATGAATTTTTAAGAAACTTCAAAGAAATGTGGTCCCTCCAGCCAGTGGCCTCTGGCTATGGTCTTAAACATGGAGCATCTTTTGGTGAAGAGAGTTGAGAAGCGCATGAATACTGTTAATGACGGGAAAATCCCCACTCAGGCAGAGCTGCTCTCTTAAGCTCTCCACATGTCATTCTCTTCTGTCTTATGAGAAGAGTTTCTGAGTATTTTTCTTTACTATGTTTCCAAAATTGATATTCATTTGCTATGGTTTGCCTTTCTTATTACTCTGCTACCACCTTGTAAATCAAGGTTTACAATGATCTGTATGATCTTTTACAAATCACTTAACCTCTTTGGGTCTTAGTTTCTTCACCTGTAAACTGAGTATTTTCCACCAAGAGATCTTTAAGGTCTACCTCAAATTTTAAATTATGTGATAATATGTTCTATAGGATTAGTTAACTGCTAATAATAGGTGGCTCAGAGCAAAGCAAATATTTATTTCTTAATGCCTGTCCCTTATTTTTAATTATAGTTTGTATCAGGTAACTATTTTTGCGTTAAACAGCCACCCCAAAATTTAGAGACTTAAAAATAACACTTATTTAGCTCACAATTCTGTAGGTGATCAATTTCACCTGGAATCTGAAGGGCACGTTTTCTGGTCTTGGCTGCTGTAGAGTGGCCTCAGCTGAAATGTCTCATTTCTGCTTCATGTGGTCTCTTATTCTCTAGCAGGTTACCCTGGGCTTTTTCTCAAGACAGAGGCAAAATCTCAAAAGACAGAGTGGAATAGTTCAAGGCCTGCAGAAGATTAGGCTTGGAACTGGTGCACTGTCCCTTCCACTGCATTTTACTGGCCTAAGGAAGTCACATGGCCAGCCCAGATTTAAGAGTTGGAAAAATAGACTCATCTCTTGATAAGAGGAGTTGCCCAGACACCTTGCAGAGAGCATGGAAACAGGGAAAATATAAATTTGGGCCACCATTTCTGTCAATCTTCCCCATTGTCCAATGATTTTTTTCTTTCTTCCCTCTAGTATCTTAGCTACTCTCATTCTTAACTGACAATAATAAGAATAATAGCTAACAATTTACTGAGAACTTGTTGCCAGACACTATTTTTAGCACTTTACATTAATAATTTATTTTTTACAAGAATTCTTTGAGGTAGGTACAATTATTCTTGCTATATTACAATGAAGAAACTGAGGCACAGGAAGGTGAAACAATTTACCTTTGCACCAGGAAACAAAAGGCCTCAGAGGCTAAACTCTGTGATGGTGATGATAATTTAATAGCAATCTCTGGATCATCTGAGAACATGAACACCTTTACAGAGCTCCTGTCACACCAAAAGGCATTTCTTTTCCACAAGATTCAGAGGCTAAACCACTTGAGGAAGTGAAGTTGTCCTATCATTGTTAAAGAGATATTTGTACATTTACCATCTCAGCCAGAAAACAAAAACAAAGTAACAACAACAACAACAACAAAACCCTTTTCAATCATTTGTAATGGGAAGAATTCCTCTGCATAAGATTTCCTCACCATCTTTATGGAATCCGTTTTATTTTAATTTCAGCATTATGTATCAAGTGACAATGGTGCTGGGCACTGGGCATATTAAGATCCACAGGGACTTTGTGTTTGACATATTAAAGTCAACTGATCAGACAATTCTAGAGGAAGCACCAAATAAGAAAGTCTACAGCAGTGAGCCTGTCCTCAGAGCCACTAACGTCACTCAACAACCTCAACTTTGAAGTCTTCTCTGTCCAGTAAGTCCAAGATCCTCTGCCTTTATGTCTGATCTGCTTCTGTTTAGAGCTTGCCTTTTAAACTTTTCCTTCTTTGAAACAGCCATCAATACACTCTACTGTGTCTGCCTTGTTTCAGTTAGCTCACATTTCCTACTCTAGTGTTTTTCAACCTTGTGTAATATATTAAAACACACCTAAAGAGTCACAATCTTCAGGAGAGAACCTGTATCTCTAACAAGTGCCCCTGGTGAGTCTTATAATCATGTAGATTTGGTAAATCCTGCCATACCTATTAACTAGATTGACTTTAAATACAGTCTAATTCTGATGGGCTTAATTGAGTCCTGAAAGCTGGGTTCATGAAAATTGGTTTCCGTGGTGAGAAGTAAACTTTGCCTGGGAACTCAGCCTGGGCATTCTGTTTCAACGTGTTGGGTATAGCCCAACCAGGAGGCAAAACCTAGGGTTCTCATTCCTAATAATTAAATGTGATGTGGAAAATTGCTAACTGGTATCCATATAGGCTACACATGGGCTGTTGGACATAAACATTCTCTGGTGGCAGAAAAGAATAAGACTGATAAATATAAAAACAAATATGCTCTAATATGCCTAAAATCTAGTTGCTATATGCTATAACAATGCCATTTCAATTTTGACTGAATTGAAAGTAAAAGTAATGAGACCCCCTCAGGTTTTTACTATAGGTTAGATTACTAATCTTTTTGAAATTTAATATCCCAATATGTAAAATGGGAGGTTTGGATGAGATTATCTCTAAACTCCTTTAAAGACAAGAATCTTGGATTCCAAGAGTCAGTTTAGTGAAACAAAATATAACAAGTCATGGACATGACTGAAAAGTTTATTGAATTGATTGCAGTTTTACTATACTGATTAATTAATATGATAAAGACCAATACATCCATCTGTTTCTACAAGCCCAGCTAATATTTTTCATTTAATCCAAGTTTTGATATGGAAGAGGAAAGAAGAAGGAATTCCTTGTCATTCCTTTACTTCTCGTTCCAGACCTGAAAGGGTCCCGTGCTCGAACGATTGTTGAAATAGTGCTCACCTATTTCAAAGTGCAGGAATTCCTTTAATGTCCTTCAGAAAATCGGCTGGGCATGTTGGCTCATGACTGTAATCCCAGGACTTTGGGACGCTGAAGTGGGGGGATCATTTGAAGCCAGGAGTTCCAGATCCACCTGGGCAACACAGAGAGATCCCCATCTCTACAAAAATAAAAATAAACAAATTAGCTAGGCATGATGGTATGTGCCTTTAATCCTAGTTACTGGGGAGGGTGAGTCAGAGGGATTGCTTTGTTCTAATAGTTTGAAGTTGCCATGAGTTATGATCACCACTGTACTCCAGCATGGGCAAAAGGGCAAGATTCTGTCAGAAGAAAGGAAGAGAGGAAGAGAGGAAGAGAGGAAGGGAGGAAGGGAAGAAGGGAGGAAGGAAAAGAAAGAAAGGGAGGGAGGGAGGGAAGGAAGGAAGCAGCCACCCTGCTTCTTCTACCCCATTTCAAATTTTAACTTTACTGATTATTTCAAATCTGTTGTCATCTGCTAATTATGAATTTTGCAGCCATAATAATCTAAGGTAGATCTTTTGAATGTAACAGTTGAAATGTAATTTCAGTGCAGTTGGAACCTTTCTAAATCCAGTTGTTAAAAGAATTCCTAGTTAAACAAAACATCTCTAATTAATGAATGAAAAAAATAATAATTTTGGTATTCAAAAACTTGTCCTCACAAAAAGAAATGAAATAGGAACTTAATAGTAGATTATTCAGACAAAAAAATAAAGTGTTCATTTAGAAGTATGAACATCAGCGATCAAAGTGTTTTTTAAGGCCAAGATTCT
This sequence comes from Gorilla gorilla gorilla, assembly GCF_029281585.2. NCBI lineage: Eukaryota > Metazoa > Chordata > Mammalia > Primates > Hominidae > Gorilla > Gorilla gorilla. The sequence goes on from NC_073224.2 coordinate 171,532,229, forward strand.
TTGGGTAATTACCTTAACTGCACACAGCCTGTGCAGATATGATTAACTTAGCTAAAGAAAGATTATGAGGGATTTACAGTGGAAAAAAAATTGCTAGCAGATCTGATTGAGTGTGAATTTCTGCATTTACAGATTGATGTCAGAGAATGACATTGTAGCAGTTTCATGAAATATTTCACAGCTTTAATGCACATTTTTGTGCTGTTATCAGCAGCTGCAAACTAATCATCACAGCCTGCATGGTAAACTATTAGAATCTACTAATCTGCCCACCACCCAGCCTTTTTAAATCTTCATATGCAAGATAAGCAGATTCTGGAAATAACTAATTTAACAAGTCTGATTTAGGCATCCTTAATGGATTATTGTCTGCTATTTTACCTTTTCATAATTACATTTGATGTCTTATCAAATGTTTGACCAAATGTTTAATTATAAAATAAGATTAAAGCCTAATAACTTACACATAACCTTACCACATTTTCTCTTATATGTGGCTTTTCTCCTTCTCTTCTCCTGTGTGTTCTTGTCCTATTTTATCATTTGCATACAAGGACCTTCAAAATACAACTAATTCTGGCAGAGGTTTTCAAATCGAACTCTCTTTTGTAGACTTGATTGGAATTTAAGGTATTGAACATGACTTGAATAGCTTGGCCTGAGCTAAAACATTTTATTCCACAGATATTTTTTAAAAATAACCTGCTTGCCCATTCTCTATAATAGCCCAAATCCATCCATTTGGTTATAAAATACCCACTTTGCTGAACAGGCAGTTTTAGAGGACACCTCTTGGGAAATGGGAATTCTCTTTATAAACCATAATAATAACATCCTCATCAGATATAGATATTTCTATGGAGAATGGCTTACCTTTTCTTTTCCAGCTTGCCTTTCAGACTAATTTTACTGATGGTGAATTAGCCTTGAGAAGGATACATGAGGTACTGTTCATTCATCTATTTATTCATTCATTTCTAAACATTATTCGAGATCCTAGGGACAGATACAAGGATCTTGCTGCCATGGACATGGTACACAATTAGTTGCTGTCCTTTTTTGCCTCAGCATTTTTTGCCACGTAGCTGTATTGACCATATTGTGAAGTAAGTACTGAATAATACACAAGTAGACACATAATTAGCTTCTGTCTTCTTTGAATTTAGTGGATTCAAATAAGTGAATAACTGTTCACTTGTTTAAATGTGAAGGCAAAAGAACTGGAAAAATAAAGTCATCACTAGAAGATTATTATTAGAACTTTAGAAAACATATATGGAGACTTAACATATTATAACACACCACCCTCAGTGGGGGGTTGAGAATGAATGCACTGGCCATTCAATTGAGAGATGTCAGGGCAATTAGCTAAAAGTAACCAAAAGACTCATTTATCCAAAATAACTTCCTTGACCATCAATTTTGATACAAAAAATTCATACTGTCCGTTTACCTATTCATTCACTGATACCTACTATATGCTCTGTAGTGTGCTAGACAATGGGAATAAAAGACTAAATAAGATACCCTGGTCCTGACTCTAGAGAAGTTTACAAACTGGTTGGAGAAAGAGATGAATACATTGCCAGTTGCAAAATAATGAAACAAGTGCTACAACAGGGACAGCATAAGGCTATAATGTAACACAAGTCGTATGTTGTGTATTTTTTGGTTATATTGTCTGTTGCCTCACTAGGATGAAGTTTGACTTAAAAAAAGTAATTTGTCTTCTAGTTCACTGCCATATACATAGGATATGACAGGAAACATTTATAGTTTATAAATCTAACAGTAGTCTTTCTTAGGTTTCTTACCTCCTATATTATTTAACTTCCACTACCACCATATCATACCTAATGATTTTAGTCATGAAACTTTATCATCTCATTTTCTCATATCTAAAGATTCACAGCATAAATTCTTCCCACCCTGACACACTGTTCTATATGAAGGTCAGACAGTTCTCTGAAATTATTTCAAAACAAGTCTTCATCAATTTATGAACTTCAGCTTCCAACTAAGATTGAGCACTAGGGACCATAGTCGGTCTGTGCCTAAAATAATTTAAAAATAAAACAACAGTGTTTAAGATACAAGACATCAGCAAATAAAGAACAATAATCACTAAACAAGGTGAAAGCCATCCGATTGCAACATCTTAGTGTTATAAAAAGTTTCCTGGCTGTGATATGCAAGAAGTGAGCATAGATAAAGCCAGCCAACACACTTTCGAAGTTGAGGAGATGAAGCTGAGAATCTAGAAAGAATGAGGTGACTAGGATTTACTTACTAAGCAATGAGTTCTACAATACAGTGACAAATTAACAGGGGCACTACTCTCAAGAAACTCTCTAGGTAGGGAATCAAACATAAAAACAGATAATAAATACACACTGGTAAAAAGAAAAATAAATATAAGTGTGGACATTGAGTCCATTTATTAATAACTCTCTCCTATTAGGAAGCCTATTCTTTATTGTCTGAGAAGGCCCCCCTCAAGCAATCTAGTAATTCCAAAAAATTCCATAAACTGGCTCAGCACAGCCAGAATTCCTAATGCTATTAGAATAGCTCTTTGTCTGATACCTACAGTAAGAGGTTAAGTGGTTTTAATCTACACTTGAGGTTCTTTGATCAAATAAACCAGTTCTTTGGTCCAAAGAGTCAGGGAGAAGGGTCTCTTTTCCTAGAAGATTTCAGCCTCCCATTTTTAGCATTTGCACTGACTGTCATGACCTGAGAACTTCCAAGTGTACCATAGGCCTTCAATAGCTGAGCCACCATTAATCCAATACGGCTGACCCAGAATCCTCTTTTGTGCTTTTTTTTGGTGGATGTGAATCAAGAGCTGATTAACAAAATCAGAGTACAATCAAGATTTTAAGTAAAATATTTCAAATTCTTTTTAAAAAAATCATTAAGCACTCATTTATAAACAAAACTTTTACTCTTGCCTGCTCAGTTCATTCAGGCAGCTCTTCTAGTGGGCCTCTACTAACTTGGTCAACCATCAACAAGTTTTAAGCTCTTGTACTGATGCCCTAAGCATAATGAAGCAGAAGTGTTGCAGGAAGCCTGCTGCCAGGCTCTACCTTTTCAAGATATCAAATGTCAAAACATATCACACTCAAGCCAGAGACCACAAGTAATTTTGATGTTTATTACTCACACAGGCAGTGGAAGGCAAGAAGGATTCTCTAAATGAGGGATGAAACCCACCAGCAAGAGGGCACTCTGACGTCCACTAGAGGAGGGGAAATAGAAAGATACATGGTCAGGGCTATCCCTAGGTCCCTCTTCCCCATGACATTTTTGAATGATGCCTGGGCAGACTAAGTTCTGGCAGTGGTGGAGAGACAAGAGGAGCAGGGAAGGTTGCCTTGCGTGTGATTTATGGGTGTGAAGCAGAAGTGAGTGCAAAGCTTTGCTAGTCTGTCCATTTTCCCCTGAGGGAACAGGTGGCTGTCTCCAGTTTCCACCCTGACAGATATTGAACAGTTTAGCCAAATATCAATGTGCTAGGCATGACAATTCTATTTCTCTACAATAAGCAAGAAGGGCAAGACAGACTTGCTAACAAGTGAAATAATATAATGTGATCTAGACATATATGAGTTTCAGAAAAAGAACAAAGGATACCATCCTGTCTGAAGCGTTCCAGGAAGGTTGTACTCTATCAGGGTTATGACAGACACTGGGAATTTGACAGACGGACAAGAGAAGGAAGGGAGGCCCAAGCAAAGGGCTCAACAAAGTGAAGGGAGGCCTGAAACAGTATGCAATCCATGAGAGACAGTGGCCAGCTTGGTACTGCCAGAGCACAAAGGAAAGCGGAAAATGGCAGATGATGGCACTAAGAAGCCAGCAGGGGACAAGATGGGAAGGATCTTATAGCTGTGCTAAAGTGATTGGACTTTATTGAGTAAGTTCTGTAGACCTCTTAAAAACCTCAAGGAAGGAAGATGGTCAGATTTTCCTTTAAAAGAATGCCTCTGGCAGTATGGTTGGGAATGAGTTGAAGAGAGATTTCAACCCTTCCCAGCTAACTTTCCAGCAAGACAGCTGGGAAGCCTCCAGGATCATCTGTCTATAAGGAGTACTAAAGTATCATTGAGCATGTAATGAAACCGAGAAAATTATATTTGCTAGAACTTCTATATGTGGATGGAAGAAATACTTATAAAATGTAGACTCAGACTACTTTGGGTCAAATCCTACCTCTACTGAGAAAATTCCTTCAGGGTAGGGAGCATGAGGGCTGCTATTGGGGAAGGAGCAAGAGGGACAAGTAAGTGTCTTGGAGAAGATGAATGTCTTACAGGCTTCTCACATCTCACGTTTAACTGAGAATTCGTAATATACCCATTTCCACTCAGCAATTTCTCCCCTAGTCCTGGAGAATAGTTTGACAGTCATTCAATTGCTCTTTCTAAAACCTAGAAATCGAATCTGGGTCTCCCATGTGCTGAAAAAATGCTTTCAATTCTACATCCTTCCCTGTTTTCATGACCTCTGCAGTGTGACACTGTAGTCCTTCTCACTGAAGACTACCAAGGTAAAAGCTATTTTCACCCCCCTTGAAGTCTAAGCTGGCCACATGACTTGTTTTGGCTAGTAGAAAGTGGTGAAAGTGACAGTAGATCAGTTCTGAGCCTAGGCCTTAAGCGGCTTCTCCTGTTATCACTTGCTCTTTCGTTTGTCATTGCCAGGGGAATAAGCCCTGGCTGGCCTGCTGGAGAGGAGAGGTATAGCAGAGCCAAATAACCTCACTTATTTCAGCCAGTATCTAGACAGCAAGGTAAACTCCAGTCATGAAAGCAAATCAAGACATATTGCAGATACACCTAGCCAACCACCCCAGAAACTTACTCTTGTGTGACACTGAGGTTTGTTGTCTGGCTTTTATGCTACAATGTTAGCAATAAATATGTGATGATCTTTAACTCATTTTCTTATATCCCATATATATCAACCTATCATGTGTCCTATAATTTCTACCTACAAAACATATCTCAAATCTTTCAATCTTTTTTCCATATGCATTGCTGTACTGTAATCTAAGCACCATCATCACCTTACCTGAAATGAACTGCCAGTTTCCCAACTTCCTTTCTAGACACTTATAATCCATTCTTCAAATATCAGTGGGAGTGATTTTTTTCCAAAACATAAATCAGATCCCTCAGTCATTCCCCTGTTTAAAGCCCTGAATATCTTCCCATTGCTCTCAGAACTCAATCCAAACTCCTCACCATGACCTGCAGGCCCCAGCTGATCTGCCTAATATCAGGATGAAAAAGCAGCTTTTATAATACCCTCTAAACCAGTTTCTTCAAAGAAATGTGGAATCAGTTTCTATTTAGAAATCTCTGTAGAAAGTTGTTTTGCTATTTTAATTCATGGAATATTATTTTGGTAAATACACCAAAGTATATCAAAATAACAGTTTCTTAGGCAGACACAGAAATTGGACATAAAGATCTGATTTTACCAAAAGACAAAAAATTAAGGTGGGGAAGGAATAAAAGGAGATGATGAAAAGAGAAGTAACAATACATTGGGGATCCGGTGTATCACACTGAAACCACAGAAAGATAAAGTTAGACCTAGAAACGAGGTCTACATTTGAGGCTATAGGAGCAAAGAGGTCAAAATCATGCTTTGAAAGGATGTGGACATCTGATCTTTAACTTCACACCAATGGCAGAATAGGAAAAAAATGGGTTACTTCTGAGGTAGGAAGTATTAGCTAGAAGATTAGACACTCTCAAACTTCCTGAGAATTGACATTAATAAGCATTACTTAATATTCATATGGAATACTTCTGGCTAAAGAATGCTTTTGCATATTTTCCCTGTCTTATACCTGAGGAACTCAGGGTTCAATGAAATTTAATACACAGAAATTAGTTTTCATCCTGAATTTCTCCAAGCGTACTGATTTGATGATTCACATGGCCTATGAGTTTGTGAGCATTCCTAGAATGAATTGCCATGATTTGTACTTTTAAAAGAAATATCCTTCAAGAAGCTGACTTCTAGGATCTATACGTTGAAGCATAAAGGATACCACAGATGCAAAACAATGCAAAAAGTGCTAAAACCAGTTGCTGTTCTTAAACAATGTGGTTATAGCCCCAGAACACCAAAGGCAGCACAGGGATATCTAAGAAAGGCACTTGGTGCAGACACGGGCACCAGCAAGACCAGATTCTCATCTCCCAGGAAGTGATCTTAAATGCAGTTTGTTAATGCTCTCTCTCTCAACTAGTATACGCTTTCTTTCCGACAAAGACTTCTCTTTCAGCCTCTTGTAATGGGAGGGGAGAGGTGAAAATTTTAAAAAGCTGCTGGGTCTTGATATTAGTGGAATTTCTCTCCAATGAACTGACAGTGTACAGGTATGACAACATGGCCTGTAGCTCTTCTCGAAGAGAAGAGACTGCTGAGAAAATAAAATCCAACAAAAATGCTGCAGAAGAAAATCTTTCTAACATGCTCATTCCTCTGCCTTCTCTCACTCTGCATCTTTCCCTAGGAATGCCACCTCCATCTTTTTTCTATGTCAACACTGAGCTTATCCTTCAGATGCTAACTCATTCAGCCTCCCTATTAGGCTCTCAAATGATTACAGGCCCCGGGGATCTTCTCCTTTAATAAATAAGTTCAAATCACAATCAGAATTCATTTTCTCTGTATCCCTGAAACATCACACACACACACACACACACACACACACACACACACACACACGGTGTGCATTATCTGAATGAATTGTACCAGAAACCAGAAACCCACTGGTAATCCTTTTTTATGCCTTTTATTTCCCCAACACATTTACCAGTCCCAGAGTTAGATTAGGCCTCCTCTGAAGTATCTCTTGAATTTCACTATTCGTATCCATCCCTCAGTGTACCTGCTTACAACAGCTATCTCCACTTGTTTGATCTGTGCCTCCCTTTAATTTGTCTTGCCCAAATCTCCTATTCCAGTGTATTATCCACAATGCATTCTAAGTCGTCTTACTAAAATGCAAATCAGATCATGTCACTCCTCTGGATAAAATATTTCAGTGATTCCCCTTTTCTCATGACAAGGGTCTGGATTTCTGTAAATGGTTTATGATATTCTTTTTTTTTTTTTTTGTGATGGAGTCTCGCTCTGTCACCCAGGCTAAAGTGCAGTGGCACGATCTTGGCTCACTGCAAGCTCCGCCTCCTGGGTTCAGGCCATTCTCCTGCCTCAGCCTCCTGAGTAGCTAGGGCTACGGGTGCCCACCACCACGCCCGGCTAATTTTTTGTATTTTTAGTAGAGACGGGGTTTCACCGTATTAGCCAGGATGGTTTCGATCTCCTGACCTCGTGATCTGCCCACCTCGGCCTCCCAAAGTGCTGGGATTACAGGCGTGAGCCACTGTGCCCGGCCTAGTTTATGATGTTCTACACAATCTGGCCTATGATTATCTCTAGTCCAGTTTCATCTCTAGCTATTTTCCCACCTTATGTTAGCCTCTAGACTTTTATAAATAATACAAGCTGTGCCTGAACACTCTTCTACCTGCCCTTTGACTGGCTAACTTTTATATATTTGTCCCGTCTCAGCTTAGATACTTCCTTTTTCTCCTGGAGGTTCCTAATGCCAGTATCAATGTTCTTCCTGGGTGGTACCACAGCATCCTACGGTGACGAGAAGGAGGTGGCCTAGATCCTTCCTTTTCTGGGTAAAGGGTGGAAGCAGTGTGGATTCTTTACTTGGTGTGTTCTGATATCCATGTGTCACTAGGCACTTGTTCTTTGTGTCTTCACATCTCCTCCTGTTGCATTTTAAAGCACTTTCATAGTATACGGTTTTGCCTAATAAAGCATTCTCATAGCAAAAAAAATAAAAAAGTATGGTATTGTGCAAATAAGTGCTCACTCCAAATTAGCGGTATATTTATTGAAGTTTAATATTGTGTTTGTGATACAGAAGTATTTACTTTAATTCTAAATAAAAATTTTATTCTTTTATTGCTGGTTTAAGAAGATTTGGATTATCCTTGTACTTTGAGGAGAAGTTTCTTATTTGAACTATTTTGGAAACAGGTCTTTTAACGTGGAAAGATAGATATTAATCTCCTCTTCTATTACTCTCCAAGATCCAACAAAAGTGATTATACCCCCCAAAATATGATGGTTGTATCTTATACTACCATCATTTTATAGGCATAGGGCTCTTAGCTGCAAATAATGGAACTAACTCTAATAAAGCAGAATGCAAATATTGTAAATATTAGAGAGCTAACAATCTCTGGGATGGCTAAAGGATGGAGCTTGGAGGCTACCCAGCCAGTAACAATATTCCAGGCTCCACTGTCGAATGGAGACACTACAACTGCCTTGGATGGGCAGAGATATTATGGATGCTGAGCCCCAGGTGCTACCACTAGGACTTCTACCACTGTGCCTAATGGGTGGAGCCCATCACATGCCTATGCCCTCACTGTAAGGAAATGAAGCTACTGTTGTATATCTTGGGAAGCACTTGGATTAATTGTTATGCAGTTTTGTTGAAGAAGACCCCTAGGGTAAGTAGCCGTAACTGCACACTAAATTTAAAATTGTTAATGAGTTTCTCAAAAAAATGTTAAGGTTGTTAGCTGGTATAGTATATATCTTGCCTGTTTTCCAAGGACTTCTTTCAGCAGTACCTTGTCTGTGCTGGCAAACAACTGAGACTTAATGAAAGAGTATGGAGATATGAATGAATTAATGCTGTATACTCTCAGAGTGCCAAACACATACCAATGGACAAGAAGGTGAGGCAGAGAGCAGACAGGCATTAGTGACAAGCAAAGATATGCAGAATTTCATTCTCAGCAAATCAAAAGTCCTCAATGTGGTTGGAAGAATATTGGCACTGAATGGTATCAATAAGGTTACTAGAGAGGGTTAGAGGTGCACAATGTGCTTCCATAACATTTTATACTTCCCCAATCTTAGCACTAATCAAACATGGTTGAATAGTTTGTTTACTATAACTCTTACAGAGTTATAAGATCTGTGAAGACAGGGACAGGGACAATACCCATCTCTGTCTGGTTCATAGGTGGTATGTAATAGATATTTTTAAAAATAAGTGAGTTAATGAATGAGGGGGAGAATGAAGGCACAGAGGTATTAGGGGGAGGTGGGCCCCAGAGAATGGCGCCAAGGTCCAGTGGGGTGACTGGGATCAGCTCAGGCCTGACGCTGGCCACTCCCACCTAGCTCCTTTCTTTCTAATCTGTTCTCATTCTCCTTGGGAAGGATTGAGGTCTCTGGAAAACAGCCAAACAACTGTTATGGGAACAGCAAGCCCAAATAAAGCTCAAGCATCAGGGGGATCTGAGAGCTGAAAGCAACTTCTGTTCCCCCTCCCTCAGCTGAAGGGGTGGGGAAGGGCTCCCAAAGCCATAACTCCTTTTAAGGGATTTAGAAGGCATAAAAAGGCCCCTGGCTGAGAACTTGCTTCTTCATTCTGCAGTTGGTGCCAGAACTCTGGATCCTGAACTGGAAGAAAATGTCTATCCAGTAAGTATCTCTGGGAGACTTAAAAACACCTTCATGGATTCATGATAAATGTGCTATTTCAAGGGCTCCTGAAGAGAAGGCATTGATTAATGACCTGTTTAGGAAAGACCCTTGAATTTTGGTGGGGGAAATTTTTTCCTGCTTATGTATTAAAGCAACTAGCTAGAATTCAGGTCCAAATTATGGGGGGTCTGTGTGACTTAGTCCGGGGTTTGGAAGCAGTCTTGAGTATGGGGATTTCAGACAGACTTGGGCTCCACTCCTTGCCCAGTCATTTCCTAGTGTGTGACTTTGGACAAATTACCTAACTTTTTAAGTCTAGCTTTTCCTGTATATAGAAAGATGTCACAATAGCTTTTACTCCATTATGTTACTGTGAGATTTAAAAGAGCTAATACCATGCAAAGTTCTTTTTATGGTATGTAGGACATAGTAATTGTTTAGTAAAAGGTAATTATTATAATTGAGTCTGGTCAGAGATTCCACTCTTTGAAGTTACAACATGAAACTGAACAGAGGATGTAGAAAGTAAACAAAAATATAGAACCTGAATCTCCCGGTCTGACTATGATGAAAAAGTACTGTAGGTCTTGGGGATTGGTAGAGAAATGAGATGATGGGGAAAAAAATCATGGTATAATATGAGTGAATAATGAAAGATGAGGTACCTGACCCAAAAAGCTGTCATCTCTCAACCCCTAGGAAGGAGATAAATGAGTCTCTCCTTGAGGCAAGAAAATCAATGATGCAGTGAGCTGAGCATGTTGATAGGGTGGGAGAATACTGTGGGAAGGACCATGTTAAGGAACAAATTTCAGGAAGTGAACTGATGGCAGTAGGATTGATTGATTTGTCTTCCGAAATAAGGAAAAACTGCAGAGGACAGGATTAAGTTCACTGTAACCATTGACATTAAAAGAGAGGTCATGTCTCTTGACATCAGAGCAGTGATCTGGGACCCCCTTCCATACCTGAGTAGTCTTCCCCACCCCCAGCCTCACGTGCTCCTCCCGCCCTCACCCCCGCTTCTTCCCCCACCCCCACCCCCACCCAGCTGAGACTAGACTGGCAGGAGTGAACAGGCTTTGAGCCAGCCCTAGAGTGCCTTCTCTCCTGCAGCTCTGCCTCTATCTCTGCGGACTTTGAGCATCAACATGGGCTTCTTCCTTATTCTTCCACCATTTCAGGGTTGAGCATCCTGCTGGTGGTTACAAGAAACTGTTTGAAACTGTGGAGGAACTGTCCTCGCCGCTCACAGCTCACGTAACAGGTTGGTCTCGCCCATCTTGAAGCCATCCTCTTTTATGTCAGTCTCTCTTCTCTGGCTTCCTATTCCTTGGCGTCTCTCAGTGCAGACTCCCCCTGTGGGTCACAGGGAGAGGGATCAGGTGGTTTGGGCTTTTTATAGCAAGAATCCATTTTCTTTCATTCGCCTTTACTTTATTTCTCTAATGCAGAAAAACGCTACCTAATTGGAATTCCCTAAGGATCAGGATTACACCTTTGTCATCTTCAAACTGTCAGTGCCTAGCTCAGTGCCTGGCACATAGTAAATGTCCTATAAATGTCTGTTCCATTGATGTCTGAATAAATGAAGGCCCAGTGACAAGCACCTGGGAGTATTAAAGGGTGGTGGGTTTCATGCCCATTTTATTAGAGGAATGTTGGTTCTGCTGGGAGGCAGATGTAGATGCTAACCTAGCTCTATCATTTCACTGTCTGTGAATCCTCTAAGTTACTTAAACGTTCTGAGCCTCAATTCCCTTACCTACAAAAACCCAAAATTTACCTCATGAGGATGTTGTGAAAATTAAGTGGAGTAATGTAAATAGAATGATTCACCCACTATCCAACACAAAGTGATCAATAGACAGTAATTATTACTATCAGTATCATTATTAGTTATAGGAAATAATCCATTTGCTTGAAAAACTTCACTGGTAGGAATCAAGGAAACACTGTCAATCACTGCCCTTCTCAAAGGATAAACCTACCTGGGTTTTTTTTTTTTTTTTTTTTTTTTTTTTAAGACAGAGTCTCGCTCAGTCACCCAGGCTGGAGTGCAGTGGGATGATCTCGGCTCACTACAAGCTCCGCCTCCTGGGTTCACGCCATTCTCCTGCCTCAGCCTTTCCAAGTAGCTGGGACTACAGGCGCCCGCCATCACGCCCGGCTAATTTTTCGTATTTTTAGTAGAGACGGGGTTTCGCCGTGGTCTCGATCTCCTGACCTCATGATCCGCCCGCCTAGGCCTCCCAAAGTGCTGGGATTACAAGCGCGAGCCACCGCGCCCGGCCCTACCTGGGTTTTTAGGGACAAACCTAACTGTGAAAGCTGAGAGGCCTTAAGGACTATCTTGGGTACCCCACATTTTGCAGATGAGAACACTGAGGTCCAGAGACGACACGTGAGCTGATCCTAAACCAGAAGTCAGGTCCCTGACATCCAACCCTGTGGACTTTCTGCTACAGCAGATTGACTTTCATCCAAGCAGTTCACACTCACAGAGGGATATAGCTCTAGATTTTAAAGAGCCAGGATTCCTGTTTCTTCATTTAAATAGTTTGTTTTTCTATAGACACATCTTTTTAAAATACATTTATTCTCGCTCTTAATCCATCCTTCTACTCCTCACTCCACTAAAATATATCAAGAAATTTGAAAATCTTCTTAAAAATGAGATGGCAAAAGGCAAATGGATTGGTGTTTGGGGAAATCTATTAGGTGGAGAGTCCCAGTCCTTTCAACATGCTTCTCCCTCACTCCTTCCAACCCTTTATCCACACTCTGGGGCATCTCCACGTTTCCCAAGGTGTGATCTCCTAGTGAAGGTGAGTCAAGTCAGCAGACATTTTCTAAGTGCTGTCCAGCGCGAGGGCTGGAAATGAAAATCACTGCCAGCTCTAAGAGGAAGAAGCTGCCCAATCAGGCTGCTGATATACTCTGCCTTACCAAGGACAAGCCCAGCCCAAGGCAGGGATAAGAAGCAATGTTCTGTCTCCCCTTCATCACAGGCAGGATCCCCCTCTGGCTCACCGGCAGTCTCCTTCGATGTGGGCCAGGACTCTTTGAAGTTGGATCTGAGCCATTTTACCACCTGTTTGATGGGCAAGCCCTCCTGCACAAGTTTGACTTTAAAGAAGGACATGTCACATACCATAGAAGGTAAAGCAGCACTCCATGCCACTCCTCCTCCCCAAAGTAGGGCCTAGCTCGGCTCCTCCTCCCATGTGAGTTTTAACCTCTGAACTCAGGAGGCAACCTATACACCCACTTTCTTCTCACAATGTACCTGGGCCAGTGTGTCTGCATGGATACGAGGGAACATTATCATGGAATAAAGGAGAAGCTAAAGCCTAGGGCTTTGGGGTCCAACATGAGTGGCTTTAAACCCTGTATTCAACAGACATGACTTGCCTAGGAGGGTAACCTTGGCAAGATGTTGACCTCCAATTCTTGGTTTTATAATTAGTAAAATGGGAGAAATAATAGAATCTACCTTATACATTCATTACAAGCATTAAATGAGAACGCAGTGTCTAGCACACACAAAGCACTTCATAATAATAGCTATTGTGATGCTTGTTGTTATTATTATTAAACCATTGGCCATCTTGATTCCTTTTTCTTTTTATAAAATTGGAAAGGCCACTGGGAAAGGGGTCGGGGGCTTCCACAAAGTAGTGAAGGATGAAACATGTCATAGTGATACCAGAAAGAGAAGTTTTCTGAAAACAAGAGATTATTGCTAAAAAGCCTTGAAGCCCTAAATCATCATTCCAGGAAACCCCCATTAATGAAGTATTAACAAATACTTTGTCTTCTGCTTTCGTGTTCAAGCCTATTAGTGGCTTTGTTGATCACCACAGATTTCAGGCATTTTGAAAAGACCTGTAAAGAAACAGTGAAAGGGGACTTGAAGCAGGACAACTTGCACAATAATAGAAGAGAAACAGATGATGTCAAGCAGAAATGTAGCCATGAGAGCTTACTGTGGAGTTCAGATAAAGCTTCCTATACCTTCGACAGAGCAGGGTACTCTTTCTTCTTCATAAAAGTGCAACCGGGCGTGGGTGGCTCACATCTGTAATCCCAGCACTTTGGGAGACCAAGGCGGCCAGATCACTTGAGGTCAGGAGTTCAAGACCAGCCTGGCTAGCATGGTGAAACCCCGTCTCTACTAAAAATACAGAAAAATTAGCCGGGCGTGGTGGTACATGCCTGTAGTCCCAGCTACCTGGGAGGCTGAGGCAAGAGTATAGCTTGAACCCAGGAGGCGGAGGTTGCAGTGAGCCAAGATTGCACCGCTGCACTCCAGCCTGGGCAACAGAGCAAGACTCCATCTCAAATTAATTAATTAATTAATCAATCAATCAAATAAAAGTACAAAATCAGATTTTAACTGGCTCTCCATATCAGAAATCCTGGGCAAAGTATGCTGTCTACTCTAAGATATGGTTTAGCAGACCTGTCTAGGCAAGAGATGGAATTCAAGAATACTTAATTTTTAAAACAAAATAAATGTTAAAATTGAAGAAAAACATAAAAGTAACAGAGGGAGATTGAGAAGAATATAATTCAGCACACCATGTCCGGAATTTTCCCAGTAAGTTTAGGTTGATAGGTTATAGGTTAAGGGGGTGGGGGTCCTATGTGAACGTCCCCCAGGGCTGCCTGGTGTGATATAGAAAGTTCATGTTGTCCTGCTCTGGCCAACTAGGATTCTAACCCAGCTTGGCCACATATGCCAATCACTTAACTCCTCTGAACCTCAATTTCCTCATCTGTGAGGTTTAAAAGATAAAAACATAAACTCAAGGGACATTGTGTCTGCCCTGCTTGGTCACCCCAAGAAAGTGAGCTAATAAAACCCTTTATTCTTCATGTTGTGCATTTATGATTGTGACTTGATGAGGACACATAGAATGGCCATTCTAAGCTCCACATGGGCTATACAGATTGCTCCTGTCTATACCCTTCCCTATGTTTCAATGTCCTTCAGGTTCATCCGCACTGATGCTTACGTACGGGCAATGACTGAGAAAAGGATCGTCATAACAGAATTTGGCACCTGTGCTTTCCCAGATCCCTGCAAGAATATATTTTCCAGGTTACTGAACCCAAACTGAATGTTACTCAAGACATTTTATATTAGCCCTTTTTCTCTCATGGCTTGAAAATTACTGGACTGAAAAATTCATTTGTTTCTACAGGTTTTTTTCTTACTTTCGAGGAGTAGAGGTTACTGACAATGCCCTTGTTAATGTCTACCCAGTTGGGGAAGATTACTACGCTTGCACAGAGACCAACTTTATTACAAAGATTAATCCAGAGACCTTGGAGACAATTAAGCAGGTGGGACACAGTGCTAGGTGATGTTCAGGAATTTAGAATTTGGAACTTAAAATTAATTCAACATAAATTATTCATGCTGCGAATGTATGATTCTGATTTGATGAGGACACACAGAATGACCATTCCAAGCTCCAAATGGACTGCACTGATTGCCTCTGTCTATGATGCTTTCCTGCAATTGGTGTAATTTGGTGAAAAGAACATGAGAGCCAGATTAAGTTTCAAATCCTAGCATTGTCAACAATGACTAGCTATTTGACATAGGACAAACA
This sequence comes from Gorilla gorilla gorilla, assembly GCF_029281585.2. NCBI lineage: Eukaryota > Metazoa > Chordata > Mammalia > Primates > Hominidae > Gorilla > Gorilla gorilla. Next base: position 171,547,408 of record NC_073224.2, read on the forward strand.
TTGTTTCTTCATCTCTAAAATTTTAAACACTTACATGGATTGGAGAAAACCCATATAAAATGCCTAACATATTCATTCATTCATTCATGACACAAATATTTATCAAGTGTTTTCCATATTCAGAATTTATGCTAGATGCAAGGGATAGATCAATGAGTAGGGTAACATGGTCCCTGCCTTTCACAGCTTTTATAAGCTAGCATGAACCTGGTAAATACTGGGTGCTCAAAAAATTATAGCTACTGATACTGAAAATCATGCTATTTATGGTTCTAGGCAAGTATGTTGCACTAATTTGCCCCTTCTTATAGATACTTCTTATTAGAAATAAAGCTATATCTTGAATGAAATAGCATAGAACAAAATTTCAGCAATATTTGGAAGTGACAAATTTTATGGAGAACTTAGGGAATCTCAATGCAGCAGTCCTTAGATACACATTTTGAACCAATATTTACTAAGATACACCTATTTACAAGGCATTGTTCTTGTCTTCAGGTGACTTAATGTCTAGGTGGAGAAATCAAATATGTAACTGTAATAGGACAAAGAATATGATGAGTCTTTTAAGAAGGAAAACCTTTTAAGAAAGCATAAATACAAAAGGAATTACTTCTGGAAGTAGTTGGCAATGCAAGGTGGGACAGGTGAAAGAAGGCTTAAAGGGAAAGGCTTTGGGCTGGAAGTTAAAAGAGAGGGATGACTTCAGTGAATTTAGAGAAAGGATATGCTAGATGGAGGGGGTAAAGTGATCAAAAGCATGGAGGTAGAAGGTGTTCATGAAAACTGGAGAATAATCTCCTTGGACTAGACTTGCAGCATTTCTCAGTGGGGGTATTAGTATGACATTAGGCAGGGGGTGACTCATCATCACGGAGACGTCCCACACATGGGAGAGGTTTGGCATCCCTGGCCTCATCCACTAAACACCAGTCATGTTTTCAATCATTATACAAACCCAAAACGCTCCTGACATTTCCATATCTTCCCCTAGGGGGCAATAACACTCCCAGTTGAGAACCAGTTGCCTAGAGTAGTTAACGTCAAGGGGAATATTGAGACACAGGGTAGGATGAAATTAAAAGCTTGAATAATTGGCTAAACATTTGGAATATGTTGTTTAGCTAATGGGAAGCTACTGAAAGTTTTTGCTCAAAGAAGTAGTATGAGTAGGGCTATATTTTCAGATGTTTATTTGGGGAGCCATGTGTGGGCTGTATGGGAAGGCAAAAGAGATACAGTATAGCTGGGAGACCAAGAGGTGAAACTAAAGGCCAGAACCACAAATGCAGTACTGGTAAAAATAAGAAGAAAAAAAATAGTCTCAACATTGAGTCTCAATAGCACAAGCTGATCTATAATTCTCAACAGACTATTTACTACGTCTTAACATACACTCCCCATAGCTCTTTCTTGTTTCTGTTGTGTGTGTGTGTAACCATGTACAAGTGTGTGTGTAGCTCCTTTAGAGAAGAACAAAAGCTGAGTTTCTAAATCATTCATTTGACTTTGATAGGGAATCTGTATTACAATTACATGATATTTTAATTAGAAATATAGAAGCTATGGTATGGCTGCAGAGTAGACTTTATTAGGAGTCAGGTTCCACTGTTACTAGCACTGTAAAATGTAATTTTAAAAATGTGAAATTTGTGATTGTTTACTGTTATTAACCAGTGCCTTTGCCTCCAGCCTGATTCCCTTAAATACAATTTATTTAAGGCAGCAGTAGCAATTTTTTAAAACATAAATATGAAAGTATTACTCCACCTAGGGAACCCATAACTTCCCAAATAAAGTCCAAGTGAAGGTCTTTGTGGCTGGCCCGCTCTTATTTCGCCTCCTCTACGCATGCCCTTCATGGCAGCCAGGTTAAATGACTAGTAATGGCCAAACAGCACACATTATTTCACAAGTCTATGCATTTACATTAGGATTCCCACTCCCTGGAATACACTGTCATCCTGCTCCACTTGGCTAACTCCACACACCTTTCAAACTTTAGTTGGAGTCATGTTTCTCAGGAAAACTGCCTCATCCCTCAGTCTGGGCTAGATGGCGCCTCTCTACGATGCCATTGCACACTCACAGTGCTTTACGCCGGCTTATTGGTCTAATGCAGTGCTGTCCAATAGAACTTTCTGCAATAATGGAAATGCTCTGTAACTGTGTTATCCTGGTGTTATTAAGCACTTGAAATGTGGGTAATGTGACGGAGGAGCTGAATTTGAAGTTCTATCTAAAAATTAGTGGTCCTGTATTAATAGAACAGCACGGGTCTAGAATGAAGTTCTTGAAAGCAAAGATCTTCTCTCTCCTGACCCCTGATACAGTGCCTGGCACATAGTGAAAGCTCAGAGTATTTGATAAATGATTGACTGAATAAATGAATATCTTGCCTATTATTTAAATAAGGGTGCTAAAATGTCCTATGCTTTAAAAAAACTCCCTAATTAATTGGAAATAATTTTGGTTAGATAAATATATATTCCAGTAATTATTCATTCAATAAATCTTTACCAAGTAGGTCCCAGGTGGAAATCTAGTCCTGATTTATCTAGCTCTTTATCCTTAAACAAGACACTTGATCTCTCTGGAACCCCAATTTATCCTTCTGCAAACAGAGATTTGTGTTACATTTGTAGTTCTAAACTTCTTATGAGACATGAAATTGAATTAAATGCTGTATGCTTTTGCCAGAAATGTTTATATTTAATTAAAAGAGATCCATGGTTCTCCTAAAGTCTATTTAAATTAAGACTTTCTATACTAGATGAAGCTTGAAGTCCCTTTCAGTTCCAAACTCATACAGTACCATGTGCAAGACACATAGTTGGTATTTACATAGTACCATACAAAATTGACATTTTGGGAAATCAACAATTATTAAATGTTAGCAATCTTATACAATTAAATCTAATACAATAATAAGAGTATAAAGAAGTCTGAGGACTCAAACTTATGGTTTGAGGTCAATCCGCATATGCTAAAAGAAAAGTAACTAACCAGAGCCCTGTATGGTATACATCAAATAAAGAGATGTCACAGGTAACTCCAGATTCAGACACATGAGGGGGCATTCTGTTCTGCATGAAGGTGGGAACTCAAGGTGAAAGAGGGTAGAATCCAGAGACATGGGAAGAAAGAGAAGTGCACTTAGGATGAGAGTTCAAGGGGTAGTGGTGACCTCAGACCTAGGGACAAAGGTATAATGTATCTTCCTTCTCTCAACTGGAGGACATTCACTTTACTTCCGTAGGTTGATCTTTGCAACTATGTCTCTGTCAATGGGGCCACTGCTCACCCCCACATTGAAAATGATGGAACCGTTTACAATATTGGTAATTGCTTTGGAAAAAATTTTTCAATTGCCTACAACATTGTAAAGATCCCACCACTGCAAGCAGGTGAGTTTACCAATCTGTCCTCTTCTGAAAATAAGTGTCTATGTTGTGAGAAAGTTACTGTATTGTGAGAAAGATAAGAATATCAGAATAGCATTTTGTGCATAGTTAAATTACTCTCAGACTTCAGAAGTACTGCCCTCATCCCTACCCTATAAGGGGCCTAATGCCCAAGGGCATCATATCAAAGGATGACAACTTGAAAATATAGAAAGCAAGTGTCCAAGTTCTCTTCTAGAATATTAAAAATGTAGTACATATATATATATATGGATTTGATCATATACAATTAGGATTCAAACTTAGCAAACATTTATTGAGCATTTATTCATGTGCTAGGCAAAATTAAATAAGCATGTATGTGTGCATAATAGCATACATACATATATGAGAGTGTACTAAATATGTTGCGCTTAATTCCCAAAACTACAAACAAATCTGTTATCTCATAGAAGTACTATAGAAAAAGAACTACAGCAAAAAGAGTGTACCCTAGAATTCTCCATTCATTCTTCATTTACTGCCAGGTTCATTGTTCACCATCTTGATGATGGAATTATTTGAATGTATACAGATTTTTGTTTAGTATTATTTAGTACGGTTATCAAAGTGTAGTCCTTGGACCAAGACCATCACCTAGGAAACTGTTAGAAATACAAATCTTGAGCCTTGTCCTGGGCAGACTGAATGAGAAATTTTGGGAGCGGAGCCTGCAATCAGTATTTTAAGAAGCTCTTTATGTGATTCTGATGCACACTAAAGTTTGAGGACCATTCACTTACTAGTGAGTAAATTTTAATGTGCATAAGAATTACTGTACAGGGCTATTGACACAAACCCATCTAAACTATATCCTTTGGGCATCTTAAGATGTTGCAAAAGGCATTTTGACCATTCTGAGGTTTCTTCCCTACTCCCCTGACTTAAAACCCACCTCCAGCTATTGCAAGATGTGACTCCACTATACTCCGCTTGCCACAACCCTATTTGAGTGCACATTTCCAAATCTGCTGCTATTTGGATTTTCCTGGGTGATTTTGCAGCTTCACATGAAATTTCACTAAGAAGTGCAAATGATGGAGAAAATGAAAATAACCCCTCTAAAACAATCAAAATGTGTTTCTTTGCCTGTATAAGCTGTTCTAAATGCTTTGTATTAAAAAAAAAATAAGAGGCTGTTCCAAAGCCTTTTAAAACCACTTTATTTCAGACAAGGAAGATCCAATAAGCAAGTCAGAGATCGTTGTACAATTCCCCTGCAGTGACCGATTCAAGCCATCTTACGTTCATAGGTAACTTGAAGGCCTGCTATGAATCTTCAGGAAAACTCAAGTTTAAAGATTTGCTTTGCCTACCTTTGATACCAATCCTGATCACAATATTTTTTTGCAGAAAACTAAATTTAAACATAATTAATTTCATGTAGGCACTGTTGATTCTTGTAACTGAGCATACCACATATATACAAATTTGTCTGTGGCTTGAGAATCAGCCCTTTCATTCACAAGCCCGTTTGTGTTTCTGAACAGTTTTGGTCTGACTCCCAACTATATCGTTTTTGTGGAGACACCAGTCAAAATTAACCTGTTCAAGTTCCTTTCTTCATGGAGTCTTTGGGGAGCCAACTACATGGATTGTTTTGAGTCCAATGAAACCATGGGGGTAAGTGTTAGATATATTTGTCAAGTTTGTGATTCTGAAGAAGATGTGTTTAATAATGTACACTTTTTTCCTTTTAAAATGCATCAAAATATTTTCGTCATTTTTCAAGGTTTGGCTTCATATTGCTGACAAAAAAAGGAAAAAGTACCTCAATAATAAATACAGGACTTCTCCTTTCAACCTCTTCCATCACATCAACACCTATGAAGACAATGGGTTTCTGATTGTGGATCTCTGCTGCTGGAAAGGGTAAGAAAGGACTCTGGATAAATGTGACACCTCCCATTGTTCCTGGAAATTACGGGGTTTTTTACAGAGATGCTGCACTCAATCTGAATCACATCTAAAATAGCAAGAGTTATGTGAGGGTCAAAAATGTAATTGGAAAAGCAGTAGGGAGTTTAGGTAATCTGAACATCAAAACTATGATTAATGATTGAAAACTAATCGGGTCCATGAACCCCACCTGAAAACAAAAGATTCTGTGACCTGAGAGGTGAATTTAAACTTGACAAAATCACTGGGGAAACTTGAGCCCCATCCTCTCTGGGAAGGGAGAAAAAGACATGTGTTTTTCAGACTAGCCAAATCACTAAAAAGACAACAGCCCCTAAGGACACAAACAGAATGGTGACAGGAAGGCAGAACAGAAAGTATCTCAAGGCTGCTGTTACTTAAACAAATCCGTTAAGCAGGTTGCTTTATTTTCCTCCTGTGTGGGCAGGAGGAAATGGCTCTAATACACCTGGCTCAATAGCAGTTTCTGGGTTGTGGAATAAAGAACAGGCAGGCACTTGTGCTTAAAAAGGCATGAATCATCTCTCTAAAATTATTTGTAATTGCCTGTGCTCATGTTTGACTTTTTATTTTTGCAGATTTGAGTTTGTTTATAATTACTTATATTTAGCCAATTTACGTGAGAACTGGGAAGAGGTGAAAAAAAATGCCAGAAAGGCTCCCCAGCCTGAAGTTAGGAGATATGTACTTCCTTTGAATATTGACAAGGTAACCTGCTTCTCTGTAGATTTCAGATTTAACCAGAATGTTTCATCTCTCTCAGGAATTGTCCTCCTGCCTCATGTTTATACATAAAGTCTTGAAATTTGAGAGCTAGAAGGAGCTTTAAAAATAGACTAATTAAACTTCCTTCATTTTACAAATGAAACTAAAGCTCAGAAGAGTACTGTGACTTAGCAAAAGCAACTGCAGCAGAGCCAGGATAAGAACCAGGTTTTTTAATTCTAAATCTGCCGTTCTTGTATTTACAAAATCGTCTTTAAAATATACTTCCTCGGTGAATAGTGCAGATCCACTGATTCCTATGATACTTTATCAATAATATAAATACTTTAAATAATTTGAAGTTCTGGAGAGATGAAGCATCAAAAAGTACTCTTGTAGGGAAACCAGTTCATTATTTTGGTTTTCTATAAATCTTCTGAAAAATATCACTAGAGGTTAAAAATCATTACTAACAATAGACAGTCATCTCTTTATTTCTACTTTTTCTTCCCTGTATTTAGAGACTGTCTTTTTAGAATAACCAGAGTAACATCTAGAATTTGTAGTGTGATGGAAATACCAGTCAAAATCAATAAAATATAATTCTCACATATAGGTATGTGAATATATGCTTTCTTTTATATCTATTTGCTCCCTGGTTGCACAAAAGGGGTTATTAAAACAGCTACATGGAATGTAAAACTTTGTACCAAAGGCTTAGATATGGTGTAGTAGAAAATAAACTCAATTTAGAACCAAACACCACTGCTCTTAAGCAAGTTTGTAAGCTCTATGAAGAATGAGAAAGAGGGAGAAGGTTGAGGTTGAGTGTTACAGACAGGCAAAAGGGCATCTACAAAGGCAAGGAGGAGTTAAAAATGCAAGATTTCATCTATAAATATGAAGTAGTTGCTGAGGCTGGTTTATTTAGGGGTGTAGGGGAGATGGGTTTTAGGCAGAGACACTGGAAAGATAGGTTGGAGCAATATTGTAATGGGCTATATAAGCCTTTGAGTGTTATATAAATATAGGGAGCCATTTAAGTATTTTAAATGTGTATTTTAAGTGTATTTTAGGACATGATTAGATCTGTGATTCAGAAAGTTTACTCTGGCAGCATCATGGAAGACAGACTGGAAAGTGGAGAGTCTAGAGCAGAGGCTAGAAGCCCTATTACAGGATTAATGCAATGAGGCAAATAAAAGGGAATAAGTAGTTGAGTTAAGAAAATGGTGACTGAGAGATGAAGATGCAAAGCTGAGAAATATTTAGGCAGCAAAATCAACAGCAGTTGGTATCTAATTACATGTGAGGGGTGTAAGGGAGAGAAAGGAGTTCAGGATGCCTTCAAGATTTCCACCCTGAGCAGTTGAGTGAATGATGGTATAATTCACTGAACTGAAAACACAGAAGTAAGAGGAGCTGGGCCAGGTGCAGTGGCTCACGCCTATAATCCCAGCAGTTTGGGAGGCCGAGGCGGGTGCATCCCCCTAGGTTGGGAGTTCAAGACCAGCCTTACCAACATGGAGAAACCTCATCTTTACTAAAAACACAAAATTAGCTGGGCATGGTGGTGCATGCCTGTAATCCCAGCTACTCAGAAGGCTGAAGCAAGAGAATCGCTTGAACCCAGGAGGCGGAGTTTGCAGTGAGCCGAGATCATGCCATTGCACTCCAGCCTGGGCAACAAGAGTGAAACTCCATCATAAATAAATAAATAAATAAATAAATAAATAAATAAATAAATAGAAGTAACAGGAGCTAGCTTGTAGAAAAAAGAATAAATTTTACTTTATAGATGTAATTTGAAAGTACCCACTAGCAATCTTAGCAAAGCATTCCATAGGCAGCTGCTGTACATGGATCTGGAGCTCCAAAGAAAGATCATGGAGAGAGATCAATCTGGGTACCTTAAGGATTTTTGCTTTCCCCTTAAGAAGCATATCACTGACATGTAGTTGAGCATTCCCAAAATACTCACCAAATGGATGAGTCAGTTAATTTCAGTAAACTCTTACTTTGCTAATAATGGTAAAAATCACAATCATCTTTAAGGAAATAAAAGAGGATCACTTAACTTAAATATTCACATTGCAAAATAAAGAAAAAAGAAGGATTTTTCTAACTGTATGGTTATCACTGCCTGAAGAAATATTACCCAATTATAGAATAGGGAACTGTAATAATCATAAAAAATGTCTAACATCATCAAATCCATCTCCTCTTTCTTCTAATAGTTATTGAGTAGCCACTAAAACAGGCATCATACTATTTGTTGCAGTGGGTACATAAAATACACTTCTAGTTCTCATGGAGCCCATTACCTAGTGTATCAGAGAGAAAGAAGCCGAATCAGGAATAGCCATGCATGTCAGCACAGGAGTAGTACTCTCAGGAGGGATAAATTGATTTGTTAATAGCTAGTCAGATGATAATGTAGGAGAGATTCATGGAACATAGTTATTTGCAATGGGCAGTAATATGGCAGGTGGAGATGGGATTGAGGCAGAACAACTGAAGACAGAAAGAACAGTTTGAGGAAAGACAGATAGGTGGAGAGGGAGATACGCAGAGAGAATTGGCTATTATAATTGGTTGAAACATAGGCAAAAGTAGTAAAGTAAACGGGATAAAAAGTTATAAAAGTATGTTGTACTCTTAGAAGGCTTTAAGGCCAGGCTAAGAAATTTGCACTTTATTGAACTGGTAATGGAAAGACAGTGAAGGTTTTTACACAAAAGAAAAGCCCATAATTAATGGTATTGAAATGATAATGAAATATGTAAGAATAGAGAGATGAGACTGCAGGCAGGGGGGGAAATCATATTTTAGAATAGGCTTTCCAAAAGAAACATTTAAAATTTGCTTATTTAAAAAATAAAGAATTTGAGAGCCAGAGAATACAGAGAGAGAAGACAGCCAAGCACAGTAGCTCCAGAAAATAAACACGTGTAGAAAATGGTAGAAACAAGAGAAGCTAGAAAAAGAAACAAGAGCCCCCAGAAAGCCCTAGTTCCCACTAAGAGAGAGTAATGTCACAAAGATGAGTGCAGGTGAGGGTTATACGGTGCCCATTGCCATAGACAAGTTGAAAAGGGTGAAGACTAAGAATAAAGCACTAGGTTTGGTGATCTCTAAGGGAATAGAGTGAGAGAGACAGAAGTCAGGCTTCAGGGCTCTTAAGGTAAGCAGTTGAGTATCTGGAAAGCAGTTACTGCGTGCACACTCTTAAAAGTTTGGCAATGAAGAGAAAAATAGAAAGGGCTTAGGTCCCAGCTACTTGGAAGACTGAGGCAGGAGGATTGCTTGAGTCCAGGAGTTCAAAGTTACAGTGAGCTACATGCCATTGCAGTCCAGCCTGAGGAAAAGAACAAGACCCCATCTCAACAAACAAACAAACAAAACAGAACAAGACTCCATCTCAAGAAACAAACAAACAAACAAACAAACAGGAAATCTAATTTAACAAGGAAAATAAGCAAAATAGAACAAAGTAAAAAATTCAACTTGAAACCACATAAATAATATATTAAACATAGACATAGACATTTGTACTTATTGTATGCATGTACATAAATATGTATACATGTGCACACCCCTCGCTTCTTCCCAGTGTCACCACTAAGTACTTCGAGTCCCTTATTTCACAAAATCTTGCAGAATCTTCTCCTCTATTGGCTCCCATCTCCCATCCTTTCCCTATTCTGAAAATCTTCCACTATTTACTTTTAATTCTTAGTCCACCACCAGAAAAAATCTCCTGTCTTCTCTTCTTAGAATGTTGCCTTCAACTTCCTTTTTTAACCAAAATCTGGCTCTCTCCCCTAAGGACACTGGTCTCCCCAACAGTAATTTCCAGGGGAATCAGTTTCTCATCTGTACAGGGTACAGCCCTTTTACCACTTGGCCTGGAGTTGGGGTAGAGGTCCTTCTTCTTTGCTGCTTTCAGATCATTGTTCCCTCTATTCACCCTTAAAATTCCCTAAGTTTTCATCTCATTTTATCTAATCATATAGCCAAGTGATGTATGTGTGTGTGTGTGTGCATGTGTATATATATATCTCTCATGCCCTTGACTTTGCCACTGCTTAAGACTATACTCCTTCCATAATCTGTTTCATGCATGACCCACTCTGACCTTTTATCTTTCAACATCACTTGCCCTACTGCAATTTCCACCAGGAACTTCCAATCCATCGAACACAGTACTTTCTCACTCTCTCTCACTACGTTGAGGATTTACCTTCTCTCCTCACTCAATTTAAGCTTTACAGTCAATAATTACAATCACTTTCTCACGTAGACCTTCCTTTCCCTTGCCTCTTTCTTACTTTATCAAAGTCATTTGTTAAAATCACAACCCTAGTTAAATTCAGCTCTCCACCCCCTCCATGCTTATACCTCTGAGGCTGAACTAAGTGCAGACAACACACAATCATGTTAATTGGTCCCATTTTAGATGCATGACCACAAATCTTTCTGCTACATTTCCCGGCTTCGCTTACTCTCTCACTTTGCTAGTTAAATATTCCACACCCTCCTCTCTTTAAACTTTTACCACCTCCCACTTCCCGCCTCCACACTCAGATGCAGCTGATGGCTATGTTTCCTTTTTCTCTGAAACAAATGAAAGAAATCAGAAAGGAACCATAGACTTGCCAGCACATCTACCCACCCACCAGCATCTGTACTCATATACTGAATTATCCATCTTCCTATCCAGAGCTGATCTCTTTCATCCTCCTTCACATTCTCAGGGAAATCACTCTCCCAATTCTCCCCGTCTTTCCTAGATCACCACTCTCCTACCCTTTTCAATGGATCATTTTTGTCAGGCTCTTAAAAATCCTTCTCTTGACATTTTTGCCCCAACCAGCTACCTTCTCATTCCTCGTCTTGTTGGAGGGCCTTGGTTCCCCTATCTTCCGTTTGTACATTCACTCGTTGTTAAATATTCATGCCTTATTCATTTACATTTTTAGCTTTCTCTTAAACTCAAGGTTCTTACCTGCTAGCGCCAGCTCCACATCTGCATTTGGATGCCCAATAGACATCTCAAGTCTAATAAGACAAGACTTGAACTTCTCATCTTCCCCCACCAAAAATTTACTCCACCTGTAGTTCCTGTCTTTGTTGTGACATCAACATTGTTCAGGTCAAACACCTTGGTGTTATGCTTGATGCCTCTCTTACTTTCATGCCTCTTCCTCGTCCCATATCCTATTTAACAGGAAATCTTCTTGACTCTGTCCTCCACTTCTTCCACTTCTCACTGATTGAAATGCTACTGGCCTAGTGTGAACCATTGTTTTCTTTCAACTAGACTACTACAAGACAAACTGGTTTCCCTGATTCCACTCTTGGATCCTCCCTACTAACAAGGCTACCCTAAAAATAAATCATAGCATCTCACTCCTGTGCTGAAAACCCTCCAATGGCTTCCCATCACTCACTCACAGAGAAAGATCGAGTCCTCATAATGACCTACGAGGCTTTGTACAGCCTGGCTCATGACCTCCCCACCTTCCTTTCTTATTCTCTCCCCTAGCTCAGTTGATAGAATCCACACTGGACTCTTGGTGCTCCTCAAACACACTCAGCATCCTCCTTCCTCAGGCCTTTGCACAATTCGTTCTCTTAGCTTGAACACTCTTCCCCAGATATCTGCATTGCTAATTCTCTCATTTTCTAAGAGTTTTGCCTCCTCTGCCACCTGTTCAAAGAGACCTACCCTAACCATCTATTCAAATTTTAACCACTTACCCTTCACATTTCTGATCTTCTTTCCTCTGTTCTATTTTTCCCCCACATTTGTGGTATATTATAAAATTTATTAATTATATTTATTGTATATCTCCTTGAACTAGAATGTAGGCTTCATGAGGACAGGGACTTCACTCTCCAAAGTATCCTGAATGCCAAGAACAGAGTCTAGAATAAAATATGTAATCAAGTATTTAATGAAATTATTAATAAGTAGATATGTTAGAAAAATATCATGGTATTTCATAAAATAATCAGAAAAATCATGTGTGTGTGACAAGAGATCTTAGGAAACATATGGTCCAGTGGTTTTTTTTTTTCTTTTTGTCAACATAACTGTAAGGATTTTTTTTTCAAGCAAAATCAAAACATATTCTACGTGTGAAAGAAATATACATTCTTTCATCCCTCAGGCAGTTGAAGTCTTTGTTGTTCTGCAGAAAAACATTAATTATTATTATTATTGGTTTTGAGATTTTTGTTTGGTTTTTGTTTTTTTGTTTTTCAGAGGCCTTTCTTTGGAGCCCTAAATTTTCTTCAAGGATGGTCTCATTTTACTGAAGAGAAAATTGATGGCCTAAGAGGTTATGTGACTTTCCCAGTGATACATAGCCAGTGACTGACACAGGCACAGATAGCTTGCCCAGTCGCGTCCCAGGGTCCTTAATCTATAGCTTCCTGCAGTTCCTCCCTGCATGTTGACCTAAAAAAGAACTTAGGAGCCAAGACTTAAGAACTCTGCATTTCTGGCTGTTTGAATTCTTTCCCGCTCACTGAGGTTTCTGTTATCTTCTCTCCTAGGCTGACACAGGCAAGAATTTAGTCACGCTCCCCAATACAACTGCCACTGCAATTCTGTGCAGTGACGAGACTATCTGGCTGGAGCCTGAAGTTCTCTTTTCAGGGCCTCGCCAAGGTGAGATGATCTAGAGAAAACTTCACACGGGAGTGAACAAATGTTTCTTTCAAAGAGATTAAGAGTTTTCCTAAGCATGTGCTCTATTTCGTAGCATTTGAGTTTCCTCAAATCAATTACCAGAAGTATTGTGGGAAACCTTACACATATGCGTATGGACTTGGCTTGAATCACTTTGTTCCAGATAGGGTAATTAATCCTTCTTACTAATATTTGAACAGTGCTTTGAGTATATGCTAGTCAAGTAAAGCATATTGACTGATTGCTTGATTGATTTTTCTTTCTCACAAACAGCTCTGTAAGCTGAATGTCAAAACTAAAGAAACCTGGGTTTGGCAAGAGCCTGATTCATACCCATCAGAACCCATCTTTGTTTCTCACCCAGATGCCTTGGAAGAAGATGATGGTAATGAAAGCAATTGTTGTGTCTGAATACTCTTCTTACTGCAGTTCTGTATGTTAGTTCATTAGGAAAGGAGTAAGGTTGATTATTCCGTAATACTCAAAAATGATCCTTAATACTATAAATAGAGCAGTACTGAAGAATTAAAACTATTTGAAAAGAATTTTCATCTTTTGATCAGGTCTTGTTGATTACCAGTAGAAAAAAATGTCAAAGCACCATTTGGTGTCACAATGGAGCATCAATGTCTGCTCTAGATGAGGGAGAGAAGGAAGAAAAAATGGCAACATGAATTCCAGGTTTTTGCCTTCCCTGACGAAGACATATTTCTAAAAAAATAGCAATTCTAAGAAGGGAAGCTAAGTATTATAGCAGATACAAGAGAATGAGAAGGCAGGTCTGTGAATAGTTTTCATTTGTTCTTTCGGTAAGCTAGGGCTTGAAAAAGACCCAGAGCCACACCAGCAACTCAGATACAGCAACTCAAATTACAAATCAGCAGTGTTAGTTAACTGCTTCTCAGCTGGGACAGGGAGATAGATTACACTCTATGGGATTAAAATATGGAAAACTAAGAGAAATGAGATAAAGAATTGTGGAGCCATTTCACACTAAATGATTTTATATATCCAGTCGAAGCTGTAAAAGATTTGTTCTCGTTTTGTTTGAAGGAAGTCAGCTTCCAGATCGATCTTAGAAACCATACATATATCTTACTGCTTTCAAAGTCTTCTAATACACACTTTTCATTTGATCATCACAGTTTTTACAGTATGTACAGCAGGTGCTATATTTTTATGTTACAGATAAGAACAGATCCATTTAGTCAGTGAGTATTTAATGAGTACTTACTATGCTGTAGTCATTGTCATAGAATATTGAGATATAGCAGTGAGCAAGACAGACAAGACTCCCCCTTCTTAGAGCTTACAGTGTAGGTAGGGTACATAAACAGTTTAAAAGACCTCTTTAGATGGTCTCATGCCAGGTGGTACAAGAGTCAGAAAAAGAAGTCAGGTCATATGGTTTTCTATATTTGTCAATGTAATACCTCCTATATTATTTCAATGACATTTAATCTATAGCTTGGGCTTTTAAAAACTCAATATTGCCTAATTTACTTCTGATAAACAGGTGTAGTTCTGAGTGTGGTGGTGAGCCCAGGAGCAGGACAAAAGCCTGCTTATCTCCTGATTCTGAATGCCAAGGACTTAAGTGAAGTTGCCCGGGCTGAAGTGGAGATTAACATCCCTGTCACCTTTCATGGACTGTTCAAAAAATCTTGAGCATACTCCAGCAAGATATGTTTTTGGTAGCAAAACTGAGAAAATCAGCTTCAGGTCTGCAATCAAATTCTGTTCAATTTTAGCCTGCTATATGTCATGGTTTTAACTTGCAGATGTGCACAATTTTGCAATGTTTTACAGAAAGCACTGAGTTGAGCAAGCAATTCCTTTATTTAAAAAAAAAAGTACATATTTAAATAATCATACTTCCTCTGTGAGACAGGCCATAACTGAAAAACTCTTAAATATTTAGCAATCAAATAGGAAATGAATGTGGACTTACTAAATGGCTTTTAATTCCTATTATAAGAGCATATTTTAGGTACCTATCTGCTCCAATTATATTTTTAACATTTAAAAACCAAAGTCCTCTACACTTGATTTATATTATATGTGGCTTTGCTGAGTCAAGGAAGTATCATGCAATAAGGCTTAATTACTAAATGTCAAACCAAACTTTTTCTCAAACCAGGGACTATCATCTAAGATTAATTACAGTAATTATTTTGCGTATACGTAACTGCTCAAAGATTATGAATCTTATGAATGTTAACCTTTCCGCTTGTTACAAGCAAGTACTATTATTTCTGATTTTATAATAAGAAAATCTATGTTTAATCAACTGAGGCCTCTCAACCAAATAACATCTCAGAGATTAAGTTATATTAAAAGCTTATGTAACATAAAAGCAAGTACATATAGTAGTGACTATATTTAAAAAAACAGAGCATAAAATGCTTAAAAATGTAATATTTACTTAAAATCAGATTATGGGATAATGTTGCGGGATTATACTTTATTGCATCTTTTTTGTTTAATTGTATTTAAGCATTGTGCAATCACTTGGGAAAAATATTAAATTATTAACATTGAGGTATTAATACATTTTAAGCCTTTTGTTTTTAAATTTCTTTTGTTCCAGAGATTGTTTAAAAATAAATATTGACAAAAATAATGTTTTATATCTTAATTCTAGTATCTGTTTTATGCTTGAAAGCATTACAGATCATGATACCTAACATGATCAGCATGGTGTTTGACTAGGTAAAAATAGGTTGAAGGAACAGACTGACCAGGGTACCTGATGTATCCATTTGATCTTTATTTAGATAAGATGCAAACTCATTTTTTAAATTACAAATACTCAGTAAAGCATACTTTTCAAAGAATAACTAAAAATACAAAAAAGTAGAAATTGTAAAGTAAAATCATACAGAGCTCATCTAAGTTCAACTGCTCTTAAGATTTGGGTACTGGTCTTTTTCTTCTTTTCTATTCCTGTAGATTTTTTTATGTAATCATTATTTTTCCATCAGTAATTACTAGATAGAACTAAAAATCTCAAAACAGAAAGAGAATGCCAGGGAACTGCATGGAATATGTCACTGTAGATAAATATCAATCCATTGGTTCCTGTCTCTAGACATGACATATGAACAGAATTCCACAAAGAAAACTATTTTTCTATTTTTTAAAAAATGTAGAAAATTAATTACTGAAAAATTACTAAGTTTTAGACTTAATGTCTTCAAATTAAAAAAAAAAATCCTACAATTCCACTTCCCACCCTTGCCAATCAATGATTCCCTGGCTTCTTCCCATTCATTTTTCATGAAGCGAGTCTCACAATTCAAGGTGACCATATCTCCTCCTGCTGTACGATCCCCTTTAGAGATCACCAATGTGTGAAGAAAGGAAAGAGGCAAATCTACGATAACATTCGGCTAATACCATTTCACCATCATTGGCATTCTCAATTACAATTATCACTAAGATTAGAGCAAGGAGACTTAGGAGCTACTTTTCAAGTGCAAGATAGAATATAAGCTTTAAAAACTTAAATTAGAATAAGAGATATTTAAGTTATGTGGGAGAGATTAACTTGTAAATTCGGACTTTCTAGGAAACACCTACTCCTCTGAGGGATGTAGAGAATTATGTCCCATCTATAAAAAAGAAAATCTGTTTTCAGAAAAATAACTCAATTGAATTAATATAAATTAACCTGTTAATAAGTAGTTATTTTTAAATAACAAGCTGTTTGAAGCCTATTTTTTCTTCCATTTTTGGTGCCTTATATTTGCCACAGCCAAGACGAAAAGATAATAAAATCTTTGACATAATATCATCAAGGGGTAATCAGTAACTGATAACTGCCTCACGGCAGATAATCTAGACAGTCCCTGTCCTATATTCTAAAGCAGAAAAGACCAACAGACATCAAAGGGAGTCTGTCTTCCAAGGATTCTATGGCAGTATTACTCCATCATCCCACAGTCTGGCTGAGGAGCTAAATGCAGTATTTTCTTCTGTTCAGCCTAATAGGAAGAGTATCAATGATTAGAGATTATAAACACATCCCCTAAGGAATACCAAATCTGGTACAATGCAATCTCAATGAGAAAACAATCTCTGAAAGACAAGAGAAAAAAAAAAAACCTTATTTATCGAGTGCCTACTATTTACTAAGCATTTTTATTCCTCATACTACACCCATCATGGTACTATTTTCACCATTTTAAAGATGAGGAAAGGGAGGCCAAGTTACGTTCCTAATGAGCGATAAAACCTACAGTTTTGTAGAATTCTGTGAATTTCATATTAGGAACAGATAATAATTGTTAATATATATGCACCTAATAGATCCCTAAAATACATGAAGCAAAAACTGAGAGAATGCAAGGGAGAAAGAGATAATTCAACAATCATAGTTGGAGACTACTTAATGCCTCATTTTCAATATTGGACAGAAGAACTAGGCTGAATATCAAAAAGGAAACAGAAACTTTAACAACACTATGAACCAAGCAGGTCTAACAGACATCTATAGAAGAATCCGCCTAACGATAGCAGAATAGTCATTCTTCTCAAGCACACATGGAAACATTCTCCAGGCTAGACCATATGTTAGGCCATAAAACAAGTCTAAATAAATTTAAAATTATTTAGATCATACTTAAAATGTTATCTGTCCACAATTGGGATAAATTAGAAGTCAGTAATGCAAGAAATTTTAGCAAATTCACAAATATGTGGAAATTAAATCTCACACTCTTGAATATCCAAGGGGTCAAAGAAGAAATCACAAGAGAAATTACAAAATCCTTTATATAAATGAAAAAAACACGACATACCAAAATTTATGGAATGCAGCTAATGCAGGGCTTACAGTAAAATTTATAGCTGCAAGATACATATATTAAAAACATATACCTTTATTAAAAACAAACAGTACCTCAAATCAATAATTTAAATATCCACCTTAAGTACTAAAAAAGAACAAACCTCAAATAAGCAGAAAGAAATAATAAAGATTTGAGTGCAAACAAATGAAACAGAAAACAGAAAATAAGAGAGAAGATTAATAAAACCAAAACAAAAATTTTTTTTAAATATCAGGGTGGGCACGGTGGCTCATGCCTATAATCCCAGCACTTTGAGAGGCCGAGGCAGGTGGATCACTTGAGGTCAGGAGTTCAAGACCCGCCTGGTCAACATGGTGAAACCCTGTCTCTACTAAAAATACAAAAATTAGCCGGGCATGGTGGTGGGTGCCTGTAATAATCCCAGCAACTCGGAAGGCTGAGGCAGAAAAATCGCTTGAACCCGGGAGGCGGAGGTTGCAGTGACCCGAGATCATGCCACTGCACTCCAGTCTTGGCAACAGAATGAGACTCTGTCTTAAAAATGAAAAAGAAAAGAAAAGAAAATATCAACAAAATTGACAAAATGTTTAGCTAGAGTGATCAAGGAAAAAGATAAAAAACTTAAATTACTAAAATCAGAAATAAAAGAAGGGATATCACTAATAACCTTAAAGATAGAGATATATATGGGAATACTATGAACAACAGTATGCCAATAAATTAGATAACCGACGTGGAATAGACAAATTCCTGGGAAGATATGACCAGCAAAAAGTGACTCAAAAATAAATAGAAAATCTGAATAGACCAATTAGAGTAAAGAGATTGAATTAGTCATGTCAAAACTTCTCAAAATAAAAGCTCAGGCCCAGTGGCTTCACTGGTAAATGGTACCAAACATTTAAAGAGTTAATACCAACCCTTCACAAACTTTTCCAAGAAGTAGACATGAATAAAATACTTTCCAACTGATTCTATGAGGCATTTTACCCTAATAACAAAAACAGACAATGGCATAATAAGAAAAGAAAAGAAAGAAAACTACAGAAAAACATCACTTATGAGATCATAAACAAAAGAAAAGGATTCTCAAATTCAAAAATATATAAATATATAAAAAGGCTTCTACACCATGACAAAATGGGATTTCTCCTAGGAATTTAAGGTTGGTCTAACATCCGAAAATCAATATTAATACAATAATATAATATAATATAATAATCAACATTAATAGAACAAAGGACAAAGCCCATACAATTATCTCAGTAGGTTAAAATATAACATTTGAAAAACATTCAATAATCATTCACGATAAAAGATAAACATTAGAAATAAAAGGGAATTTCCTAATTCTGATAAAGAGTATCTATTTAAAAATCCACAGTTAACATTTTACTTTACAATGGAAGGCTGAAGTTTTCACCCAAATCAGGAATAATACAAGGATGTCTGCTCTCACCACAACTCTTTAACATTGGACAAGAGATTCTAGTCATAATTATTAAGCCAAAAAGAAAAGATATAATATGTATATGATTGGGAAGAAAGAGTAAGACTATATCTATTCCCAGATTATATAATTTGCATATAAAAGCTTCTAAGGAATTCACTTTTAAATGTATATGTGTGTGTGTATATATATATATATGAACCAATAAACAAGTTCAGCCAAGTTGCTGATACAAGATCAGTATACAAAAATCAGTGTATTTATCTGCACCAGAAATGAACAACCTAAAAAATAAAATTGAGAAAGCAATTCTGTTTATAATTCAATTTAAAAGAATGAAATAAGTAGAAATAACCTTAAAAGAAGTTCAAGACCTGCATACAAAAACTACAAAACACAGTTGGAAAAAAATAAAGAATTCCTAAATAAAGGAAAAAACATTCCATGCTCATGAATTGGAAGATTTAAAATTATTAAGATGGCAATACAACTCAAATTTACCTACAGATTCAGCCGAATCTTGACCAAAACACTAGCTTCTTTTAAGCAGAAATTGACAAGCCAACTCTAAAATCCATATGAAAATACAAGACACCAAGAGTAGCCAGAACAGTTTTGAAAAGGAAGAGCAAAGTTGAAGAACTCTCATGTTCTCATTTCAAAGTCGACTACAAGGCAACAGTAATCAAGAAAATGTGGTACTGGCATAAGGATAAACATATACATTTAGTGAATAAAACTAAGACTCCAGAAATTAACCTTCACATTTTTAATCAGTTGATTTTCAACAGAAGTGCTAAGAAAATTCAATGGGAATTTTTTATGTTAGCCTTAGATAACAGGTATATTCAAAATATGTAAACCACAATATCAAAAACAGCCCCGTAATAAAGAATAACGAAGATACTAAAATTTATAGTCTTAAAAATTGAATGGAAGAATCATAATCTCACAGACTATAGATGTACTTAGTGTCATGTAAGTGAGATGTGTCAAATGAGCACACTTAATTTTTTCCTGACTTCAAGGGAGTTCATTTGTAACCAGCAGACTTTGCATTTAAGAAAAATATTCATAAATTAAAATTATGGTGTGAATACCTAGAGTTTTAGATGAAGTTATGTAAGTCTTAAGGTAAACGTTGAACATAGAGGTTACTACAAGACATGTAATAAAGGAATTTGGCAAGACTCTGTTGCCATCCATATGGGTATGGACAAGTCTCTTCACCTCTGTTCTTCAGTATCCTCAACATCAGAGTAATTGAATGATGTATTAGTCCATTTTCACACTCTTACAAAGATACTACCTGAGAAGGGGGATTTTTGAAGAAAAGAGGTTTAATTGACTCACAGTTCTGCATAGGTGAGGAGGCCTCAGGAAACTTAACAATCATGGCGGAAGGTGAAGGGAAAGCAAGCCATGTCTTCTCATGGCAGCAGGAGAGAGAAAGCAAAGGAGAAAGTGCCACTTTTAAAACCATCAGACCTTGTGAGAACTCAATAACTATCATGAGAACAGCATGAGGGAAACTGTCCCTATGATCCAATCACCTCCCACCAGCCACCCTCCCTCAACATGTGGGGATTACAATTCAAGATGAGATTTGGATAGGGACACAGAGTCAAACCATATTAGATGACATAATCTTTATGGTTCTTTCTAGCTTCGAAAATTATGTATAAGACAGTAAGGTATAAGGATTATGAGTTCTACATGCACTTAGAATTAGATAATATCCTCAGTATTGACTGATTATCTACTGTGTGCCAGGCTCTATTCCAAGCACCATGGTGAAAGAAACACACAAATATCCCTGTCTTCATGAAGCTTACCTTCTAGTGGGTGAAGCAGGTAATAAACAATATAAGTAAGTAAAAATAAGTATGTTAGATACTGGTTAGTGTTAAGGAAAGAAAATAAAGTAGGGAAGGGGGACATGAAATGTTGGGAGAACGGTGAAATTTTAGATAGGATGGCCAGGGAAGGTCTTTCTGACAAGGTGAAAGTTAGTCATGCATGAGCGAAGAATCCACAGTAGTAAAGAAGGAGTATGGAGACTGAGGGCAGAGAGTAGTAAAGAAGGAGTATGGAGACTGAGGGCAGAGAGGTAGAGAGCTCTTAGGAACTGGGAGGATATGTGATGACATGCTGACTTGAAAACTGCAAAACATAAAAGAGTTGTGAGCAGAGATGTAAGATGATCCAGTTTACATTTTAATAACATATTTTGGGTACCATTCTCAGACTGTATTGCAGAAGTAGGGGAAGCTGTTAGGAAACAATTGCAGTAATCCAGGTGAAAGAGGATGAGGATTTGGACTACAAAAATGGAATGAAAAGTGATAAGAAATAGAATTCTGAATATATTTTGAGGAGAGAGCCAGCACAATTTTCTAACAGACTAGGGTGGGAGGAGAATGTAAGGAGTCAAAGATAACTCCAAAATCTTTCTACCCAGCATCTCGAAGGATGTAATTACCATTTATGGGAAAGTTGGCATGAGGATAGTTTAATAATTGTTTAGAGATGAATATTAGGAATTGTTTTGAACATGTTAAGTTTGAGATGTCTCTAACTATCCACATGACATATCAAGTAAGTTGCTGGATACAGGTTTCTGGAGGTGAGGAGGGGTCAGAGCTGCAGATATAAATTTGGGAGTCATCACCACATAGTATGGCTTTAGTAGTTAAAGCCGTAAAACTGAATGAGATCACCTAAGGAAGAGGTAGAGACAGAGGAAGAAGGGGGTTCAAAGACTGAACTCTAAGTCACGCTAACATTTACCAGTCAGACAGATAAGAATGAATTAGCAAAGAAAGAGCAAAAAATATATAGGAGAAAAAGAAAACAGACAGGGTGGGTGTTATGGAAGCAGTGTTTCAAAAACAAGTGAATGATCAAACATGCTAAATGCTGCAATCAATCAATTTAGAAGAGGATTGGAATTGACCTCTTACTCAGCAATGTGGAAGTCATTGGTTTAACTTTAAGAGAAGTTTCTGTGGAATGGTGGTAAAAAAAATACTTGATTGGCATGGATTCAAGAAAAAATGAGAGGAGGAAATAGGAAGTACAGAATAAAGCACAAAAAATGCCTTAAACAAGTTTTTCTGTAAAAGAAGGGAGAATAATGAGAAGATAACATGGGATAATTGAGACAGACTGGGATCCAAAAAGGTGGGTTTTTTAATTGAATAAATTGCAGGATATTTGTATGCTGATAAGAATGATCTTGTAAAGAAAAAATGATGATTTAATAGGGAAATTCTAGGATAATATCGATAGACAAAGGATGGAATCTAGAGCACATATACATTGGATAGCTTAATAAAGTTTAGAATCTATGCAACAAACTTATAATGACAGTCATGGAATTTAAGCAGAGTAAGATTGTAAAATAGAACATTATAGTGGTTACAGTGAGTGGATTATTGGTCGTGTCAGACCAAATTATTTTTGAAATCAGGGAAACAAGAGGTGGTGGTTGCAAAGTAGAATGTCTGCAATTGAGAGTTTGCAGTAAGGAGTATGATAAGATCAAGGATAGAACATGGGATTGAGTGGCTGAAGAGGAGTTAGAGGAGGTCAAGCAATTTATCACAACAAAGCATGAAAAATTACCCAAATGAACGTCGAAATTCTCCAGAATTATGATGAGAATGAAGTTGGATGGAATGAGTGACCCAAGAGGTAAAATGTTCAGGGAATGAAAGTTAGCAATCTGGGAGGTATTAAACTAATTACGTTAGGTGAGATGATGGATAAAGAGTACAGTCTGAGAACATGAGATTCAAGCTGGGCGTTTTCCATGGAGGAGAAAGGGAGAAGGGCCTAGAAATCCCAGGATAGGAGGGGTCTGGGAAATAAAACACTCAACATTAGAAAAGGCAGTAGAAATAAAGTATTATATAGAGCCAGGTTTTGGTTACAACAAAAAGAAGAAGAGAAAGTTGACAAATGAAATTTAAGATAAGATTTTATTGCTGATTCACAGAGAATTCTAGGGCTTCAGCAAATGGGGGAGAAGGAGAATGGGACAGAAAAGACAATGTCTAGTATCTTAAAGAATTCAAGTCCAGAGTATGAGACAGACCAAGAAATATATGAACAGTGATGCAGGGCATTGTGATATTATTTCTGGTGTACCAGAAGCATAAAATGGCAGGAGAGGCTATGAATGTTTGAGAGAGAAAGATGTGGGGGTGTCTTGCCAGAGCAGGAACTGTTCAGAGCCTCATACCTGGTTCCCACAGATGGAGATGAGATACCTGCAGAAGGGAAGGCTTATTCTGAGGACGCAGGCACTGTCTTGAGCCTTGCTGATGGTGGGTGCAAAGCATGGTCTTACTCGATGGCTAGCCACTCCCTTGCCCTCTACCAAATGGCAGCCTGAAGAGGGGGTCATCATAGTTACTTAATCATTCACTCACTCACTTTCTATGTACTCAACACTCTTCCAAGCATTTTCCGTTCATTAACTCATTTAATCCTCATAATAACTTTCTGAAGTTGATACTACTTATCTCTGTTTACAAATAAGGAAACTGAGACACAAAGAGGTTAATTAACTTGCTCAATAGCCGGTAAATAGGAAAACAATTTGCATCAAGGCAGCCTGGTTCGACAGTCTGTGATTCTAACTATACTATAGTTGACATTTCTGTTGATTAAACAGATGTAGAAAAATGTAATGAGTTCCCTCAAGTTCATCTATTTACTTACAGAGCAGAACTAGGTCACGATCCAAGACTCCCAAAATTTCTTATTTTCTTTGACATCACAATGTCTTTCATCACCATGATTATAACATTATAACAAACTGTATCTACTTTTACCTTTGACTATCAAAAGTATTTCTAAGTACAGGACCATAGTTGGCATTAATATTCCTGTCACCTTCTTGGACTGTTCCTGGAATCAAGACACCATTTGGAATTGCTTCTGTACTCTTTAGTCCTTACAGGAAAATGTGAAAAATCATCTTATGCAACCTACTATTCAAAATACCTCACATGTATTACCACAGCATAGCTTTTGATGCGAAAGCAACCACCAATTACCTTGTGATCTTTGGTGCAGCTGTGGCCATCTTGGAAGCCTGGGTTCTCAGTCTTCTGGCAAGATCTTCTGCCTGCAAGGAGGACATATTGAAAAGGAATTATCCAGCCGGGCTCAGTGACTCATGCCTGTAATCCTAGCACTTTGGGAGGCCGAGGCAGGAGGATCACTTGAGGTCAGGAGTTTGAGACCAGCCTGGCCAACAGGGCAAAACCCTGTCTCTACAAAAATACAAAAAAAAAAAAAAAAAAATTAGACAGCCACGGTGGCGCACACCTGTAGTCCCAGCTACTCAGAAGGCTGAGGCAGGACAATCACTTGAACCGGGAGGGAGAGGCTGCAGTAAGCTGAGATCATGCCACTGCACTCCAGCCTGCGTGACAGAGTGAACTCTGTCTCAAAAAAAAGAAAAGAAAAGAAAAGAAAAAGAATCATGCTACAAGGTCTACTCATCTAGGAAGTCATCCTAAGTATCACCGATTGGCCAAAGGCTAACTAAATAGAGAAAATCAAGAACACAAAATTAAATTTAAAAAATCATCATTAACAGCAACAACGACAAAACTGAAGAATGCAATAAACAAGGGTATGGGTTAGAGATAATGATTTCAAAAAGTCTCTATAAAAATAGAGGACTGTAGAACAGAGGCCACTTAGGGGCCATTCCTGGAGTATACAATATATGATTAACTTAAGGTACAGTGTCATAAATAACTACGACAATGATAAAATCTGAAATAGACACTATTTACTGACCTCTTCCTATAGGTCATGCTAGGAGTTTTACATGGTTTTGCATGCTGAATTTTCCTACCAAGCTAGAAAGGTTGGTTTTATTATTTTTTTTTATTTTACAGCCGAGAGAATCAAAGCTCAAGAGAGGCCAGATAACTTCCCAGTGATGAGATCAGGATTTGAAACTGGGTCTGTCTAGTTCTAAATCCTGGCTCCAGATCCTGTGGGGACTTCATTTTTCAGAGGGGAAAAAAAGTAAAGCTTTAATATAACAGTGCTATCACGATTTTTTAAAACTATTAGATAGGAACATATTTAATTCTTCCAGAGACTAAGTAACAAAGTGACTTCACCATTTTATTGCTGGAGTTAATAAAAAGAAACATGAAATAAAAGTATTAGCTCTGCTTTTGAAAACAAACCCATCAGGGACTTTTTCTGTAAGAACCTGTCAAACAAAATTAAACTGTGCTTTCAAAGGGAATAGAAATGTCTGTTTTGCTTATTGTTTATCTCCCACTTCAGACACGAGCTGAGCACATTAAACCCACTCAAGAAATATAATATTCGTTGAAGGAATGATTGCTAAAAGATTTCATTGATGCCAGGTCAAAAATTATAAGAAGCACTTATTCTGCTGAACTTTTCAACAAAAAAAATTACAGAAAGCCCATTTATTTCCAAGACTCAAGCCTTTTTTGACAGCATTTAAAAATCTCCTTCCAAAGTGACATATCTGTGAGAGGTTTGTTCTGTGCTGACACTGTAGGGTGGTGTTCAGGAGAAACAGGATTGGGATGTTTCTGTAACTATACAAATTGACAAAGTGGCTCTCTTTAAGTGGCCTGGTATGTTAACTCACCATTATTTCCCACTATTCCAATCAGATATCTGCTAAAAGAAAAATACAAAGTCACCACGTAGTCTTATGCATTCTCTAATTCTGTTCTAACCATTACAGAGGTTTTTTTGCTTTGGGTTCTTTTTTTGGGGACGGAGTCTCTCTCCGTTGCCCAGGCTGGAGTGAAGTGGCACAACCTCGGCTCACTGCAAGCTCTGCCTCCCGGGTTCACGCCATTCTCCTGCCTCAGCCTCCCGAGTAGCTGGGACTACAGGCGCCCACCACCACGCCCGGCTAATTTTTTGTATTTTCAGTAGAGGCGGGGTTTCACAGTGTTAGCCAGGATGGTCTCGATCTCCTGACCTCATGATCTGCCCGCCTCGGCCTCCCAAAGTGCTAGGATTACAGGCGTAAGCCACCACGCCTGGCCTAACCATTGCAAAGTTTTTTAAAGTTCTTCATGAGTCTTCACTCAAGAACATGACTGTGGAAATCTGCATCTTGCTTTTCTGTAAATGACAGAGAAGCAACAAAGAGAACAACAACAATAACAAAAACCCTGCATACTCCATTTGCAGTAACACATATAATCTAAACACTTCAAAATAAGCACAGGGCTACGAAAGTAACTGAGAAAGGACAGAAGGAATAAGGGAAGAGGTTTAAAAAAACAAAAAGCAAACAGAGTAGAGAGAGATCCTGAGGTTAAAAATAATGAACTTTCATTACCATGGTTTACATGGCAAGCACAAAGCTTACAAAAACGGGTGCAAGAGGCAAGAAGAGCTGGTGGACTAAGTCTTCCTGGATTTACTTGGTAAAGACAAGCTGAAACGATAGGGCTGCACAGAGATCCACACAGCTGAACCATATTTGCAGGAAGCAATTTGTGCCTAAAGGAGCAGCACAGAAGAGAGTCGTTAGGGTGTGAAGCTGGAATACAGCCCTGGTTCCCCATTAACCCTCCCCAAACACACAAAAATAAATCCCTGAAAATTGCTGATCCAGAAAAATCCAACTCAATAATTGATAGATAAATAAGTTTCCTACCACTGCCATAACGAATACCACAAATAGAGTGGCTTAAAATAACAAAAATTAATTGTCTCACAGTTCTGGAGCCTGGAAGTCTGAAATCAAGATGTTGGCAGGGCTGTGTTCCCTCTGAAACCTATGAAGGAATCCTTTCTTACCTTTCTTACTTTCTGGTGGCCCCAGCATGCATTGGTTTATGGCAGCATACTTCCAATTCTCAATCTTTAGATGGCATTTCCCCTGCATATCATCCCATCATCTTCCCTATGCATTTTTGTCTCTGTGCCCAAATTTCTCCATTTTTTAACTTCTTTTTTGGTTCAGGGGTACATGTGACATGTGCAGGCTTTGTTATATAGGTAAACTAATGGCACGGGGCTTGTTTTACTGACTATTTCATCACCCAGGTACTCATCCTAGTACCCAATAGCTACTTTTTCTGCTCCTCTCCCTCCTCCCACCCTTCACTGTCAAGTAGGCCCTAGTGTCTCTTGTTCCCTTCTTTCTGTACATGAGTTCTCACCATTTAGCTCCCACTTACAAGTGGAAACAAGTGATATTGGTTTTCTGTTTCTGCATTAGTTTGCTAAGGGTAATGGCTTCCAGCTCCATCCATGTTCCTGCAAAATACATGATCTCATTGTCTTTCTGGTTGCATAGTATTTCATGGTGTATATGTACCACATTTTCTGTATCCATTCTGTCACTGATGGGTTTTTAGGTTGATTTCATGTCTTTGCTATTGTGAATAGCGCTGCAGTGAACACCCACATTCATGTGTCTTTATGGTAGAATGACTTATATTCCTCTGGATATTTACTCAGTAATGGGATAAATTCCCCCTTTTAGTAAAGACATCAGTCATATTGGATCAGCATCCACCCTAATAACCTCAATTTAACTTGATTACTTTATAAATAACCTGTTTTCAAAGAACATAGCTTGCTGAACTACTGCGGGTTAGGGCTTCACTGTTTTTTTAAGAACTACCCATAACGATGAATAGTAAGAAGAAACTAGCACGACATTGATAAAAGACAAAAAAAGTGGAAAGTGCCTCAAAACTTTGCCGAGAAATAAAAAACTCACCACAAAAGGTGCACAGGAATAAATGACAATTAACAAGAAATGTGTGAGATATTTATGAAGTTGACTTTAAAACACTACTGAAACATAAGAAGAAATCAAAGGAAAGCTGGAGGACAGACTAATGGACAGAATCACGTTAATAAATCTGTGTATCAGAGACTTCATGTTAGAGGTTTATGATAACTACAACAATTATCAGCTTCCACTGCATCTTGGTGTAACTTCTGAACACTAAGATGTAAGTACAATTATGAAATTGGGACTTCTCCTTAACAATAGGGGCTGATATCTTCCACTACTTCTTTTCCCCTTCATGCTAGCTGGAGTGAGGATGTGCTAGGGAGTCACTTTGGACCCTGTAGATGAAGGCAAAAGACCAGTCCTGGAGGACCACTCAGATGGAAAAAGAGTGAGAATAATGCTGAAACCCAAAAATTGTAGACAAAAAACTACAGTCCAACCTGACTAGCATATTGCTATGAAATTTTTAAATAAAATACTAACAAATGAAACCCAGCAACACATTAAAAGAATGATGTATCTTGACCCATGTGGGGTTTATTCAGGGTTGCAAAGATGGCTCAACATTAGAAAATTTATTATATTAAATAATTATACTAGTATATCTAATAAAAATTGTATAATCATCTCCAAAAATGCTAAAAAGCATTTGGAAAAATTCAACAATCATTCTTAGTGGAAATACTCAATGAACTATGCGTATGTGGATATTTCCACAACATAATTAAACATATCTACTTTAGTCCAAATGCCAACATCATGCTTAATAGAGAAAAACATCTCTAATGTGAAAAACATCAGGATACCCAATATTTCCAACGTTAATATTTTTTGTAAATATGCCAACCACATCAATTAGATGAGACAAAGCCTTTAAAGTATTGGAAAAGAAAAGGTAAAACTAACACTATTTATGGATGATATGACTAAATACTCAAAACAATCAATTTTTAAAAACACTAGAAACAATTTGAGAATCAAAAAATATGGTGGATACGAGCTTAAAACATAAAAGGTATTAAGACACTTGTTACCACTAATAACCAGTTAGAATGTAGTAGAGAAAAAAGTCCTTTATAATAAGAACAAAGATGAAATGCTTAGGAGCAAACTTAAGAAACGTGTGAAATTTATATGAAAACTACTTTAAAACATGACTGCTATTATCTTAACTGTAGTGATGTAGTAATGGATACACAAACCTACACATACGATAAAACCATATGTAATAACACACACACAAGTGCAAGTAAATTTGGATAAATCTGAATAAAATAAGCAGATTATATCAATGTGAATATCCTGGTTGTGCAGGTATACTATAGAAATGTTACAGATTTACAAAATGTTACCATTGGGGGAAACTACGCAACGTTTACATCTATCTCTCTGTATTTTTGCCGTTGTTGTTATTTAAGATGGTGTCTCCTCACTCTGCTGCCCAGGCTGGAATGCAATGGATCTCGGCTCACTGTAAGCTCCACCGCCCGGGTTCAAGTGATTCTCCCTGCCTCAGCCTCCTGAGTAGCTGGGATTACAGGTGCTGGCCACCAGCCTGGCTAATTTTATATATATGTATATATATATATATACACACACACACATATATATATACACACACACACATATATATATACATATACACACATATATATACACATGTTTATATATATATATATACATATATATATATATATTTTTTTTTTTTTTAGTAGAGATGGGGTTTCACCATATTGGTCAGGCTGGTCTCAAACTCCTGACTTCAGGTGATCCGCCGTCTTGGCCTCCCAAAGTGCTGGGATTACAGGCGTGAGCCACCTTGCCTGGCTTCTCTGTATTATTTCTTACACTGAATGTGAATCTCCAATTATATCATTAAAATGTAAATTAATAAAACACTACTGAAGGACAAGTAGATTTAGACAAATATTACACAAATACATACCATTAAAGAAAAAAATATACATACCAAGCTCTGTGGCAGGAAGACCCATCAATATGTTTATTATCCCTAAATCACTTTAAATGTTTAACACCCTTCAAATTAATATGCTGAACATTTTTTTAATCAGACAAATTGATTCCAAAGTTCAAATGAAAAAATAAACAAATGAGTATGCCAGGAAAACTTTGAAAAAGCAGAGCAATTAGAGAGGACTTGCTGTTCCAGATATTAAAACAAGTATAGGCTTCAATAATTAAACAGTGTGCTACTGGCACATGACTCAGTAGATAATCCAATGCAGCAGAATAAAACTGCAGAATTAGCATAAATATATACAGTACTCTTAAAAAATCTTAATTCAGCAGAGAAAATTTGAACTTCAAAAACAATATCATAACAAATAGATATCATTTCTCAGAAAGAAAAGCTGGTTTCATATCACGCCATGTCCACCAGGATAAATTTCGGATATATCAATTATTTATTGCGTAAAAAAACCCATTAAAGTAGTTAAAGAAAAAATAGGAAGTCCTTTATAACTTGCAGTGGGGAAGGCATTTCTAACTGTAACTCATAAAAGAAAAAATACAAAAAATTTGGCTCTTAAAAAGTAGTCTGCATGTCTAAAAAAATCACCATTAAGAAAATCACAGGAAAATATTTGTAACTCATATCAGAGATCTTAAAGAGATAAAATATAAATGCTCCTGGGACTTAATTAGCAAATGACCAACAATTCAATAGAATAACAGGTAAGGAATATGAATAGACAATTTACAGTTAATAATATATAAATGGTCCTCAAAGATATTTTTAAATGCTCAACCTCATCCATACTAAGTGAAATGAAAATTAAAAGCATTAAAAAACACCATTTCTCACATATAAGATTGGTAGGAAAATCCAAGTTTGATATACACATCCTATTGTCAATACTGCGGGGAAGCAGAAACTCCCAGACAGTACAAATAAGAATACAAATCAACAGAAGCCCCATGGAGAGCAATTTAGCAATAACTATTGCACCTTATCTTTTTAAAAGGCACTTTGTCAGACACTTTTCACTTTTTACCATGTGAAATCAAGATGCATCTTACAATCAATAACATTGTGCAGTTATAATTGACAGTTTGTTTATTAATGGAACATAAAATAATTATGTTTCTGGAAATAAATGTCATCTTAGATTTAACGAAATACAGTATCAAAATTGTAAATGCGTTTACCTATTGACTGGTCATCTCCACTTCCAGAAATTTATCCTACAGATATATCTGCATATATGTAAAATGACACATACACAGATAGACATTGCAATACTATTTGTAATAACAAAATATTGAAAATAGCATAAATATTCATCAATGTGGAACTGGTTGAATAAATTGTGGTGCATCTACACATTGGAATACTACGTAGCTATAAAAAATATGTAATATTAAATGAAAAAATAAGTTGCAGAAGAACATATATATGTAGAGAGAGGAAGAAAGGGAGAGAGAGACGTTTTGAGTTAAAAAAAACAATGAGGAATGTATTTATATGTGTGTGTTTATGGTTAAAGAAACTGGAAGGATAGACTAGAAACTACCATTATTAAGTGGGGGTAAGGCAGATGGAAATTGAATAGAAAGGATATTTTTCACTGTGTAACTTTATGTATTTTTTAGTTTTGTCTTTCAAATAAAGTGAATATTATTCATTTAAAATTAAAAATGAAATTTTTCACATCAATTACAAAAGCTAAATAATGATTTCACATATAAAATTCAAAGAAACATATGACCAAAGCCAAAAGAAATATAGAAGAAATAGCTGCATTATCGTTAAATTATTCCTCTGTGTGACAGACAAACTAGTGGCTCCCCAAAGGTGTTCACATCCTAATTGCTTAAACCCTTGTAAATATGGTACATTATACAGCAAAAGGGATTTTGCAGATGTTATTTAAGTAAGAATTTTTAAATGGGGAGATTATTGTGGATTATCTGGATGCACCCAATGTAATCCCAGAGTCTTTATAAGGGAGGCAAAAGGGTCAGAATCAGAGGGAAATAGACAAATGAGATTATTATTATTAAAAAGGAAAGAATCAAAAGAGTGAAGAGACAACATGCAGAATGGGAGAAAATTTTTGCAAACTATGCATTTGACAAGTAGTTAATATCCGAAATATATAAGGAACTCAAACAACTCAATAGCAAAAAATAAATAAATAATCCAATTTAAAATGGGCAAAAGATCTGAACAGACATTCCTCAAAAGAAGACACACGAATCGCCAATAGGCATATGAAAAAAATACTCAACATCACTAATCATTAGAGAAATGTAAATCAAAACCACAATAAGATATTAGTACAGCCACTATGGAAAACAGTATTGAGGCTCTTCAAAAAATTAAAAATACAGCTACCATATGATCCAGCAATCCCACCACTGGGCATATGTATCCAAAGGAAAGAAAATCAGGATGTCAAAGAGGTATCTGTACTCCCAAGTTTTTTGCAGCACTATTCACAATAGTCTAGATATCGACTCAACCTAAGCGTCCATCAGTGGATGAATGGATAAGGAAAATGTGATATATATATGTGTGTATATATGTATACATATATGTACAATGGATTATGATTCAGCCATAAAAAGAATGAAATTCTATCATTTGCAACAACATAATGAACCTGGAGGACATTATGTTAAGTGAAATAAGCCACGCACAGAAAGAAAAATACTGCATGATCTCACTCATTTGCAGAATTTTAAAAAGCTGATCTTCTGGAAGTACAGAGTACGGTAGTGATTACTAGAAGCTGGGGTGGGTAGTGGAGAGGGAGAGATGGGGAGAGACTGGACAAAAGGTACAAAATTGCAGATAGGAGGAGTAAGTTCTGATGTTCCATTGTTCCATTGCTTAGGAGGATGACTATGGTTAAAAATATTGTAATATGTATTTCAAAATAACTAGAAAAAAAGAATTTTGCCAGTTTTCCTGCAATTCAGGGGACAATTTACACAAAGAATCACCTGTATTCTTCAAGGCTTCAAATATCCTGCCAGACACAGGTAGATGAAAAAATCTGTTCACAATTTTCAAAGCCTAGAGTATAACTCAATTTTATAAAATAAAAAAAGTATTTTAAGACTATACCTTATTGGTTTGAAATTTTGGTTTATTACCATTTCATATGATCGTGTTACTGATGGCAAAACAACTGAGCTGCCAATACAGCAGAACTAGATTAATCTATATTTTCAGCTGTTACAGTCTCGGTGATTTCCCATGAAGGTGCAGGTATCTGAGTATTCATTCCGTATTCTGTTTTTGCTTTTTTTATTATTATTTTTATTTTTTGAGATGAAGTTTCACTCTTGTTGCCCAGGCTGTAGTGCAATGGCATAATCTCAGCTAACTGCAACCTCTGCCTCCCGGGTTCAAGCGATTCTCCTTCCTCTGCCTCCCAAGTAGCTGAGATTATAGGCACCTGACACCACACCCAGCTAATTTTTGTATTTTTAGTAGACACAGGGTTACACCATGTTGATCAGGCTGGTCGCCAACTCCTGATCTCAGGTGATCCACCCTCCTCAGCCTCCCAAAGTGCTGGGATTACAGGCATGAGCCACTGTGCCTGGCCTTCATTCTGTATTCTAATGAAGTTGTGCCCCTGTATTTACTATTAAAATTCATATTATTTCAGTAAAATTTGGTTTTCATTTTTTTCTCCCTCACACTGTAATAGAATATTATCTTGTCTTTTAAAATTATATGCACAGTTAGATTATATCATCTACATATTTTACTTCATCTTAAAAAGGCAAAGCCATTGTCCATGTTATGAAAAGCAAGCTTTGAGACTGCTAAGGTAAGAAATTATTCTCTAAGGCACAACTGTCCTATAGAACGTCTTGCAATGATGTAAGTGTTCTATATTTGTCCTATATGATACACACCAGCCAGTGTAGCTACTGATCACTTGAAATGTGGCTAGTGTAACTGAGGAACTGAATATTTATTTTAATTTTTAACTTATAGAAATTTAAATTACTATGCACATATGGCTAGTGACTTCCATATGGATCACATAGCTTTAGAATCTCTGCACGCATCTGGTCCTATGGTTGAAACAGGTAATTTGAACTAACGCTAGATTCAGAGCCATTCAGATGTTAACTGAGCAGACACAGTCCATGTCATAATGTCATACACTCCACAAACAAGTCTGCAAAATACTACCTTCATTTTAAAATCAATTCACCATAACATTAGCACTTTACATTGCATTTAACTATATTTTCTTATTTAAGCCTTGATAAACACCACAAGATCAGTGGGATAATTCCTATTTTGCAGACAAATATGTCTGCAAATATGTCTGCTAGTAAGTAGCAGAATGGGGATTCAAACCCATGTCTATCTAGTGCCAAAATAATTGTACTTGAATGTAAATGGCACAGTTGTCCAGAGAAAGGAGAAGTCAGTAGGGTCTGAAGCTCTTGGACAAGGCATTATAGAGTAGCATCATTTTGAACAGCTTTTGAAGAACAGGGAATACAGAGTTTTTGAAGAATAAGGACAAGCACACCAAACAGAGGAATACAGACAAATTCAACTTGGGCATGGTATGAGCCTCTTAATACTGAGAAGGATAAATGGGGTTCGTGACAGAGAAAAGTATGACTATGTTTGGACCAATTCAGAGATGCCTGGGTGAGGGTTTTCGGTTTGGTCTGCTAGGATATGAGAAACCATTGTTGATCTTTAAACACATGAGTCAAATTATTTGTATAGTATCTGGCCAAGTTCAGCCTATTCTTTCTTTCATTATGGTTGGAATGATTACCAAATAGTTTATTTTTAACAGAAAAAAATGCAGATAACACTTCTTAGTAGAATCTGTCCTATGCTATAAATCATTGAAAATTCTCATTTCTATAAATGAAGAACATATATACATAATTGAAGCATGGTTTGGAAATAAACGTTGCTTCATTTGCTGGTGATATGGATTTTTATCATGTATAAAAATACTGGCTTTGTTTTGAATGCTTTGATCAGCTGCATCATTTAAATCTCCTGGGTAGTTGCTACAAATAGCTTTTATTGGTTATCTAAAGTAATAAGACTCAAATGTAAATGAGAAAAGTCATTATTCACACAAAGTCTTAGTGAACTAGAATGTGAGGGAGCTGTTTCTCCACATACAGACAGTGGTGGGAAGACCAGGGCAGTTTTTCTGCCTGCAAGTGGTAGACAGCATTTGGAGATGGACTTGAGTTTGAATCCTGGCTCTTCCATTCCTGAGCTAATTCTAGTGCCCCACTGCAAGAAAGGGATCGATGAGAGTACCTACTTCTCAACGTTACTGTGAGGATGAAAGGAAAGAAAGCTCATAAAATGTTAAGCACAGTATCTGGCACTAAGTGAATCTGAATAAATTGTTGATTGTGGTGATGGCATTTCATGGTGGTGGTAGTTGTTTTGGGATCATATCAAATTTTCTCTCAAGCAGAAGAAAGGACTTTAGAGTCAAATGGGGACCTGGATGAGAATCCACGTTCCTCCACTTACTATTTTTGTGAACTTTAGGATAGTTCATTTAATATGGTAATAGCATTTTATAAAATGGGAATAATAATGGCAAATACCTTATTTCCTTCTCTAGAAAAAACTTATCTTTCTTTATATAATTCTTGACAACTTATCCTTCTTTATATAATTCTTGACATGCTGCCAGATTCTTGGGTTCTCAATAAGGTGTATTTTGTCACTAATTGATAGACTGTACTCAAAACATCGAAGAACAGGAGTACAGGGGCTGTGTTCGAAGGAGTCTTGCATAACCCATTTTCAGGCACATGGTAGATGTTTAATAAATACTTATTAATTTTAGTGGAATTTTACTCACTCTAAATGTTCACTCTGTAAGATCTTTCCAGAGCATGTGATTGCCTAAATACTCCCTGAAATATGTCATTCACTGTTTAGCTCTAAGAGGGTAAAACAATTACTGTTTTATAGTTAGCTAGATTTCAAAATACAATTGATTGTCACAATATACATTGGTAAGGTAGGTAGTATTCCTGATTTGCTTATTTGCTTTTTAGCTCTTTTTTTTAAAGAGTAAACTAAAGTTCAGAAAATGTAAGTAACTTGCTCAAATATCCTCATGTTGTCAGTAGTGGACAAGAGACCAAACCCTATGTAAATTCAAATTCCATCCCTTTTTTTTTTTTTTTTTGAGACCGAGTTTCACTCTTGTTGCCCAGGCTAGAGTGCAATGGCGCGATCTTGGCTCACCGCAACCTCCGCCTCCTGGTTTCAAGCTATTCTCCTGTCTCAGCCTTCCTGAGTAGCTGGGATTACAGGCATGTGCCACCATGCCCGACTAATTTTGTATTTTTAGTAGAGACGGGGTTTCTCCATGTTGCTCAGGCTAGTCTCAAACTCCCGACCTCAGATGATCTGCCCGCCTCAGCCTCCCAAAGTGCTGGGATTACAGGCGTGAGACACTGCGTCCGGCCCATCCTTTTTTACCGTTGTTCACTGCCTCTAAATGAAGCAAAAATTTGAAAAGGCAAAACCACAGCCGAGTTGGAGGTGTAGAAAAAGCTGAAGAAGGCTCATATTAATGTCTATATCTGTTACTACCTATCAATGATTGCATCCCCCTTCAAAGTAAATTTAATAGATCTCAGCAGAGTGAAAAGGAATAATACAAATCCTGGGTTCTAGCCCTATTTTGCACTTCACAAGCTATGCAGTCTGATGTGAGCCACCTACACAAATGCTCTGATTGGAAGCTTGTCCACATAGTTGGGATAATTATCTCTGCCCTATCAGCCTTCCAAGATTGTTGTAAAAGATGTAAGATGACATATATAAACATCTTTGGTAAATTGAGAGGAAGGATTCAAATGCAAGACACTAATTCAAATAATGTAACTGTTAGTTATGATGATAATAAATGAACCAATTATCAGTAATATTTAAAAATCAAAAACTAAAGAAACAAATTAGAGGCAGATGCCAAAGAAAAGGTAAGGTCACTTTCACTTCTATTATTGAAAGCAGCGTTTTGTCATCTACACAGGTTGCTCGGGAAACCATTGCCAGTGGATTACAAATCCCTTGACTACCAGCTCTGCTCTCCAACACACACACACACACACACACACACACACACACACACACACACACACACACACACACACAATTCACATTGTTCTCTTAATACAGACTCACTTCACAAAATGCCTTAGGAGGAGTCCCAGTGGGGTTTGGGAATGGAGAATCAAAAAATCAGAGTGGGCTTCTTGGGAAAAGGAGGAGAAACAAACGGGGTCATAAGTTATGTTAAGTTCCCCCTGTTCCCTGCAATCAAAAGGGAAGGTCTGTGTATCTGCAAGAACAGAAGCCACGAGGAAACACCATCCTCAGCATATGACCAGCATTAAAAATTCACTGTGCATCCATAGAACACAAGGTCCCCATGTAACTATTTGGAAGCCATAAGGGAAATAAAAGCTCTTCAACATGTTCAGGCCATTCACCATTTGAAAAGAGCTTTTGATTCTCAAAAAAAATGCTATGAAGTATGCAAGGCAAGTATTCTTTGTTCTTTCAAGTATTTCACTCAGCTAGTATTTATTGAACAACCACTGTGTACCAAGTACTGTCTAGACCAGTAGAACTTCCTGTGATGATGGAAACATTCTATTTTGTGCTGTCTAGTGCCATAAATGAGAGCCACATGGTTACTGTGCACTTTAAATGTGGCTAGTGTGACTGAGGAACTGAAGTTTTTTGTTTGATTGATTGTTTGTTTGTTTGTTTGTTTGTTTGTTTGAAACAAAATCTTGTCCCTGTCACTCAGGCTGGAGTGCAGTGGTGCAATCAGAGCTCACTGCAGTCTCAACCTCCTGGCTGAAGCAATCCTCCTGCCTCAGCCTCCTGAGGAGCTGGGACCACAGATGAGTGCTAACATGTCTGACTAATTTGTTTTTTCAATTTTTTGTAGAGACGGGGTCTCCCTATGTTACCCAGGCTGCTCTCAAACTCCTGGGCTCAAGTGATCCTCCCACTCAGCCTCCCACAGTGCTGGGATTATAAGCATGAGCCCCTGAGCCCAGCTAGAAGTTTTAATTTGTATTTTCATAAACAAGGAAAGCCAGTCTCAACAAGCGTATTACTGCTGTCACCAAGATGTTCCTTCCCCACCCACACTCTTCCTTCTCAAGGATAAAGGCCCAGCGCTAAAGCTGCTCTCTTTGCTTGGGCCTTGCCCCTGACTCTTGTAAGTGCCCATGCAGATGGCCAGCCTGCTCTATCTGAGAAGACACCCCTCACAGACCTCCAGGATGGGCTTGGCCACAGCCCCAGGTGCATGCCTTAGTTTCCTTATTCTGGTCACCTGGATTGTCTCATCACCTACTGAGCTCAATATTTCTAAGGTGTTGCTGCCTCTGCTCTGGAGAAGTTTATAATATATCTAAACAGGTAAGATATATCTCCAGGAGCCAGCAAACAAGATTTTCCTGAAAAATGCACCTAGGATGCAGAGAAAAAGAAAGACACTAAGCTAAGCAAGGATCATGTGATGGGGATGTTAAAGATGAGTGAAGTAAAAAGAAAAGGATTTCTCATTCATGTCTTTGCTATTCATTTTAAGGGTACAGAACAGATAGCAATAATATCAATATTGACAGCTAACATATATTGAACACTTACTATCTGCCAGGGT
Source organism: Gorilla gorilla gorilla (assembly GCF_029281585.2). Taxonomy (NCBI): domain Eukaryota; kingdom Metazoa; phylum Chordata; class Mammalia; order Primates; family Hominidae; genus Gorilla; species Gorilla gorilla. Next base: position 171,585,913 of record NC_073224.2, read on the forward strand.
TCAGTTTAAGTATTCACATGTGTCATAGCATTTCATCCTTCCCAATCCCTATTTTACTGATAAGAAAGCTGAGGTACAAAGAGGTTATGTGACTTGCCCAAAATCTCACTTCTTATTAGGATTATAGTTAGGATTTGGACCAGGGCTATCTGGTTCCAGAGTTTCCACTGTTCACCACCAGCTCTGCTGCTCCTCAGTATCAAGCTGCTGCTATCACTCTATTACTAATCCTACTTCTAATCACTTCCGAATTATTCTCCTTCTCTTCCTGCTTCGCCTTTCCTCTCCTCTTCCTCTCTCCTTCCTTTTACTCATTCGCATATTGCTGCTGCTTCTGCTGCTGCTGCTGCTGCCGCTGCTACTACTACTACTATCACTACTACTATTACTAGTACATCATACTGGTTAAGAGCACAGTTTCTGAAACCAGATTGTTGAGGTTTAAAATTAGCTTCACCATTCACAGTTAGTGACTTGGCAAGTTTCTTAACTATTCTGTGACTTAGTCTCACCCATAAAACAAGGGTGATTACAGTACCTATTTCATAGAATTATTCTGATGATCAAATAAAGTAATATATGTCAAGCAATTAGAATAAGTCCTGGCACATAGTGAAAGCTCAAAATAGGGTATTTTATTACCATTTCAGCTTATTTGGAACAATTCACATAGTTATTGGAAGGTTTGTTTGTAGTTTACTATAATTACGTCTGTTTAAATTATTTCCTAGAACACCTGGTCAAGGAACACCATTCATTCTTGGTCCAACAGGCTTTTGGTGTCATTCTAAAATAATGAAAGTAATGAAACATATAGACAATAATACTGAATTTATTAAGCCAGTTGTTCTCACATCTCTCCAGAAATTAAAAATTCATGACTGTGCCCAGCACATTTAAACACAACCAGCGGATATTCATTAACTATCTGTGATGATGATACATGATACAGTATAATTTGCCTCTTAATTATCTTGAAAGATTTTAACTCAAGCACTAAAAGATGAGCTTTCCCTGGAGAAAATGAATTTGCTTGACATAAGCAAAGTGAAATTATGTTAAAACAACTGGAATAGCATTCATTTTTACTTTGAGCTGTTGAAGGTTTCAGTGCTGAAACAAGTTTCCTACTGCAGAACCCTCTCAGTCCCTGGGAATGGAACAAATACTCACATCATATCATTCTCTCTGATGGAATTTAACTTGAAGTTTTACTTCACCCATAAAGGTGCTTAGTTTCTCTCATGTTATTGTCAGAAATGAAGGCTAGAGAGCAGATCTAAGTTATAAGTGAAAAGATTCGCCTTGGTAGGGAGGCTCTTGTAGCTTAGCTTTACAAGAAAGATGTGTTCATGCAAAATAAACCCCTCCAGATGAGCCAAACCCTTTACAAGCATTGTTTCACATTCTGCTTTGAACTCTTGGACTCAATTTCCCATCTGTCAACTGGCTCAAAATCTACAAAAGGCATGCGATATATGCATGCCGACTCAACTGATTAAAATGTCCTCATGATGCACTTTGCAGAAACTTATCAGTTAGAGTTTTAAATTTGCATTTGAGTTTATTTGATTAATATCTGTCTCTTCCACTTCCATGTAAGTTCATCTGGCACATAGGAGGTACTCAGTGATTATTTGCTGAATAAATGAGTGACCGAATGAACAAACGGTTTAAAAACTGATTATATCCAGACATTAATTTATTTGTTTACTCAACAAATATGTATGTGTCAGTCATTCCAAGGAATACAAATCCTGGTAAAGCATTAAAATAATGGCCAGGCCTTTTTTTGTGTGTGTTGTCAAATAATAGCAATTTCTGCTACAAGTTTTGGCACCTGCGTAACAGCCGATAATAATAGCTATCATTTTTTAACATGAGCCAGACAATTTACATGAATATCTGGTTAAATTTGTATAATAATATTATAAAAAAAGATGTTATGAATGTACTCATTTTAGATAAAGAAACCGAGACATACAGAGTAAATAACTTACTCAAAATCACATTTTTAGAATTGATCAAAAGGGAACTCAAAATCAGGATCATCAAATTCCAAAGGCTATTTTGTGACTACCACTGTTACTCTGTTTTATAAGAGCTCACTCTTGACACTTTTTTGAAAACTTCCTTCATTGAAATATACTTTTCCTAATTCCATAGGATCCTGGGATTGGGCACTCACACATTCTCAGACATTTCTAGCATTTTCCTTTGCTCGGGTATTTAAAACATACTAACAGAGTTTGAAGGGAAAAAAATCAAATTTCAACAGGAGTCATCAAGCTCCATTAAACTGGCATCAGCCTGAAAAAGCATCACACTTAGAATATAACTCATTAGTCTCTAGTTGATCAATCATGTTTAAAATTTATTTATATCACGTCTTTATAAAAGAGATTAGTATTCTTTATCACTAAGCTTTAACTTTTGTTGTCACATTTTATAATTTAGGTAAATATTTTGCATAAGTGTACCACAATTTTTAGTAGAAATGATTAGTTATTTGTCCAGGCAATCCATTTAGAAGCAAATGGATTTTTTTCTTTACCCCTTTAACATCTAGAAGAGACTCAAATTCTTGAGAGGCCAGTTCATTTAGCTCTTCTAGGCTGTATAAAGGGTCATCATATTTCACAGGCTCTTCAGGTAGAAATCTATAATTTATTATGAGAAAAATATTTCTAACCTGGTTGTAGGCTTTTTTTTCCAGAATATGCGAGATAGTCAACACCACCACTGACTCTAAATGGAAACAAATTAGGGTATAAACATGAAAATTTTCCATTCAAAATATAAAATTATAGATAAAAATTTAAGCCCAGATGATAGAAAATAATTGTTCTCACAAGCCCAGTGCATATTTTGTCTATATTTTCTATCAAGAAATAATCTTACCTGACCTTGGCATTAGAAAGGGTTATATTTCTCTTAGGCAACTGGAACATTTTAATCTCATATGATTTGTAAAATTGATTGGAATTCATTTTGCTGATAGCTATTAGAAAGGTTAGAATCAGATTTGTGTCCCACTGATTGGACACATGTAAGATGTTGTGGTACCTATCTTTTACAGTCTCATCCCTGATTCTATTTTATGTCTCTAACTCTGCTATCTTATTTTTTATGTACATTTAATTTTAATTACTTTTTTGTACTTCAGGTAACTTAATAAACTGCTTTGAAATCCTTAAAATAGTAACTTATTTCTTCATTTTCCATTCCTATTTTTTATAACATTATTACACTGGCTTGGACCACCAGTATAAGGCTGGCGTGATGACAGTGAGTATACTTAATTTCTTCATAACCTCAGATGAATGGCTTTCAGCAGGTTTTGTTTGCTTGTTTTTTCTCTTCGTTAATACTTTTTACTGAACTAGGGATGTTCTTTTCTATTTCAGATTTTCTAACAGTTTTTATTATGAATGGATATTGATTGTTATCAAATGATTTTTCTGTGTCTAAGGAGATATGAGTTTTCTAGAGTCTGTTGATGTGATGAATTCCATTAATTTTCCACTGAAAGACCAAATTTGCATTACTAGAAATAAACCAGGTTGATTTTGTTCTATTATTCTTTTTAGAAAATTCCTGGATTTGGTGTGCCAATATTTTATATAAGATTTGTTATCTAGGTATGTGAAAAAAAGATTGACCTGAGATTCCCCCCCTTTTTTTTTAAGCTCCTGTCAGATTTCATTATCAAGGTTAAATAGATCTCACAAAAAAGTTAGGAAGCACTCTCTATTTTTCTATTTTCTAGAAAAGCTCATGTAAGATGCATTACTTTTTCCTTTATATATATATAGTCATGTGCTGCATAACAACGTTTCAGTCAGCATACACGATGGTGGCCTCATAAGATTATATCGTATTTTACTGTCCCTTTTCTATGTATATATATGTTTACATACACAAATACTTGCCATTGTGTGACAATCGCCTACAGTAGGTCACTACAGAAACTTGCTATACAGGTTTGTAGACTACAGCCTACATGTATAGTAGGCTATACCATCCAGGTTTGTGTAAGTACACTCTATGACATTCACACCATGATAAAATCGCCCAATACATTTCTCAGAATCTATCCTCAATATTAAGTGATGCATGACTGTATTTTAAAAAACTCATTGGTAATGCTGGCTGCACTTAAACTTTTCTATATGGAAAATGTTTAATTACACATTAAGTTTCTTTAGAAGTTATAACATTTCTCGGATTTTGTATTTTTTCTTCTGTCACTTTTGGCAAGATTTTATTTTCCCAGAAATTTGTCTATTATATTTAAATTTTAAAATTTATTGACAAAAATTTGTTCACAATATATTTTTATGGTCTTTTTAATGTCTCCATTTTCATTCCTTCTCACTTTTTGTAACTTCTCACTTTTTGTCTTATTAATTTTCACCTGAGAGTTATCAATTTTATTAATCTTTTCAAAGAGACAATTTTTGATTCTGTTGTTTTTTATTGAATACTTGTTTTCATTTCAATATTTTCTGCTTTTATTTTTTTTCCTTGTGAGCATTTTTGCACATGTCTTTTGGTGGTAGAGATGTTCATTGCTCTTGGGATGGCTAAGTCATGGAGCTGGAATATCTTTAGCTTCAATACTTACTTACAATTTGCCAAAGTGTTTTATCAATTTACATTTTCACAAGCAATGTATGAGAGTTCCAGTTGCACTACATCCTATATCCTTCTCAATATTTAGTTTTGCCAGTCTTTTTAATGTTAGCCATTCTGGGTTCTATCTCCTTGTGACTTTTATTTGCATTTTCCAAACGAGTAACGATATCAAGTACTTTTTCATATGTTTATTGTCATTTGAATATCTCTTTTTGTGAACTGTTTCAATAAAACTTGAAATACGCATATACCTTAACCCAACACTTCCACTTCTGGGAATCTATTCCACAAAAATATTCACCCTATTTATGCAAAAAATATGTATATCGAAGCATTGCTTATAAAACCAAAACACTGGAAAGAACCCACATGTTTTGTTTAGGGAAACATTATGAGAAACTAGGTAGTTATCTTTAATGATGCAAATTCATGAAAACAGTTCGAACACTATTTTTGCCCTTAGGGATATACAGTGCAGAACCAGAGAGGAAATGTCCTACCAGATAGAAGACTTTTTATACCTTTTTAGAGAGCTGTCACTTTCTGCATATACGACAGTCTCCAAAATAGATGATAGTATCTTTCCTATCAATAGCACTGATTTTTAAACAGAATAAAATAAGATGAACTATGTGAATATATTTTTAGAATGATATGAATGGTGTACTATACAAATGTTTTTCTTAATTCTCCAAATATTCAATAAATCTGTGAAAATTTTAACTGTTAAGAATTTAGGGGGCCGGGCGTGGTGGCTCATGCCTGTAATCGCAGCACTTTGGGAGGCCGAGGCGGGTGGATCAAAGGGTCAGGAGTTCGAGACCATCCTCCCTAACATGGTGAAACCCCGTCTTTATTAAAAATACAAAAAAATTAGCCGGGCATGCTGGCAGGCGCCTGTGGTCCCAGCTACTTGGGAGGCTGAGGCAGGAGAATGGCGTGAACCTGGGAGGCAGAGCTTGCAGTGAGCAGAGATCGCACCACTGCATTACAGCCTGGGCGACAGAGCGAGACTCCATATCAAAAAAAAAAAAAAAAAAGAATTTAGTAGAAAATGTAAAGATGTAATAACTTCTCATAATTGCACAGTGCTTTCTGATTTAGGTTATATATTAACATACTTTCTATTGTAATAACTGTTAAGTAGAAAAAAGACAGATGCCGTTGTTTTTTGTTACTAGCGGTGGTGGTGGTAATATTACTATCACCACTACCATGACTAGTAACAACTAGTAGGACTAGCAGTGGTAGAAGTAATAGTGGTAGTAGTTCTATTTATGTTTATTTATTATAATCATCCTTAATATAGGAAGACAGGTTTAAAAAGTTTCCCAGGGCCAAATAGTTACTCAAAGGTAGATCCAGGATTAAAATCCAGACATAGTAACTCGAAATAGGAAAAAATCCTGAGGGAGTAAAGTGCCTCATTCACACAGCTGATATAAAAAAGGAGCTAAAACTCAAATCAAGGCAATCTGCCTTCAAAGTCCGTGCACTGAAATCCTGACTTTTTTTTTCACACAAACCTTGTATCAAAGTTTGGTACCCTTGTTTTCCACCGTCTACATACTAAAAGGAAATAAATTAGAAAAGACACATGGCAGATAGTCTCTGCTGCAATAAACTTGTAAAACCAAACAACAGAATTAGGAAAGCACGACTGTAAGAGATATTTAAAGTTTGGGTAAAAAGTGTTATTTAAATAGCTACCAAACTTGTATCTGCCTTATTACCCTTCATGTCTTTTGGTTAAGCATCGAAAAACCTGATTATCAAAGTAAGCATGTATACAACTAATTTTAAGTGTGATTTTTTTGGGGAAAATATTAAATTACCAATATTAGTGTAATAAAGGGACTAGCCTTTGAAATAGGAAAACTGTGAAACAGTCTTCATTCTTCCTTGATGACAGATAAAGGAAAAGCTCCCATATTGTGGGACTAGGTTTGTCCCAAATTCCTGCAGATGTAATTGGTTGTCATAATAACAAACCTTTAAAGATTTTTTAATATTTTATGAAAATATTTCTAAAGTACACTAAATGTCTTCTTAAGTAGCTAATACTGACCAGTCGGCTTTCTCTTTATGCTTTGCCTTTTCTATGATCTTTCAAGGTTCAGTTAAAATAGATTCATTTGTTAAGTATATTTATCTTTTACCACCGACAAAATAAAAACAAAAAATAAACAAAAACAAAAAAAGTGAAAGTGAAATGACAGCCCCCCCAAAAAAACTATGTAAAGGAGATAACATAACTTTTGAAAGTACGTAAATAAAATGTAAACTAAATTACACAGATGGGAATTCTTTTATGAGTAAAATAAATGCATAAATTTGGGGATGTGGCTTTATCATAGATATAATAAATTTAGACTGCTTAGAAGCATTTGCTATTTATTGCTGGTTTTTAATTATTGAGTTTCTAAAGAGATGATTATAGAATAATATTTCACAAAAGAAATCTGATTGTCATCTTTCCGCTTAAAACTCTCTAGTTATTTCTATCCATCCACAGGATAATGTCTCAAATTCACTGCATGGTTCACAATCTTGCCACTTTTTGACCTTCCAGTCTTATTGTCTCACATTTCCCCTTGCACCCTCTGATCCAGTTACATTGAACTACTCTCAGTTTGTCAAACATATGTTCACTTTTGTGCCTACAGGCCTGTCCAGCTCTATTTCCATCTACCTGGAAAGCTCATCCCCACTCCTACACCTTGCCCTCAACCTAGCTAATTCCTATTCAAACTTCAAGTTATAGCTGAAGTATCACTTCTTCAGCTAGAATATCCCTGACTCCTAGACCAATGTAAACACCCTAGTACGTGCTCCCATGGCTGATTTAGCTGAACCACTTGGCATATTTACAATTAGTTATTTAATATATGTCTTCCCTGCCAGAATATAAATTCCATTGGGGTCCTAAATATGACTACTTTATCCACCATTATATCCAGGCTCCAGCACAATGCCTATCACAAATCATGTCCTCAGAAAATATTTGTTGAGCTGAAATAACCTGATTGCAGAATTACGAGTAGGTAAAATATTACTGCATTATTATTAGTTACCACATATGAGCTTAGTGACATCCTTAAAGAAAAAAAAAGAAAGACATCAATTGGTGTCATAACTAGGAATCAGTACAGCTGACAGAGAATATCATCAGTGTTTCAGAGACCAAAGATTGGGAACTCCTGCCAGGAGTAAAGATTATCAAAGATGCTCTTAAGAAGTTTATATTCTGGTAGAGAAATCAACAACAAACAAGAAAATTAAAAATTGCTTTTCGGCCGGGCGCAGCGGATCACACCTGTAATTCCAGCACTTTGGGAGGCCGAGGCTGGTGGATTACAAGGCCAAGAGATCGAGACCATCCTGGCCAACATGGTGAAACCCTGTCTCTACTAAAAATACAAAAATTAGCTGGGTGTGGTCGTGTGCCTGTAGTCCCAGCTACTCGGGAGGCTGAGGCGGGAGAATCGCTTGAACCCCAGAGGCAGAGGTTGCAGTGAGCCAAGATCATGCCACTGCACTTTAGCCTGGTGACAGAGTGAGACTCTGTCTCAAAAAAAAAAAAAATTGCTTTTCTTTTCCCCGTGAAATAAGAATTGGGGTAAGGGATAGCCCCATATCGCATCAGGAAAGACACCTGCAATCTGGACAGTGCTAGAGAAAGTCATGGCCTGTAAGGGCGACAGCTTCAGAAAGTCCTCACCATCCAGAAGTAACCTGAGTCACTTATGCAGTGATATGGTTTGGCTCTGTGTCCCCATCCAAATCTCATCTTATATTGTACTCTCATAACTCCCACCTGTTGTGGGAGGGACCTGGTGGGAGATAATTTGAATCATGGGGGCAGTTTCCCCCATACTGTTCTCATGGTAGTGAATAAGTCTCATGAGTTCTGATAGCTTTATTGGAGGTTTCCGCTTTTGTATCCTTCTCATTTTCTTTTGCTACCACCATGTAAGAAGTGTGTTTCTCCTCCCACCATGATTCTGAGGCCTCCCCAGCCATGTGGAACTGTAAGTCCAATTAAACCTCTTTTTCTTCCCAGTCTCGGACATGTCTTTATCAGCAGCATGAAAATGGATTAATACAGTAAATTAGTACCAGTAGAGTGGGGCGCTGCTGAAAAACATCCAAAAATGTGGAAGTGACTTTGGAACTGGGTAACAGGCAGATGTTAGAACAGTTTGGAGAGCTCAGAAGAAGATAGGAAAATGTGGGAAAGTTTGGAACTTCCTAGAGACTTGTTGAATGGCTTTGCCCAAAATGCTGATAGCAATAAGAACAGTAAATTCCAGGCTGAGGTGGTCTCAGATGAGATGAGGAACTTGTTGGGAACCGGAGCAAAGATGACTCACATTATGTTTTAGCAAAGAGGCTGGTGGCATTTTGTCCCTGCCCTAGAGATCTGTGGTACTTTGAATTTGAGAGACATGATTTAGGGTATCTGGTGGAAGAAATTTCTAAGCAGCAAAGTAATCAAAAGGTAACTTGGGTGCTATTAAAGGCATTCAGTTTTATAAGGGAAGCAGAGCATAAAAGATGAGAAAATTTGCAGCCTGGCTATGCAATAGAAAAGAAAAACCCATTTTCGGTGGGGAAATTCAAGCCAGCTGCAGAAGTTTGCATAAGTAACAAGGAGCTGAATGTTACTCCACAGGAAAATGTGGAAAATGTCTCCAGGGCATGTCAGAGATCTTCGCGGCAGCCCCTTCCATCACAGGCCTGGAAGCCTAGGAGAAAATAGTTTCATGGGCCAGACCTTGTGTGCCGATGCTGTGTGCAGTCCAGGGACTTGGTGCTCTGCCTCCCAGCCACTCTAGCCATGACTTAAAGGGACCAAGGTACAGCTTGGGCTGTTGCTTCAGAGGGTGGAAGCCCCAAGCCTTGGTGGCTTCCATGTAATGTTGAGCCTGCATGTGCACAGAAGTCAAGAATTGAGGTTTGGGAACCTCTGCCTAGATTTCAGAAGATGTATGGAAACATCTGGATGCCCAGGCAGAAATTTGCTGCAGGGGCGGGGCCCTCATGGAGAACCTTTGCTAAGGCAGTGCGGAAGGGAACTGTGGGTCAGAGCCCCCACACAGAGTCTCTACTGAGGTACCACTTAGTGGAGCTGTGAGAAGAGGGCCACTATCCTCCAGACTCCAGAATGGTAGATCCACCAACAGCTTGCACCATGCATCTGGAAAAGCCACAGACACTCAATGCCAGCTCATGGAAACAGCCAGGTGGGAGGCTGTACCCCACAAAGTCACAGGAGTGGAGCTGCCCAAGACCATGGGAACCCACTTCTTGCATCAGCGTAACCTGGATGTGAGACCTGGAGTCAAAGGAGATCATTTTGGAGATTTAAAATTTGACTGTCCCACTGGATTTCGGACTTGCATGGGCCCTGTAACCCCTATGTTTTGGCCAATTTCTCCCCTTTGGAATGGCTGTATTTACTCAATACCTGTACCCCCATTGTATCTAGGAAGTAACTAGCTCATAGGCGGAAGGGACTTGCCTTGTCTCAGATGAGACTTTGGACTGTGGAAATGAGTTAAGACTTTGGGGGAATGTTGGGAAGGCATGATTAGTTTTGAAACGGGAAGACATGAGATTTGGAGGGGCCAGGGGCGGGATGATATGATTTGGCTCTGTGTCTCCAGCCAAATCTTATCTTGAATTGTAGCTCCCATAATTCCCATGTGTTGTGGGAGGGACCCAGTGGGAGATAATTTGAATCATGGGGGTGGTTCCCCCATACTGTTCTCGTGGTAGTGAATAAGTCTCATGAGATCTGATGGTTTTATCAGGGGTTTCCGCTTTTGCAACCATCTCATTTTCTCTTGCTGCTGCCTTGTAAGAAGTGCCTTTCAGCTCCCATCATGATTCTGAGGCCTCCCCAGCCAGGTGGAACTGTAAGTCCAATTAAACCTCTTTTTCTTCCCAGTCTCAAGTATGTCTTTAGCAGCAGCATGAAAACAGACTAATACATGCACTAACAACTTGTGATTGTTGTCCTTGTGTCTAAAGATGTCCTTTTCCTTTCTTTATCTGGATGCTAGCAATCACTCTTAATATCTGGGTTAAAAAAAGATGAATAAGAACAAATGATAATTTTTAAATTGATAGATTCCATTAACTTATAAGTGCAAGATAATTGTGTTTGATAAGAGCTTTTTAATATTTTCATGTCATTGCTCATGAGAGATGAAGTATCCTCTGTCTATATTCCAGGATCATTTTCTGTCTCTTTATACCTTGTACTTTAGGGCTACAGAATACCCCCAACTCATTGTAATTCACCATGCATAATATTTGTTTCACACCTCTGAGTCCTGTCTTGTTTCTTTTAATTAGAAGGCCCTTTTCACCCACTTTTAGCCTCAGTAGCTCCTCTTTTGTCAAAACCGAGCTCAGAATCATTCTCTCCAGAAACTCTAAGAACCCCTCTTCTACACACCCATACACTTTTTCACATTGTATTAAAATTATCTGTGTTTTATCTTCAAGACTAAAGGCATTGACTTATTCATTCAAAAAATGTATATCTGTTATTAGATAGGCATTCATTTATAAATTCATTCATTGAACAAATATTTGTTGAGTGCCTACTATGAGCCAGCTGCTTGTTCTCTAGACATAACAGTGACAAAGGCAATAAATTGCCTACCATCATGAAGGTGACATTTAGTGTAATTTCAGATAGCAATAAGTGCTATGAAGTGGGGAATGGGCAATTCAGGGACTGGAAATGAGTAGGGCATAATAGAAAAGGTGATTTTAAAGGCTCTTTTTAGAAGATGATATTGGAGAAGATTCACCAATGAAGCAAAGGGAATACCAGAAGAGGAATCTCACTGGCAGAGAGAACAGTAATTTTCCTACTCTTGGAGCAGGAAGGAGTTGTTGTGTACTAGGGGCATCAGGAAGAATAACGGAGCTGGAAGGGAGTGAGCAAGGCAGAAAACAATAAAGATGAGGTTACTGCATAGGCAGTGGCCAGTTTATGCTGTGCTTCACAGGAGTCCGGATTTTATTCTAAGTGAGATTGGCAGTTTCTGGGGGTTTTGACAAGGATAGTAACTTGGTATAATGGTTTTAAAACATTACTTTGGTAGCTGCATCAAGAATAGACCACATTGGGGCAAACCAGAAAGCCGAGTGGCCAGACATGATACCCAGTACTAGGGATGCGGTGATGGGCAAGAAAGAGACTTACAGAGAGCTCACAGGAGGATGATAAAGAACATGAACTCTTGAGCTGGTCTACCTGGGTCTGAACTCTGGCTCCCCCAACTTTGTTGGGTTACCTTGTGCCATTCACTTAAATTCTCTTTGCTTCAATGCATGTTTATAGAAGCACAATTCACAATTGCAAAATTATGGAACCAACCTAAGTGCTCATCAACCAAAGAGCAGATAAAGAAAATGTGGTATATACGCATTATGAAATACTACTCAGCCATAAAAAGAAATTAAACATGGCCAAGTGTGGTGGCTCATGCCTGTAATCCCAGCACTTTGAGAGGCCGAGGTGGGCATATCAGAAAGTCAGGAGTTCAAGACCAGCCTGGCCAATATAGTGAAACCCTGTCTCTACTAAAAATACCAAAATTAGCTGGGCATTGTGGTGTGCGCCTGTTGTCCCAGCTACTCAGGAGGCTGAGGCAGAAGAATCATTTGAACCCAGGAGGTGGAGGTTGCAGTGAGCTGAGATCATGCCACTGCACTCCAGCCTGGGTGACAGAGCAAGACTCCATCTCAAAAAAAAAAAAAAGATAAAAAGAAATGAAATAATGTCTTTTACAACAACTTGAATGGAGCTGGAGACCATTATTCTAAGTGAAGTGACTCAGGAATAGAAAACCAAATATCATATGTTCTCACTTGTAAGTGGGAACTAAGCTATGAGGATGCAAAGGTGTAAGAATGATATAACAGACTTTGAGGATTTGGTGGGGGAAGGTTGGGAGGGGAGTGAGGGATAAAAGACTACACATTGGGTGGAGTGTACATAGCTCAGGTGACGGGTGCACTAAAATCTCAGAAATCACCACTAAAGAACTTATCCATGTAATCAAAAACCACCTGTACCCAAAAAACTATTGAAATAAAAATAAAATTTAAAAAAATAAAGAAGTACATATCACAACATTGTATGCACCTCATGATTATGGAAATACATTAATTTCATTTTTATGTACTAGAAAAAAGTCTCTATGTGAGAGACAGGACTAGCTGGATTTCCTAGGCCGACTAACAATTCCTAAGCCTAGCTATGGAAGGTGACCACACCCACCTTTAAATGGGGCTTGTAACTCAGCTCACACCCAACCAATCAGGTAGTAAAGAGGGCTCACTAAAATACAAGTTAGGCTAAAGCAGGAGGTAAAGAAATAGTGAAATCATGTATCGCCTGAGAGCACAGGGGGAGGGACAATGATCGGGATATAAACGCAGGCATTGGAGCAGGGAGCGGCAACCCCCTTTGGGTCCCCTCCCACTTTATGGGAGCTCTGTTTTTCACTCTATTAAATCTTGCAACTGCATTCTTCTGGTCCATATTTGTTACTGCTCGAGCTGAGCTTTTGCTCGCTGTCCACCACTGCTGTTTGCCGCTGTCGCAGACCCGTGGCTGACTTCACCCCTCTAGATCAGGCAGGGTGTCTGCTGCACTTCTGACCCAGTGAGGCAGCGCCCACTGCCACTCCCAATCGGGCTAGAGGCTCGCCATTGTTCCTGTGAGGGCTAAGTGCCCCAGGTTCATCCTAATCGAGCTGAATAGAGGTATAACACTCACCGCATGGTCCAAGATTCCATTCCTTGAAATCCGTGAGGCCAAGAACCCCAGGTCAGAGAACAAGAGGCTTGCCGCCATCTTGGAAGCTCTAAGAACAAGGATTCCCAGGTAACATATGCTTCAGTTTCCTTGTATATAAAAAAAGGAATAAGGATAGTAACTGTTTACTTCCTAGGGTTGTCGTAAAGATAAAATGAATTAATTCATGTTTAGTACTTTTCATGAGCGTCCGTGTGAAGAGACCACCAAACAGGCTTTGTGTGAGCAATAAAGCTGTTTATTTCACCTGGGTGCAGGTGGGCTGAGTCCGAAAAGAGAGTCAGCGAAGGGAGATAAGGGTGGGGCCGTTTTATAGGATTTGGGAAGGTAATGGAAAATTACAGTCAAAGCGGGTTGTCCTCTGGTGGGCAGGGGCGGGGGTTACAAGGTGCTCAGTGGGGGAGCTTCTGAACCGGGAGAAGGAAATTCACGGGGTTAATCCCTCAGTTAAGGTGGGGCAGGAACAAATCACAATGGTGGAATGTTATCAGTTAAGGCGGGGCAGGGCCTTTTCACTTCTTTTGTGATTCTTCAGTTACTTCAGGCCGTCTGAGTGTATACATGCAAGTCACAGGGGATGTGATGGCTTGGCTTGGGCTCAGAGGCCTGACGTTCCTGCCTTCTTATATTAATAAGAAAAATAAAACAAAATAGTGTTGAAGTGTTGGGGCAGTGAAAATTTTGGGGGGTGGTATGGAGAGAGAATGGGTGATGTTTCTCAGGGCTGCTTCAAGCGGGATTAGGGGCGGTGTGGGAACCTAGAGTGGGAGAGATTAAGCTGAAGGGAGGTCTTGTGGTAAGGGGTGATATTGTGGGGTTGTTAGAAGAAACATTTGTCGTATAGAATGATTGGTGATGGCCTGGATACGGTTTTGTATGAATTGAGAAACTAAATGGAATAACAAAAGGAGAAAAACAGGTATAAAAGGTCTAAGAATTGGGACGACTCAGGATGTCTGATTAGAGAGTGCCTAAGGAGATTCAGCATAGTCCTGCCAGCAAAGATTATTTATTTACTTCAAGAGTTTAGAGTGGCAGTTTTGGGATAGCACCAGGAGATATCAGCTGTGATGGCTTGGAGAAACAGTGTAAACCGGCAGTGTAAACAAGAGCAGGGCATGTATGAGTAGTTGAGAACGGTGAATATGAGCATGACTAGACAAAAGACAGTAGGGATGACAAGTTTTTTGGGGGCACAGTCTAAGTTGGTCTGGTGTCGAATGAGACTGGGGCCTAATAAAAAGGAGCGTCTATACAGGAGCTTAAATGGGCTGTACCTTGTAACATTCTGAGGACAGGCCTGAATTCTGAGAAGCAAAAGTGGTAAAAGTATTGTCCAGTCCTTTTTAAGTTGGTGGTTGAGCTTGGTGAGGTGTGTTTTTAAAAGACCTTTAGTCCGTTCTACTTTTCTTGAAGACGGAGGACTGTAAGGGATATAAAGGTTTCACTGAATACTAAGAGCCTGAAAAACTGCTTGGCTGATTTGACTAATAAAGGCTGGTCTGTTATCAGACTGTATAGAGGTGGGAAGGCTAAACTGAGGAATTATGTTTGACAGATGGGAAGAAATGACTGCGGTGGCCTTCTCAGACCCTGTAGGAAAGGTCTTTACTTATTCAGTGAAAGTGTCTATTTAGACTAAGAGGTATTTTAGTTTCCTGACTTGGGCATGTTGAGTAAAGCTAATTTGCCAGCCCTGGGTGGGGGCAAATCCTTGAGCTTGATGTGTAGGGAAGGGAGGGGGCCTGAATAATCCCTGAGGAGTAGTAGAATAGCAGATGGAACACTGAGAAGTTATTTCCTTGAGGATAGATTTCCAGGATGGAAAGGAAATGAGAGGTTCTGAGAGGCGGGCTAGTGGCTTGTACTATAGCATAGCCTGCCTTTGCTGGTGTGTGGCGATTAGGCCTGGTGGAACTGCCATCAATAAATCAAGCATGATCAGGGTGAGGAACAGGAAAGAAGGAAATATGGGGAAATGGGGTGAATATCAGGTGGATCAGAGAGATACAGTCATGGGGGTCAGGTGTGGTATCAGGAATAATCTGAGAGGCCAGATTGAAGTCCGGGCCAGGAACAATGGTAATTGTGGGACTTAAAGAGTGAGTACAGCTGAAGGAGCCAGGGAGCAGAAAGTATATGCGTCAGGTATGAGGAAGAAAATAGATTTTGGAAGTTATGAGAAATGTAGAGAGTGAGTTGAGCATAGTTTGTGATTTTTAGGGCCTCTAACAGTATTAAAGCAGCGGCAGCCGCTGCACACAGACATGAGGGCTAGGCTAAAACAGTAAGGTCAAGTTGTTTGGACAGAAAGGCTACAGGGTGCGGTCCTGGCTCTTGTGTAAGAATTCTGACCGCACTAACCATGCCTAGGAAGGAAAGGAGTTGTTGTTTTGTAGAAGGTGCTGGCGTTTGAGAGATCAGTCAGACACGATTGGCAGGGAGAGCACGTGTGTTTTTATGAGAATTATGCCAAGATAGGTAACAGATGAGGAAGAAATTTGGGCTTGATTGAAGTAATGGGGGCTGTCTGTGAAGCTTTGCGGCAGTACAGCCTAGGTAATTTGCTGAGCTTGATGGGTGTCAGGGTCAGTCCAAGTGAAAGTGAAGAGAGGCTGGGATTAAGGGTGCAAAGGAATAGTGAAGAAAGCATGTTTGAGATCTAGAACAGAATAATGGGTTGTAGAGGCAGGTATTGAGGATAGGAGAGTATATGGGTTTGGCACCATGGGGTGGATAGGCAAAACAATTTGGTTGATAAGGCGCAGATCCTGAACTAACTTGTAAGGCTTGTCTGGTTTTAGGACAGGTAAAATGGGGGAATTGTAAGGAGAGTTTATAGGCTTTAAAAGGCCATGCTGTAGCAGGCGAGTGATAACAGGCTTTAATCTTTTTAAAGCGTGCTGCGGGATGGGATATTGGCGTTGAGTGGGGTAAGGGTGATTAGGTTTTAATGAGATGGTAAGGGGTGCATGATCAGTCGCCAAGGAGGGAGTAGAGGTATCTTATACTTGTGGGTTAAGGTGGGGGGATACAAGAGGAGGACGCAAAGGAGGCTTTGGATTGGGAAGAAGGCCGGCAATGAGATATAGCTGTAGTCCAGGAATAGTCAGGGAAGCAGATAATTTAGTTAAAGTGTCTCAGCCTAATAAGGGAACTGGGCAGGTGGGGATAGCTAAAAAAGAGTGCTTAAAAGAGTATTGTCTAAGTTGGCACCAGAGTTGGGGAGTTTTAAGAGGTTTAGAAACCTGGCCATCAATACCCACAACAGTTATGGAGGCAAGGGAAACAGGCCCTTGAAAAGAAGGTAATGTGGAGTGGGTAGCCTCCATATTGATTAAGAAGGGGACGGGCTTACCTTCCACTGTGAGAGTTACCGGAAGCTCGGCGTCCGTGATGGTCTAGGGGGCTTCCGAGGCGATCGGGCCAATGTCGGTCTTCAGCCGCTAAGCCGAGAAGATCTGGGAAGGAGTCAGTCAGAGAGCCTTGGGCCAGAGTTCCAGGGGCTCTGGGAGTGGCTGCCAGGTGAGTTGAACAGTCCGATTTTCAGTGGGGTCCCACACAGATGGGACGCGGCTTAGGAGGAATCCCGGGCTGCGGGCATTCCTTGGCCCAGTGGCCAGATTTCCGGCATGTGTAGCAAGCTCCTGGGGGAGGAGGTTCTGGAGGAATGCCTGGCTGCTGTGGTTCAGGTGTTTGGAAGTTCTTGTGTGCTGGAGATGTGGCTGGGGTTTGTCTCACAGTGGAGGCAAGGAATTGCAACTTTTTTCTGTTATTGTACAGCTTGAAGATGAGGTTAATTAAGTCCTGTTGTGGGGTTTGAGGGCCAAATTCCAATTTTCGGAGTTTTATTTAACGTCGGGAGCAGACTGGGTAATAAAATGTACATTGAGAATAAGACGGCCTTTAGACCTTTTAGGGTCTAGGGCTGTAAAGTGTCTCAGGGTTGCTGCCAAACAAGCCATGAACTGGGCTGGATTTTTATATTTGATGGAAAAGAGCCTAAACGCTTCTGATTTGGGATAAAGGAAAAGGAGCATTAACCTTGACTATGCCTTTGGCTCCAGCCACCTTTTTAAGAGTAAATTGCTGGGCAGGTGGGGGAGGGCTAGTCACGGAAGGAAACTGTAAGCCAGACCAGGTGTGAGGAGGGGAGGTGATAAAAAGATTATAGGGTGGAGGAGCAGAGGCTGAGGAAGAATTGGGACCTAGCTCAGCCTGGAGAGGAGCAGTCTGGGGAGGAAGGGAGACGTCAGATGGGTCTGTAGAAAAGGAAGATTAGAAAGACTAAGCGACGCTTGGGGTTGGTACTGAGGGTACAGGCGGGAGGGAAAGAAGGAAGATTTGGGACGAGTTGCACTGGGCACAGAGACTAGGAAGGGACTGATGTGTAAAAGAATGCCAGGACGTCAGGCACCTCAGACCGTTTGCCTATTTTACGACAAGAATTATTTAGATCTTGCAGGGTGAAAAAATTCAAAGTGCCATTTTCTGGCTATTTGGAACTACTGTCGAGTTTGTATTGGTGTCAAGTGGCATTGCAGAAGAAAATAAGGCATTTAGGTTTTAGGTCAGGTGTGAGTTGAAGAGGTTTTAAGTTTTTGAGAACACAGGCTAAGGGAGAAGAAGGAGAAATGGAGGGTGGAAGGTTGCCCATAGTGAAGGAGGCAAACCCAGAGAAAAGAGAGCGTAGAGACATGGAGGGAAGGGGTTCAGGGGTTCTTGCCCTCCCGAAAAGCGGGAAGTGGGGGTCGGGGCATGGAAATAAGGGATTAGGGCACAGAGATAAGAGGTTGGGGTGTGGAAATAAGGGATTGGGGCACAGAGATAAGAGGTTGGGGTGCGGAAATAAGGGATTGGGGGTTCTTGCCCCCTACAAAAGCGGGACTTGTCGCTAAGGGTGAAGGAGAAGGGGTTGAGGAGTACTTGACCCTGCCCCAGGAAACTGGTACTTGCCACTAAGAGTGAAGGAGAAGGGGTTGAGGGGTACTTGCCCCTCTCCCAGAAAAGCAGAGAAGGGGTAGAGACAAGGAGAGAAGGGGTTGGGGTACTTGCCCCTTCCCCAAAAAAGCAGAGAAGGGGTAGAGACAAGGAGAGAAGGGGTTGGGGTACTTGCCCCTTCCCCAGAAAAGTGGGACTTGCCGCTAAGGATAAAGGACCAAGGCAGGCGTCCCTGCGTGGTCTGACACCTTTGAAACGTGGGTGAATAATCAGAGAGGTGTCCCTGCAATGATTAAACACCAAGGGAAGGCTGCTTTCCCAGTCTGTGACCGGCGCCGGAGTTTTGGGTCCATGGATAAAGCGTGTCTCCTTTGTCTCTACCGGAAAATGAAAGGAATTGAAATTAAGAGAAGGGAGAGACTGAAGTGTGGTGCCAAGATTGAAAGAAGAAAGGGGTTGAGGGATAGTGAGGGAGGTTGGAGAAGAGAGTAAAAAGAGGCTGCTTACCGGATTTGAAATTGGTGAGATGTTTCTTGGGCTGGTCGGTCTGAAGACCTGAGGTCGTAGGTGGATCTTTCTCATGGAGCAAAGAGCAGGAGGATGGGGGATTGATCTCCCAAGGGAGGTCCCCTGATCCGAGTCACGGCACCAAATTTCATGTGCGTCCGTGTGAAGAGACCACCAAACAGGCTTTGTGTGAGCAATTAAGCTGTTTATTTCACCTGGGTGCAGGTGGGCTGAGTCCGAAAAGAGAGTCAGCGAAGGGAGATAAGGGTGGGGCCGTTTTATAGGATTTGGGAAGGTAAAGGAAAATTACAGTCAAAGCGGGTTGTTCTCTGGTGGGCAGGGGCGGGGGTCATAAGGTGCTCAGTGGGGGAGCTTCTGAGCCAGGAGAAGGAAATTCACAGGGTTAATCCCTCAGTTAAGGTGGGGCAGGAACAAATCACAATGGCGGAATGTTATCAGTTAAGGCGGGGCAGGGCCTTTTCACTTCTTTTGTGATTCTTCAGTTACTTCAGGCCATCTGAACGTATACATGCAAGTCACAGGGGATGTGATGGCTTGGCTTGGGCTCAGAGGCCTGACAGTACTTAGATCAGTTCCTATCACAAAACGGGTTCACTGTAAATGTTAGCTAGAAGCATTACAAACTGAGGACAGGGTCACAACTATATCAGATGGGATTGTAATTGATTGTTTACCAGGTCTATAGTGAATGTTTTTTAAACAAATACTAGGAAAATTCATAGCAATAGTGCCTGCCTAGTTCTGGATGCTCAGCATAGTAGATGCAAAAATACTTAATCTGGTTAAATTATATGATCTTACTTTGTCAGGTAGATTGTTTGGGTATCGATTTGTAATTCCACACAGTGCTATTACCAGTATACAAGAATCTTTGGTTTATTTTAGTCTAAGTTATCTTAACTTTAAACTAGTTTTTTTAATTAGTATTCCCTCTTAGTATTGTTACCAGAAAGGGGTCCTGATCCAGACCCCAAGACAGGGTTCTTGGATCTTGCACAAGAAAGAATTTGGGGTGAGCTCATAGAGGAAAGTGAAAGCAAGTTTTAAGAAAGTAAAGCAATAAAGAATGGCTACCCTATAGGCAGAGCAGCAGCTTGGGCTGCTGGACTAAGGAGATACTTACAGTTATTTCTTGATTATATGCTAAACAAGAGGTTGGTTATTCATGAGTTTTCCAGGAAAGGGGTGGGCCATTCCCAGAACTGAGGGATTCTCCTGTTTTGAAGCCATACAGGGTAACTTCTTGACATTGTCATGGCATTTGTAAACTGCTGTCACTGCACTGGTGGGAGTAACTGTTAGCATGCTAATACATTATAATTGGCATATAATGAGCAGTGAGGAGAGCAGAGGTCACTTTCATCACCATCTTGGTTTTGGTGGGTTTTGGCAGGCT
Organism: Gorilla gorilla gorilla; assembly: GCF_029281585.2. Lineage (NCBI taxonomy): Eukaryota > Metazoa > Chordata > Mammalia > Primates > Hominidae > Gorilla > Gorilla gorilla. Next base: position 171,606,261 of record NC_073224.2, read on the forward strand.
TCTTGACCACATAATGTTTTATCAGCAAGGTCTTTGTGTCCTATATCTTGTGCCAACCTCCTAACTCATCCTGTGACTAAGAATGCCTTAACTTCCTGGGAATGCAGCCCAGTAGGTCTCAGTCTTATTTTACCCAGCCCCTATGCAAGATGGAAGTTGCTCTGGTTTAAACGCCTCTGACAGTATCATATAAAATACATTCAAACCCTGTTACTGTGGTAAGAAAAAAGTTACTCCTTTATAACAAGTAGATACTAAGAAAAATACAGTTATCCCTACATATTAGATAATTGTGAATCTGCACCAATGGTTTACTAAATGTACACCCACCTTTGACCTAAAAGTATCATTGACTTTTCATTTATCAGCAGTGAATCATTACAGCACAAGAGCATCTTGTGGACTGTAGATGGGAATAAAATGAACTAAAGGAAATGACCTTGTAAAAAAATGTAGTGAATGCCTCTGTGTAATTGCTAAAATACCGCCACAGGAGGGCCCAGTGTCTTTCCTTGAGTGCAGTGTGTTTCTGGAAGACCTTTAAGCCTGGAGACTCCCAAGGACAAGCACATAAAGGAGTTGAATCACTTTCCAGTTCTCATCAGTGAATCATGGTTGAGATCACCACTACTTAATTTGAGCTTTTCAAACATATGAGTCACCACACAAGTTCCTGCATTCTAAATTAGAATGAGAACAGATTTCGTGATGTTGGATCCAGTAGCTCTTAAGGGCAGTTTGCCTGGGCTGGAAGAATGGGTACATTAGATGTATTCCAAACAGCCAGCTTGGGCGTGAATACACTGCCCCATCAGCTTTCTGGTAACTGGCACAATAAAATCACTTCCTGAAGTTAGAAGGTAGAGAGAACTCCAACAAGGGTATAAATAGTGCACAGAGTAGTTCTGCTAAAACGACAGGATCCAGAGACACTCTCAGTCTTGGAAATCCTACCAACAAGGATTCAGGTACTTCCTTCTTTTATTAAAGACGTTAGCATTTTCCATTGCCTCCTGTAATCTAAGTTGTGCTGTCATCCTGAGAGTGTTCCAAAGCCACACGGATACCCTACCTGATTCTCCAGACTCCTTTGGCTTCCTTAGTGCTAATGACCTTCTTCTCCTATCTCCCATTTCACATCACACATACTCCACGTCCATCCCAGTTTGCTATACTTCTATCATTACTTGGAATTATTCTATCTCCTAAATATTAAATTCAAACACTCCATTCACTAACTGCAACCTTTCTTCCAACATTCTCATTCAGTTACTCCCAGTCTATTATTTCTTTAGCCTCTTCAGGACTTCCAGATCCTCTCTTCTTTCTCCCAACATCAGCCCTTCTTTTCTGTAATTCTTTTGCAATAATAGTTGTTACCATAAGGGCACTAACAAGTAAGTCATAGCAATTAACAACAATAGCAACTAACATTTATTGAGTTGTTCGTTTATGCCAGGCATTGAATTAAGCACTTATATCATTTAATTAATGCCTTACATCATTTAATTCCCAGGACTACTCTATGAACTAGGTTTTGAGGTCCTTAGCCAAGCCTTCATGTTAAGCTTTGCTACATCTTGAACAATTTTACACTCCTCATCATTCTAATATAACTACTCATATGAAATGCTTAGTCATTATTCTAAAACCTAGACCAATGTGGTAAGGGTGGCACCACTGGCATAGTAAGAAATTGTACCTGAAATCTACACTAGTTAGACCAAGGAAGTGGAGCTTAACTAAAGGCAGTTTTTGCAGCCTTATAAAGTAATTATACGAGAGGTTGGGAGTGACATAATTTGAGGTATTAGAGACTTGGTAAGCTCCTGCTTATGGCTTCCTGCAACCTGCAACCTGAAAGGACCTCAACCTGGACAGGCAAAATGCCATCTCCACCAGCTGGGGCAGTGTTCTGTAAAGAACAGGAGAAAGTCAAGAAGCCACACTCACCTCATCTCCCTTGGATGAGGTATATGAGCATCCAATGCTAAGAATGTATCCTTTGCTCTTATAATAAAGCTTATACCAACTCATAAACAACATAAATTTATTTCTCATAGTCCTGAATTACAAAAAAAATCACCCAACCCCCAGTGCTAACCTTAGTGTCCAGTGGCACTTATAAGGTGCTAAATGATTACTTGTTGAACTGATTGTTTTATTGAGATTTCAACCCTTTGACAGTATATACTAATGAGGTATCCTCACAGATTCTCCCAGAAGGATAAAGCAATAAGAAGCTTGAACCTAGAGCTATCCCTCTTTATTAAGGGCTTCTTAAAAATTGGAATTCTATCTGTACTATAAATTTCATTTTATTACTGACTTACAAGATTGTTCTATAAACCTCTGGCTAGACCGATTTTATATGGTTTTGTAAAAATGTCATCTCTTCTATTTAAAGAATATAAATGCATAGAATTATACACATAGTGTCACATAGACACACACACTAGTTTTCTATTGTTGCATAACAAATTACCCCAAACTTACAACAGTAAATAATACAGATTATTATCTATAGTTTCCATGGGTCAGGTATCCAGCATATTTTAGCTGGGCCCTCTGTTCAGGATCTCAAAGGCTGAATAAAATCAAGATGTCAGCTGAGCCATGTTCTCATCAGGAGACTCTGGGGAGGAATATTCTCCTGAGCTCATTCAGGTTGTTGGCAGAATTCAGTTCTTGTGGTTGTAGGACTAAAGTCTCCATTCTCTGCTAGCAACTGTTGCCCAGGAATCAATCTCAGCTCCTAGAGGTCACTCAAATTCATCAGTTTGTAGGTTCCTCTTTCTTCAGGCCATCAGTGACACATTGAATTTCTCTCATGCTTTGAATCTCTGACTTCTGCTTCCCCAGTAAGCCAGAGAAAACTCCCTTGTTTTAAGGGCTTTATGTAATTAGGATAGGCCCATGTGGTTGACATCTTATTTTAAGGTCAACTGATTAGTCACCTTAATAGCATCTGTAAAATCACTTTTTCATGTAACATAACATAATAAGGGGGTGACAATAGAGGGCAGAGATTAAGGGGCTATTTAGAATACTGTCTACCACAATCTACCCTGTAGTCCCCTGATTCATCATGTCCATAAATTCCCCAAATTCCCATTAGAGTATCAACTCAAAATCAAAAATTCTCATCTAAATCTCAATAGCTCATATGCCCCCAATCCCATCACGTAAATCATGTAGAAATCAGGAGAGGATGGGGCTCTAGGGTAACCCATAATAACAGTTCCCAGGCACAATTCCTCTCTATCTGTGGACCTGTAAAACTAAAGAGACATGTTATGATCTTCCAATACTCCAAACATACAATAGTGGGGGAAACATAGGATAATAGTTATACACATTGCAATTCAAAAAAGGCATAATATTTATATTTCACTGATGTCATGGCACTTTTAGGAAGAAATTGGTATTCCGCTGGGCCCTGATACTGAAGATGTGCTCTGGGTCACCCCTACCTATTTCCTACCCACTCACCACTTCTCCCCGCATGCCTGTCTTTTCCTTCTTTTCTCTGGCAGGATGAGGCGGGCAGGTCTGGGTGTAGGAGTACCCAGGAGTTCCCAACTATGGGAACTATGGCTATGCTAACAGTGAGTATAGTGCCTGTGAGGAAGAAAATGAGAGACTCACTGAAAGTCTGAGAAGCAAAGTCACTGCCACAAAATCTCTTTCCATTGAAGTGGACCATGAAGCTAAAAATCAAAATAAATTATTAGCTGAAATGGACTCATGATTTGATTCTAAAGTGAGGTGATGCAAGTAACTGTGAGTTTAGAATTTGTTCCAATTAATGGCTTGAAGTACCATTTTGACAAAAATCAGCATCAAAACATTCTTAATATTCAAATACTATGATCTTTTCCATTAAAGATTGCTGAACTTTGCTTATTTTATAAATTGCATTAGATAATACAGTGCTCATTGTTTTAGTTTTATTTTACTTGTTTATTTTTGAGACAGGGTGTCACTCTGTCACCCCAGCTGGAGTGCAGTGGTGCTATCATGGCTCACTGCAGCCTTGACCTCCTGGACTTAGGTTATCCTCCCACCTCAGCTCTCTAAGTAGCTGAGACTACAGGCGCGTGCATGCCACCAAGCCCAGTAATCCTTTTTTTTTTTTTTTTTGAGATGTAGTTTTGCTCTTTTGCCCAGGCTGGAGTGCAGTGGCACGATCTTGGCTCACTGCAACCTCTGCCTTCCAGTTTCAAGTGATTCTTCTGCCTCAGCCTCCCAAGTAGCTGAGATTACAGGCATGCACCACCACACCCAGCTAATTTTTTTTTGTATTTTTAGTAGAGACAAGGTTTCACCATGTTGGCCAGGCTGGTCACGAACTCCTGACATCAAGTGATCCGCCTGCCTCGGCCTCCTAAAGTACTGAGATTACAGGCGTAAGCCACTGTACTCAGCCCAAGCCCAGTAATTCTTTATATTTTTTGTAGAGACAGGGTGATGTGGTTAGGCTTTGTGTCCCCACTCAAATCTCATCTTGAATTGTAATCCCCAGGTGTTGAGGGAGAGGCCTGGTGGGAGGTGAGTGGATCATGGGAGCGGATTCCCCCATGCTGTTCTTGTGATAGTGAGTTCTCACAAGATATGATGGTTTTATAAGGGGCTCTTCCCCCTTTACACACACTTCTGTCTCCTGCTACCTTGTGAAGAAGGTGCCTCTTTCCCCTTCTGCTTTGATTGTAAGTTTCCTGAGGCCTCTCCAGCCATGCAGAACTGTGAGTCAATTAAACCTCCTTTGTTTATGAATTACCCAGTCTCAGGTAGTATCTTTATAGAAGTGTGAGAACAGACCAATACACAGGGTTTTACCATGTTGCCCAACCTGGTCTTGAACTCCTACACTCAAGCAATCCACCCAGCTTGGCCTGCCAAAGTGCTGGGATTACAGGTGTGAGCCACTGTGCCCAGCTTGCAGTGATCTTTGAATACTGTTTCTTAATTATTCATTTTAGTTCCTGTTTTCAAGGGTGTTGAGAAGGTGTGGTGCCACCAATTTTTCTTCTATTATTTGCTGTCAGATTAAGTAGCATTATAATATTCTGTTGTTTTCATAAATGCCTGAAGAGCCTGATTCTAAGCTCTTGAGATAGTGAGCCAGTTTGTGACAGAATGGCAACTGAATTTTCTTCAACTGTCATAAACTGTGATTATGTACTCCCCTTTCCTCCTTTATTTAGTTAAAATTGTAGGCTGATTTCTTATCTAAATCTTCCTAATAATTTTTTATGATGAAGATCCTTTTCCCTCTTTGCCTGAAGACCTCATTCTTTAAAGCTTGTTATTTTTGACATATTTCGAATAGGCCCCAATGCACATGCGTGTCAGTATAGTTGTTTCATATAAACATTATAAATTCCATTGACATGGCTTATAATAGTTTTATGATTTTGGATAGTTAGGTAGACCATTTGATTATCATTGGTGACAGAAAAATGTGAAGTTAAGTAATTACTAAACTCCGAATGGAAATAAAGTGGTCAAGAAACTCAGGCATTGAACTTAGAGGTAAGATTACTGTTGCTTTAATCCAATGCATTTGTTGATGGAAAGCAAAACATAAAGGTGACTGTTGAGTAAAAAGAAATATTAAAATATTGTTAAATAGTCTGCATTGATACTATTTTGAAATTTACCCATTTATAAGCTCTAGAAATAAATTTTTTAATAAAATATATTACTCAATAAAAAAGGGAGAGAGATGGAAGGCAAAAAGGAGACGCAAATCCAAAGCAACTTTGAAATACACCCACAGAAACTCCAGCTGGGGTTCTTTAATTAGGTTTTTTATTCCAGGCCTTGGAATAACCTGCTATGGTTTTCAAATCTGCGCCCTGGGTTCTTGGTTCAGCCTTCTGGGTTCTTGATTCTGCCCTCTGAGTCATCCTTCCATTATCAAGAAAGGAACATGTTTTCAGCTAAGTGGTTTTATTAGCTTGCTTCCTGACAATAAAAGTGGCATATCGGAGAGCCCCAATAGTTTTATTTCATTTTGTACTTCCTCAGTTCTTTCAGTCCACTCTAGTAGCATTTCTGTTAATGTAATGTTCTCAAAAACATTATAATCCTTATTAGTTTCCTAGGGCTCCTGTAACAAGTTACACAAACTAGATGGCCTGTGACAAGTAAAATTTATTCTCTCATAGTTTTGGAAGCTACAAAACTTAAATCAAGGTATCAGCAGAGCCATGCTCTCTCTGAGGGCTCTAGAGGAGAGTCCTTCCTTGTCTCTTCTAGCTTTTAGTAATTGCAAACAATTCTTGACTTGTAGGTGCATCACTCTAATCTCTGCCTGTCTTCACATGTTGTTTTCCTCTCTGCATGCTGCATGTATGTGTCCAAATTTCCCTCTTCTTATAAGGACACCACTAATTAGATTAAGGCCCACTCTAATCCAGTATGATCTCACCTTAACATGATTACATGTGCAAAGACCCTATTTTTAAACAAGGTCACATTCATAGGTCCAAGGAAGATATGAATTACAGGAAGAAACTATTCAACTCACTGAATGGTCCTTGCCTAAATTTTTCAGAGTTTCACTCCATTAGACAAAAGCCATGAGCACAAACATTTTTGAGATGATCCCTGCTCTGTCTTTGGTTTCTGCTGAGATGACTGAGGGACAACACTCCTAAGCTTCTGAGAGGCCCTCTAGTTTCACTGATGGGATCGGTGAGTCACAACCTTAATATCTTAGAAGAGCCTTTTCTATGACTGAACACTTTAACCTTTTAGTCTTCCTGAGGCTTCAGTGAAAGCTGGACAGTTGCACAGTCTTTCTTTTCTCTATGCCATACTTTTGGAAGCCATTTCTGACTCTTAGCATTTCTTGCCACCTGGAAAGGTTGAGCAGTCTCAAAATTCTCCAGTCCTAATCCCTTTATGTTTACCAGTTTTTCCCTCCAGTTATTTTTTTTTCCTCACATTCTAGTATAAGTAGTAAGACAGAAATAAGCCAGCACCTTTAACACTTTGCTTGCAAATCTCCTCAGCTATATATCTAAGTTTGTCATTTACAAATTCTGCTTTCCACGTAACTGCAGGACACAATTTTTCTAAGCTTTCTATCACCACATAGCAAGGATTCTCCTTCCTCCAGTTCCAATAACATGATTCTCACTTCGTTCTGAGTCTTCCCCAACAGTATTCTAAAAGCCCAGATTTCTAATTAAAGTCTGTTCATGATGATTTAGGCTTTCTCCAAGGAAATTTAGGTTTGCTCTATAATGCTCTTCACCTCCTTCTAAGCTCTCACCAGTTGTATCTTTAATATCCATATTTCTACTAACAGTCTGTTTGAGACAATTTAGCCTTTCTCTATCATGTTCCTCAAAATTCTTCTAGCCTCCAGCTACTGCCTAATCCCAAAACCATTTCCACCTTTTAGGTCTTAATTACAGCAGTATCAACTTTCAGTATCAAAATCTGCATTAGTCTCTACTGCTGTGTAACTGTCATAAGCTTAGCAGCTGTAAACAATACATATTTATTATCTTACATTTTTCATGGGTCAGGAGTTTGGCACATTTTAACTGGGTCCTCTGCTTAGGGTCACAAAGGCTGAAATCCAGATGTTGGCCAAGCTGGAGGTACTGTATAGGATTTGCTTCCAAGTTCAGTCAGGCTGTTGGGCAGAATACAGTTCTTTTTGTTTGTAGGACTGAGATTTCCATTTGCTTGCTGACTATTGGCTAGGGGTCACTCTCCTCTCCTAGAGGTCACTCACATTTCTTAACTTACGGTTCCTCCCATCTTCCAGCAAGCAATGGCATTTTGAGTGCTTCTCATGATTTGAATCTCTGACTTCTTCTGCTTCTCCAACTAGCCAAGGAAACCTCTCTGCTTTTAAAGAATTCATGTGATTAGATTAGGCTTACCCAGATAATCTCCTTATCTTAGGGTCAACTGATCAGTAACTTGATTACCTCTGTAAAATTCTTTTTGCCAAGTAACAACATAATCACAGGAATTACTAGAGGGTGGAGATCATGGAGGGCTAACTTAGAATTATGACTATCACACATTCTTACACCAAAAATACTCTAGGAATATACTAATAGTGGCAACTATGGATTTTCATTTCTTTTTGCATTTTTATTTTGTATAATTTTTAAAATCATATAACTGCAATGAGGAAAAATGCAGAACTATATTATTATGAGTTTAGTTCAAATTATAGTGGCTTTACAGAATCTTGGAGCTATCTGCTTGCCCATTTGCAGTGACTACAACTGCATGAAGTACTGATTACAAAAGATAGAATCATTCATTTTTAGAAAGCTAGTTTTGTTACACTGCAAGCTTTTTCTACAAGCACACACATTTCTAATAAAATACATTTATTGTTAATGATGAGGTTTGAAAATAGGTGATATAAAGGTATGCCTAGCTTCTTACTCTATCTGCTTCTACAGCAAAAGAAGTCAAAATGCTGAGGGCCCATGAGCTGTATAACTAACTAGCTGCTTCCAACTGAAACAGCAGGTCAGGATTGTATAATGCTATTGAATTTCAGCTTTTTCACTTAGGCACCAAATGTTTACTGAGCTCCCACTATACACAGAGCACTTGGGTACAGAGATACAGATGGCACCACCCTGAACCCAAGTGAAGAGCTCAAAATTTCTCATTTTGCCCAGCAGACAAGTTTCTTATTTCATTTAAGTGAGTCAAAATTATACTTTAAATATTAACTGTCAGATTTCAGAGGGCATTTCAGATATCCTAAAAATATTTTGATAATTAAACAAGAAGAAAACCTGTATTCCAAACAATGTTTATTCCCTGCGTCTTAAAAAAACCTATGTTTAAAAAAAAAGAATGAGGCAAATTGAAATTTTCCTTTCAACATGACCCTTGATCAGACATTCTTTTGGCTATTTCGACAAAAAAAATCAGTCAAAGCCTGGTCACGTTCCGTTAAGGTCACAGCTCTTTGTCATCATCATCTCTTCTTTTGGCAATGTACAGTATTTACTTCCAAATGCCAATTACTTTGAAAAGATCTTGGCTTAACCTTAGTCTAACCCAGCCAACCCTCCAAGTCAGCCCAGCAGCAATGCTGGCAGACCTTGGAAAAATGGAACACTGGGCTGTTCATGGGCTGTTTCCATGGAGAACATCACATTTCATAGGGGAAATACGAGTAGTCACTTGGAAGGCCCACCTCTTCAAGAGTGAAACATTATACCACAGCCTGGTATTTCAACCTGTCTTCAAACTTCTTGGCTTAGTGAATTCCTAAACTTTATATTCAGTTGCTGTTTTCCACCTGCTTACAATTCTTGATCCTGCACAGCAACTCTTCTGATCAGAATTGGAGCAAGTGGAGAAGAACTACAAAAGGGACCCAAAGGGGGGCAATGGCCCTGGAACAGGGGCTATGGTGGTGCGTGGGGACCAGGCTGCAGTGGCTGCAGGGCTGATGAGTGAGACTCTGACTGAGGCAGAAGCAGAGCTCCAGGAAACTACTAAAGTTCCAGGGGAAGCAAAGTAGCATTTTATAAGAATAAAATGAATGGAGAGGAGAAAACCTATGATGGCTGTGAAGGCCCTGTGAGATGCCATGTATGTCAAATTGATACCATCTGATGGCCATGAATTCATTGTAAAAAGAGAACATGCATTAATATCAGGCATGATAAAAGCCATGTTGAACAGCCCTGGTCAATTTGCTGAGAATGAAACCAATGAGGTCAATTTTAGAGAGATACCTTCGTATGCGCTATCAAAAGTATGCATGAATTTTACTTACAAGGTTCGCTACACTAACAGCTCCACTGAGATTCCCGAATTCCCAATCACACCTGAAATTGCACTAGAACTGCTGGTGGCTGTGAACTTCCTAGATTGTTAAATAAAATACATTACATTTTGAAAAAAAGGGGCCCGAAGGAAGTCTGTGGGAGCTGAGGAGAGGGAAAGGAAAAGAGCCCAGTCTGACAGATGGTGTTTCTTTTTGCACTCACCCTTTCTATTCCCCTTCCCCTTTAACCTCTTTCCCCGTTTAACCATCTTTCACTATCTTCCTTCCCTTCCAAGAGATCTTCCCTATGTAGCACCACCAGTTCCCAAAGGCTGCCCAATTATCTCCAGCTTTTTATCCTCTACCTCCGCTAGCCCTACAGATAGTAAACACAGTCATGCTGAGCCTCCATGGGCATCCCTTGGTTAAAAGCTTTCCATTAATTTACTGATCACTATTCATTCATTTATTCAAAAGACATTTACCAAGTGCCTCCTAGGTGTCAGGCCCAGGGCTAGCTGCTGAGGATAAGGAGGGGAACTAGACCGGGTCTCTACCCTCAAGAGATGGAGGAAGCACTCATACACACAAGGGTCTATAATAGTATTGCATTACATTTTTATGCAATAAAATGGAGGAAGAGTGGATTCATCTTGATGGTACTAAGGGAGGCCAATTTTTAACTCTGTCCCCTTAAAAAAAATTTGATATGCTAAAACAAACTATCAAACACTAACCAGTTCAATCCAATCAGGTATAAGACAGCAAGAATTCCACAAAGATATCCAAGAGATAGGTTGAATTTAAGGCAGGACTGTTTGTCAGGGAAGAATCACAAGTGGAACAAGTATGCTTCGAGAAAAAAGTCTGTGTGCCAGGAGAAATGGGAGCCAAGGTTGTGAAAGAGGTGCACTGCAGGAAGACTCGCGACCTACTGGTTATCTTGGTAAATTCTTTGTTCAAAGAGAAGGCAGTATGAAATGAATTTAAGTTCAAAAATATGGAAGGCAAGGTATGCACCAATGCATTTTTTCATTGCTTATCTTGACTAAAAATAACACAGTGTGGTCTCTTTGCAAGTCAATACATAGAACATGGAGACAGAGTTGGAGAGACCATCCACTTCCCCAATATCCTTGTAAAACATTTGAAAAAACTTGATATTCCCCTGCATTGTTAGACTGCTCTTTGTAACGGTGTTATAAAAACCCTTTCCATGGAAAGATCTCCCATTCAAACATTTTTTACTGCTAGCAAGCAGAGACACATACTGCCCTACCAACCTAATTCCAAGCTTGAAGGCCATGAGCTTGAGAGACCATTTTTAAAGTTGCATGTTAGAACCTGTAATAGAAATGATAAAAAGAGGGGGAAGCTAGAAATAGCACAGTTGCCATAAATGTATAGAAATGTATTCTAATCAAGTCTTCTTAACCCCGGTGAGGTAGACTCTACAATTGGCAAAGTCTCTTGGGCCCTTCCAATATGCCAGTGACAGACCTGTAGGTGTAACCTTCCATATTCTCTGAATTCCAGGGGTCTCCTTTTCCAGAAAGAGAAATTTAAACTCAGGCACAAAAGAGAGGTTGGATAAATCTTTGTTGAATAAGTGACAATTTATAATTTTTATTAGAATAGTAATACAGTAGTAATATCGAGAATGATGTGCCAGGTGTTTATTCAATACCAATTCTTCCTTATCTACATTTTATAAATGAAGGGATTTAGGTCATATTATAGCAAAGCTTGGATTAATTTAAGCCAAGTTGGCCCAATTCCCCCCACAATATTGAGTCACCTGATGTTTGTAGTCTAGTGCCAGAGGCCAATGAGGAATTTTATTCGGGAATTTTGTTCGGTGCTTCTGCCGTCAAATAAGAAGTGAAAACTAAGGGCGTGAGGTTGAAGCTGGCGGCGCTGCTGGAGCAGGCCAGGGATGTCCGGGAGAAACCGGCAGGGAGGAGGGACTGGGAATGGTGGGTGGGAGGAGTAGTGGTTGGGGGTGAGCCTGGCGGGTGGCACGGATGTGATAGCATGTGAGGTGGGACCTTTGAAAGGTAATTAGGTTTAGATTAGATCATGAGGGTGGAACCCTCATGATGGGATTAGTGTTCTTATAAAAAGAGGAAGAGAGACCAGAGCTTTCTCGCTGGCATGTAAGGACTCTGTCCATAAGTTGCTGTCTATCGACCAGGAAGAGGGCCCTTGCCAGAAACCAAGTCAGCCAACACGTTAATCTTATAATTCCCAGCCTCCAGAACTGTGAGAAATAAATATCTATTGTTTAGACCACCTAGTCTATGGTATTTTATTATGGTCACCTGAGCAGACTGATACAGATGCCTTTTACTATATACATTTTAGTACTTTTCAGCCATTATTTCTTAAATATATTTTCTTCGCTTTTTTTTCTTTTCTCTACTTCTGGGACACTGACGCTGGGTCACTTGATGATGTTCCTCAATCTCTGAGACTCTTCATTTTTCTTCATTGTTTTTTCTGTAAATCCTTCCATCATTGATTTCACTCATTTGTTTTATTCTGCCAGCTGAACTCTGCTATTGAAACCCTGTAATGAATTTTTTATTTTAATTACTGTACTTTTCAACTTCAGAATTTCTATTCCATTTTAAAAATAATCTTCATCTCTTGATTTGTATTCCCTACTTGATTATTTATTATTGTTATGCTTTCCTTTAGTTCTTAAATATTGTTTTCTTTATTTATTTAAACATATCTATACTAGTTATTTTGAAGTCTTTGCTCCACCAAATCTAACATCTGTCCCATCAGAAACAGTTTCCATTGTTTTTCTTCTGTGTGTGGTCACACTTTCCTGGTTTTTTGCATGTCATTTCTTTAACTGGACATTTTAGATAATATATTGTAGTAACTCTGGATTCGTCTCCTCTCCAGGGATAGTTGCTGTTGCTACTTTTTTGATTTGCTGAGTGACTTGCCTGGATTAATTCTGTAGAATCTATCTCACAACAGTGTGCAGCCTCTGTTGTTTCTGTTCAGGTTTCTTTTTAAAATTTATTTTTGTTTAATTTTTAAATCTGGCTTCCCATGAGTCACTCCTGGATTAGCATAGCTTAATGATCAGCCAAAAATTGATCAGAGGTTGCACATAAATGTATTGAGCCAGTAAGCCTTCTGCTCTTTGCCAACAGATCTGTGTGTTTAAGGAATGTAATCAAGGCTGGGCATGGTGGCTCACACCCTGTAATCCCAGCACTTTAGGAGGCCAAAGCAAGAGGATCACTTGAGACTAGCAGTTTAAGACCACCCTGGGCAACATAGTGAGACCCTATCTCTTTTATTTATTTATTTATTTATTTATTTATTTATTTATTTATTTTTCTATATTTGAGAATGGGATCTTGCTGTCACCCAGGCAGGTCTCAAACTCCTGGGCTCAAGCTATCCTCCCACCTCTGCTTCCCTAAATGCTGGGATTACAGGCTTGAGCCACCACTGCCATAAGTGATTCGTTGTCTCTACAAAAAATAAAATTGAAAATTAGCCAGGCATGGTGATGTGTACTTGTAGTTACAGCTACTCAGGAGGCAGAGGTGGGAAGGATAGCCTGAGCCCAGGAGGTAGTGGGGACCCTGAGCCGTGTTGGTGCCACTGCACTCCAGCCTGGGTAATAGGGGAAGACCCTAGCTCAAAAATAACAAAATAAAAAAGGAATGTAATCAAAGTTCAGACAACTTGCAAGTCTGCCCTGGTTTATACTTTCTGCATACTCAAGTCTTCACATTCATAAAGGACAGGTAGAGAGCCAGGCCCTATCTGATCCATCCTATGTGTACACATGTCCTTGAGCATGCATACAGCCTTCCAAGCCGCCACGGAGAGGTGAACACTTGTGAAGGCCACTGTCACTATCTCCATCTCTGGATTTCCCTTTTAATTTTCTGGCTCGTCTGTCAGTTTCTTGGTTTCCTGAGCAACATCATAACCTCAGGTTAGCTGCAATGTTGCCCTTCTTAAATTGTTTGGTATTATTCCAGGATTTTTCCACCATCATTTTTGCCAAAGGCCCTGAGTTAAATCTACGCTCCACTCCAAAGTCAATCTGCCTCCTGTAGTAAGGAGGCCACCTGTCCTCATAGCTTGTTCTGCCCTGGTAAAATTACCAAACAGCAGAACTGGGGTGGGGAATGGCAGAAACCCCAGGACAGAGTGCCACAGATTCCCACCATTCTTACTGACGCTCAGTTTTTCTTCAATACATGCTTCTCAGTGAGATGGATGCCTTTCATCAATTTCCAAAATCCTGAAGTGGTTGTTTCTGACAGTTTTTTCTGGTTTTATATTTGCCTTTGGGGGACAGGATTTTCCCATCTTCTCACTCACTCTAGAAGTCCCATCTAAAGTCAAAATTTTTGCTTTGGGCCAGAGTTCATTGTAACTTTTCATTATGACGTATGAAAAAGGAAAAGATATGTAAGACATATGGACAAAATTATGAATTGGGAGGCATTCCAAAGTTTTAGTAAAAAGATTCAATATCAAAAAGATAGAACCTTAGATCCAAGGCAATTACAATTCAAATATCAGTGGAATTTTTGATACAACTTGGTTAAACAGGGTGGATATTGGCACAGGGATAATGGTACAGGTTAGAAAGCCCACAGACAGATTGTAGCACGTGGAATTCTAGGAATGACCCCCAATGACCCTGGCTCTTCCGTAATACCTTCGTATTTGAGTGGGGGTGGAACATGGAAAGATCCTTTCCATGACTGTTATATTTTACGGAAAAATAAAGATTATCTGGGTAATCTTAATCACCTGAGCCCATCAAGTGCAGATCATTTTTTTTTTTTCTGGCTGGCACAAGAAGCAGAAGTTGGAAATTCGAAGTATGAGGGCATTTCACATGCCGTTGCTGGCTTTGGAGATGCAAGAGTCCATATGCCAAAAAATGTGTGTGGCTTTGAGCTGCGTAGAGTGGCTCCAGCTCACAGCAGACAAGGAAACAGAGACCTCAGTTCTATAGCTTCAAGGAAGTGGATTCTGTCAACAACCTGAAGGAGCTCGAAAGCAGATTATTCCCTAGAGCCCCCAGATAAGAGCCCAGCCTAGCCAACACCTTTATTTTGGCCTTGTTAAACACTCAGAATCCAGCTAAGCCTGCCTGGACTTCTTGTCTATAGGACTGTGAGGTAACAAGTAGCTATTGTTCTAAACTCCTAAATTTGTGATACTGTTTTATTCAGTAATTAAGAAGACTAACACAGAGACCTATACTTATGTATACTAGATATTTGATATATGACACAGTTGGCTTTGCAAACCATTTGTGAAAGGAAGGACTATCCAATGAGTAATTCTGGGACAAATAGTTGTATATATAGAATAAAAAGCTCATATTTTGTCTTAGTCTGTTTTCTGTTGCTTATAACAGAATTCCTGAAAGTGGGTAATTCCCAAAGAAAAGGAATTTATTTCTTAGGATTATGGAGGCTGAGAAGTCCAATGACAAGGACCTGTATCTTGTGAGGGTTTTTTTGCTGGTGGTAATTCTCTGCAGAGTCCAGAGGTGATACAGGGAAGGGCATCACATGGCAAGAGGGTCTGAGCGTGTTAGATCAGGTCTCTCCTCTTCTTTTAAAGCCACCAGTTCTACCCTCACGATAACTTATTAATCCATTAACCCATTAATCCATTAATTAATCCATGAATGGATTAAACCAGAACCCACCTGACCCAATCACTTCTCTTTTAGTTTTTGTTTGTTTGTTTTTGTACTTGTTTTTATTTATTTTGTTTGTTGAGACAGGGTCTCACTCTTTCATCCACAGCACTCAGGCTGGAGTGCTGTGGCACAGTCACTGCAGCTTCAACCTCCCAAGCTCAAGTGATCCTCCCACTTCAGCCTCCGAGTTCCTGGGACTACGAAGGTGCGACCACCGTGCCTGGCTAATTTTTTATTTTTTGTAAAGATGGAGTTTCACCATGTTGCCAAGGCTGGTCTCAAACTCCTGGGCTCAAGGGATCTGCCTGGTTCCTCCTGCTAAAGTGCTGGGATTACAGGTATAAGCCACCACGCCGGCCCCCAATCACCTCTTAAAGGCACCATCTCTTAATACTGCCGTGCTGGGGATTAAGTTTCAACATGACTTTCAGATCTCTACCTCAAAACATGACAATGAACTAGAAACTTTAAATGCTTGCAAGAAATTTTAGAAGAACTTCATGAGCTTAAAGTAAGGAAGAATTTTTCTCTTTCTTTCTTTTTCTTTCTTTCCCTTTCTTTCTTTCTTTCTTTCTTTCTTTCTTTCTTTCTTTCTTTCTTTCTTTCTTTCTTTTCTTTTTTTCTTTTTCTTTTTTTCAGAGACTCACTCTGTGGCCCTGGCTGAATGCAGTGGCGCGATCTCGGTTCACTTCAACCTTCACCTCCTGGGTTCAAGCAATTCTGCCTCAGCCTCCTGAGTAGCTGGGACTGCAGGTGTGAGCCACTACACCCGGCTAATTTTTGTATTTTTAGTAGAGATGGGGTTTCGCCATGTTGGGCAGGCTGGTCTTGAACTCCTGACCTCAAGTGATCTGCTGTCTTTAGACTCCTAAAGTGCTGGGATTACAGGTGTAAGCCACCCTGCTCGGCCCAAGGAAGAATTTCTTAATTAAAGATGTATACAATACGCTAAAGGATTAAAAATTTACACACACACAAAAATTAAATTCTACTTATCAATGGTCAACATTTTAAAAAGAAATAGAACGGGAGGAAAACACAAGAATGCTGAGAAGCAGTAGTCTATGGCATCACAAGCGTCACAAGAGCAGCATGCTTGAAGAAAGAGGAGGTTGCCATCTGTGTTCAACATGGCTGAGAGGTGGAGTAAGAAGACAGCAAAGTGTGCAGTGGATGTGGAGATGCAAGGCACACAGGCAAGCATAACAAGAGCAGCTTCAACAGAGTAGGAGGAAACCCAGGGCAGTGCCTGGACAGCTGCTCCTGTTGCTCCTCACCCTTCCAGAAAGTGCCACGCCTCCCACTGCCCTGGATGCCCCATCACTTGCATATTCATAGCTACCCTAAAATACTTGAATGTAGCGGTAGGTTTCTTTTTGCTTGTATTCTGTAATGGAAAAAGTGGAATTATTACCTGTTTATTTATTTAGCTGATTGCACAAGCTTTTGACAATTCTATCATTTTTCTGACATCTCTCCCCCTCTGAGAAGATGAGAAAGAGAAACCATAATAAAATTGCATCAATCCCTATCGTTGAAACAGGTCTTTATTGTTTCTCATTAACCTGAGCTTTCTGGAGGGTCCAAGGATGAAAGCTTGAGGTGCAGCCAACCAGTGCTAAAATCCTAAACCTCACACTCTGTGTGTATGTGGCACACTCATGCACACACACACACATACAAATGTGAAAGGCTCTCTTTCCCTTCCTCCTTTCCTTGTCTCTTGCAAGGTTGAACAGATTGGTCATTTTAACCCCATTATGACTTCAATAAAGAGAAGTCAGCCTAAAGAGGGGCAGGGAATGGGCACAGAAACCAGGTCCTGTGCTCCCCTAGGGAGCGGCTGTGTCTCAACTCATGAGATCTTGAAAATATTTCCCCCTTCCTAAAAATTATTCTCTTCCAGCAAAAATAGCTTCTAAACTATAGAAGCTCTGATGTGCACAAGGATTTCAAAATGTCCCTAATGAAGATTATAATTAAAATATTTAAATGGGTTTTTAATTTTCTTTCTGGGCTGTGTTATTTCCTAGTCCTCTTCAGGAGCTCCTATTGTTCAGTCCTGACAGAATCCTCTGTCAGAAATTATAGCCTGCTGCCTTTCAGCATCTTCATTAAAATGCAGTGCTGCCAGATATATCTGCATGCATATGAATGAAGCATCTATAGAATAATTAAGTCATGAATAACACATTGCTGAGCATGGCTTTTCCTGAATAAGAAAAGAATGCTATTTATGAACCCAGAAATTTTATATTATATTAAAAAATAATTGGCAATAACAAGTATCATTTGAGGATTCATTAATTTAAATTATGATTTCCCTGCTATAAACTCCATTTTTAATAAAATGACAATTTACATTGGAAAATGAATGTGAACTTATATGCAATTTTTCTTCATTTTGCTTAAAAGGCCACCCGAAAGCTTTTGGCAATGGGGGTTGCATAATTTGAAAATCTTTTAGGTCTATTACAAACAAAAGGCCATTAGCATCACAGCAAGTTAACAGGCCTGGGTTCAAACAAATAGTGACATATCAATGGAAAAACATAGACAGTATTTGTGATATTATAAAATATTTATTTTTGGCTGTGTCCATGGTTTCTAGCTCACAGCTCCTATAGCCTTTATAATTTCCTAAGTAACTAGAATGATAAGGATATTTTTTGTTAAACTATTTGGCCTTTTGTCTTCGGTTCCAGAAACAGCTCCAGAATAGCTCCAGAGTGATGAAGGTGAAACCAGCATTTCTGTTATTTATAACAAGCCCCTTTCAACCACACCTGAGACTATGTTAATGAGGTGATTTTTGGAAAATCCCTAGATAACTACAGGATGAAGGGTTGGTTGCCAAGGGGACTTACTGTGTGCTTAGAGGGTTGAGACTCACAGCCCCACACCCCATCTCACATCCAGAGAAGGAGAGGGGCTGAAGTTTAAGTTGATCACCAGTGGCCAACAATTTAATCAATCATGCCTACATAATGAAGCCTCCATAAAGTACCAGAAGAGCTGAGTTCAGGGAGCTTCCAAATTGGTGAACAAGAATACATTAACCTGCTGGGAGGGTGGCACCCTCCACCTCCACAGGGACAGAGGCTCCTGGGCTTGGGACCTTTCCAAACCTTCTTTCTTTGGCTGTTCATTTGTATCCTTTCATGTATCCTTTATAATAAATGGGTAAACAAAACTAAAGGGTTTCCCTGAGTTCTGTGAGCAGCTTTAGCAAATTAATCAAACCCAAAGGTAGAGAGGTTGTAGAAATCCCAATTTATAGCTGGCCAGTCAGAAATTCCAAAGGCCTGAATGGGCAACTCACATCTGAAGTAGGGGGCAGTCATGGGACTGACTACTTCACGTGTGGGATCTGATTCTACCTTCAGGTAGGTCATTTCCAAATTGAATTGAGAGGACACCCCACTGGTGTCCACTGCAGAACTGATTTCTTGATTAGTGTGTGGGTCAAAACCCCTACACATTGGTCAATGAAGTGTTCTGTGTTGTAAGAAAATAATAGGAGAAAAAAAATGGTGGGGTTTTTTTTCTTCTTAATATTCTAAAGCAGTTTTAAGACTTTTTCAAGGAATATTGTGGAAGCAAACACTGAGCTTCTCTGAGCCCACCCTTCCCCTGCATGCAGTGTGTCAAGAAGCCATTCTTTTGCTAAAGGCCCAGCTTAGCAATGATCACATCCTAAAGTTGAGCAGCACTGTAATTTCAACATGGTTTCAGGTTTAGCTCCCTACCCTGTCTTCCTGAGACCTTTAGTCATCATGAACTGTTAAAGTCACAGAGGCAGAAAAAGGAGTAGGTGAGAAGGAAGAGTGAGAGATTAGAGAAGAAAGGGACACAAGGCTTAAGGTAAAAAGAAAAAGATAAGACTGTCTCTTCCTTCTTGGCCTTACTCAGATCCCTTGGTTTATTCTTTCTTGCTTATAGTTGTATGTGATTCATTTCATGTTTGGGCTTTTCTTCTTTTTCTTTTTCAATAGACTGCACATGCTATAATATCTCCCTGAGCAAGGGGCTGAGCCAAATGTCAATGGAGCAAACAATATGGCAGGCAAGGGAACCTGCTTCAAATCTTATAAACCCATTTCTCTCCTCCTATTTTCTCTTTTCCCTTTCAGGGGCCTCAGTTTCAGCTCTCTTCTCTCTTTACCTGGATTACAGCAGCATCCCTGCCAGGGTCCCTGCCTGTAGTCTCCCATGTCCCTTCTCAATGCCCCACCCTGCCTTTCTATCCTCTACCACCCCTACCCATAGGCACACTCCCTAAACCATATCTGACTATGTCATTTCTCTAATAAAAATCCATGGTGGCTCCTCATTCCACTTAGGATAAATTCTGAGCCACTCAACATGGTTCAAATAGCCATGCAGGATCTAAGATGAGACTGACTCTCCAGCTTCCTCTGACATGTCCCACATGACCTCCTGTTTCCAGTCCATTACTCATTCCAAACAATTATTCATGGTTTCTTGAGTTCATTATGTTCCAGGTTCACACATGCTATCTCCCTAATGGACATCTACTCCTCCTTAAACATGCAACTCAAAGGCCTGCATGTCCTGCAAGCATTCCCTGACCATCCCCACGCAGGCTGGTTTTGATGTCCCCCTCTGTGAAAACAGTTTCTTACACTAAACTACAATTATGCATTTGCTTACTTGTTTTTCCCATTACTTTGTGTTTATCACCTGTCCCAGTGCATAGCAATAAAAGTTCCTTGAATGGAAGGATAAACTATACAGATATACCTGTATAGTTTTATTGTGCTTCCTTTTATTGTCCTTTGCAGCAATTAAACTTTTTACAAATTGAAGGTTTGTGGCAACCCTGCACCAAGCAAGTTTATTAGTGCCATTTTTTCCAATAGCATGTGCTTACCTTGTATCTCTGTGTCACATTTTGGTAATTTTCACAATCTTTCAAACTTTCTTATTATTGTATCCATTATAGTGACCTGAGATCAGTAATCTTTGATGTTATTATTGTAATTGTTTTGGGGCACCACAAATCACACCCATTTAAGACAGCAAACTTACGTTGTGTATATTCTGACTACCCCACTAAATGGTGGTTCTCTGTCTCTCTTCCTTTCTGTAGGCCTCCCTGTTTCCTGAAACACAACAATATTAAAGTTAGGCCAATTAATAACCCTACAATGGTCTCTAAGTGTCAAGCTAAAGGGAAAGTCACACATCTCTTAGTTTAACTCAAAAGCTAAAAATGATTAAACTTAGCGAGGTAGGCACATAGAAAGCTGAGACAGGCCAAAAGCTAGACCTCTTCTGACAAACAGCCAATTGGGAAAGCAAAGGAAAAGCTCTTGAAGAAAAATTAAAAGTAAAATTAGAAGTGCTACTCAGTGAAATCACAAGTGATAAGAAAGCAAAGTAGTCTTATTGCTGATATGAAGAAAGTTTGAGTGATCTGGATAGAAGATCAACCAGACACAACACTCCTTTAAGCCAAACCTAATCCAGAGCAAGATCCTAGCTTTCTTCAATTTTATGAAGGCTGAGAGAGGTTAGGAAGCTGCTCAAGATGCGCAACTAGCAGAGGTTGCTTCATGACGTTTAAGGAAACAAGCCATCTCTATAACATAAAAGTGCAAGGTAAAGCAGCAAGTGCTGATGTAGAAGCTGTAGCAAGTTATCCAGAAGATCTGGCTAAGATCATTGATGAAGGTAGCTACACTCAACAACAGATTTTCAATATAGATAAAACAGCCTCCTATTGGAAGAAGATGCTACTTAGGACTTTCATAGCTAGAAAGAAGTCAAAGCCTGTCTTCGGAGCTTTGAAGGACAGGCTGGCTGACTCTCTTGTTAGGGACTAATGCAGCTGGGGATTTTAAGTTGAAGCCAATGGTCATTGACCATTCAAAAAACTCTAAGGCCCTTAAGAATTATGCTCAGCCTATTCTGCCTGTGCTCTACAAATGGAACAACAAAGCCTGGACGATTGCATATCTGTTTACGCATGGTTTACTGAATATTTTAAGTCTACTGGTGAAACCTATTGCTCCCGAAAAAAAAGATTCCTTTCAAAATATTAGTGCTCATTGGCAATGTACCTAATCACCTAAGAGTTCTAAGGCAGATGTACAAAGAGATGAATGTTGTTTTCATGCCTGCTAACACAACATCTATTGTGCAACGAGGAGATCAAGGAGTAATTTTGAGTTTCAAGTCTTATTATTTCAAAAACACATTTCTTAAGGCTAGAGCCATCATTGACAGTGATTCATTTGATGGGTCTAGGCAAAGTAAATCAAAAGCCTCTGGAAAGAGTTCAGTATTCTAGATGCCATTAAGAACACTCATGATTCAAGGGAGGTTAAAATAGCAAGATTAACAGGAGTTTGGAAGAAGTTGATTCCAACCCTCGCTGATGACTTTGAGGGGTTTAACACTTCAGTGGAGGAAGTCACTGATGATATCGCAGAAGTAGCAAGAGAACTAGAATTAGAAGTGTAACTTGATGATGTGACGGAAT
Source organism: Gorilla gorilla gorilla (assembly GCF_029281585.2). NCBI lineage: Eukaryota > Metazoa > Chordata > Mammalia > Primates > Hominidae > Gorilla > Gorilla gorilla. Next base: position 171,628,254 of record NC_073224.2, read on the forward strand.
TGCTGCAATCTTATGATAAAACTTGAATTGATGAGGAGTTGCTTCTTACAGATGAGTTTTATTATATTTACTTTATTGCAGAGGTCTGAAATCAAACTCCCAATATCTTTGAGGTATACTTATATATATGACAAGGCAGAATGAGGTAGGCACTGTTACCTTCTGCTTTGTATGAGAGTGAAAGCATAGCCTCTTGAAGATAGGCAAACTTGGGTTTGAATTTTGACTGCTACTTACTGAGTAACAATAAATTATTTCATTGCTCATTGCTGAACCTCAGTTCCCTAGTCTGTAAAGTAGCTACATAAACTCATATTTTATATTTCTTTTGAAAATTAGATTGAATAAGAGAATAAAGTGTTTAATGGGAGGCCTGGCAAACATAGTGCAATCAGTAATGGTAGCTATCAGTTTTATTGTTACTACTTTTATTACTGTCAAAGCACAGCCAGTAAAAACTAAAAAGACACATCTTCATTTTAAAGACTTATTATATCTTTAAAATAGAATACTATTTTAGACTCCCAGGTAATTCATGACCAAACGTTATAACTATATCGCATAAGCAGACCTGCAGACCAATCTTATTTACTACTACATCTGGTCCTTTTGTCATAATGTGGTGGGGAGAAGGATTCCCTACTTTAATTTAAATCATTAAACCATATCTTTGTTTTTTAGCTCCACATTTACTTCATATATATATTGCAGGAGGCACTACACTGATGCATTTAAACAGTGTAGAGTACTAGAAGATATCCTGACTTCTGGGTCAGAAGGTCCAGCTTAACCGTGGCATTGACCCATGGTGTGACCATGGGCAAGTCACACCTATTTGGACATCTACTTAATTAAAGAGGTGAACTACCTGATCTCTAAGCATCCTCATAATTTTCCTTATAATGACCAAAATCACAATTACAAGGAGAAGCCTGACCCCTACCCTATGAAGAAATGTAATTGTGATGGGACTAAACTATTAAAATATAATCCCTTTGCTTTGCCTGCTTTGTCTGCTTTGTCCCCTTTCTTTGCTGGCCCTTGCAACGTGGCCTGAGTAATACTTTGATTTCATGTAATGGAGTCCCTAGAATGTAGGAGGTGTAGAAAGAACAAAAGCTGCCTGGGTGATTATCTCAAGGAGAGCAAAGAGAGCCATCAGCTGACAGGGCACAGGGGTGGACAAGAAGAGAAGGAGCAAGAAGCAGTGTTGAGAGAAGAGAATGTGAGAGAGAGAGGACAGGGATGAAATGACATAAATTAAGGAAAAAAGTATTGGACACTATGGTGATAGCCAGGGATTTTAACGAGTTGCCTCTAGTTTCATCTATATCCTTCAAGATGGGCAAATAAAACAGGGAGATTCAGAAGGACTAAACTTCTCTGAATGTAGAACCTCCTGAAGGATTGAACCAAATAGGTCAAATTGTCAGTGGACTTAGAACAACAAATGGGAAAACAGAGATAGAGACTCATAGGTACACTCACAAATATCTCCACTCTGAATATGTGTTTAATCTTCAGGGAAAAGCAGATGAATGAAATATGATTTGAGATGCCTTTAAAACACTAAAAAATGAAAATGTTGACGTTTTAGAGACTAGGGAAAGGAAAAAATGGAGAGCTTCATCATAGTTCCATGGTAAGATGGTCATGGTAATATGGTCAAGCCTAATGAAATCCATTTAAATAACATAATTGACAAAAGTAGAGAGTATTCCAGTATTATAGATATGAAATCGTTTCACAGACATGTTAAGATTACTCAAAAATTTACTTTCTCTTTAGCAGATGTGAATGCAAGTAATGCAGTCTATATTTTAAGCAAACTATGGCCACCTTTCTATTCAATATTGCTAACCTTTCAACTGAATTTCTAAGGATAAACAAATGTCAATTAAGAAAACAACATGTGTGAGGAAGTGGACTCTGATGCATTCAAGGAACCATAAGTCATTTAGTTAGGCTGAGTAGGATTTAGGTTTGCATTTTAGAAACATTATGCTGGTTGCGGAGTGGAAGATGGAGTTGTGGGAGGGCTGTTCTGTGCATTGTAGGATGTTTAGCAGTATCCCTGGCTTCTACCCACTAGATGCCAGCAGCACTTCCTATTGCTGACCATCAAAAATGTTTCCAAACATTTGAAAATGTTCCCTGGAGGCAAAGTCACCCCCACTTGAGAGCCACAAATCTAAATAAAAGCCTTACTTTGCCAGAGGGTCAAGGCAAGACACATTAATCAACATTAAACATGTTTATTGAAGACTTGCAAAACAGTGCTTGATGTTAGAGGAAACAAAAATGCTAAAAGTATTATGCAATAGTAGGAAAGACCTGGGACAAGCCCTCTAGAAGCACAATTTAGGAGTCTAGTTAGAAAGCTGGACAATAATCCAGATAAGAAATGATGGGAACCTGAACCAAACAATAGAATTGAGAATGAAAGGGGGATAAAGGACTTGGGTTTGAGTCTTAGCTTTTGTATTTACTACACATGTGATTTTGAACAAATTACTTCTCTAAACCTTAATTTTATAATCTGGGAAATGTGAATAATAGTGCACAGGGTTGTTGAAGGATTTTTTAAAAGATCAGGCATGCAAAGCATTTAGTGTAGTTCTTGGAATGAAAAATAGAGATATGGAAGTAATCAGTAAATATAAGGCAGTTAAGCTATGAGGTTGCCCAGGCATCAAATATGGAGTAAAACAGCAGGCCACGGCTGTCTAGCTTAACAGAGTGGATCTCTGACCCCTTAAGCTCGAATCCTCCTGCTGTTCCAGAATTTAGCTGCTTGTTTATGAAAGATAAAGCACATGCCATGCAAATGAGGGCATTGCCACTACCAACCAGCGATTTGCTTTTTGGCAGCCCTGCCATGGTTCATTTTTAGAACCAGCAGCAAGAAAGAGGAAGAAAGCCTAAGTGAAGGTGGCTGGTCTGCCTTCTTGATAAATTCTACCTTTCCCCACTTGGCATGATAAAGCTGTATGATTTGTCCCAGCTGCTCAGAAGGAATAGAAAAATGAGGTCTGCCTTTTTATGCTGTTTTGATTTTGAGGTTTAATTAGTGTTGTTTCTCAGGAATTCATTGCTTTAATTAATGATGTGCCCTGAATCTTTTAAGTGAAGAATGCCATTGCAAACATGAATATGTAATGAGTACAACTTGCTTTATCCTGGCTGAGGAGTATGGCTTTTACTTGGCTCTCACCTCTCAGTACAAGCACAAGGACCTCAGGTACCAAAAGGAGCCAGGCTGACAGGGTTTTATTTGTGTATCTGTTTTTATAGCTCAAGTGCTCTTTTATTTTACTTAAAAGCTGGGTCCATTAACAAGAAAACCAGAGAGAAAAAATAATCAGCTTGCTTTGGTTCACTTTTAGACTTTCTCTATACTGCTTGCAAATCAATAAGCTAAGATCTAAATCAGGGTTTCTCAGTTTCAGCACATTTGGGCCAGATAATTCTTTGTTGTGGAAGGGCAATCCTGTGCATTGTAGGATATTTAGCAGTATCCCTGACTTCTGCCCACTAGATGCCAGTAGCATTTCCCATTCCTGACAATCAAAAATATTTTCAAACATTGGCAAATGTTCTCTGGAAGCAAAGTTGCCCCCCAGTTGAGGATTACAAGTCTAAATGAGAGCCTTACATTACAGGAAGCTCAAGGCAAGGAACATTAATCAACAATAAACATGTGTTTACTGAGGACTTGCAAAACACTGTGCTTGGTGTTATAGAAAATATAAGAATGCTAAAAGTATTATGCAGTAGTGGGACCTTGGACCAGTCTCAAGATTCACACCTGCTGTTTACTAATCATGCATCCTTGGACAATTCATTTACCCTTTCTGAGTTTCCTTAACTGGTTAAGGAACAAGTTTGAGAAATGTAAAACAAACAGATATATATATTTGCAGTGGGATGAGTGGTATTAATAGTCTCATTTAAAGGTCTCTATTGGGCCAAGTGTAATGGCTTATGCCTGTAATCCCAGTGCTTTGGGAGGCAGAGGTGGGAGAATTGCTTGAGGCCATGACTTCAAGAACAGCCTGGAATTTTAAATTAAAAAAAAAAATCTAAGTATATTAAGAATCTTAATAAGTCAATTAAGATCCTTAGTCTTAATTGCCAAACTTATATAAAAGAAGAAATGAGTCTAAAACAATGAAGATAATGTTCCCTATCTTTGCTGTGTTTTTCAAAACCAAACAAGAATACATTATTCAGTTTGAATAATAATTATCCAAGAGTGACATATAATTCATCAGAAGTCATCCGAGAACAATAAAAGTAGGTTGTATACTTCATAGAATCTCTTCATTACGTCAACAAATATTCATTGAATGCCTGCTATGAGACAGGCCCCATTTTAATCTCTGCAAATGTAACAGTAATATAATCAGGCAAAATCTCTGCCCTCATGGAGCTTATGTTCTGTGAAAGGAGACAGAAAATAGTCAAGAATTACTAGTAAAATATAGAGTATATTATATAGTAATCTGAATTTTAAAAATGAATGAGAAAGTTTATTAAAAGTATTTGAAAAAAAAAAAAAGACTCAAGTAGAAGGTAGCATTTAAACAAAGACCTGAAGGAAGACAGTGAGTAAGCAAACAAAACAAAAGACATAATACCAAGTGCAAGGACACAAATTAGGAGCTTGCCTGATGCCTTCCAGGAATAGTGAGGAGATCAGTGTGTATAAAAGTGAGCAAGGAAAAGAGGAGTAGAAGATAAAATCAGAAATATTAAGAGTTCAAACCATCATACAGGGCTTCACAACTCCCTTTTTTTTTTTTCAGATACAGTTTCACTCTTTCGCCCAGGCTAGGGTGCAGTGGTGCCTCTTCAGTTCACTGCAACCTCGACCTCCCAGGTACAAGCTATTCTCACGCCTCAGCCTCCCAAGTAGCTGGGATTACAGGCATGTGCCACCATGGGTGGCTAATTTTTGTATTTTTAGTAGAGACGGGGTTTCACCGTGTTGGCCAGGCTGGTCTCAAACCCCTGACCTCAAGTGATCCACCCGCCCCGGCCTCCCAAGTGCTGGGATTACAGGCATGAGCCACAGCATCCAGCCTCACAACTCCTATTAAAAGAAATTTGTCATTTACTCTGAGTGAGATGGAAAGTCATTTGATGGGTTGAACAAAGGAGTGAAAGATTGAACGAAATTTTTATTTCACCAGATTGTTTTGATTGCTGTGTTAAGTGTAAACTAAATGGGGGTAAGAACATGAATAGGGAGACCAATTAGGAGGCTATTGCAATAAGCTAAGAGAGATGTTACAGTGGCTTAGATAGATAGATAGATAGATAGAATTTGGGATGTGAGAAAAAGCAAGAAATTCTGACTCTACGACTTTTAGTCTAATCAAATGGAAAGACAGAAAGCCACAAACCAAGATGGAAAGATAAAGGAAAATAATTTTGGGGAGGTAAATTGAATGATAAAAAGGAAACATGAAAAGAGAAGAATATCCATGAAGAAGACATTTTGCCTATTCTACAAAACATAAGAACCAAAACCAAAAAGTAGAGGTTGTAGTGGGTGTGATGATCTTATTCTGCATAAGAAAGAAGTGGCACAAATGGAATGAGTCACTATATGAGACAGTAAATAATAATACCAACCTTAGTTCAGACTTTCTATGAACTGGCCATTGTCTAAGGCTTTGTAATCATCTTATTTAATCCTCAAACCAATCGTATTTTACAAATGTAAGTGATTAAGCTATTTAAAGCCTGATCAAGGTTCGGATTGGTAAGGCTAATAACTCGAAGGTTCCTTCTTGTCTTACAATTGTTTCAACTAGTAAACAATGAAAAAAATATGCATGAGGACAAGATGGAAAGAAGTTTCTCTAGTGACAACTTTTCTTCTCAAGGAAATATACCTAAAGTGGATTAGTTTGAGCAGCTCACGTGATATACTTATCTTCTAGGTGGAAGAATTTTCAACACTGGACTTACCTTTTATTTCTTTTTAGGCTGAGAGGGAACCACATCATTTATACCCTAATATCAAGGCTCCAGATTCATAATTTCTGGGTGAGCCATTGCTACCTAATCTAATTATTTTCATATTTTGGTTCTTGCTTAGCTAGTGTGCCTATTTGAAGCTTCAATGCAGCAGGTCTGGCATGGTCTACCATAGCAGGCAGAGCTGAGATTTTTTTTCCCATTTACTTATAAAGATGATGGGGTCTCGCTATGTTGCCTAAGCTGGAGTACAGTGGCTCTTCACCGGCGTGATCATAGCACACTATGGCCTTGAACTCCTGACCTCAAGTGATCCTCTCACCTCAGCCTCTCAAGTAGCTGGAACTACAGGGCGTGCCACCACACCTAGGGAAAGCTGGAATTTGAACCTAGGCAATCTGGATCCTGGTCTTAACAGTTGCCCCATGCTATCAGCCGGTCAAAGTATTCAAGAAGAGACTCAAAAACTATTAGGAAAGATGTAGTGGAGAAGATCTAAACCTTAGATTAGGTGATTAATATAACAAAGCAACTTCCAATGTCTTAAACATAAGACTCTCATTCAGTCTGTTGGGTTGGGGAAGTATGATAAAATATAGAAAAGCATTGTCGAGGTGCTATTTTTATAAATTTCTGCGGGACAGATATCCAAATTGCAAGTACATCTTCTACCATTCTAAATTCTGAGATGTAGCCTTACTCCAGTACTTTCTTGTCTCCAAACAAACTATAAGAAATGGTGTCTTTGTACTGTGTTTCTACTCCATGAATACCTTTTCTTGACCTATTTCCAACTGCATAACTGCTACTTCAAGACTAAGGGACCAACTTCTCTGTAAAGCCATGCAGAATCTCACTCTCTGTCTAAGCAGCTTTGATCTCTCCTTTCTCTCTGATTCCATACACAGCATCATGGACCTGCTTTGGAACAGTACTTATCTAATTGTCATATATATATATATAGCATATATATGACATATAAATATATATGTCTGATATATGTATCTCATTGTCATATGTGTAAAATATATATGACATATAAAAATATATATTCATTTACTTATTTTCTCTAATGATACAATTTCTCTTCCCTGTATTGCTGATCATTTTTCTTTTAGACCTTTTCTAAAATACCAATACAAATATGCCATTGCTGACTGTTTGCATTTCATTTGTCTAAGTAAATTTACAGGAAGCTAGATGTGGCTATCAGGTACAGGAAGAACTAGAAGATGGGACACAGGGGAGAGAAGGATTTGCACTGGAGGCCCTTGCAATAGTACACATCTAAGGTGTAGAGGACTTGAATAAGAATGAGAATGGAAAAAAGAGGAATAAAGGAAAGATGCAAGAGATGTTGTGGAGAAAGAAGGGTGAGAGACATATACAGAAGAGTAGACAAAACGAGTTTTTAGATGAAGGGACATTTCTGATAATATGACTACATATGTCTTTTTTTTTCTTTCTTAAAACTGGAAGAAACAGTGATTTTTTTTTCTTTTTTTAAATTCCTTTTTTTCTTTCTTGATATGCCTATATAAACATTAAGTGAAACCCCTTCTGGTTTAACACACCAAAAAATGCTTATGAAAAGTTTTTTAAAGCAACAAAATGTTTTATGTATGACTGAGCTGTTGGGAAAGGATATAATTATTCAGGGGAGTCCAAGGATACACAAAAATAAGTTAGTACCAAAGCCAATCTTTTCCTTGAAGGTACTTGCTGATTCTTGGTCCCTGGTGGCCTGAAATTTGGGTTATTAAGGGGCCACTGACAACAAACAGGAGACAAAGGCCAAAATCAATGCAGAGTGGGAAGTCAGCTCAGTGTCAGGACCACCAAAGGGTCATAGCCCCAATGGTAAACTGGAAACAACCTCTCTCTATAGACACAGGCATAGAGACACTCGCTTCTCAGCTTTGTGTGAAAAAAGAAAACATAAATAAAAAATAAAAATAAATGGCTCCCCTGAAAATTCTTCACACAAACCTACATTCTCATAGTGTGAGGGTCAAAATCCAAACTGCCCTTTTAATGGAAAACCCCAACTCAAATGTAATTTGACTGATTCCTACTTGGCAGTATTCCAAGAAATGGGGCATAAAATATCAAATATACTCTAGAGAAAGTCACTTCAAACACGGGCTTAAAGAATTCTCAGAGACAAAGTTCCAAGATCACAATAAAATAAATTATCAGAGAAGGAAACAAACTACAATAAGTGAGAGTTGGCAGTCAGAACAAACATCAGAATATGACTGCAGAGACTAGATTTGGGAATAATCAGACCCAAAATAATAGATGTGTTTGTCTAGTATACTTTTTTAAATTGAAAAGTAGTGAAAAATAAGACACTAGCATAAAAGACTATTAGAATCCGCCAGCTAGATATAAAACTGAGCCAAATAGAGATTCTAGAAATTGAAAAAATCACAATTAAAAAACAGCAAATTAGACTCAGCAGTGGAGAGATTTAGTGAACTGGAAAATAGAGATTAAAAAAAAAAGAATTAGCAAAGCACTGCCAGATAGACAAAAGGAAAATATGAAATAGAGGTTACGACACATGAATGAGACAGTGAGAAAGTCTGCCATTCTCAATCAATTGGTTTAAAAAAAAATCTGAAGGAAACATGAACTATATCAACTGCAAAATGTAGGTACACTTCAAAAGCTGCCCCCTGCTAGGCAGAATATTAATATTAATAGAGCATGGATAATCTTTGAGTCCCAAGGCTGAGAGGAAAGGCTGCCAACTTCAGGCAAAATATAGATGAAAGGGAAAATCTGACCATCCTTCTCTCCTTTCCTTTCAAACTGATAGTGCCATATTAATATAACTCCAAAAAAAGGGAGCTGAGTCCTAAAGGCCACAAGCCTAAGGATGAACTTGAAACAGGGCTGTGGACAGGGAACAGTAAGTCACTTGTGTTCAACAGCACCGATTTTTGTTCTTTCTCCCTGCTGATATAACCCAGCTGGAGTAAGCTAGAAAACTAATAAATCCCCTTCCCTCCTCTTCAGTAGTGGCCAAATATCTGCCTCTAAAAAAAGTCAGAGAACCCCACCCTGTATCTTCTGGGTGTGGACATTCTGCTGCAGAAATAATCACGCTACAGAACAGAAGTCAGCAAGCCTTTTCCATAAAGGATCAGATAGTAGAGGTTTTAGACTTACAGGTCCTATGATCTGTATTGCAACTACTGAACTCTGCCATTATAGTGCAAAAGCAGCCACAGACAAAGAAAAAATAAATAAGCATAGCTATGTCCCAACAAAACTTTACTTACGAAAATAGGTGGTAGGCTGCAGTTTGCTAACCCCTGCTGTAAAAGATTACCTAGGAGTACAAATGCTGGCAGCATTCGAGAACAGGAACTGTTCTAAAATAATATTTTAATAATCACTCATTTTAAAATACGCTGTTATAATAATTGAGAGAAAATGTGCTATAGTATTCGAACATAGTGACAGTGTAAAGGTCTGGGAAATCTGACCCAGCGAAGCCACAGCCGCCCAATTCATACAACATCCACATGGTGATGCAGATCATAACAGACAGAGTGAAATGACTCTGTCCAGGGGCACTACATGGGATGAAAATGTCATTATTTTCACATAGTGAAAGTCATTTACTCCTGAACTAGAGATGCCCCAAAGCACAGGCTGAGGAGAAATTCAAGAAGAAAGCATAGCATTAGAAAGCAGATGGCGTTGAAGGAAGTTTACCAAAGGACCCTTCCCTTTTAATTCTGTGCCTGTGGATTCCCCAGTAAGTTAGAATCCCATCATTTTAAAAATTATAAATACAATATATGACTTTCTTTTGCCATTTTGAACAGAATAAGTACTTGATAAATTCTCACTTTTGCTGGGAGAATTAGGAAATATATAAGATTTTTACATAATAAAATTTGTTTCTGGCTTTGGCTAAATTTTTCATCAATGTAAAATAATAGCTAATATTACTGATTGTTTACTGTGTCCAGGCACTCTTCTAAACACTCTACATATGTTATCTTACTAAAGCCTTGTAACTTAACAAGGTGGGCAACTAGACAGATTTGCAAGGTGTATGTTTGACCAGTGACAGCCACTGAAAAGATTAATTTGCTTTCCTCACTACCCCCCTACTCCAAAATGTCCTAGATCAAGTTCAATGAAGAACTTACCAGAGTGGGACCAAAGGAAAAAATCAGAGTAAACTAAGAACAGTTCGTCTTCCCTACCTCCATTCTCTTGCTAGGAGAAAGGTAAAATTAAGATGAGCTAAAGAACAGGAAGAGATCTTTTGGGGTCAGATTCAAGTTCCTGGATGTGAAGAGCTTGTTGCATGAACCCTGACTCCTGGTTTGGGGGAACCCATTAGACAGCCATACTACAGTGGTACAGTGGCACCACAGGAACAGGAGACTGGCATCTTGCTTACCAGCTTCTGGTCTGCTTAGCCTCAGGGTTTCCTAACAAAACTTAGGGAAAAGCGTTTTGGAAGGAAGGGATGGGTATTGGCAGAAGAGGGCAAGCCTTAGCCGCAAAGCTACTCTCGCCACATACACACCATGTCTCCTGAGAGGTATAAACAATTGGATCACAATAGGGACATCAAAAGATGGGTAGGGATGGAAGGGAAGGCTTGTGCCAAATCGACCACATGCATCAGAGGCACATGCATGGGAGTTGTAAGTAAGATGGCTTCAGATGGAAGATGCATCGTAAAACTTCACAGAAACCACAGATGCCTAGACAGTGGCTCAGGGCCATGTTCATCACCATCCAAATCTATAGGTCCCCGTCATCAGGAGATATTGATGAAATTGATGGATGGTGATGATCAGCTTTGGAATGTGCAGCAAACTAGCCATCACCAACATACAGGTAGCCAAAAGAAACCTGCTTCCCTAACACCAAATCTACTTTCCTCCCTCCAGATACAGTGAAAGGAGAGAGGAAAACATTCCACATCCTTTTCTTCCAGAAGTAGCTCCCAAGTGAATGCGTGTGTCAGTTCAGATCCTCCTGGAAGCAGATGCCAAGGCAGAATTAGATATGCAAATGATGAATTGGGGTAAATGACTATGAATAATAAAGGAAAAGGAACAGGAGTAGGAGGGAAGGGGCTTCAGACCATGACGCTCATCTGCCACCTATGAAAGGAAAGAGGAAGGGAAGAAAAGTGGTAAGGCAAAGCTCCAGACTGTGATGCAGATCTGAGAGTCTTGACCAGGTCAACAAGGCACCCCAGAGCAAAGTTATCCCATTAGAGGAATCCCATTTTGGACAAGAATGGCTAAGCTCTAGTACCCCTGCCATGCTCAGTTACTGTCTGAGAGCAGCCCAGAGACCATATAGCCTCATCACGCTCACTTCAATGGACCCCAAAGCTGCAGCATCTAGAGGCTGTCAACTGACTCTTCTCTTTGCAGAGTGTTCCCACTTCAAGGAAAATAACAGCAGCATACACCAATAGCTGCCACAGGATCTGTTCAGTTTATCCTGGGATGGCTATATAGGCTTCAAACTTTGACATTAGAGTGAAATTATAAGGATTTTTCTCCAAGCCAGGGTTGATAATAAGATCAGTCACAACCTATTCCCATTCAGCAAGTTATAGAAAATAATAGAATGCCTGGTTCATCTGTTCTACATCAATCGATTTTCACATTCACTTCCTCCTGCCTCTTTCCCACTCCTACCATTCAACCACGTTTGTCCAATCAACACCCACTCTGGGAATCAAGACCTCTTTCAGACAGACAGCAATGCAGATAAATTATCATTTGGACATTGCTTTTCGTAGTTGAAAAAATGCTTTGTGAATTCTTTTGACTGGTTTCTGTCTTAACCATCTCATTCATGTTAAAAGAATAAAAATGTAGTCAAGAAACAGGTATCATCCCTAGTTTGTGATAGATCCCAAACCAAGCACACAGTGATATGAATTCTGGAATACTGTTATTTGACTTAATCATGGAGACCACACGAGGTTTAATCGAAAAAATGGCCCAGAGTTGAGATCTGAAAAGTGGAAGAAAGATCATTCCGGGCAGAAGAATCAACTTATGCAGTGGCCCTCAGTGACTTTAGAGTGTAGACTTTAGTGTCACTGAGATGAAGGAGATGGGTGAGAGTCAAACTTTCTTAGGAGTTTTCATTATTCAAAGAGTAGCTTTGGGGTTTTAATAGGAGGACTGGAATAAAGGGACATTATATGGTCAGATTTGTACTTTGAAAAAAATCCCTCTGGATGAAGAATGGAGAACAGATGGGAGAATGGATGAGGAGCTCAGAGAAGGTTAGGTGTAATATTATTTTAGTAGTAGTAGCAGTTCAAGTGAGAGATGTGGCTATCTTGAACTAGAGTGTGGATATGGAATAAAAATTAGATCATTTCAAAATATGATTAAATGACAAAATATCCAAAATTCAGTGGTGAATTAGATATGGAAACTGAAAAATTAAGGTGTCAAGATAACTCCTAAATTTCTAGTTGGCACAACTGGATGGATGATAATTGCAATCACTAAAATAATAAATACCAAGAGAGAATCAAGTTGGAACAAGGCTATAAGTTCAGAATTAAACAGTTTACCAGTTAGGAATCTTTTAGTTGCAAGTGATTAAAAAGCCCAACTCAATCTAGCTTAAACAAAGAAGGGAAGTTATTGGCTAATGTAATTGTAAAATATACAAAAAGGGCTGACTTCAGCAGTGGCCTCATTCTGGAATAAAATGATGCCTCCAGGAGCCATTCCTTAGTTCTGTGTCCAGAGTTGGTTCCTGTCGGTGGGTTCATGGTCTCACTGACTTCAAGAATGAAGCTGCGGACCTTCACAGTGAGTGTTATAGCTCTTAAAGATGACACAGACCCAAAGAGTGAGCAGCAGCAAGATTTATTGTGAAGAGTGAAAGAACAAAGCTTCTACAGCATGGAAGAGGACCCGAACAGGTTGTTGCTGCTGGCTGGGGTGGCCAGATTTTATTCCCTTATTGGCCCCACCCATGTTCCATTTCTATCCTATCAGAGTGCCCTTTTTTCAATACTCTCTACATTTGGCTACTTTTAGGATCTTGCTGATCGGTGCATTTTACAGAGTGTTGATTGGTGCATTTTACGGAGTGCTGATTGTTGCATTTTACAATCCTCTTGCTAGCTACAGAGCACTGATTGATGCATTTTACAATCCCCTTGCTAGCTACAGAGCGCTGATTGGTGCATTTTTACAGAGCGCTGATTGATGCATTTTACAATCCCCTTGCTAGCTACAGAGTGCTGATTGGTGCATTTTACAATTCCAGCTACAGAGTGCTGATTGGTGCGTTTTACAATCCTCTTGTAAGACAGGAACGTTCTCCAAGTTACCAACTCAAATGTACATCAATGATACACTGGATTAACAAAATGTAGCACATATACACCATGGAATACTATGCAGCCATAAAAAAGGATGAGTTCATGTCCTTTGTAGGGACATGGATGTAGCTGGAAATCATCATTCTGAGCAAACTTTCACAAGGACAGAAAACTAAACACCGCATGTTCTCACTCATAGGTGGGAATTGAACAATGAGAACACTTGGACACAGGGTGGGGAACATCACACACCGGGGCCTGTTGTGGGGTGGGGGGAGGGGGAAGGGATAGCATTAGGAGATAAACCTAATGTAAATGACGAGTTAATAGGTGCAGCACACCAACATGGCACATGTATACATATGTAACAAATCTGCACATTGTGCACATGTACTCTAGAACTTAAAGTATAATAATAATATTTTTTTTTTAAGTTCTCCAAGTCCCCACTTGGCCCAGGAAGTCCAGCTGGCTTCACTTCTCAGTTCTACTTCCTCTATGTTGGTTGCATTCTCAGACTTTGCAAGGTGGCTTCCGGTGGCAGCAGGCTCACATCATCACAAGAACTAGTTCAGTGAAAGAGGAATGTCTCTTCTCAAAATGTCAAACAAAAAAATGCAAAACCAAATATCCTCAGCATTTATAGTCTCAATTTGGGTATATGCTCAATCCTGAACTATTCACTGTGGTGATGAAATATGCTAATTATACCCCGGACCCTGAACTTAAGGCATTTTCAAAAAGAAGTTTATGGATGAGGGCTGGGCGCAGTGGCTCACACCTGTAATCCCAGCACTTTGGGAGGTTGAGGCAGGCGGATCACGAGGTCAGGAGTTCGAGACCAGCCTGGCCAACATGGTGAAATCCCGTCTCTACTAAAAATATACATATACAAAAATTAGCCGGGCGCAGTGGCAGGCACCTGTAATCCCAGTTACTCGGGAGGCTGAGGCAGGAGAAGTGCTTGAGCCCGAGAGGAGGAGGTTGCAGTGAGCCGAGACCACACCATTGCACTCCAGCCTGGGTGACAGAGCGAGACCCTGTCTCAAAAAAAAAAAAAAAAAAAAAAAAAAAGTTTATGGATGAAAGTGGAGGAGGATTACATATCCCAACAAAGAATCAGCTACCATTGCCACAAAAAGGATAAATGGATATTGGGCAGCAAAAACAACATAAAATTATCTCTTACAGCTGAACACGATTTCTGAGATTAACAACAGGCTCAATGTGGTGGACATTTAAGAAAATGAAATCCTCATTGATAAAGATGGGGTGCTTGAAATGAGCTCCGAGCACTGGCAGAGGTCAAGACTATGGGCTACCAGTAACAACTTGCTTGACACAAAAACACAGACTGCATGGGGCAAAAGCAACATCAGACACATTCAAGAAAATCTGTTTTCTCATGAAGGTTCTCTGGAAAGTCCAACAGATGAATTGCTATAAAACAATCAGAGTTGATTTTTTTTTTTTACTTATATTTCATTCACATTACATAATGTGGATTGAGTTAGTCTTAGTTTTTTTATTGTGTTACAGACTCCTCCAGGTATTAATAGAGATATGTAATGACTCTGGCATCTATATGCAGCCTTCTTTATTTCCTGGTGTTTTAGCCAGACCCATTTCTGCCTGAGAAGACTTAATGGTACACAAGAAACCTTCTGGGGGCTCTCTGTATGAATGAAAGTGAAAAATAAATTCCACTAGGGGGTGCTAAGCCTCAAAATAAAAACACAAAACAAGTATCTTTGATTTTCCCATACCTTTCAACAATCATTGAACAACTGTCTTAATCTGGATTCTCCAGAAAGCAGTGCCTGAGACAAAGTTTACGTGCTACTACTTTATTATAGGATGCAATCCCAGGAAGCAAGAGTGAGGGAAAAGGAGAGTGAGGCAGGGGAAATATAAGAGCTGATACAAGAATACATAATACTGAGCTGGTCATCTCTTGGTATTAAAAACTACTGATTCCTTGATCTTACCGTGCCTTTCACCAAGAGGCCATGTAAAAAACTGCTTCATAGAACAGTCCATCCAGACTGGCTCAGTCTTCACCCAGGAAGATATAAATTCCTCTCATATGATTAAGTTGCACGTATATTGACACTAAGCATGTCCTTGAGGTCTCACAGCTCAGTCTCTACAGAACAGAAGGTGAAACATATGCAGAGAGGACATAAGGCAAAGAGATGTCAGGTTGTTCTCCGGTGGAACTGATCCCACTTCATGCACAACAGGTTACTCCACAGCTGGGGCTGGAACAAGAGGCCAAAGACCTCAAAGATAGGTGAGAAGCACCCAAAAGGTGTTTAATACAATAAGAAATGCTCCAAATATATAATGCACAATTAAGAGGGAAGCAAAAGCCTTGCCAAAGATATCATGCCATGAAAACAGCAGTTGGAGGATGTTTGTGCTTTGACTCTAAACATTAATTATCACTTCTCATTTAACAAGACAACTAGTTGTAGGTTTCTTATGTATTTCTTAGTTGAAAATAGATTCCTTCAGACTTGCTAGTCATCTTAGAAATTAGATTTCTTCTTTTTTTCTAAATTAATTTTGTTTACCTTTGCCAAATCAACGACATATTATAATTGGCCAAATAAACAGTGTTGTTTGTTTTAAAGAATTAGGATTTTTATTTTTCAAGCTGATTCATTTTGAAATACTTATAACTTTTCCTGTAATATTAGAAACAGGGCCGGGTGTGGTGATTCACGCCTGTAATCCCAGCACTTTGGGAGGCCAAGGTGGGTGGATCACTTGAGGTCAGGAAGTTCAAGACCAACCTGGCCAACATGGTGAAACTCCGTCTCTACTAAAAATAAAAAAATTAGCCAGGTGTGGTTGTGGGTGCCTGTAATCCCAGCTACTCAGGAGGCTGAGTCAGGAGAATTGCTTAAACCCAGGAGGCCGAAGTTGCAGTGAGCCAGGATGGCGCCACTGAACTCCAGCCTGGGCAACAGAGTGAGACTCTGTCTCAAAAATAAATAAATAAATAAATATTTTAAAATAAATTAATTAAATTAAGTGCTTTCAAAAGTCAAAACAATACAAAAAAAGTAGACACAAAAGTGTCACATCCTTCTATATTCCCTCTACCTCATTCATCTCCACCCCCAACAATCCCTTGTAGATAACCAGGTTTATTGTTTTATGATTTATACATTCTGTTTATTCATGTAAATATAGGCAAATATATGTATATTTCATTTTCCCTTCTGCCTTACATGGAAAGTAACATACTCTAAATGCAGCTTTTAGAAAATTCCTAATAAGCATATTCCCATATATTTTATCTTTTAGAAAAACAACCCTTTACATAATGAGATTTGATCCTTAGAAGAATTACTGTATTTCCTTTCTTCTGAATCGTCACACTCTTTTTTCTGAATCCTTCTTTTCTACCTTTAAGTATATTCAGATCTCTTTCATCAGGAAAATGTAAAAACCAAGTAAGGGCAAAATATTTAGTGGAATATTTTCAAAATTCCATTTTATAAAACACTGGTTCCCTAAAACATCAACAGCTGTTCAAAATTTTTTTCCACAATGCAATGCATATCTGCAAACTGAAAGTCCAGAGAAGTACAATAATAGACTGCGTTAATTTAATTAAATATTTCCCCAGCATATTTAATCATGGAATCATTTTTCTGCCAAATACCTGTTAACATCCCATGGAATGAGGAAGTACTCCTGGGAACATTACTCGTCACTCATTTGAATCAGGTCTTTTTAGACTACCAGTCATTCCTTATTGCTAAATGCAGTAGGCTTTCTAGAGGTCTTACTCTCTTTGCCTTGCTCCCAGTATTGCAATATCTGGCCAAAATGGATTATTCCGTTTCCTCAATCGCTCTCACACTTTTCCTCATGCAGTTAACTCTTCCTGGGTGCCTTTCATTATAAGATCACTAACCTTTTGAAATCCTAACAGTCCTTCAATGTCTGTCGATGCCACTTCTTCCATGTTGGCTTTTAACTTTTTTTTTTTTAGATGGAGTCTCGCTCTGTCAGCCAGGCTGGAGTGCAGTAGCATGATCTCAGCTCACTCACTGTAACCTCTACTTTCCGGGTTCAAGCGATTCTTCTGTCTCAGCCTCCCTTGTAGCTGGGATTACAGGTGCCTGCCACCACGCCTGGCTAATTTTCGTATTTTTAGTAGAGACAGGGTATCACAATGTTGGACAGGCCGGTCTCGAACTCCTGACCTCAGGTGATCCGCCCACCTCAGCCTCCCGAAGTACTGGGATTACAGGTATGAGCCACTGAGCCTGGCCTTAATTTTTTAACTTAATTTTAGCTATGGTCGAAACGATCTTGTATTTCATTGTGTATTTATCAAAAAACATATATTGTCTATACAGTGTTTGGAAAACATTTGACAGGGACTAAAATCTTTTATATCTACCAGTATATTCTGAGAACTTGATACTTCGGCTTCAGGGAACCCTACTTATTGTTGGTGGATCCCAATATCATTACCAAAGAGGCATGCAACCTGGAAAAAGTAATCTAAAGTAGTCATAAGAAAGTATCTTCGGCTGGGCACGGCGGCTCACGCCTGTAATCCCAGCACCTTGGGAGGTCAAGGCGGGCGGATCACGAGGTCAGGAGATCGAGACCATCCTGGCTAACGCAGTGAAACCCCGTCTCTACTAAAACAATACAAAAAAATTAGCCGGGCTTGGTGGCGGGCGCCTGTAGTCCCTGCTACTCGGGTGGCTGAGGCAGGAGAATGGCGTGAACCCGGGAGGCGGAGCTTGCAGTGAGCCGAGATCGCGCCACTGCACTCCAGCCTGGGCGACAGAGCGAGACTCCGTCTCAAAAAAAAAAAAAGTATCTTCACTGGAGAATTACTGTGAGAAATAGAAATAACTTTTCCCATGATAGCCTATTTGTGATTGTTCCTTAACATTCTTAATAAATGACTAAAAAGAGTTGCGATGTAACAGACCAGATTCTAATCCTGATTTTGTCAATACCTTGAACACATCATATCATCTCTCCCCCCCCTCCCGCCCCCCGTTCCTGCCCCGCCCCCCGTTCCTGCCCCGCCCTGTTCCTGCATAGAGCTAGGTGAGGAAGCTTGTGCCCTCTGACTCCAAGCCAACCTGAGTATTTAAGTCCCCGGCCTGTAGCATCTTGGGTGGGTTTAGGCCCATTCCGTATGTGGCCACTAGCTGGCAGGATTGCCACATGGTGTGCTTGGCCACTCCCCATCTGCACCTTCATCTTTTCCAGGAAGGATTCGCCCTCAGGCTGACTCTGGACCAAAACAAACAGAACATTCCACCTGGCAGCAGCCAAGTCCCCAGCACTATTGTGCCAAGGAGACTCTGATTTGCCTCAAGCCCAGAGAATAAACTACGATTCCAGGGGACAGCTGACTCCAGCCCATCTACCATGCTCCAGTAGAGACCTTCAGGGGACCCAGGTCAACACCAAGCCACCCTCTGGAGGATCTGATGCTGCCTCAGAAACCACACCTCATGCCTCATCAGATACTAATGGAAATGTGGGATACAGGCTTTTAATATGTGGCAATCACATTAATTTCTCTGATCCTCAATTTATTGCTTTGTAAAATGAGTGTGAGCTGGGTTTCTGAACTGTGTCTCCCAATGCTACAGGCAGTGTAGGATCCTGGGAAGAATATGGTGTTTTTGAACACAGATGTGCTTTTGTGGTTTTGTTTTTGTTTTTGTTTTTGTTTTTGTTTTGTTTTGTTTTTTTGACAAAGTCGCTCTGTCGCCAGGCTGGAGTTCAGTGGCGTGATCTCTGCTCACTGCAACCCCCGACTCCCTGGTTCAAGCGATTCTCCTGCCTCAGCTTCCTGAGTAGCTGGGATTACAGGCGTGCGCCACCACGCCCAGTTAATTTTTGTATTTTTAGTAGAGACGGGGTTTCACCATGTTGGCCAGGATGGTCTCGATCTCCTGACCTCGTGATCTGTCCGCCTCGGCCTCCCAAAGTGCTGGGATTACAGGCGTGAACCACCGCACCCGGCTGATGTGCTTTAAATCCCATCCTTGCCATTTATATGATTCTGATGGGTTCAGGACACATTACCCCAAGGTATAGCAGCTTGGTATTTGAGAAAACAGCAGAAGCAGGAAAGTCTCTCATTTTCTCCTCACCTTTCCCCAAAGCAGGTGATAAGATCCTCATTCCAGGGGCATCCTCCTAATGTCCAAAGAAAAGGAACTACTCTACCTCTGAAGAGATAGAGAATAATCTGAACAAACAGACCTTGTTAAGTTTCCCCAGTTTGTTACCATTACATCATACCCCCTTTGTCCGATACTTCACCACAACTGTCCATTTCTTCATCAAACTTAGTATAAAAATCTGTTTCCTTGTGTCTTTGGGTTTTCATTTCTGAAAGTTCCTGTGTCACATAAAACTTGTATTACATAAATTTGTATGCTTTTCACTGATTAACCTTTTATTATAGATACCTCAGCTATAAACTCTGGAGGTGCAAGAAAAGATTTCTTCTCCCCTACAAACCTGATCATGTTTTCTAAGATTTTTCTTCAGGAAAATGCAGCTATGAAATTTATTTCACAATGTTTTCTGAGGGTGAAAAGAAATCGAGTTAGTGAAAGAGGCACATAGAGTGCTCAATGATGATGCTAATTCCCATCCTTGATTACAAAAATACAAAACTACATATTCCATAGTCATTAGAAACTTGTACACACGCAGAAAAAGGACAAGATAAATATATATTAAACTCTTAAAGTTTTTATTTCTAGAGATTAACATTGAAGTGATTAACATTTTCTTCATTATGCCCCCCGTAGTTTCCAAATTTTCTAAAATAAACCTTTATGACTGTTATTACTTTTTCTTGTGGTAAATGGTACATAACATAAAACTGGCCATTTAAAACATTTTTAAGTGTACATCTCAGTGGCATTAAGTACATTCATCCCCTTGTGCAACCATCATCACCATTCATGTCTGGAACCTTCTTATCACAAACAGATACTCTTTACGCATTAAATCATAAATCCCTATTCTCCCCTCCCCGCTGCCCCTAGTAACTACTATTTTACTTTCTGTCTCTATGAATTTGGCTATTTTGGGTACCTCACATACACAGAATCATAGAACACTTGGCCTTTTCTGTCTGGATTATTTCTCACTTCACTTAGCATAATGTCTTTAATGTTCATCCATGTCGTGGCATGTATCAGTTCATTCCTTTCTAAGGCTGAATAATAGTCCATGTGTATATACCACATTTTGTTTATCCATTCATCCATCTGTGAATATTTTTATTGTTTCCGTTTTTTATCTATTGTGACATAGGAATGCAAACATCTGTTTGAATCTCTGCTTTCAGTTCTTTTGGGTCCATACCCAGAAGTGGAATTGCTTGATTATGTCATAATTCTGTGTTTAATTTTTTGAGGAACTGTACTGTTTTCCACAGTGGCTCTGCCATTTTACATTCCTACAAGCCATGCTCGCAAAGCTTCCAATTTCCCCACATCCTTGTCAACACTTGTTATTTTTCGTTGTTTTGTTTCTAATAGCCATCCTAATGGGTGTGAAGTATAACTGATCATTGTAGTTGTTGCATTTCCCTGATGTGTTGACTTGCATTTCCCTAATGATTAGTGACGTTGAGCACCCTTTCATATTGTTGTTACTTTTTTAAAAGCTTCTATTTTGTAAAGATCTATTTCTCTAAGACAGTGCTTCTCAAACTTTAATGTGCTTCTTAATATCCTCCAGGTCTTATTAAAATGCAGATTCTGATTCAGCAAGTTGGGATGGGCATTAGATTCTGCATGCCTAACAGTCTCCCAAGTGATCTTCAGGTCACACTTTGATTAGCAAGCCTCTAGGCTAGAAGAGGGACCCAGCCAGTCTTGAATATCATACTTATTTGCACCTGGCCACCCATCTTTATCTTTGCAACAAAACTTTCCAGGTCTGGTTTATCTTCTCTCTCAAGGGTCATAAGGCCAAAGAAGCAGAACACAGATTTTCTCAAACTTAAGTCTGTGTGGCATAGAGCGCTGGTGTCAAGGAGAATTAGAAGTCAACATATGCAAGCAGGACATTTAGATCCTTCATTTTACTCTGTGGTGAGTAACTAAAAGAGAGGTTTTTCTAAGTGGATAATTTGTGGAGCAGAATAAAACAATCATACCAATTTTCAGCTAAATCATGAGACTTCAGATAAATTTCCTGTATGTGGTGGGCAGCGTAGATCTATATTCCTGGACCTCCAGGAGTCCTGTGTCATTTTCCTTTGCCATGGGAATGCATCAGGAAACAATTTGAAAAGCCTTCTGGTCTCTGAATTCAGAGGAGGGAGAAAGGATGTGATAGGCTAAGAAGGACACAGTCACCTGACCCAGCTAGCATTTAATAAGAAAACACTTCCAAAGGAAAGTCAGCCCAGAAGTCAAATGAAATTTGGTTTGATAAATACTTAAAGGTACCTGGAAGCTACTCTGCATGTGACAGTGATCAAGTTACTCCTCACCCAGTAGTGAGTAAAACAGGCATTGAGCAATTGTTACTGTTGCAATGAGTATTGCCAGCATAGCAGTAGAGGCCCCTGAGAGGGTATAACAGGAGGATTCAAACTAAGGAGTATGGCAAACCCTGAGCCAGACACTGGAGTGGCAGGAACTCCAGGAGGAGATGGACCAGCAGCTAAAAGGAGCACATGGAGTGGTGATTCCTAAACATCAGTCTGTGTGCCAAGTGGTAACTAATCGGCAGAGAAAGGGGAAAATAAGGACAGTCTCATGAGATTTTCACCAGGTTAAATTTACTCCATGTGGGAACTATCACTGGGAATTAAATTCTCCTTTTATAAAATGAAAAATATTCCTTTTTTATTTTTTTTTTTTTGAGACTGAGTCGCTCTCTGTTGCCCAGGCTGGAGTGCAATGGCGTGATCCCGGCTCACTGCAACCTCTGCCTCCCAGGTTCAAGCGATTCTCCTGCCTCAGCCTCCCGAGTAATTGGGGTTACAGGAGCCTGCCACCACACCCAGCTAATTTTGTATATTTAGTAGAGATGGGGTTTCACCATGTTAGCTATGCTAATCTCAAACTCCTGACCCATGGTGATCTGCCTGCCTCGGCCTCCCAAAGTGCTGGGATTACAGGCACGAGCCACTGTGCCCGGGTTGCTTTTTTTTTTTTTTTTTTTTAGACGGTCTCACTCTGTCACCCAGGCTGGAGTGCAGTGGTGTGATCATGGCTCACTGTAGCCTCAACCTCCTGGGCTCAAGTAATCCTCCTGCTTCAGCCTCCCAAAGCACTAGGATAATAGGTGCACAGCTCCACATCTAGTCCTGGACATTTTTTTTTTTTTTTTTTTTTTTTGAGACGGAGTTTCACTCTTGTTGCCCAGGCTGGAGTGCAATGGCGCAATCCCGGCTCACCGCAACTTCCGCCTCCTGGGATCTAGTGATTCTCCTGCCTCAGTCTCCTGAGTAGCTGGGATTACAGGCATGTGCCACCATGCCCGGCTGATTTTTTGTATTTTTAGTAGAGATAGGGTTACTCCATGTTGGTCAGGCTGGTCTCAAACTCCCAACCTCAGGTGATCCACCCGCCTCAGCCTCCCAAAGTGCTGGGATTACAGGCATGAGCCACCATGCCCGGCCAGCCCTGGACATTTTATAGACATGAAACTTACGGCCTTGAGAAACTTGTGGCTTTGAGTTCACCATAAACAGATGTTTTCTAAGCATCAATATCATCATCATTGCTAGAATTTTATAACTTCTTGCTGTGTGCCAAGCAACAGATTTAAGTACATCATATAGATTATTTTACTTAATTCTAATGACCCTACTATAAATAGGTATTACTATAATTTTACACTTTACTGCTGAAGGAACTGAGTGTCTGGAGGTTATGTAACTTGCCTAGGCCCACACAGCTGGTGAGAAGTGGGGCTGCGGTTCCTAAAATAGGGTTGTGAACTGCTTCTTGCCACAATAGACTAACAGGGACTGGATTTACCCTCCCACCTTAAAAAACTAAAACTCTATATAAAACATATGAAACATTGGTCTTCAGACATTGAGAAACAGGCAAAGCAGGATAGTGATCCTTAAGAGAAGGGAAACAAAAAGATGAGTCCAACAATGCCCTAGCTCATTGTCTGGGGATGTTTCCAGGCTATATCAAAGGAGGGAGGAAACAAACAGAGCCTAGCAATTTAAGGACACAATGTTTGGAGCACTGGGAGGCCAGGCAGCTAAAATTTCTGGGCAGAGTACTGTAAAGGAGACAGCTACACAGAAGGAAAGCTACAAAGAGATGCAGAGGGACCCCTTGCATCTTTAGTCTACACTAATCAGCACACATGTGTAGAGAAACTACCGAGCCAGGAGAGAACCATCGGAAAAAAGCAATCTCCAGAACTCAGTGAGGGTCAGGGAATATTCTGTTTCTACTAGCAAGAGTAAAAGACCTCCTAAGATATGGTGTACAAAATAGAGTACTCAAAAGTTTTCACCTTAGCAATCAGGCTAAATTAATCCTATACTAAAAACTGATCTGGTCTTTCCTAACAAAGATTAAAAGCAAGTCAAAAGGATCAATTTGTTTCCAAGTAACTTAGTTACATCCCAAAATAAAGCCTAATAAGTATTTGAAGGATTGGAAAAAATCTACACCCCAAAACATAACATTAACAATGTCTGCTATTCAGTCAAAAATTTGTAGGCATGAAAAGAAGCAGGGCCGGGCGCAGTGGCTCATGCCTGTAATCCCAGCACTTTGGGAGGCCTAGGCAGGTGGATCACGAGGTCAAGAGATCGAGACCATCCTGGCCAACTTGGTGAAACCCCGTCTCTACTAAAAATACAAAAATTAGCTGGGCATGGTGGCAGGCTTCTGTAATCCCAGCTACTCAGGAGGTTGAGGCAGGAGAATCGCTGGAACCCAAGAGGCGGAGATTGCAGTGAGGAGAGATCGCACCACTGCACTCCAGCCTGGCGACAGAGGAAGACTCCATCTCAAAAAAAAAAAAAAAAAGAAAAGAAAAAGAAAAAAGAAAGAAAGAAAAGAAGCAGGAAAAAGACCGATATCAAACTTATGGTGATGGAAAACAAGCAACAACAGTATAATATCTGAGCTGAAAGGTCACATGACTAGGAAGTGGCAGAACTTGAGGTTTTAACTCTGGACTAACTCCAGGTTTGGTGCTCATTGCACTACTACTAAACTAGTTTTGTGGCAGGCAGAAAAGCCTGAGAGAGTGAGAGAGAAGGCAAATTAAGCACTATTTTCTTTTTTCTTTTTTCACTTAGCCTTGACTTGAAACTCACATTTTCTTAATTAAGCCAATTGGCCCACAAATGTAAGTAGCATTTTAAAAATTTCCCTGATAAGCAAAAGCTGGAAGCATTTCCCATAAGAACAGGAAAAAGACAAGGATGCCCACTTTCACCACTCCTATTCAACATAGTACTGGAAGTCTGAACAAGAGCAATCAGGCAAGAGAAAAAAAGTAAAAGGCATCCAAATAAAAAATGAAGATGTCAAATTATCTCTATTTTCTGTTGATATGATTCTATACCTACAATACCCAAGCAACTCTGTCAAAAGCCTCCTAGAACTGATAAATAACTTCAGTAAAGTTTCAGGATACAAAATCAATGAACACAAATCAGCAACATTTCTATACACCAGTAGTATTCAAGCTGAGAGCCAAATCAAGAACACAATTCCATTTACAATAGCCACACACAAAAATAAAATATTTAGGAATACATCTAACCAAGGAGGTAAAAGATCTCTGTAAGGAGAGCTACAAAACATTGCTGAAAGAAATTACAGATGACAAATAAATGGAAAAACAGTCCATGCCCATGGATCGAAAGAATCAATATTGTTAAAATAGCTATACTGCTTAAAGCAATCTACAGATTCAATGCTATCCTTACGAAACTACCAACATCTTTTTTTTCAGATTTAGAAAAAAAATTTAAATTGATATGGAATCAAAAAAGAGTACAAATAACCAAATAACTTTGAAGCAAAAAGAACAAAGCCAGAGGTATCACATTACCTGACTTCAAACTACTATAAGGTTACAGTAACCAAAATAGCATGGTACTGGTACAAGAGCAGATATGTAGACCAATGGAACAGAATAGAGAGCCCAAAATTAAGCCTCACATCTACAGCCATCTGACCATCAACAAAGCTGACAAAAACCAACAATGAGAAAAGGATTCCCGGCTGGGTACAGTGGCTCACTCCTGTAATCCCAGCACTTTGGGAGTCTGAAGTGGGTGGATCGCAAGGTCAGGAGTTCAAGAGCAGCCTGGCCAACATGGTGAAACCCCATCTCTACTGAAAAAAAAATACAAAATTTTGCCAGGCATGGTGGTGTGTGCTTTTAATCCCAGCTACTCAGGAGGCTGAGGCAGGAGAATTGCTTGAATCCAGGAGGTGGAGGTTGCAGTGAGCCGAGATTGTGCCACTGCACTCCAGCCTGGGCAAGAGAGCAAGACTCCATCTCAAAAAAAAAAAGACAAAAGGATTCCCTATTCAATAAATGGTGCTGGGTTAGCTGGCTAGCCATACGCAGAAGGAGGAAACTGGACCCCTATCTTTTACCATATGCAAAAATTAACTCAAGATGGATTAAAGATTTAAATGCAAGACCTCAAACTATAATAACCCTGGAAGAAAGAATACGAGATGCCCTTCTCGACATCAGCTTTGGCAAAAAATCTACGGCTAAGTCCTTAAAAGCAATAACAACAAAAACAAAAATTGACAAGTAGGACCTAATTAAACTAAAGAGCTTCTGCATATCAAGAAAAACTATCAACAGGGTAATTAGACAATATATAGAATGGGAGAAAATATTCATAACCCATGCATCTGACACAGTTTTAATATCCGGAATCTATAAGGAACATAAACAACTCAATAAGCAAAAAACGAATAAGCACATTGAAGAGTGGGCAAAGGACATGAAGAGACACTTCTCAAAAGAAGACATAAAAGCAGCCAACAAACATATGAAAAAATGCTCAACATCACTAATCATCAGAGAAATGCAAATCAAAACTGCTATGAGATATCAACTTACACCAGTCAGAATGGCTATTAAAAAGACCAAAAATAACAGATGCTGGTAAGGCTGTGAAGAAAAGAGAACACTTACACGTTGTTAGTGGGAATGTAAATTAGTTCAGCCACTGTAGATAGCAGTCTAGAGATTTCTCAAAGAACTTAAAACAGAATTACCATTTGACCCAGCAATCCCATTACTGGGTATATACCCAAAGGAAGATAAATTATTCTAGAAAAAAAGACACATGCGTTTGTACGTTCATTGCAGCACTATCCACAATAGCAAAGACATGGAATCAACCTAGATGCCCATCAACAGTGGACTGGATAAAGAAAATGTGGTCAGCCTGACATGGTGGCTCACACCTGTAATCCCAGCACTTTGGGAAGCTGAGGTGAGAGGATTGCTTGAGCCCAGAATCCAAGACCTGGGCTCAAACTGGGCAACATAGTGAGAACCCCATCCTTACAAAAAATTTAAAAATTAGCTGGGTGTGGTGATGCATGCCTGTAGTCCCAGCTATTTGGGAGGTTCAGTCAGGAGGATTGCTTGAGCCCAGGAGTTTGAGGTTGCAGTGATCTCTGATCATGCCACTGAACTCCAACCTGAGTGACAGAGTGAGACCCTGTCAAAAAAGAAAAAAAAAAGAAAACGAAAGGAAAGAAAGTGTTATACATAGGCACCATGGAATACTACACAGCCATTAAAAAAATCATGTCCTTTGCAGCAATATAGATGCAGCTGGAAGGCATTATCCTAAGTAAGTTAACACAGGAACAGAAAACCAAATACCACATGTTCTCACTTGTAAGTGGGGGCCGAACATTGGGTACACATGGACATAAAGATGGGAACAAGAGACATTGGGGACTACTAGATAGGAAAGAAAAAGTTGGGGGCAGGGGCTGAAAAACTACCTATTGGGTACTACGCTCACTACCTGGGTGACATGGACTTTTGGTTAACAATGATGTGCTAAAGCAGCTTCCTCAACAGTAAGGAATGTACTCCTCTGGTGGGGGATGTTGATGATGGGGGAAGATATGCACACACGGGGGCAGGCATATATGAGAAATCTTCCTTTCTCTCAATTTTGCTGTGAACCTAAAACTGCTCTAAAAAAATAAAGTCCTAGGCCGGGTACAGTGGCTCAGGCCTATAATCCCAGCCTTTGTGGAGGCCAAGGTGGATAGATTGCTTGAGCCCAGGAGGTTGAGATCAGCCTGGGCAACATGGCAAAACCCCATCTCTACAAAATATACAGAAAAGAAAAGAAATTGGTGAGGCTTGGTGGTGTGCCCTTATAGTCCCAGCTACTCAGGAGGCTGAGGCAGGAGGATCACTTGAGCCCAGGAGGTTGAGGCTGCAGTGAGCTGAGATTATGCCACTGCACTCCAGCCTGGGCAACAGAGCGAGGCCAAGTCTTGAAAAAATAAAACAAAAAAGTCCATATTATTTTTTAAAATTGCCTGGATATGTTTAAACTTTCTCCTTCTTACACCACACAGTAGGGATCGAGGCTCAGTAGCCACTGCCCTGCATTGTCTCTGACAATCAGAGTAGAGGGTACAAGGAAAAAAACCAGCCATTACTACACAAGTGTAACTTTAACCATACCTGGGTGAATTTGTTTAATTTTCTTCCCTGTTGAGAATATTCACATCTCATTTTTAAAAAGATAAACCCATGTGATAAAAGTTCAGCTCAGTCACTATTCAGATGCATGAAGAAGCTCTTTGTTGATCCATCAAAGCCATAAGAGGCCTCAGAGAAGACACTATTTTTAGTGGGAAAAGATTCTGGATATCCCCAAGGTAAGTCCGTCTCTGATTTGTGGCTCCCACATTTCACCACAGTGGAGTTGGAGTCTCTCTTTTTGGGCTTTTCAAGATATTTTCAAGAGCAATATTTAAACAGCTAAAAGAAATAGTTTTCCAGTTTCTGCCACATTTATTTGCCTATTACACATTACTAACTATACCTGAGTTTATCTACTCAGGAAAAGCAGACTAAGTAAGATGTTACATAAATGCAAAGCATCCATGCATGCAAACATAAATACATAGCATCTTAGAATCAGACACAATCTCAAAAATCATCTACTCCACCCCCGTCATTTTACAGATGAAGAAAGCAGGACCACACACATGGATAATGGCAGAGCTGGAACTAATGTCTGTACTTTACTTCTCAGAAGACTGTAATACATGTGGGAAGCCATGGATCTACCTTTCAGAAGCTGTGGGAATTTGGGCTGGATCCTTAAACCTTTCTAAATGAGAATAATGCCTTCTGTAGATTCAATGAAATAATGTATGTGTGTTACCTTAAGTTTATTTCAGTGGCTTCCATACAGAAAAGACTTACTAAGTTAACTTAATGTCCCCCAGAACTTGTTGACTAGGAATCTCTCTCTGAGAAGGAAACCAGTAGGGATCTATACAAAATGGGAAAAGATCTATCACCAAAGAGCCAATAAACATGGATCTTTCCAAGTCTAGTAAAAATAATTGAGATACATTTTCAGGAAGGTGTAACTAGAATACAATTTATGGTGGAGGGAAGAGCTGTGGTCTAATGAATTTCCCTGTAATCTTCCTAAGATGGTAATGGAAAAGGAGGCTTAGCTTGCATTGGGACTAGAAATAGGCAATGAAAGAACATGAATTGGCCATGTTGCCTCCATCCCTGCCCAAGAGAGGTGATGCCATGAGCTGGATAACAGTGACTATTTTCATCCAGGAAATTTTTTCCTCTGATTCTATGCTGCTTCCCATGCACTTTTCTAAGAGTAATGTATATTAGGACCATCCCCAGTTCCTTTTTCCCCCACTCTCCTCTCCTTTCCTCCCCTTCTTGCCCTTTCTCCCTCCCTCTCTCTGAGTCTCACTCCATTCTGGGCCATGTGGTACACAGATGTAAAGCAATGCAGCCGTTTTGCCACCATAAAAGAAACCAGCCTTAAAGGAAACAAGACACTGCAGAAGGCAGAGACGAGGCACTTCTGTGTGCACACATGCACACACAACGCATATACAACAAACATACAAACAAAATCAGACTTTGATAATGTTGTTAAATGTCTAATCAATCCAACTCCAGGTCTCACTCCGAACTTCCTTTTCTAGAAACCCCCATTTGTGTCACCTATTTTGAATTGTAGTTGCTGTAACTTGCGACAGAATGCAACCTAATTGATCAAAATCGATTTATGCTGAGAACTTTCCTAAATGAAAGATGATAATGCACTAGTTAGCTAACATATATACTTGTCCACATGAAAAATGACTTCAGATAAAGCTAACAAATTAGCATTAAATTTTGTTTCAGTCACATATAATTTTGTTTCACATGATTCATTTATTTGTTGCGTGCACTTGGACATGCCTTTTAACCTCACAGAGTAGATTACTTCTTGCAATATCAAGAATTTTACATTTCTGGACCTATAAGTCAGACCCTGAGATGTGGTCAACATGCTCCGGTGTTGCATCTTGTGTGACCCAGGCTGCATATCCACATTTATCTCATTTCTCTCCTTATCAAGGTCCAGCTCAGAAGACTCCTATTCCAGTGCTTTCCACCAAGCCACATGCTCATTAAGTGGTTAATTACATCATGGGCTTGAAAGTAATAAAACAGCGTTTCTTACTTTTTGTTAACTCAAATAGGCCTTCCCTCCAATTAGTGTAAATTATTGAGGTTTTATTACATAAATACATATGTGTTTGTGTTTGCAAAGTTCCACTGATGAATAATGACTGTGCAGCCACCCACAGACCAGATGGAAATGGTTGGAGATCATTAAATAAAACATTGTTAGGTCATTTCCACCATATAATCAGCAACAATGGCTGTGGTTAGACTTGTTATATAAACAGATGGAGGAGAGGATGACTCACTGAGTACCAGAATAATCAAGCTCTAGGTATCCCAAACACAAAACTTCTAAGAAATAAGCTTGGGGACTGCTGAGCATGGAGTGGGTGGAACCCTTGGTTGAAGGGGTAGTGACCAGCACTGAATCATTGATCACTGAGTGTTGGCCATGGCTTGAGGTTGTGAAAAGACATTCTTCCTTCTTCCTTTCTCTTCCTTCCTCCTTTCCATCTTTCATTCACTCTCTTCTGTCTTCCTGCCTAAAAACGTTTATTGAAGTAAAATATATATCACCCATGGGTCAGGGTCTTTAAAAATATATAATCTAATCACTGTCATAAGCATTTCCTGGTTCTATGGCCTTGGCCAAGCCTAGAAGTACAGTTTCTGCATCTAAAACTGCAGATATACTCCTAGCTATTCAGGGATCTGAGGTAGGAGATCACTTGAGCCTGAGATGTTGAGGCTGCAGTGAGCTGAGATCACATCACTGCACTCCAGGCCTGGATGAATGGAGTGAGACCCTGTCTCCTAAATAAATAACAAATAAAACTGAAGATAAAGGTGTTTCTCATGTCTCTATCCCACAGGTTTGCTTTAAAGATCCAATGAAATTAGAAAGATGAAGGAAACCTCTGTGAAATATTCCTTGCCCAGCACCACTACAGCTCTTTAGCAGATAATACCATCCTTGTGCTTTGTTTCTGAGCATATTTTCACTAATAGCTTTATAACACGTTAAAGTCAAGCATATGACATTTGTTATCAGAAGAATCACGTTTCAGTCTCAGCTCCACCATTTAATGTGGAATATCAAATGTGGAATATTTTTTATATTTATATTTTATATTTATATATTTATATATTTATATTTATATTTATTTTACCTTTAAAATATCTTTTAAAGGTCTCTGAGCCTCAGGAGATTGTTGGGATGAGCAAATTATGAAAGAAAAGAAAGAAAGAAAGAAAGAAAGAAAGAAAGAAAGAAAGAAAGAAAGAAAGAAAGAAAGAGAAAGAAAAGAAAGAAAGAAAAGGAAAGAAAGAAAGAAAGAAAGAAAGAAAGAAAGAAAGAAAGAAAGAAAGAAAGAAAGAAAGAAAGAAAGAAAGAAACGGAAAGAAATGGTTAGAAATAAGTTAGGGTGTTTTTGGTTGTGAGAACCAGTTAAAAAGTGTTGGGGAGAGGAAAGTTGATTCTCAGGATTTAGACTGAAGCAGGAAGAAGAAGATATCAGAGCCCAAGTCTCCCCTGAAGACTAGACAGATCTGTTGAACTCTTTCTCATTGCATCTCTGTTTCTCTCCACCTGTCTGCTTAATACTCACTGAATAATTTAGACAGAATCCTGAAGTGAATCACCCTGAATGATAAAGACATCACGTCCTCAATGAAACCATCCTCTGCACAAGATACCTCCAGACAAGCCAAGGATGGACTATCCTCTGCCCACCATGGCCCCATCAGCACAATTCTCTTGATTAGGGGGCTGTAGGTGGCAGAGGGATGTTGTAAATGTCAGGAAACATCACTAACTATTCAAAAATAAGATAAAAGCAGATAAGAACATTGTATTGATAAAGGGAAACTGCCCCTGAGCTCTCAGAGGGCATGTTTAATGGTGTTACACAGAAGATGCCACAGCTTAGTGGGAGGAAGAGATTAGATTCCATTCAGAAAATAACTATTTTTACTAAAAGGATGTTTTTTTTCAATGCAGCTGGCAGAGAGAAAAAGAAAGCAAGTATTGTGGGGAAGAGGGGGGAGTAGAGGAGGCCAAATACAGTATCGGCATCCAGAGTGTTGAGACGAAATGAGGGAATCAAAGATGAAACACCCTGCAGCCATTCCCATAGTAAAAAGCAAAGCAAGTGGTTAGCATTTTGCAAGGAGTTTGGGGGGGATCCAGTCTCCTCAGCAATATTGATATAATTTGAATACTTAATGTGAATTCTGAGAAATAACATAAGAAATTACTAGTAAGTACCTCTCAAAGCCTGTTTGAGATACTATAACAAAATACCATAATCTGTGTGGCTTTTAAACAACAGAAATGAGACTAGGAAGTCCAAGATCAAGGTATGTATTAGTCTGTTCTCACACTGATATGGAGAAATACCGGAGACTGGGTAATTTATAATGGAAAGAGATTTAATTGACTCACAGTTCCACATTGCTGGGGAGGCCTCAGGAAACTTACAATCATGGCAGAAGGCAAAGGAGAAGCAGGCACCTTCTTCACAGGGCAGCAGGAGGGAGTGAGTGCAAGCAGGGGAAATGCCAGATGCTTATAAAACCATCGGATCTTGTAAGACTCACTCACTATCATGAGAACAGCATGGGGGAAAATGCCCCATGATCCAATTACCTCCACCTGGTCCCACCATTAACACATAGAGATTATGGGGATTACAATTCAAGGTGAGATTTGGGTGGGGACACAGCCAAACCATACCAAGGTGCCAGCAGATTCTGTATCTGGTGATTGTCTGCTTCCTTATAAATAGCACCCACTTGCTGTTCTTATGTGGTGGAAGGGGTGAGCTAGCTCTTTGGGGTCTTCTTTTATCAGGACACTAATCTGACTCATGAGAGCTCTGTCCCTCATGGCCTAATTGCCTCCCTAAGGCCCCCACTTCCTAATACTATCACCTTGGGGGTTAGGATTTCAGCATATGAATTTGGGGGAGGAAATAAACATTCTGATGATAGCAGCGCCCTAACAAATATGCACAGCATCACTTGGGAGGAATGTAGGACATCAGAGGAAATTCCACAGAACTCAGAAGAAGACAAATCTAAACTGAACCAAAAGCAAAGCTCTCTCTTCAGTAATACTCATCTGCCATGAGTTGACTTGTATCACCCCAAAAATAGATATATTGGATGGCTAACCCCCAGTACCTCAGAATGTGACTTTATTTGCAAATAAGGTATTTGCAGAGGTAATCCATTTTCTTAAAATGTCATAAAGGAGGGCCCTAATCCAATATGACTGGTGTCCTTATAAAAAGGGGAGATGTGGACACAGAGGCAGACATGCCTAGAAGGAAGATGATATGAAGACATGATGAGAAAGCTATTTATAAGTCAAATATCGGCAGCAAACCACCAGTAGTGAGGAGATAGATGAGGAAAAGATTCTCCATCACGGCCCTCAGAAGGAACCCACCCTACTGACATTTTGATCTTGGACCTCTAGCCTAAATTCTGTTGTTTAAGCCACACAACTTATGGTACTTTGTTACGGAAAACTCAGAAAACTATTCGTCATCTAAGGATGTTCACCAGTTCCTTAGTGAGAAGGAGAGGAGAAAGTGATAGTCTACACTCCATTGATAAGCACACAATGTTTTTGCTTATAAATGATCTGACACTGCTTTGTTAAAGTGTATAGGTTCTTGATCTTCAATATAGACTCAGTTGTTGAACCATCTCCTTCATCCCTGAGTTAGGAAGCCCTTTCAGATCTATTGTAAATATTTGAAAATGGCATACTGCACCTGAGTATTGCCATCGAGATTCTAGTGGCTGCAATAGTCAAAACCAGAATGATTCTTTAATATGGCTCCCTTTTTATATCCATGTGGGTTATATGATACAGAAGCACATTATAGACCATTAAATACTATGCATTAACAAGAATATATTGACCAAAATATTCTCTCTATTTTATGTTTCTCTCTCTTCTCGACAAGGATGAAAGGCTTTTATAAAACTCCAGGGAAGTGGTTTGAGGAACATTGAGAAAGAACATATTGTTCCAGCAGGAAACTGAGTGCAAGGCAGACACTATGGCAAAATTCCAGTTACACCAGAATTATCCTCACAGTACTTTACAAAATCCTGTCTGGGAATCTCCACTCTTTCCTCACTGTCGCCCATGCAACTATACCATCATCTAGATGACTTAGGGAGATTCTCCACGTGGTAGAGACTAGTAAGTATCCCTCAATATCCCTATACCTCTTCTTCTTTAGTAAAAACCCACAGACTTTTTTACCTGGAAGCATAGATATCCAAAGAAAAGACAACTTTTCAAGCTGCAACAGACATGCTCCAATGGCATATGACCCAATGGCATAAAGTGGAAGTGATATGTGTGTGTGTGTGTGTGCATACGTGTATGTGTGTGTGTGGTTTCTATGTCTGTAAAGAAGATGTGTGAGGCATCCCTTGTCCCCTTCCATCTTCCTGGTAAGAGTGAAGACAGGATAGCTGTACTCTGTAACATGATCCTGAAGCTATCTCTTGAGAATGGTATAGCAACTTGATAAAGGGATCCTACGCTTTGCCATCATGAAGTGTATGCCTGGCCTGGACTGCCAAAATCTGGTAATTTTTTATTAAGAAATAATTAAAAGTCTATATTATTTAAACCATAATTATTCTGAAACTTTCATAACATGCAGCTAAAATTTGCCATAAATGATTCAAGTACCTTAGAATACAAAGGACAGAAAACTATGCCAAGATGGTTCAAACAATACGAAAACTTATCTCACATAAGGAGAAATGCAGAGGTCAGGCAACCCCAGGACTGGTTAACTCAGCAATTCTAGGAGATCCAAGCATCTAGATTTTGGCGTCTTTCTGGTCTATTTACCACTGCTCCCCCACAAATACCCTGTGCTTCAGCCCTGGTGAACTACTGCTGGTTCCCTACTTATACCTTGTTCTGTTAAGTCTCATTTCACTTACATAAGCTATTGCTTCTCTTTGGAATACTCTTCCTTCCCTTTTTATTTGGTGTCTTAGTCAGCTGGAGCTGACATAACAAAATATCATAAAGTGAGTGGCTTAAACACAAATTTATTTTCCACAGATCTGGAGGCAAGAAGTCCAGGATCAAGATTCTGGCCAATTCGGTGTCTGGGAGGGCTCTCCTCCTGGCTTTCAGAAGGCTGTCTTCCCACTGTGTCCTTACACGGCAGAGAAAGTGTGAGCTCTCTGGTATCTCTTCTTTTAAAGACACTAATTGTATCAGATCAAGGACCCACCTTTAAGATCTCATTTACCCTTAATAACTTCCTTAAAGGCCCCATCTGTAAATTCTGCCACATTGGTGACTGGGGCTTCAACCTAAGAGTTTTGGTGGGACATAAAATCTCAGTCCATAACACCTGGCAAACTCCTCTTAATCTTCTAAGATATAATTCAAACCTTGTTTCCTTTGGAAAGCCTCCCTAGCCCCTAAACTATAATTAGATGTTTTCTCCTCAATCTTCATATTAGTTCCTGTCAGGCAGTATTAATTACATTGAACAATAATTAAGTACATGTTTGTTCCCCTCATTAGACTACAAGACATTTGCATTACTCTGTTTTCACATTGCTGATAAAGACATACCTGACACTGGGTAATTTATAAAGAAAAAGAGGTTTAATGGACTCACAATTCCACGTTACTGGGGAGGCCTCAATCATGGCAGAAGATGAAAGGCACGTTCTTACATGGCAGCAGGCAAGAGAGAGAATGAGAACCAAGTGAAAGGGGTTTCTCCTTGTAAAACCATCAGATCTCTTGAGACTTATTCACTACCATGAGAACAGTATAGAGGAAACCGCCCCCATGATTCAATTATCTCCCACCAGGTCCCTCCCCCAACACATAGGAATTATGGAAGCTACAATTCAAGATGAGATTTGGGTGGGGACACAGCCAAACCATAACAACATTGAAAATCAGGGACAGTAGTTTGTTTGCTTTTTATCCCTAACACCTAGGACAGTGCCTGGCACAAAGTTGGTGTTTAACAAATACTTAAGGAAAGAGGAAAAGAAACATTATACCTCTAGAAGAAAGTGTAAATTTTCCAAACAATTGAATTACGAATGAATGCCAGAATATCCATCATCCACTGAATTTGTGTCAATGATATATAAATTCAACTTCCAGATGTAGTGGTTAAGAGTGTCTGGGTTAATGGAATACTATGCAGTCATAAAAATAATGAACTCATGTTGTATGCAGCAACAAGGATGCAGTTGGAGGCTATTATCCTAAGTGAATAAACACATAAACAGAAAACCAAATACCACGTGTTCTCACTGATAAGTGGGAGCTAAACATTGGATACACATGAACATA
Source organism: Gorilla gorilla gorilla (assembly GCF_029281585.2). Classification (NCBI taxonomy): domain Eukaryota; kingdom Metazoa; phylum Chordata; class Mammalia; order Primates; family Hominidae; genus Gorilla; species Gorilla gorilla. The sequence continues at coordinate 171,664,655 of NC_073224.2, forward strand.
AAGATGAGAATAATAGACACTGGGAATGGCAAAAAAGGGAAGGGGGAGTCCAAGGGTTGAAAAACTACCTATTGGGTAGTATGTTCACTATCTGGGTGACAGGATCAATAGAAGCCCAAACCTCAGCATCATGCAACATACCCTTGTAATAAACCTGCACATGTACCTCTTGAATCTAAAATAAAATAAACTGGGGGGAAGGGGAAGAGGAGAGGTGGGGATGGTTAATGGGTACAAAAAAATAGAAAGAATGAATAAGACCTACTATTTGATAGCACAATGGGGTGACTGTAGTCAATAATAACTTAATTGTACATTTAAAAATAACTAAAACAGTATAATTGGATTGTTCATAATAAAAAGGATAAGTGCTTGAGGGAATGGATAACCCATTCATTCTCCACGATGTGATTATTATGCATTGCATGCCTGTATCAAAACATCACATGTACATCATAAGTATATACAGCTACTATGTACTTACAAAATTAAAAATTAAAATAAATAAATAAATTCTAAAAATTACAAAAGAGTGTCTAGGTTAAAATGCTATTTTTCAGCTTACTAGTTATATGACTTGATTACTTACTGTGGCAGACTGAAAATACTTCTAAATTTGTTGATTTTCTTCGTATTTAGAGGTAGAATCTAATTCCCTTTCCCCTGAATGTTGGCTAGTCTTAATGACTGGCCTGTGGCAGAAGTCACCTCCTGTAGGTTCTTAGGCTATTTGATAAGCCTTATAGCTTCCACTCAGACCTCTTGGACAACTTGCCCTGGGGCACCATGTTGGAAGTCCAACTACCCTGAGGCCACTATGCTAGGAGAAAACTCAAGCTAGCCCTGTGAAGTCACCATGCAGACAGAGATGCCCGGCCAGCCCCTCACTATTCAAATCATCCCAGCTGTAGTCCTAGACCCCATGGAGCAGAGTAGCACTGCCCGTCAAATTCCTGCTCCCCCAGAAACATGAGATAATGGCAATAAATTGTTGTTTTAGGTCATGAAGTATTTCAGTAGTTTGTTAAGTGGCAATAGATGATGAAATACTCCACTGTGTCTCTGTGTTCTTGTTTGAAAGTGGAGATACGACAATTTTCTACCTCTTGGCGCCACTGTAAGAGTTAAATGGGTTAGAACTTGTAAAGCACTTAATGCCTGGCCCAAAGTAAGTGCTTGTACATATTAGATGTTATTATTTTAAAGATGTTATTTTTGATTTCTATAGATCAAAACAATTTTGTTTTGGTGAAATTAGTGATGGCTCAGAGCTAAGGTACATGATGATCTTGATTAATAGGTCACATTGTGAATTGGATGCCTTTGGATGACTTTTTAGTTAGCAGGACTTGATTCAGACCCTGTGTAAGTAAGGTGATCTCTTGCTGAAAATCCGCATGTGTCAAGGGCGAAGGAGCAACCCCTGCCCCAAATATCAACTTAATCATCTTCCTAAGGCATCTGAGCTTTGCCCTGGGCAGAGGAGAGAGGCTTCCTAGTACGCTTCCGAATGCCTCCATTTATACTGCTGTTTTTTTGCCTTTTCCATACTGGCATAATTTGACACTAACGGGAAAAAGCTCTTGAGGATGAAAACTGTTGGTCGTTTCTCCCTGTGAGCTTGGAATCCAGCTTCAGAGGAGGAGAAACACAAACATGACACTAATGGACTTCCCTTGTTCTCAGTTCTTCTCATTTCAAGACAGCAGTACCCTTGGCCTCCGGCTCCTGGCTTCAGATCCATTAGTGCCGGGCAAATGAGCCATGTGGTTTCTCTCATCTCCTGCCCATAAACCACCACACATACCTCTCTCCTGACCCTTCCCTCTAGTTAACATTGTTTAACACACTCAAGGACACAGTTGCGGTTCTTTTATTCCTAGAAAAGCAAGACGTGCTAATGCTTCCTGTGCTGGCCACCTCGGTGGCGACTCAAAGCCACAGCCTGGGCCGTTTGATGCTTTCTATTTCGGAATGGTATTGATAGCCTGTTACTGAGTGCCTCGGTGATGAAAAGGGCCCCTGGGAACCCGCTGACACGCCTGCGTTCCTCCACTGACTCAACCTGGCACAGCAGTCACCTCACTCTCCCCGGACTTCCAGATGTTGCAAGGCCTTCTCCAGGGCAACATCAGGGCTCTGTGCCCCTGGGAGGAGGAACTGAGGGGCAGAAAAGGGATGGAGAACTCGGACACACACACAAGTATCCTAACTTACGAGGGCATTTGTGTGCTGGGCTGGATATTTAACCAGCACCTGAAGTAATGAAAAGTGTTTCAGTTTCAAAATGCCAGACCTGGGTTTTAGGCCTCATTCTGCCTTATACTAGCTGTTTGAGTTTTGGTAAGCTATCTAGATCTCAGCCTGCTTATTTGTGTAATTAGCACAGAGGGCTATCCTGACAGTTGGACTAGATGGAGTTTTGCCTTTATGCAGCTGAGATCTGGAAGGGCATACAGATATCAACCGTTACCAGGAAGAGCCCAGTTTTCTTGTAGCTGGGTCACAGACACATTTGGAATCCAAAGGATGCTAAAAACAGTTCAGCTACTGTTCTCAACAGGCTGCCTTTGAGTCCACACAGAATTTACCTTCTCTGTTTCCTCCATACTTTCTTTTTCTTTTCTGTCTTCTCCCCTGGGTCCTAGTTAAGGATAGAGTCTGACCGTCCCTTTCCTCTGAGCCTGGGACAAGTTCGATTCCAGGAGCCTTCTTAGTGGAGCTCCTGAAATGAAACAAGACTCTCTTGTTGATCCTAACCGCTTCTCTTAGCATAGCTTTGAGGTGAGATCTGAGAATGGGAAACGAGTGAGAATGGGACCACATTAAAGGGACAGAGAAGTGTACCTTGGCAAAGATTAGCACATAGTAAGTATTCAGTAATGCCCTTGCCTTTCTTTAATTTTTTTTTCACCTAGTTTTCACTTTTATTCTGTCCAGGGTAGTTCCTTGTGCTCTCAGTTCAATTTGGATGTTTTCTTATCTGGACATATCTTAACATCTGTAGATGATTTTCCAAACTTGAGGGCTTGTAAACAATTCTGAGTCAGTTGTGGGGGATCATGCCTGTAATCTCTACAAAAATATGTTGGCTTTTTTGTTGTTGTTTTTTGTTTTTTGTTTTGAGACAGAGTTTCGCTCTTATTGCCCAGGCTGGAGTGCAATGGCGCGATCTTGGCTCACTGCAACCTCCGCCTCCCAGGTTCAAGTGGTTCTCCTGCCTCAGCCTCCCGCCTCAGCATGTGCCACCATGCCTGGCTGATTTTGTATTTTTAGTAGAGATGAGGTTTCTCCATGTCGGTCAGGCTGGTCTCAAACTCCCGACCTCAGGTGACCCACCCACCTCGGCCTCCCAAAGTGCTGGGATTGCAGGCATAAGCCACCATGCCCAGCAAAAATATTTATTAAAAATTAGCTGGGTGTGGTAGTGCGTGCCTGTGGTCCCAGCTACTCAGGAGGCTGAGGTGAGAGGATCCTCTGAGCCAGGGGAGGTAGAGGCTTCAGTCAGCCATGATTGCACCACTGCATTCCAGCCCAGGTGACAGAGAAAGACCCTGTCTAAAAAAAAAAAAAAAATTTCTGAGATTTTCATAATTCTTTTGTTTCTTGAAGCAAATTGGTCCAATGACTAGATTCCTCCATCACAGTTAATTAATTTTTTTCTGGTCCTTATTTCTAATATCTGGGGTGGATTTCCACTGATATAAAGAAAGCTGAAGGCAGATCCCAAAATTCACTATGCCCCTGAAATTCTATTTTGTATCCAGAAAAATCTAAAATCCTTCAGTGCTCTAGAGTTTCAGTTTAAGAAAGCTCTCAGCCAGTGACTATACAGGGACAAATATAGAACAATGACAGCAATTACCAGGACACTGCCCCACTGACAACATAAAAAAGTAATGTCATAAACCTATGGACACAAACTAGTTTTATGTCAAGGAGCCCCGACTCCAGGGTTCTTCTGTAAAGCAGGAGAGGGCCATTAAGCCCTGGGCTTAGCCAGACATCCTCATCCATGGGCCAGGGTGAGCGGCCAGAGTGCAGAGCCGTGGCAGCAGCAAGACAGCCAGCCAGCACGCTCTGCAGCTCCTGCAAATATTTAACTAAATCTTCATTCTAACTCTCCAACCGACTAAATGTGTGACCTTGGGCAAGTTGCTAAAGCTCCCATGTCTCAGTTTTCCTCACGTGTAAAATTAATAAAATCTAGGCCAGGAAGTGTTATGGAAGTTAAATGAATTTATACATGTAAAACTCTCAGAATGATGCCAAGCAAATAACAAATAACATATAAGTGTTTGCTGGTATTACTGTTGTTCTCATCAACTATTTTGATTACATTTTTAAAAAATAGTCTTTCTTCTAAACTAACACAATTTAAAATTGGAGGTTCGCACAATTCAGTCTCTTCCTTGTCTTTCCTAACTTATTCATAGATTTTATTATTATTATTATTTTAGAGACAGGGTCTCATTATGTTGCCCAGGCTAGCTTTGAACTCCTGGGCTCAAGTGATCCTCCAGCTCAGCCTCCTGAGTAGCTAGGACTACAGGTATGCCCCAACAAACCCGGCTTTTGATTCATAGATTTTTTTTTAAAGTCGATTCCACTTTCCCATTCCCCATGTGTTGTGGTATAGGGTGTCAGCTGGGAGCGTGCAAGTCTGAGGGCTTCAGGCTTTGCCACAGTGTGACCTGGGGCAAGGCACCTGGCCATCTGCTCCTCCCTTTTCTCCCATATGAAGTGGAAGGCTCATGCTAGGTTACCTGTGGAATCAATTCAGCCCTCAGGCCAGGAGAACAGCAGGGCTCCTTCAGTGCTGCATCCCTGTGTTTCTCTTTCACTCCAGATTCCAAGCAAGGCCGAAGGCAGCCTATTTTCAAACTGCTCAACTCTCTCAAGAGAGGAAGAAAACCTGCCTTCAAGCATAGTTCGCTGACTTTCCCCAAGATAAGCAACCCCCTTCCCAAGACTCTCTGATTATCAAACATGTCAGCAGTATTCTAAGAATCCTGTATAAAATAAGCAAACCAGTCCTCCGGGAAGACCTGAGGGACTGCTTTGAACAAGGGGAATGAACCTTAATGCATAAATGGATACATCCTCATTAAGCTGCAGATGCCAGGAATCACTGGGATGCTGACCCCTGTGCGGGAGGTACTGCACCTCTGCAGGTGGCAGGGTCACCAAGGAGCATAATTCTCTACCCCCTGCAGAATACTTGCCTGGAATATCTTTATATTCTCCGGGTGATGCCTGTAGAATTTTTTCTTTCTTTCCTTTAATCTCTCCTTCCAAAGTAGTCTCGAGCCCCTGCTATGCGCCAGAGACTGTGCTTACTGACAGTTACATAAGGAAGATTAAGACATGCTTCTTGCTTTCAAAAAATTCACACATCAGTAGGAAAAACTAAAATGTAAAGAATTCTATAACACAATGCCAGGCTAAATCTGGTTCCCCTGTTAACACTCTAATAGCACTTAGTACTTTCCTTTTCTATCACTTATCACAAGTTGGTAAATGCACTTGTATATTCCATTAATTAATATCTTACTTCTGCCAACCCCCCTCTCACATTGTAGACTGTGACTCCTTGAGCTAATATATACTTAGTAATTATTATATACCAGACACTGTCTTAAGTGCCTTATATATATATTATCTTTCAATCTTCACAACTACTTTAAGAAGAATATACTAATATTCTTATTTTACAAATGAGGAAACCGAGACAGTAACGTGCCTGAGGTCACACAGCTGGTAAGAGTCAGAACCAGGTCTTAAACATAAGCGGTCTGGCTTCAAATCTCTGTTCTCAGCTCTGTGTTAAAGGGAAGATATCAAGACTCTTTTAAAGGTGATGGATAAGTAGGTGATACAGCCTAGAAAGATTTCCTTCTAAAATTAATAAATTTCAATAACGTAGGTAAGCTTCCTTTGTCTGGAAAATCCATTCATATGGAACTCCTTAATTCCTACTATCAAACCCAATTTAGGCTTTGTGTATACAAAATATAAAGAAGAACAGGAGATAAATGGTGGCACTTAGATCAGAAAAAAAGAATATTTATTGCAAAACAAGTCTGTGTGTACTGAAAAATACTGTTATCCTAAAAGCAAAAGGCTATATATTGTCATTTCTCTGATTTGATCTAAATTTAAGATTATGAAAGCCAAAGAAAATTGATCAACTATTTCCTAAAGAAAGAGACCCACCTCCACTGCTGTAATAATCCAATTCATTAACCCACGGACAGCAGGCACTTCTCTGGTAGACGCTTGTTATCATCTCATCAACTAAAAATGCAAATGTCTGTTAAAAATAAATGAGATTGGCAGCCGGGCACGGTGGCTCACACCTGTAATCCCAGCATTTTGGGAGGCCGAGGGGGGTGGATCACCTGAGGTCGGGAGTTCGAGACCAGCTTGACCAACGTGGTGAAACCCCGTCTCTACTAAAAATACAAAATTAGCTGGGTGTGGTGGTGCATGCCTGTAATCCCAGCTACTAGGCAGGCTGAGGCAGGAGAATCACTTGAACCCAGGAGGCGGAGGTGGCAGTGAGCCGAGATCACGTCATTGCACTCCAGCCTGGGCAACAAGAGTGAAACTCTGTCTCAAAAAAAAAAAAAAGAGATTGGCTGGGCATGGTGGCTCACACCTGTAATCCCAGCACTTTGGGAGGCCGAGGCAGGTGGATCACTTGAGATCAGGAGTTTGAGACCAGCCTGGCCAACATGGTGAAACCCTGTCTCTACTAAATATACAAAAATTAGTTGGGTATGGTGGCAGGCACCTGTAATCCCAGCTACTCAGGAGGCTGAAGCAGGAGAATCGCTTGAACCCAGGAGGTGGAGGTTTCAGTGAGCCGAGATAGTGCCACGGCACTCCAGCCTGGGCGACAGAGCGAGACTCTGCCTCCAAAAATAATAATAATAATTTTTAAAAATGAGGTTCCTTAATGCATCCGTGTAATTTAAAGACATATTAGATTTCTAAACTGTTTAATTGTTCTGTGCCTTTTAAAAGTATAACATGAAGACTTTTTGTCTTGATGTGTTAAATTCTTGTTTGTAGTTTAAAGCCTGACATGACACCAGTTAGGTTTAAACCCTGGCTCTCTTACTAATTATCTATGTAGATGTGGGCTGTTGGTCCAGTTTAGTTAACTGCAAAATTAGAAGACTGAATTAAATGATTTGTAAGATTCTTTTGTCCTCCCCTAACATATTGAAATTTGAAAACTTTGTTTATATCTTTGTATGATGCTTTATTTCCATTCAATAATGTTAGAAAATATTCATGTTTGACTCCAATTTAAATTCTTTCCATGAGCATTTACTGTAATAAAAACAACTAAATTCACTTAGAAAATAAATTGGAGTTAGGCTTAGTGTTCAACAAAGGAGTCTGGTTCGCAAAGCATCAACACACAGGACAAGGACATCTGTTGTAGAGATTATTGGTGTTTACAAATACCAGTGTTCTGCTTTTCTTCTGGGCACATGGCTGGAGCACATCTTGCAATTAGTTGAGACCATGTGTCTGAATTTCAGCCAATGGAATATGAACCTACATGGCATGTGCCACATCTATGCCTGAAATGTTAAAAATGTCCTTCATGCAGTCCTGGTTCTCCTTTCCTACCCACTAGCTAAGTGGACAGAATTTGAAAAATGGAGAGAAGAGCAGAGACACAAGACAAAAGGAGCCTGGGCTCCCGAATGACCACATGGAGCAGAATCCTTCTGCAGGCCTTTACTGGATTACCATGAGAGAGAAAAAGATGTTTATTATGTTAAAATACTGAATTTGAGGCACTAGCCTATTCCGACCTTTTAGAGTTTTATCCAGGTGAAATTGGGTTAAAATGAGCATCTAGTTCGATCTTGAAGGAAGGCAATCTCATAAAATGGTTAGTCTGAGAAGTGCCACATTTGTGGTGGGCATCTTGCAGCATGCAGCCCTGTGAATCTTGTGACACTACTGTCTAATACCCTATTCTGTCTGTCATTATACACAGGTCACCCTAGTTTTGCCAATGCACTTGCTGCACTTCCAGCACCTCTCTACAGCACTTCACTTTCTCTTCTTCCTACCCAAGTTCTTTCTCAGTTTCCCTAATACTCTATTATCCAAATTTCCTCTCTAATAAATGCAGCTTAGCTGTTCTTCATTCTTTTTTTCATTTGCTATCCTTTATAACATTGCTTTTAAACCATTTTGAATTTTCTAATTCTTTTCTTTTCTTTCTTTCTTTTTTTTTTTTTTTGAGATGGAGTCTTGCTCTGTCATCCAGGCTGGAGTGCACTGGTGCGACCTCGGCTGACTGCAACCTCTGCCTCCCGGGTTCGAGCAATTCCAATCCTCTGCCTCAACCTCCCAAGTAGCTAGGATTATAGGCGCCCACCACCAGGCCCAGCTAATTTTTGTATATTTAGTAGAGACGGGGTTTCACCATCTTGGCCAGGCTGGTCTTGAACTCCTGACCTCGTGATCAACCTGCCTCAGCCTCCCAAAGTGCTGGGATTACAGATGTCAGCCACCGTGCCCAGCCCTTTTTTTTTTTTTTTTAAGAGACATGGTCTCACTCTGTCACCCAGACTGGAGTATAGTGGCATATTCATGGCTCACTGCAGCCTTGACCTCCTGGGCTCAAGCAATTCTTCCCCCTCGCTTTCCCAAGTACTTGAGACTACAGGTGCACGCCATCATGTCCAGTTATTTTTTATTTATTTATTTATTTATTTATTTATTTATTTTAGACGGAGTCTCGCTCTGTCACCCAGGCTGGAGTGTAATGGTGCGATCTCGGCTCACTGCAACCTCTGCCTCCCAGGTGCACATTATTCTCCTGCCTCAGCCTCCCGAGTAGCTGGGACTACAGGCACCCGCCACCATGCCTGCCTATTTTTTTGTTTTTGTATTTTTAGTACAGACAGGGTTTCGCTGTGTTAGCCAGGATGATCTCCATCTCCTGACCTCAAGATCCACCCGCCTCGGCCTCCCAAAGTGTTGGGATTACAGGCCTGAGCCACTGTGCCTGGCCCATGCCCAGCTATTTTTTTAAATTTTTTGTAGAAATGAGATCTCACTATGTTGTCCAGTTGGCCTCAAGCTATCCTCTCACTTTGACCTCCCAAAGTGCTAGACTTACAGGCATGAACCATCATACCTGGCAGCTTCACTTTGTGTGTGTGTGTGTGTGTGTGTGTGTGTGTGTGTAGACAGAGTCTCACTCTGTCGCCCAAGCTAGAGGGCAGTGGCACCATCTTGGCTCACTGCAACCTCCACCTCCTGGGTTCAAGCAATTCTCCCACCTCAGCCTCCTAAGTAGCTGGGAGTACAGGCACACATAACCACACCCAGATAATTTTTGTATTTTTTGGTAGAGATGGGGTCACCATGTTGGCCAGGCTAGTCTCAAACTCCTGACCTCAAGTGATCCACCAACTTGGGCCTCCCAAAGTGCTGGGATTACAGGCATGAGCCACCACACCTAGCCAGCTTCACGTATTTTGAAGCTCTGTTATTAGGTGCATATGTGTTTAAGATTGTTATGTCCAGGCCAGGTGCGATGGCTCATGCCTGTAATCCCAGCACTTTGGAAGGCCGAGGCAGGTGGATCACAAGCTCAGGAGTTTGAGACCAGCCTGGCCAACATAATGAAACCCCATCTCTACTAAAAATACAAAAATTTGCTGGGTGTGGTGGCACGAACCTGTAGTCCCAGCTACTCGGGAGGCAGAGGCGGGGGAATCGCTTGAACCCGGGAGGTGGAGTGAGCCGAGACCATGCCATTGCACTCCAACCTGGGTGACAGAGTGGGACTCCATCTCAAAAAAAAAAAAAAGATTTTTATGCCCTCTTGATGGAATGAACCTTTTATTTTATGAAATGGCATTCATTATTCCTGGTAATATTCTTTGTTCTGAAATTTATTTGCCTAGGTTCCGCTTCCCTGCTCCTCTACTTAGAAACTCCTTAAACACAGTAAGCTGGGACAATTACAGGGCTTACCTCATTTGTCTCTTAGCTCTCAGGAATAATTGTCCTTTGTTGTTTGTTGCCTAAGTGTCTTTAAAAAATTATTTCATACATTTTAGGCAATTTTTGGTTGTTTCAGCCAGCGGAGTAAATCTGGCACCTATTACACTATCTTGACATGAAGGTGAAGTCACTAAGTGCATCATCTCATTTGATCCTCATTGGAATCCTATGAAGTAACTATTATTCTTCTTTTTAGTGAAAAAAAAAGTGAAGTCTCAGTGTAAATAATTGGTCTACATTTACACAACTAGCAAAATCAATTGAAATAAATGGAACAGGTAATGATTTGGGTGATAGGCGCAACTATTTCCTGAAACTAAAATTAGACTCATGGTGTAAGATTTTTTTTAATAATTTGTAAGTTTACTTAATGTAATAAATTTCACAAAGATAACAAGATCGAAATGCATTTAAGTTCGCGTGTAATGATTTGCTTTAACTGACAATAGTGCAGTACATAAGATGAAGTCTGTCTCAGAAAACCTAGGCTAAAAATTCAAAGTACTTGATGGGAGAAATGATAAAATCTTGTAGCCAGTGAGACTGAACAAAGGATAAAAGCTAACAATATTTATTTCTGGTAGGAATTCGACCTGTTGCCATATTTTCAAAATATCCCCAAAGCCAGCAATCCTGAAGCAAATATTTTTAGTATTCATGGGAGTGTTTAAAAGAAACAAACAACTGATCTATGTTTTTTTAAACTTCTATTTTTCTTTTGCCCGTTTGAATGAAATGGAAGTAAATAATCCAGAGTGGCTTGGGAGGGGCCACCCAAAACATGACTCAATCTGTGTCACAAAGATAGTCTTAGGGCATAAATGCCTCAATTTAGCAAATGTTCTGCAGTGGGCTGAGTGGGAACAATGGGAGATCCTAGTTCAAAGGTGCCTCCTTCTTCTAAAGTATGTATCATGGTGTCTGGCACATCAGAAGCCCTAGCAAATTTGAGTTCCCTTCCCTTCTCTCCAAGCAGAATAGATCAGACCAAACACTGTCCCTGTCACAAAGGAAGCAGCAACTCAAGGACACCCAAGCAAGGCTAGATGAGGAGGCTTAATTTGTTTTTATCTTGGAGATCCTTTACTGACACTAATTAATCTCTCCCTCAAACTTGGAGGGTTAGCAAACCTCTTTTAAAAAAGCTGCAATATAACGCTCCCTAAATGGGATTTTAACTAATGTATAATAATTACTCTTATCATAACGGTATCTCTTTACCACATTCAGAAGAGAACCTCGCCTGTCTGCCATAAGTGGTGTTATTAGAGGGAGGAGAGTGTTTTTTCCTGTCCATTCATGCTCCAGCTGCCATTCAGCTGCATTCTGTGGGGACAATGATCCTCGCCTTTTATGGAGTACAGATGGAAATGCAGAACCACAGCATTCACAGAGATTCTGCTGTCTGCCACAGAATGCTAGTCTGCTCTATTTCTTTGGAAATGCATAATATTTCTGAGCTATATAAAAACTTTCTTTAAAAAGGAAACTGCTTTCTGAGTCCTCTGAAGCCAAGAAAGAGAAGTCAGATATGGAGAGTCACTATTACAGACTTGGCCTTTAGATAAAATGCCTCTTTTATTTATTGAAATGAAAGAGAATTTGCAGCCACACTGCATGAACCAAAACTTAATTGCACAAAAATCTGATTGGAGAGCTCATTTTGCTCTTGGACACAACAGAAAAGCATTTGCTTAGACGCAGTCTGGCTGTGACTTGCTAAAGTAGAAAAAGCACGGGCTTTAGCATCAGATAGACCTGGGTTTGCATCTTAATCTGCCATATGATGATAGAGTTTCTAAGGTAGTGCTGTCCAATAGAACTTTCTGCCATGATAGAAATGTTTTTATGTCTGTGCTGTACAGCAGAGTAGCCACTAGCTACATGTAGCTATTGAACACTTGAAATTTGGCTAGTGAAACTGTGGAGTTGAATATGTATGTTATATATATATTTTTTATGTATATATATATCTATATATTCAAGACAGAGTCTCGCTCTGTCACCCAGGCTGGAGTGCAGTGGTGCTATCTTGGCTCACTGCAGCCTCTGCCTCTCAGGTTCCAGCGATTCTCCTGCCTCAGCCTCCTGAGTAGCTAGGATTACAGGCACGCATTACTACGCCTGGGTAATTTTTGTATTTTTAGTAGAGATGGGGTTTCACCATATTGGCAAGGCTGATCTCGAACTCCTGACCTCAGGTGATCCGCCTGCCTCCGACTACCAAAGTGCTAGGATTACAGGTGTTAGCCACCGTGCCCAGCCGAATATATATATTTTTATAAATTCATTTAAATAGCCACATGGGGCTAGTGGCTATTTTATTGGATAGCATATCTCTAAGATAAGAATGAGTTGTTGCACCTCCTACCACTAAGAAAAAGTTGCACCTCCAATCACTAAGTTGGCTTCTTTGAGTTTTGGAGGGAGCATAGACTGCTCTTAGGAGCACTGCTCCAATCCATTTATCAGGTGACCCAGAAGGCTGTGGTTTTACATGGAACCCAGAGTAAGAAGAGGGGTTGCAACAAGTTGAGACTGTGACCCACTTGTCCTCCTACTCAGGCTATATACTAAAGGGAACAGTAGCAGATGAGAATGCTGGGTGGAGAACCAGGTAAGCCTCAATAGAAGAATTGTTACAGTGTCTCCTAGAGCTTGAGACTAAGGGCATGGCTTTTGTAGCAGAGGGCACTTTTCTGTTTGAAAAGCAATGCCTAGACCGGGCACAGTGGCTCACACCTGTAATCCCAGCACTTTGGGAGACTGAGGCAGGTGGATCACGTGAGGCCGGGAGTTCGAGACCAGCTCGACCAACATGGAGAAACCCCATCTCTACTAAAAATACAAAATTAACCAGGTGTGGTGGCGCCTTCCTGTAATCCCAGCTACTTGGTAGGCTGAGGCAGGAGAATTGCTTGAACCCAGGAGGCAGAGGTTTCAGTGAGGCGAGATTGCGCCATTGCACTCCAGCCTGGGCAGCAAGAGTGAAATTCCGTCTGAAAACAAAAAGAAAGAAAGAAAAAGAGAGAGAGAGAAGAAAGAAAGAAAGAAAGAAAGAAAGAAAGAAAGAAAGAAAGAAAGAAAGAAAGAAAGAAAGAAAGAAAGGAAGAAAGGAAGGAAGGAAGAAAGGGAAAGGAAAAGAAAAGAAAAAAGAAAGGAAACGAAAGGAAAAGAAAAGAAAAGAAGAAAGAAAAGAAAAGCAATGCCTGTCATTCTACTGGACCCTAAGATGGACTGGGTATTAATATCAATGACTATGTATCCAAAGCTGCCCATCATATGCTGAATCTTATTTGATCCACTGTGTCATGGTTGGAGTAGGTGCAAGGCAGCTCATTATTCCATGGAAATGCTACATTAGGATCAGGTCCAAATAGTTCAAGAAGGTACAAGTACATTTCATAAACAGGTAGCTCAGATTCACATTATCAAACTAATGCCTCTTCTAAAATCCAGACTTCTAATTTATGGAGGCCTTTCCATAACCAATTGTCAGAGGAGGAAAGGACTTGGGCTTGGTTCAAAATGGGTGGCATAATACGTTGGTGCCGACTAAACATGGACAATTGTTATTATAATCCCATTGGGGTACTTCTAGAGGACAGTGGTGAAGAGAAATTCTCCCATTGGGCAGAGCTGCTAGCAGAACACTTGGTCATTTGATTATAATGTAATGAGATGTGGCTTCAGGTACAGACCTACATAGACTCCGGGTAAGTGGTCAGTGACTTGGCTCATTGTTGAGGGGCCTGGAAGGAATGACAAAAGAAGATCAAGAACAAGGAATTCTAGGAAGAGGTATATAAATGAACTTATAGGACTGAGCCCAAAGTATTTATGTCCTTGTGTCTCACATAAATACTCATTAGAGAATAGTCCATGCAGAGGAGGTGGTCAACAATTAAAGGGACAGAATGAATCTTTCTATGGATTGCCCCCTTTAGCAACCACAGCCAATGAAATGGGTCACGTGGCAGAAACTAAGACATTGAATTGGACTGACAGCATTGACTTCCTCTCACAAAGACTGATACAGCTACTGTCATGGTGAATGTCCAGTCTCCTAGTAGAAGAGACTAATTCTGAGCCATCAAGATGGCACTATCCCTTGAGGCAAACTCAAGTATAGCAGTAAGTTTACTACAATGAGCCACTTCCAACATGAAAGGGACTGTGACTTGGTCTCACTGAAATAGAAATCTACTTATGGTGTTAGTTCGCCTTCCCTTGTACCTCCCTCAGCACCACTATCTACTGGCTTACAGACTATCTGATCTATGTGTATTGTATTCCATTCAGCACTTCCCCAGAACAAAATCCCAATTTATGCCAAAGGAAAGGCTACCTGGATGCATGACCAAAGGACCCACTGGTCTTCCTATGCACACCATCATCAAGATACTCTGTCTAGTAGAACAGTGGAAAGTCCTGTTAAAGCTTCAGCAAAGGCACCAGCTCAAGAGTTCTCTTTCCCCTAAGTTGTAGACTATCTGCTGACAAAAAGCAAATTATATGGTGTTGCTTTATCCTAAATAGCAAGAATTATGGATCTGGGAACCACAGGGTCAAATAGAATTGGGTTTTCTTATTTCCGAAACTCACAGAACTTGTACTTTCTAATCATAGGTTGTACAAGGTTAGAGATTACAGTTCTAGAGGGATCAGATGGATGGCAGAATGCTCTGTCAGATGACACAGAAAGGTACCTACTGAACTTAAAGCTATAACCTACATACCTTTTGACTTAAAGTTCCTTATACCAGGAACTAACACATAACAAAGGTGTGAGTGTCTCCTCAGGAATCATTGATCCTGATTATCATGAGAAATAATCCAGAATTGCTACTATACAACAGGGATAAAAAGGAACATGTCAGGAACCCAGGAATTCACTGAGGTATCTCTGGGTAGTAGTTTGTTTGTTTGTTTGGTTGGTTGGTTTGTTGGTTGGTTGGTTGGTTTTTGAGATGGAGTTTCGCTCTTGTTGCCCAGGCTGGAGTGCAATGGCATGATCTTTGGCTCACTGCCACCTCTGCCTCCCAGGTTCAAGCAAATCTCCTGCCTCAGCCTCCTGAGTAGCTGGGATTACAGGCATGCATCTCCATGCCTGGCTAATTTTGTATTTTTAGTGGAGATGGAGTTTTACCCATGTTGGTCAGGCTGGTCCTGAACTCCTGATTTCAGATGACCCACTGGCCTCAGCCTCCCAAAATGCTGGAATTACAGGGGTGAGCCATCATGCCTGGCCTTCTCTTGGTAGTATTATGCATAGAAGATGCTCAATTGTAACAACCAGAGCCTGACAAGGGCAAGGCAACTATGAATACAAACCCTCAGAGATGAAGCTCCATGTCATCCCAGCAGATGAACAACTGAAGATGAGGGGATTCAGAATAGATGGTGAAGAAAGGAGGTGATAGATACCTATTACAGCCTTGGGATCAGTTGTAGCAACAGGAATTATAGCTTCACTCAACCCTTGATATAAGTCTTTTCAGAGATTATAGCTAGTCACCACCTTGAAGAGGACTCTTTGGTTGAGTGAACCTCTCCTTTTGGGAAAAAAAGTGACAGCATGCTGTTCACACACACACGCACACACACACACAATGTTTATTATGGCAGCTGGATATAATGAGAGCACATGAATTGATGTGAATAGTGCAAGGGGTGGAATGTATCATGTACAGCCTTTGGCTTATTTCAATATCTTGGCTGCATCTACTTCTGTCATTGCCATACTTGTTCCAAAACCAGTAGTCACTGCACTGACAAACATTGGTTGATCTCTGACTAATTTCATGTAGGCTGAACAATATTTTCACATGCCCACACTAGACACTTCTTGCTTTTTGCCCAGTCAATGCAGAGGGATGAAATGACATGAGGCTTGCTAGGTCCCACATAGGTACAACCCAAACGTATAGAAGAACTAATGTACTAGAAAGCAAATATTTGACCAATGAGAAATGGGAGCTAGTGGATAAATTCTCCTCCCTTCCTCCCCTGAAAGAACTGACTTGAGAAGTAGTTGCTTTTATGGGCTCAGAAGAAAGTCTCATGAGATCAGGTAATAGTCTCATTTGATTCCAAGCATGGCCAGCTCGATTCTTCAATCATGCTGTACAGGATTAGGAAAACTCATGCCATGAGAAAATGGAATTACTGAGATTTTCTTGTAAAAAAGATTGAATGCAGGTGTATAAGAAGAGAGCTATGTTTAAACCTCTTATGAAGAACAGAGTTAATACGCATCTTTCTGACACTTCAGAAAGTCAGCCAGTAACTCTTGCTTGCTGGTTGGCTGTCAATTCCAATTCATCCATTCTGTAGGCCTGACCCAAGGCATTCAGCAGCAGTGCCAGCAGATACACAGTGGTATCCAGAAAAGGAGAGAGCCATTTAAAAAAAGGAAATTATACTAAGCACTGTGGCCTGTGCTACATATATTCCATGTATTATTGCATCTAATCTTCATAGACAGGTATCATTATGATCTCTAATTTAGAGGAAAGGAAAGAACAAGAGTTCAGATTAACACCACCCAATCACTAAGTGGATAGGGGTCAAACTCATATTGTTTTTGACTAATGCAATTTCTCTAAACTGGATTCCTTTACCGAGAACCAGAGCTGTGCTCAGCTATTATTGTTTTGTGATCTCATTTGACCCGAAGGAAAGGAAGGCTGGTACCCTGAAAGAAAGAAAAAAATCACACATACATATTATCTTGGCAAAAGCAGACGTTAAATACAGTTATAGGTAAAAAGAGGAAAACAAGATGGAATAGAGAAAATCAAAACAATCTTGGACTGCATTTGTCCAGACCAATGGTTCACAAAGAGTGTGACACAGCACGTATATGTATCCCAAAAAAAGTGGATGTGTTATTAATTTGTGATCAATATACCCAATACTTTTTGGCTAGCACTAAAGACATTCTATTCAGCAATGCCTGCCAGATAAGCAGTGGGTGGTGTGACAGGCTGTAGGGCAGAGCAAAACTTGCTGTGAACCAGAAAGGATTGTATCAAGATCAAACAGGTGCCAAAGAAAGAAGCATTTACTGGAACACTTGAGAACACTCTCTTCTGTGTATATAAGACAGAGTAGTTAGGGTAGTCAATATTTCTATCAAACAGCAACAGTGTTGCTGAGAGACCAAGAGAGAACTGAAAAGAAAATTAAAATGTGAGACAAGATTGTTTTCTGTCCCTCAGACTGATCAGTAATGACTGCTGACTTATTTACTGATGTTACATGAATCTTTTAATTCCTTCAATTTATACCACTAAAAATACCATAAATATGAAAAGTGTGATAACACTGGTTTAGGAAACCAATTTACTTGATCAGAATTACCACCTTACCTAAGCTGAGAAAAAAATGGGAAACCCTGCTTGTTAAAGCACTTTTCTTACAAAAGCACTTTTCTTACAAAAGCACTTTTCTTCACCAGTACAACTAAGACAAAAGTAAGATTAATAAGATGTAGATCCACTTTCATGGGGCTTTCTAACAGAATCTGGCATTCCTTTGGGGCAGGTGACTCACCTGGACACAACTGGCTCAGAAACCCTGAAAGATAGAAGACACCACTCACTGAGAATGTATTTGGAACACAGAGAGCTAAAAATGAAATTCCCTTAGCCATGGGTGGCTCCACAACATGCAATAGAAAGGACTGGAAGGGGGGTGGTGCTTTGAAATAAGAAAGCCAGGATTTTGCTGTGACTTGGCACCTCTCCCTCCATTTTGCCACACATAAAGGAAGCCTGCAAAGTCGTAAATGGCAGACCTCACATCAGCTGAAGAGCTGTGAAAGTAGCCGCCAAATCCCACAGGCTGTTCTTGAAACTAGTCATGACTCCTGATTAGGCAGAGACCTAGGAAGCTGTGCGGACCCTGCAGGTTTGCTACAGCTCTTTCAGGAGTGTTTGCTACAGTTTCCTTTGCTTTGCTTTAACCATAAGGAGACACAAGTTTCACCTGCTAAAGTCTCTTCTGTCACACTGTGGTCCTTTTATCAATATTTGATGATGATGAGGTTCAGGACATATGGCACCTTAGCATTAGAGAAAACAGCAGAAGCAGGAAGGTCATTCTCAACTTCCCCTCACCCTTTCTCCCCTGAAGCAGGCCATAAAACCTAGCTGACATTCTTCTGAAGTAGGTCATAAAACCTTCATTCTGGCCAGCGCAGTGGCTTACGCCTGTAATCCCAGCACTTTAGGAGGCCCAGATGGGCAGATCACGAGGTTAGGAGTTCGAGACCAGCCTGACCAACATGGTGAAACCCCGTCTCTACTAAAAATACAAAAAAATTAGCCAGGCATGGTGGCACGTGCCTGTAATCCCAGCTACTCAGGAGGGTGAGGCAGAAGAATCACTTGAACCCGGGAGGCAGAGGTTGCACTGAGCCAAGATCGCACCACTGCACGCCAGCCTGGGCGACAGAGCAAGACTCCCTCTCAAAAACAAACAAACAAACAAAACAAAACAAAACAAGACTTCATTCCAGAGGTGCCCACCCTATGCCCAGGAAAAAGGAACATCCTAATCCTCAGACACAGAGAAGCCAAGAAGAATCTGAACAAATGGACCTTGCTAAATTCCTCCCAGTTTATTACCATTATTAGATCATAATCCCTCTCTCCAATCATACTTCTGCACCACTGGCCACTTTTCGTCAAACCTAAGCATAAAAATACACAGATTTCCCTGTTTCTTTGGGGTCTTCATTTCTGAAGATTTCACTGTCGCATAAAACTTACATTAAATACATTTGTATGCTTTTCTCTTGTTAATCTGTCTTTTATTATAAGTGCCTCAACTATGACCCTTGCAATGGGTAAGGAAAAGATATTATTTATTCTCCCATACAATGACAGCAACTCAATATGTGGCATTGGCTTTCACATTTGGCTCTTGATGCTGACCTGAAAATAACAGTTCAAATAACAGGTGAAAGCATCCCATGGTAAAAAGAAAGTCATTTTTTCTTTTTTTTTGTTTTCCTGCGTGCTTAGCTCTCCAAGGTTGGACATGAATTTAAGGGCCACAGAGCACTGGATGAAAATCCTAACTCCGGCCGGGCACAGTGGCTCATGCCTGTAATCCCAGCACTTTGGGAGGCGGAGGCAGGCAGATCACGAGGTCAGGAGATCGAGACCATCCTGGCTAACACTGTGAAACCCCGTCTCTACTAAAAAATACAAAAAATTAGCCGGGCGTGGTGGCGGGTGCCTGTAGTCCCAGCTACTCTGGAGGCTGAGGCAGGAGAATGGCGTGAACCCGGGAGGCGGAGCTTGTAGTGAGCTGAGATCACGCCACTGGACTCCAGCCTGGGCAACAGAGCAAGACTCCATCTCAAAAAAAAAAAAAAAAAGAAAGAAAAGAAAATCCTAACTCCAACACTTACTGTTTTGTTAATTTAACTCTGAATTTCAGACTAGTCTTTGTTAAGTGGGGAAAATGACACCTGTCTTACAAGAGGATTTTTGTAAAGGGTCCAACCCAAAGACAGTGCTCAATAAATGTTAATCATCTTGCCCTGATTACAGTTAAATTCCACGCTTCCTTTAATAAGAAATGTAGTTGGGTATTATCTCCATGTAACAGGCTGGAGAAATGGAGGCTGATAATGTGGCTAAAAGACAGCTGGCAAATAACAGAATTAAGAATTAACTCCACATCTTTTTGGAATTCCTAGTGCTTTATTCCTTTGCTCTGAGACATTGGGTTTCAGTTCATTTATTCACTGATTGAACAAACATTTTTCAGGGCCTAATATATGCCAGATAGGAGAAATAATGGATAGAAAAGAAAACAGGCAAATCTCTGCCCTCATAGAATTTATGTTCTAGTGAATGGAGACAGACAATACTAAATATGTACAATGGGGACAAATGCCAGAAGGAAAAAGAAGTGGAGTAGAGGACAGGAGTGTGGAATGTGTGTGCTAATTTACAGAAGACAATCAGGAAAGTGGTCTGATAAGCTGACCCTTGAGCAGACCTGAAGTCTGAGTGAGAATTGAGCCATGCAAATATCTGAGGGAAGAATGTTTCGGGCAGAGGGAAGCACCAACTACAAAGGCCCTGAGGTAGGAGCGTGCTGCATTTGTCAAAGGAATATCAGGATATAGCGAAAGGAGAGATGCAGTGGGAGGCAGGTTTATCCAGGGCTTCATAGGTGGCAGACAGCTCTTTGAATTTTACTCTGAGTGAGGTGGGAAGTCAGTGGGTATGTTGGGCAGAGAGGTAACATGATCTTAAGTGTTTAAAGGATCATTTTGGCTGCTGTATGAAGAGACCATACCCAGGACATGGGAAAATCTCAAGATCATTTCCTAATTCAGGGGAGAGGAGAGGGTGACTTGACTAGGATGAAGATAGTGGTGGAGGAAAAGAAGAATAGTTGGGTTCGGGATATGTTTTCAAATAGGCTCGACAGAATTTGCTTATGGATTTAATTTGGGCATTAGAGACAGAGGAAGACATGTTAAGAATAACATCAAGGTTTTTTTTTTGTTGCTTAAAATACCATAGAAAACCACCAATGATTGCTAAAGTATCAGCCTTTATAAGTAACCCTGAATTCGTCATTTCCCCTCTCTAACTTTAGCTTCTTCATCTGTGAACATTTTGTGATGGGTCCAGGAGCGCTTCAGCATCCCTTCACTCCAGCATCCTTCATGCCAGCAAACTTAATGTAATGATAGTGTTTACTCTTCCCAATTCTAAGAATTTCTCTCCTTCCACCCCCAGGTATCATTCTATTTCCCTCCTCTTTTCATTTTTCCTACTTCCCTTTTCCCGTTCTACCTGCCTCTTCCAGAGGAGTCAAGGAGAGCTGAGGAGACACAGTCATAACTAGGCAGAGAAACACTCCGTTTCCTCTGGATCATGCTGGCCACATATTTTCAATCCATCAAAGGCTAAGTCTTGAGCATCTACAATGCATTAAGTACCCTCGGAAGAAAGCTCATGTCCTAGGAACCAGCTGCTTCTCCTCGCGTTAGTATCTTGACTCTTGTGGATCTCTCCAAAAGAACATAAGGGAAACAGTGCTGCAGAGCTGTACCCTAAACCTGGTAAGTTTGGACCATGTAAAAAGCTTTATTTCTCAGAGTATTGCTATTGCCTCCCTCAAACCTATTCACTGATCTCCTGAAGTATACATATTCAACTGATTTGAAAGCTAGACAAATAAAAATTCTATTGGACAATTAGAAATTCTTCATATGGAGCAAGGAGAGGTGGCTCATGCCTGTAATCCCAGTATTTTGGGAGGCCAAGGCAGGCAGATCTCTTGAGCCCAGGAGTTTGAGACCAGCCCGGTCAACATGGAGAAACCCCGTCTCTACTAAACATATAAAAATTAGCCGAGTGTGGTGGCACACAACCATAGTCCCAGCTACTCAGGAGGCTGAGGTGGGAGGATCGCTTGAGTCCAGGAGGCAGAGGTTGCAATGAGCTGTGATCAGGCCACCACACTCCAGCCTGGGTGACAGAGCGAGATGTTGTCTCAAAAAAAAAAAAAAAAAAGGAAAGAAAAGAAATTCTTCATATCTTCTTTGCACTGAATGGCTTATAGAGCTCTTTCACATTCACGACACTATTTAATCCATCAGACAGCCCTACGAGAAAAGATGGCAAGACAGAAATTATTGTCCCCATTTTCCTGATGGGAAAATTAAAATTCAAACAACTGTTTACCCAAGGAAATTACTGTTAATTATAAGATGTTCACTAGCATGTGGGCACTCTGGTTTCCAAACATAATGCTTTTTCATAATAATGGCTGCCATTTATTGAGCATTATATGCCTAATATTCTGGGAATAGTTTATATAAATTTTCTTATTGAATGTTTACAAAAGCCTAGGAAGTGCATGCATTGTCCCTATTTTTCAAATGAGAAAACTAACACTCAGAAATGTTAAATAAATTATCCATCAGATATTTATAGATGTGACACTAGGAGATGTGGCCAAAATCAACCTCGCCCATGGATGTTGTTGACTCTCATATAAAGAGGTTGGGGGTTACAAATGAATTATCAGCAGCCTTTGGCACAGCTGATTTCTCCTTCATTCCTATAATATATATATTTTTCCCCTGTAGTCATCATTTTCCCTCTCCTACCTCACAGCCATGGCTTTTTGGTTTCCTGTGCTAGTTCCTTTTTCTCTACAATCATCTTAATTTTGGAGTCCCCAGGGGTGAGTCCTGCACCCTTTTTCTTCTTTCTCCATATGATTTTATCCATCCCCTTGGATTCAAATACAAATTATTTTCTGAAGACTCTCAAACTTCTGGCTCCAGCTTAGCCCACTTCTCTGAGTTCTGGACTTTCTTCTATATCCAAATGCCTTCTTGGCATATCTGTTCAGCTGTCTCACTGACGTTGCAAACTTAACATTTCCAAAGTGGAACGATTGATTCCCCCTCATTCCATTCCTAAACTGATCATATCACCGTCTTGCTTTCCCTGACAATGATAACCACTGGTACAGTTACTAAAGCCAGAAACCAGGATTCTCTCCCTTCTCTCGCTTCCTGTAACCTACCAGCAAGTCCTATTGGATCTGCTTCCAAAATATATCCTGCATCTCTCTAGTTCTCTCAGTTCCAAGTCACCATTCACTTTCATCTGTGGCTCCTCATAGCTGCCCCACCATACCCACTCTCAGTCCTCTCCCACCAGTCTTCTCCACAGTGATTTTTTTGAAAATGTGAATCAGTTTGTGTCACTCCCCTACTTTAAAGCCCTTAATAGCTTCCCATGGGCTTAGAAAATGTTTGAAAACCTTGTCATGGTTCCAAAGGCCTGCTGAATGGGCTCCTGCCTTTCTCTTTCCTTCTTTCCTTCTTTCCTTCATTATACTCTAGTCATACAGGCTTTCCAGAAGTACTGCAGACTTTCCCTGTTCTTCCCCATCTCAGAACTCTTGCCATGACTCTGCTTGGAGAGCTCCTCCATTGACCCTTCACTTGGCTGGCTCTTTGGTCTCATCTTGAACATCTTCTCTTACGAGAAGCCTTCATTAAACATGTTCCCCTGTTAGCCTTTATCACAGCATCATGCCTACTTTCTTTATCACACAATCATAACTTGTAATTATCTAATGTATTTATCTATTGTCAGACCCCTCATGAGGGCAGAGATCTGTAGGTCTCACCACCGTCACGATACAGCATCTGTGTATGTATATTTCCAGTACCCAAAGCTCAGTAAACATTAATTGAGTGAACAAAAGAATGCAGAGGGTGAATTTCAATTTCAATTATGCACACCCTTTAGCATGAATATGGTGCTTGGTTATGTTTATCCTTTGTGCTTTGTGCTCTGCAAACTCAGGGAGGAGTCCCAGTGATGAAGTAATGTAGAAAAGAGCTATGGTCATGACCTAACCTCTATTAAATAAGAACAATGAGGACAAGTGATATTGACCCAAAAGAATCTAGGCTGTTAGGCCAGGTGCCAAAATTTTTTGGCTTTTATATTTCCTTAGGTATATAAGAGACTTGAATTTCTGAGAAGCTATCCAAACTATGACCACACATTACAAAATCCATTTCACTTAGCCCTTAAAGACTGGTCATGCTCCATTTCAATAACAGCTAGACCTCTCATCAGCATTTGCAGGGCTGGAGGCCATACCCGACCCAGGCTTTCATCTTTGTCTCCAAAAGTAGGCAAATGTGTAACCATAATAACCATTTGTCTTATGTTAAGAGCCTACAGCATGACCAATACTGCCAAGTACTAGGTGCTCTGCATGTTCTGCCTATTTAGTCTTCACCGTAAACCTATGAGGATTGTTTTATGTCTAACTAATAGATAAAGAATCTGAGGCTCAGAGAAGTCACACTACTTACTCTTATGCCAGGCTTTCAGCTGGTAAGAGACAGAACTGAGACTGACCCCAAGTTTTCTTATTCCAAAGTGAGCATTATTTAAACTCCATTATATTTTCCTTTTAAAAAAAAATCACATCCATGTATTTTTATTAAATTATTTCAATTATTAGGTACACTGCATAATATTTTCTGATCAACTGATGAAGTATGATTCTCTTTAAAGAGGCAATGTAAGTAAGCTTTCTGGGTCTCCACTATTCCTCCAGGGTGAAATCCTAGCAGTGATGCTGTCACAGAGAATAATCTTAATTTACCTTCTCTGGGTAAACATCTGGCTCATAGAGATTAGAGACTGCTCTTGCCTAAAGTCTCCTTAAAAAGGAAATGAATCTACTTCAGCATTAGTCCTTACACTGTGATTTGTGGAGCCCAAGGATTCCATGAAGACCCTTCTAGGGTCCCTACAAAAGGGGAAAAGGGTACCATTTATTCCTTTGTTTATCTGGTTTGGGACTTTAACTGAAGATTTCATTTAACATTTGAAAAACACTGCCCTTGAGGAAATGAAAAAAGGAAGGAAGGAAGGAATGGAGGAAAGAAGGGAAGGGGGAAGGGAAGAAGGGCAGCAAGCAAGAAAGAAAAGAATGAAGGAAAAAGAAGGTGAGAGTCAAGAATTTTCTGTTTCTTGGAATGGTTTACACAAATAAGGCATTCTGAACACATACCTGACTGAAAGTTGGGGAGAAATAGTAGACCAATGGTGGATACTCCTTACGAAGGAAGGTGGAAAAGAGATATGTTCCAGCCCTAGGAAAAAAGTTAGCTAGAACAGCTAACATAGGTGTGAGGGAATAAGAGCATGGCTTTTTTTTTTTTTTTTTTTTTTGAGACGGAGT
Source organism: Gorilla gorilla gorilla (assembly GCF_029281585.2). Lineage (NCBI taxonomy): Eukaryota > Metazoa > Chordata > Mammalia > Primates > Hominidae > Gorilla > Gorilla gorilla. The sequence continues at coordinate 171,689,471 of NC_073224.2, forward strand.
CTTGCTCTGTTGCCAAGCTGAAGTGCAGTGCTCCATCTTGGTTCACTGCAACCTCTGCTTCCCAGGTTCAAGCGATTCTCCTGCCTCAGCCTCCCAAGTAGCTGGGACTACAGGTGCATGCCACCACGCCCAGCTAATTTTTGTATTTTTAGTAGAGACAGGGTTTCACCATGTTGGCCAGGATGATCTTGATCTCTTGACCTTGTGATCTACCTGCCTTGGCCTCCCAAAGTGCTGGGATTACAGGCATGAGCCAGCAAGCCCAGCCAAGCATGGCTTTAAACAGAAACACAGGATAACTACGAGACCCTCATTTTTGTAAGGAATTCCTAAGATGACACTGAAGTGAAAGTTCAACACAAGCTCATTCAAACCATATGAGTGGTGCTCTATCTCCAGAAAGCTAAAAATATTGTAAAATTCTAGATTATAGTTTAGAGATGCTGGATTGGGTTAGGCGCGGTGCCTCACGCGTGTAATCCCAGAACTTTGGGAGGCCAAGGCAGGTGGATCACCTGAAGTCAGGAGTTCAAGACCAGCCTGCCCAACATGGCAAAACCCTGTCTCTACTAAAATACAAAAAATTAGCCGGGCATGATGGCGGGCACCTGTAATCCCAGCTACTCAGGAGGCTGAGGCAGGAGAATCGCTTGAACCCAGGAAGTGGAGGTGGCAGTGAGCTGAGATCGTGCCACTGCACTCCAGCCTGGGTGACAAGAGCGAAACTCCATCTCAAAAAAAGCCATAAATAGAGACGCTGGACTGCCAGCATTTTGCTCTTATGTTCTTTTTCTTTTAGATATAAGGGTCTCACTGTGTCGTCCATGCTGGACCCCAACTCCTGAGCTCAAGCAATCCTCCTGAGTACCTGGAACAACAGGCACACACGACTTCAACTAGCTTCACCCAGCTTCACTTATGTTCTTAAATTTAGTTTTTCTTTGGTAATTGAACACCCAGCTCTCCCCCTTAAACCCAACAGATGACTGCTTGTGACTTTCAGTATATCTAATGGTTTTTCAATTTCCATTTTGTTACAGAAAACATCACTTCCAGAATGGAAGTACCTCTCTTCTGACAGGCCTATTAATATGGTCCAGAAAGTGGTCCCAAGCCTACTGCTCTTCTGTAACTATACATTCTCTCTAGGCACATTCCCTTAGTCCCATGCCTTTTTTTTTTTTTTCCAGACGGAATTTCACTCTTATTGCTCAGGCTGGAGTGCAATGGCGTGATCTGGGCTCACTGCAACCTCTGCCTCTGAGGTTCAAGTGATTCTCCTGCCTCAGCCTCCCGAGTAGCTGGTACTACAGGCGCCTGCAACCATGCCTGGCTAATTTTTGTATTTTTAGTAGAGATGGGGTTTCACCGTGTTGGCCAGAATGGTCTCGAACTCCTGACCTCAAGTGGTCCAACCGCCTTGGCCTCCCAAAGTGCTGGGATTACAGGCATGAGCCACTGTGCCTGGCCAGCCCTATGTCTTTAAATAATTTCTATGCTGTACTGCCTCTTATAGCTTTACCGTCAATCCCGATCTTTCACCAAAACTCCCTTGCTGGGTAAGTACCTGACATCTCCATGATGTACACTCAGATGATTGAGTGTATATATAGTAGGTATAGGTATCCCAAACTTAAAATGCCCGAAACAATGTTCCTATTCCCCTAAATTTGATCATCCTCAGTTTTGCATCTCAGCAAATGACTACACCACACATTGCTTAAAACAAACAAAAAGCCCTTGGAGTCATCCTTGCCTCTTCTCTCTTCTTTCACACCATATCCAATGTTGGCTTTATCTCTCAAATTCATAGTATTCCTCCGCTTCTCTCAGTCTCCTCTGCTACTGCTCTAGTCCAAACCACCATCATTTCTCCCTGGATGAAAATCAGCAGCTTCCTAACTGGTCTCCCTGCTGCTCTTGCCCACCCCCATACAGTCTGCTCTCCAGACAGCAGTCAAAGCAAATTTTTAAAAATGTAGGCCGGGTGCAGCAGCTCGTGTCTGTAATCCCAGCACTTTGGGAGGCCAAAGCGGGAGAATCTCTGGAGCCCAGAAGTTTGAGATCAGTCTGGGAAACATGGCAAAACCCTATCTCTACAAAAAGTAAAAATTTAGCTAGGCATGGTGGCAGGCACCACCTGTAGTCCCAGCTACTCAGAAGGCTGAGGATAGTGTGAGCTGTGGTTGTGCCACCGCACCCCAGCCTGGGTGACAGACCAAGACCTTGCCAAAAAAAAAAAAAAAAAATTAAAATGTAAATCAGACCATGTTACTCCCCTGCTTACAACTTTCCAAGGGTTTCCAATTACACCAAGAATAGAATCCAAGCCCCTCACTATGGTCTAGGACAGAGTTTTTCAAACCAAACCATTTACTAGATTGTGAAACCAATGTACTAGGTAAAGATCAGCATTTTAAAATAAAATAAGACAGAAATATCAAAGTTACCATGTGTCATAAAGATAAGTATTATTTTATAAGGGCCAGGCATGGTGGCTCATGCATGTAATCCCAGCACTTTGGGAGGCTGAGGCAGATGGCTTGAGCATAGGAGTTCGAACCAGCCTGGGCAAAATGTTGAAACCCAGTGTCTACAAAAAATACAAAATGAGCCAGGTGTAGTGGTGTGGGCCTGTAGTCCCAGCCACTGGCAGGGGAAGGGGGCTGAGGTGGGAGGATCAGCCCCAGAGGCTGAGGCTGCAGTGAGCTGTGATTGGGCCACTACACTCCAGTCTGGGTGACAGAGTGAGACCCATCTAAAAAAAAAAAAAAGTGTTATTTCATGAAGTTTTTCTCTCAGATACGTGTGTGTGCTGGACTGTGATGGAAAATACATTTCTTACTCTGGGGCCACATTAAAAGAGTTGAAAGCCATTGCCCTACAGGACCCTAATGATCTATTTGCTCATATCTCCCACCTAATCTCCCACTCCATCTCCTGCTCACTCAAATCCTTGAGTCCCACCAGCCTTCTCACTGTCTCCAAAGAAGCCAGGCTTCTCCCCACCTCAGGCCCTTGCCTTTTGTTTGGAATGCTATACTTCCAATTATTTGCATTGGATGGATCCTTCTTGTATAGGTCAAGTCACTGCTTAGAAAGCCCTTCCTCTGACTGTTCTAAAGCAGGCCCACTCACTCCTCTATCATTTCAACCAGTTTGATTTTCTGATGATGCTGACCATATTTATTTGTTTGTCCATTGTCTTTCTCAGCCCTCCGGGCATAGCCACAAGACCTTGTGACATTACCAAGGACCTTGACTGTCCACCACAGATCCCCTGCCCACATATAAAAGTGAGTCGATAAATATTAATTGATGGGCTGTTGAATGAAAAGTGAAATTGCTTGTACATGTGTTTTTATAAAATAGGGACACCCCATAATGAAATGCTTAACTAATTGTACTAACGCTGCTGAGAAAACAAAGCTGCTGCTGCTGCTGCTAAAACTGCACAGTGGCTGGCAGGCAGTGCCCCGTGGGAGAGCCTGATGTTTCATTTGTCAGCTGACTGATGAATGCTCAAATTTAGTGTGCAAAAGTTAATTTCTTGGCGTGCAATGTATGAAAATGCAGATTGGTTGACACAGAGCATTTAATAGTTAAGAACATTCTCATAGTATTTGCCTAGTGCCCTGTGCCTGTGGTTCCTGGCAACAATAGGCAAAAAAAAAAAAACTTTAAAAATCAAGTATTCATCTTGAACTCCTTTCAGCTGTAGTGGAACCAGAAGTAAAATCTACTTCTAACACCTTTTTCCTGAATGAAGGAAGAGAAATCCAAGAAAGCAAGTAAGTAGTGGCAACTGTCAGGAGTGGCCAGATGGCAGAAGAGTTTGAATGGAAACTGCCCTCATGGAGCCAGGCCCAGGGGCTGCACAGCCTGTTCACCAAAGCTCTCCCAAAGGTTATTAGGATTATCGTCTCGATCTTTATTTATTTCCAGGTGTCTGATCATAAAGGGGCTTGTATGCTAAGCTAAGGAGGTTGAATTTTCTTCTAAGTGCTATGGGGAAGAACCTTAAAAGGGTTTTAAGCAGGAGAGTGACCTTTTGGGGGGTCTCCAGACTCCCAGGCTGCACTGAGCAGGGGAGGGGAATTGAGGGTGTGCACGCTTGGCAGTAGGAAGCACTGCGGCAGACATTCCCAGTGAGGAGTAATGAGAAGCCTACAGGAAGGCAAAAGTTGTGGGAACCAGAGATTGTGATGAGAGAGCCTTGTTCGAATTTGACTCTCCCTACCTACAAGTTACTGCTTCCACTTGGTGACCCTACGATGGTTCCTATGCCTCTTTCCTCTCTGAACAAATAAAGCTGATAGTAGTACCTATTCCAGAGATTGCTGTGAAGATTGTGGTAATGAATATAAAAACTCAATGCCTGCCACATAGTAAGTGCTCAATAAACATTAGTTGTTCGTTTTTAACCGGGCACTGTCCACGGCGCTATTGATACAGGAGTGCCGGGAAGGGAAGAGCTAGTCCCTTTAAATGATGCAGAAGGGATAAGGGAAGTGCCTGAGAGAAGGGCGTGGTCCCTGGCTAGGGCTCTACCCCTACGGACCCAGGTGAGGATAGGCACTTCTGCCTTCACAGGCACGCAAATGTTGGGTTTTCAAAGACCCCCCTAACCCGCCACACCCCCATCCTGGGCCTATAGAAACCTGAGACCCTGGAAAGGTAAAGACATTAGCTGCTGGACTACGAGTGGAACACATCAGCGGAAGAAAACCAGCAACTGGACTTTGAGCGGACGTCGAGGGGAACACGCCGGCGGAAGATCACACCGACAGATGCCAGGACATCGGCAGGCCATAGACGGGCGGGATGAGGCAGAGTTGGGGCGGGGCAGTCAGAGGAGAGCCGGGGCTGCTGAGCAGGCCAACTCCAGGGGAAAACCATCTCCATCCTGGCTCCCACATCACTGAAGAGCTACTTCCATTCAATAAAACTTTGCAGCCAGGCGCGGTGGCTCACGCCTGTAATCCCAGCACTTTGGGAGGGCCGAAGCGAGTGGATCACAAGGTCAGGAGTTCAAGACCAGCCTGGCCAAGATGGTGAAACCCCGTCTCTACTAAAAATACAAAAATTAGCTGGGCGTGGTGGTGGGCACTTGTATTCCCAGCTACTCGGGAGGCTGAGGCAGAGAACTGCTTGAACCCAGGAGGTGGAGGTTGCAGTGAGCCAAGATAGCGCCACTGCACTCCAGCCTGGGCGACAGAGCGAGACTCTATCTCAAAACAAAAACACAAACAAAAACAAAAACAAAAAACTTTGCACCCATCCTCCAACCCCACGTGTGATCCTCTTCTTCTGGTACACCAAAGCAAGAACCCGGGATACAGAAAGCCCTCTGTCCCTGCGACAAGGTAGAGGGTCTATTTGAGCTGGTTTAACACAAGCCGCCTATAGACAAACTAAAAGAGCACCCTGTAACACATGCACACTGGGGCTTGAGGAGCCGTAAACATTCTCCCCTAGACACTGCCTTGGAGTCGGAGCCATGTATGCCTGCCTGCCTCTATGCCTCCCTGGAGGTTTGAGCAGCAGGGCACTGGAGAAGCGAGCCACACCCCCGTGGCACACCATGTGAGGGGGTCAAGGGAAACTTTCCAGTTTCACAGTGTGAGGCAGATTCACACCCAACAAACCAGAACAAGAGTTTGACCGTCACAGATGCTTTAAAAACACAGAGAACCCAAAGTTTATTCTCACCAGCAGAGAAGGCTTCACGGAGGCGGATCTGGAGCTGGCGGGGTGGGGGGGAATAAACAGCATTTTGAGAGGCAGGACTTACATTGAAAAATGCAGTTCATTCCAATGCATACACTGTAATGCAAACTCTAGTCTTGATTGGTTAGGGTAAGCCTGTGACTGCGGCGAGGTAGAGGTGGCCGGGAAGGCCGTTCCTGCCTGCACTTGGGTGAGAATTGGGACTCCAGTCACCTCTTCATCTTGGACAGTCGGTCTGGCCCCCTCTTTCTGAGGCAAGGCTCGTATCTTGAGCTAGTAGGAGATCCGGCCGCAATCCTGGCTCTCAATAGGTCGGGGATTGAGGGCCCCTCAACCACAGGTTTTTGTCTGCAAACCCAGTTTCGGAGGTCCCTAAAAGTGTACAAATAGTAAAGCCAGGCCCAGCCGAGCCAATTCTTTCCATCCCTCCAGCGCTGCATGCTGATTATTTGCTCTCCATATCACCTCTCCTCAGGGGGCTTCAAGGAATCAGCAAATCCCCCGCATCAGAGCTACGAATCCCTAGCACAACCCATTCACACACAGCGGGGCGGCTGGGGATTAATTGGAGGGGGAATGTTGTGAATTCCAGAGAGTTCTTTCTTTTCTCCTCACAGTCAGTGGCCGGGGATATTGCTACATGAAAGCTTTGCTGTCAGTATCAATCATCATTGCCCAGGCTGCTACATTCCAGAGAATGAATTGGCCTCATTTGGTAACTCGACTGGAGCGGGGGAGTCATTCCTGAAGGGTCCACATTTGCGGGCCCCAATTCCGACTCCGTAAGTGGTTTCCAAAGACAAACAGAAACCCGGAGAGCCCAGCTTCCTTTTCCTGGATTCCCCATTTTAGTGAACCCTGGGAAGGGAGAGACCTGAAGGGAGGGTGAGACCCGTCAGTGCCTGGGCAGGAAATCAGCCAGAGCTTTGGCTGAGAGGAGACAGACAGACAAAAATAGCGCATTGCTCTCTCATTGCTTTGATGCAGAGGCCGACTTTCCCCTGCGTCTCGGCAGGAAGGATAAGGCTGCGGGGCTCTCCCTCATCTCTGAGCTAAGTGGGGCCCAGGGCCTGCAAAACAAAGTGAACCCAAACCTCCCCGTTCAGAGGGAGAGGTGCTCTAGGAAGGCAGTTTGTGTGTGTGTGTGTGTGTGTGTGTGTGTGTGTGTGTGTGTGTGTGTGTGTGTGTGTGTGTGTGTGTGTGTGTGTTTTAATGCAGTATGTCAAACGTTTTCCTCATGGAAGCCGTTGCTGGGAGCCCCTAGAAAAGAAACGAATTTTCCCGGGGATTTCACCTCTTAAGTCTGCATCCTGCCTGTCTAAACCTTTCCCAAATTCTTACCTTTTTCAGTGCAAGATTTCCAGATTGCCTCCTCCTCCCCCATACTGTCTGAGCATTTCTCTCAACTTCTCCCAGCCTCCTCCCTCTGCCTTGTTGCAGAATTTCCTGAAACTCCCACCAAGTCGAGTGCTCAGAGAATGTATCCTGAGGGATTGGCAGGCTTCTCCACATGTCTTGGCCTCGCTCTGCTTGCTGTGAGAGGTGCTGCACTCTGACTGTCCCCAGGAACTGGAGCCCCAGGTGGAGTGGCTCAGTGGCTCTGGGGTGGTGTGACCCAAAGTGAGCTGCTGGCTGTCTTACCTACTGCATCCATGAAATGAATGCTCTGCCTCCCTCTAAGGCTGTGCAGGGATTAGTGGGAGAATAGATTTTAAAGAGCTTTGTGATTTGTGAAGCACTCAGCATGAGAAATGATTATGAAATTCTCTCATTGGAAGCAGTATTGGGTGAATTACTGATCTTTCTAAAGGCTTCACTCTGGATCTACCTGCATAGGAGAGTCTTGGTGAAGGGTATCCTGGGAGGAGTAGAGATAAAAAGATAAACCAAAACACACAAAAGCAAAAAGCAAACAAAACGCAGGATTATTATTATTGTCAAAAACTAAAAACAGAGTGATATGCCTGCAATATTTCAAGTTGCAAATGCCCAGAAGGTGACATTGTCTCATGTGGGCAGCATTCTAGACCACTGCTCCATTTTCTGTAGCTTCTTTGTCATGGCAACAGGCCAAAAGGCAGGTGATTTGACTATAATATTGAGAAAGTTGCCTCCTCTCTCTGGGCCTCAGTTTTCCCATCGCTAAAATATATGAGCAAGACCAGACATTTTTTGCATCTCCAACCCTTCTGCTTTAGATTCCTGGGCTGCCTTGGTTATGCATTCTAACTTAGCAACCAGGAGGCTCCAAGGTCATTTCATACTTGATAAAATATCAGTTTTACCCATCCTTATCTAGGAGGAACAAACTGAGTAAACAATCTAAAATAGCACCAGCCACTTAGGATCCCTTAATACTGCCTAATCATAATGAGAATGTTTCAATATTTGTAAATTAATATGGGGAGAAGTGTGACATTGTGCCTTAAAACACTCTGGTACAATTAGCACAGGATCTCCAGTGCAATTAGCACAGTTTCTCCACTCCCAAATGCTTTACTACAAAAAGTGCCTACTTCACTTAGTAACTTCACTCTCAAAAACTGACAGCTAAAAGCCACAATCTTGGTGTTGCAAGAATCCTAAAAAAACATGAGGTCAGCATTCTGTGTCACCACTGCACCTCACCAAATCTGAACTCTTATCTACCCAGAGTCTTTATCTCCCAGCTGCTGCACCGTCTGCCTAAAGAGACTCTTTTCTTCCCAGTTGCTGTCAGCTGACTTGTCTGTCCTCAGTGGGAGCCTTCAGGTTCAAGGCTCTGTCTGGGGACTTCATATACAGCCTTGACTATTATTCTGATGGATCATTTTAATTCTCCCCACTTTGATCAAGTCAGTTTCCACAACAAACAAGACTCACCAAAAGCATTCCTGAGTTCACAAAGGCAAACACACTTGGCTTTGCATCACAGACATCAGAGGCTAGAATTCTTCTTCAGCTATTTTAACCCTTGGCTGCATAAGTTTCCCAGTTAACACTTTTTACCTCCCTTCCCTGCAACCAAAGACGAGTTAGACTCCTCCAGGGAAATGCAATGGGTTCCAGCCTTTAATTAAGTAAGGATCCAAGTGGCAGATGCAGTTCACACACACTGGAGCCAAGCCTTGGCTAGGAAGGAAGATCCTTTTGCTCCAAATGCTCTGCAGTTCAGTAAAAGTAACTTCAGCTAATAAAAATAGGTCTGTCTATTGAGGGTCAGCAGCCATTTTAACTATTTAAATATTATCTCATTTAATATCAATGAAATATTAAGTAGGTGAAATAGGTGTGTCAATTTCATAAATGAAGAAACCAAGGATGATAGAAGTTAAGCAATTTGTCCATGATTATACAGCTAGGCTGGAATGATGCTGGAGCTTAAACCTGGATCTGTCTGGCTTCAGAGGCAGGCCCTAATGTTAAGACATTGAGTGTTACACTTTAGCACTCGTTAGGCTGTAGTAGAGAGATTTTTGAATTGAGAGTAAGACCAGAGTTTAAGTCTGACTACGACTATCTGCAGCAAATCAAATTTCTCTATGCCTTGATTTTTCTACCTCTAAATTAGGGATAGAATTAAGTCATTTTTTCCCCAAACCTCAGTCTTTCATTTTATTACTTTTGCCATATCGTCATACCATTCATACTATTATAACTATTTTCTTTAAATCACTGTACTTTTTAAAAGCAAATAAAATATTTTAAAATTAAACCTTATTAAATTAAAACCCAAAATGACTTGCTCTAAAAGGATGGTAATAAAAAAATAAAGATAAAGAAAAAACAAAGCCATTAAATTCTAGCTAGATACTCTTATCTACCTAAGGCTCCGAGCCTTAGGCTAACCTTATGTTAAATTGGAAAATATGCAAGTTGGTTAAAGGCTCTGCAAGGTAGTTAGGGTATATTGAAGACATACCAAAAAACAAACTGAGGCTGGGCGCGGTGGCTCACGCCTGTAATCCCAGCATTTTGGGAGGCCGAGGCGGGCGGATTACGAGGTTGGATCACGAGGTCAGGAGATCAAGACCATCCTGGCTAACACGGTGAAACCCAGTCTCTACTAAAAATACAAAAAATTTAGTCACGCCTGGTGGCAGGCGCCTGTAGTCCCAGCTATTCGGGAAGCTGAGGCAGGAGAATCGCTTGAACCGGGAGGCGGAGGTTGCATTGAGCCGAGATAGCGCCACTGCACTCCAGCCTGGGCAACAAAGTGAGAGTCCATCTCAAAAAAAAAAAAAAAACAAAAAAAAACAAAAAAAAAAAACCTGAAACTTTTCACTCAGTATAACCAGGTGGAAAGAGGATCTAAAAGGAAACAACTTTTTCATTACTCAATATTTTATTTAACATCTTGTCTGTGTACCACCTCAAGTTATCTCACCTAACTTTCTTTTGCATGCTACCAGTGGTCCCATCTCATATGTGACCAAATCATATTGTAGGATTCTCTTTCAGCATTTCCAGCTCTAAAATCCTTTGATTCTAATTAGAAAAGCTAATGTTAATGACTATTAAATTTGAAACTGAATTCACTAGGACTCAATGAGTATTTTCTCACCTGCAGAGAAAGTAAAATAAGAACTTGACAATAAACTATCACTGCTATCAATTTATTTGAACAGAAAAAAAAAATGAAGACTCTTCCCTGAGCTGGTGTCCTCCAGGACTGCAAACCACACCATATAGCCCTATAGCCATGTGATAATTGTCCATATATACCATGGTGTGCACCATCAGGTTTACAAAACATGGTTGAAGCCCCTGAAGATTCCCAATTCTCTCTCAGGTCAAAATTATTTTCATGATAATACTAAGATGTTCCAGCCTTTTTAATTCTAATTTTCCAGAAACTACCTAAAGTGAGATACTACAGATGGAATGCAGAAATAGATGTGAGAATCCACCTGTCTTCAATTGAGACAGACATTACAGAGCTTCACAAAATGTTAAACAATGCCACGATTCTCACTACATTTTTTTGTTTGGGAACTATAGTTATTTTTCATAAAAATAAAGTTATTGGCTGGGTGCAGTGGCTCACGCCTGTAATCCCAGCACTTTGGGAGGCCGAGGCAGGTGGATCACCTGAAGTCAAGAGTTCAAGACCAGCCTGGACAACATGGTGAAACCCTGTCTCTACTAAAAGTACAAAAAAATTAGCTGGGCATGGTGGCAGGTGCCTGTAATCCCAGCTACTCGAGAGGCCGAGGCAGGAGAATTGCTTGAGCTCAGGAGGCAGAGGTTGCCTCACTGCAGTGAGCTGAGGTCGTGCCATTGCACTCCAGCCTGGGCAACAAGAGCAAAACTCTGTCTTAAAAAAAAGTTTTTTATGTTAACATATAGTGAATTTATTATTGTTTTCTAAAATAAATATTTTCAAAATGTCTCAGTTTAATTTCAAATATGGGAAATATCAGTAGATTTAATCCTCATAAACAAAGGTTCTTTGGATCCTCAATAATTCTTTTTTTTTCTTTAGAGACATGATCTCACTCTGTCCCAGGCTAGAGTATAGTGGTGCAATCATAGCTTACTGAAGCCTTGAACTTCTGGGCTCAACCAATCTTCCAGCCTCAATCCTCCCAAGTAGCTAGGACTACAGGTACATACCACCGTGCCTGGCTAATTTTTTAAAGTTTCTTTTTTTTTTTTGGTAGAGATCAAGGTCTTGATGTGTTCCCAAGCTGGCCTCGAACTCCTGGCCTCAAGCGATCCTCCCAAAGGGTCAGTTCAACCTCCCAAAGTGCTAGAATTACAGGCATAAGCCACCACATTGGCTGGATTCTCAGTAACTCTTTTTTTTTTTTTTTTTTTTTTTTTTTTTGAGATGGAGTCTTGCTCTGTTGCCCAGACTGGAGTGCAGTGGCGCGATCTCAGCTCACTGCAAGCTCTGCCTCCTGGGTTCACACCATTCTCCCGCCTCAGCCTCCCTCCCGAGTAGCTGGGACTACAGGTGCCTGCCACCATGCCCGGCTAATTTTTTTTTTTTTTTTTGTATTTTTAGTAGAGATGGGGTTTCACCATATTAGCCAGGATGGTCTCCATCTCCTGACCTCATGATCCATCCACCTCAGCCTCCCAAAGTGCTGGGATTACAGGGGTGAGCCACCGCGCCCGACCTCAGTAACTCTTAAGAGTATAAAGATGTCGGGCTGGGCGCCGTGGCTCATGCCTGTAATCCCAGCACTGTGGGAAGCTGAGGTGGGCAGATCACCTGAGATCAGGAGTTCGAGACCAGCCTGGCCAACATGGTGAAACTCCATCTCTACTCAAAATACAAGAATTAGCCAGGCGTGGTGGCGGGCACCTGTAATCCCAGCTACTCAGGAGGCTGAGGCGGGAGAATCGCTTGAACCCGGGAGGCAGAGGTTACAATGAGCTGAGATGGTGCCATTGCACTCCAGCCTCGGCAACAAGAGTGAAATTCCATCTTAAAAAAAAAAAAAAAAAAAAAAGAGTATAAAGATGCCCTGGCCAGGCATGGTGTCTCAGGCCTGTAATCTCAGCATTTTGGGAGGCTAAGGTGGGCAGATTGCTTGGGCCTAGGAGTTTGAGACCAGCCTGGGCAACATGATGAAATCCGGTCTGTACAAAAAATACAAAAATTAGCTGGGCATGGTGGTGTGTACCTGTAGTCCCAGCTACTCCTGAGGAGGCTGAGATGGGAGGATCACCTGAGACTGGGAGACTGAAGTTGCAGTGAGCCATAATTGCACCACTGCACTCCAGTCTGGGCAACAGAGTGAGACCCTGTCTCAAAAAAAAAAGATTATGTCCCAACTCCAAAATATTGCAGCGTGTCTGAGGCCATTATAAATGGCAGATCTAAAATATATCTGCTAGAATATGAAAGAGAACTACCATAATGGGAAGAGTAGGAAAACTACACAGTTAGCAATTAATGGATTATTACATTTAGTAATAATGAATAGTTACTATTTCTAAAACGATCAACTTAGTTATATCATCTGTGATCATTACAAAGAAAAATTAAGAAATTAAGAGAAAATGGGCTGGGCGTAGTGGCTCACGCCTGTAATCCCAGCACTTTGGGAGGCTGAGGCGGGTGGATCACGAGGTCAGGAGATCGAGACCATCCTGGCTAACATGGTGAAACCCTGTCTCTACTGAAAATACAAAAAATTAGCCGGGCGTGCTTGTAGGTGCCTGTAGTCCCAGCTACTCAGGAGGCTGAGGCAGGAGAATGGTGTGAACCCAGGAGGCGGAGCTGGCAGTGAGCCGAGATCGCGCCACTGCACTCTAGCCTGGGTGACAGAGCAAGACTCCATCTCAAAAAAAAAAAAAAAAAAAAAAAGAAAATGTAGCAACCAGAAAATGTTAACATTATATTTATATCAACAGAAGCAGAATGTTGGATTCTGAACACTCTGACCGCAGCAAATGTAAAACAACTCTGTTTGTGTTGGGGCCTGGAAAGGAACATGGAAAATAGAAACTTTTGTTGGAAGTTTGCAAAGGAAAATTTTTTCTTTTACAAATGATTTTTAGTGGTGTCAACTAATTACTTTATAATCACTATCACATGTAGCTAAAATTTAATTTTTTTTGTGTTGTCAAGAAACTGCCAAAAGGTTGGGACACTACAGTCATGAATTGCTGATCACACACCTGATTAAATCAACAAGTTGGGCCAATATAGCTTAGCAATTTTACTAGCTGAATCCCATCAACTCTATGGCTACAAATTGGTTGTGACTATCAGCTGAGACCATGGCCAAAAAATATAATTGTCAATTAGTGTGTTTCATATAGATAAGGCCAAAGAGTATCCCACCTACATTAAATGTCTCAAGCTCATTCTGATTCTGGGAGTTCAATTTACAAAGAGAATTAACGTTTCTCTTTATTTTAAATGGTTTCTATGGATACTTTCTATGAAGCATTTCATTCACATCTATCCAATTTAAGCTTCTCATTTTAATTTAAATACACTTTCTATTCCTCCAGATCTGTATATGATACACACAGTTCATTTACTGAAGATAATCTATAAAAAGCATTTATGCACACAAAATTTTAAATTAATACATTTAAAGGTTTAAAGAGAAGAAAGAAACTCCTACTATACAGAAATTCATAATCTCAGATTTGGAAGTCTATTTTTATTTCCATAATAATCACTCAAATCCTGACTTGTAAAGAATCATATTTTCTGGTTTCAACATTTTTTGTCATTATTAGGTTCCTCTTTCTTGATCTTATTTATTTTGTTTTATTGGAGTTTTCTTGCTTGTCAGAGTTGGGAATAAAACTTTTTGGGGCCGAGTGTGGTGGCTCACATCTGTAATCCCAGCACTTTAGGAGACCAAGACAGGAGGCTTGCTTGAGGCCGGGAGCGCAAGACCAGCCTGGGCAACATAGTGAGATCTTATCTCTACAAAATATAAAAATAAAGTTAGCTGGGCAAGATAGTGCACACTTACTGTCCTAGCTCCTTGGGAGGCTGAGGCTGGAGAACTGCTTGAGCCCTGGGAATCTGAGGCTGCAGTGAGCAATGAGCCAGCCACTACACTCTAGCCTGGGTGACAGAGGAAGTCCCTGTCTCTAAAAATATAAATAAATAAAAATAAAACCTTTCTTGTTTCTACTGCATTTCAAAGTCAACATTAAAAATTTAATTGATTACTCTGGTTTCTACTTAGTGTAAAAACATTGAGAAAAACGTATTTTTAAAAGAATAAATCAGGCACAGTGGCTCATGCCTGTAATCCCAGCACTTTGGGAGGCCGAGCTGGATCACGAGGTCAGGAGATGGAGACCATCCTGGCTAACACAGTGAAACCCCATCTCTAGTAAAAATACAAAAAATTAGCCGGGTGTGGTGGCGGGCACCTGTAGTCCCAGCTACTTGAGAGGCTGAGGCAGGAGAATGGCATGAAAACCCAGGAGGCAGAGCTTGCAGTGAGCTGAGACAGCGCTACTGCACTCCAGCCTGGGCAACAGAGCGAGACTCCATCTCAAAAAAAAAAAAAAAAAAAAAAAAAAAGAATAAATCTCGGCTGGGCGCGGTGGCTCAGGCCTGTAATCCCAGCACTTTGGGAGGCTGAGGCAGGCGGATAACGAGGTCAGGAGATCGAGACCATCCTGGCTAACACGGTGAGACCCCGTCTCTACTAAAAATACAAAAAATTAGCCGGGCGTGGTGGCACGCGCCTGTAGTCCCAGCTACTCGGGAGGCTAAGGCAGGAGAATGGCGTGAACCCAGGAGGCGGAGCTTGCAGTGAGCCGAGATCGTGCCACTGCACTCCAGCCTGGGTGACAGAGCCAGACTCTGTCTCAAAAAAAAAAAAAAAAAAAGAATAAATCTCAGAAATAATATTGCTGGTGTTTGCTAATGTAATAAAAACTCTTTATTTGTAAAAACTTCTTTTTTTACCAAGAAGGCCTATAATACCTAAATTTGTTAGAGAAGAGATCAGATGCCATCTCCAGCTAAAAGTCTTTCGTTTTTTTATCTACTATGCAAACTTTATACACCTCAGCCTAGAAACTTAGGCCTTCCACATTGTGGTTCCAGACTCCTACCACCTTTATCTACCATCCCGCCCCGCACAGACCCACAATGCAGCCAAACAGGCCTACTGAGTTCTCAGAGTCCCCTTGCTGACCTCTGGCCCTTCACTCCCCATTCTCTCCCCACTTGAAATATCTCCTCAGGCCTCCAATGTCTGGTCACTGAATGTGATTCAGGCCCTGTAGTTAAAGTACTGTTGTTACTCCTTACAGCACACTGCGCTTCTTAAGATTCATGTGTGTGTTTGCTTTATTCTCTACTTCTAAACAAAAGCTCCTTTACTTTATTTATTTATTTATTTATTTATTTATTTATTTATTTATTGATACGGAGGTTCACTCTGTAACCCAGGCTGGAGTGCAATGGCGCAATCTTGGCTCACTGCAGCCTCGAACTCTGAGCTCAAGGGATCCTCCTGCCTCAGCTTTCTGAGTAGCTGGAACCACAGGCATGTGCCACCACACCTGGCTTATTTTATTTTATTTTAAATAAGTAATATGTATGTATAATAATTACACAATTCAAAAAGCACCAATGCAAAGGTTATGCAAGGAAATGTCTCTTTCCCACCCTCCTCATCCAGTTCTCCTCCCCAGAGGCTCCCAGCGTTGCCAATTCCTTGTGTATTCTCTGCCACATGAGAGAGAGAGAGAGAGTGTGTGTATTAACACAAATGGCAACACATTTTCATGTCATTCTGCAGGGCAGACATACAATAATCTTGGGCAGGTTGTATCATACACAAGAGCGTCCAGTAGAAAGTGGTTAAGGGCTAAAACCCAGCCCATGTACCTCTTGTCAAGCTGTGTTCTCTGTGGCCTTGCTATTGTAGGGCAGAAAATGTGACATCTTTTTCTCACCCATCCCAAGGTTCATGGCTAAGACCCCCGTAACAAAGACAGAGTAATAAGAGAAAGGCATATAAATGTATTTAGTATAAGTTTTATGTGACACGGAAGCCTTCGTAAATGAAAACTCAAAGAAATGCGGGAATTTGTGTATTTTTGTGGACAATTACACCAAAGTATGATTGGAGGACAAAAGGGTATGATCTAATGGTAATAAACTGGGAGGAACATAGCAAGGCCTGTTTGTTCAGTTTCTTCTTGGTGTCCCCTGATGGCATTCTTTCTCTCTGGGAGTATAGGAGTGGACACCCATCACATGAGGGTGTTCAGGGAAGAAGAAATAAAGACAGAGAGAACCTTCTTCAGGGGAGAAAGGTCAGAGAAAGGTGAGGGTGGGCTTCCTGTTTCTGCTGTTTTCTCAAATGCCAAGGTGCTATATTTTAGGATGTCATGTCCTGAACCCTGTCACTAGTTACATCCTAGATACATCCTAAAGAAAAAGGGCTTTCTTCAAATTTCCACAAATACATCCTAGAGACTAGCAGTGATTGGTCCTACTGCATAATTGTATTTCATTTACATTTTCATTTTCTTTTAAAATATCTGTTTTCTTCATTTTGCACTACTTCAAGAAAGGACTTGCATTACAAATTCATGTTGAGAAAAAGATTAATTTGCAAAACCTATTTTCAAACACTAGCCTGTTTTTTTAGACTTGCCAATTTACAAGTCATCGGTGAACATACTAAGTGGTGGATATTATTGTTTCAAATGAAATCCCTGTGAACTTCTCAGAAGTCATAAAAATATTATCAAAAATCATATTTATCATGGTTATAATTTTTGAAGCAGTAATTTTCAGAACTTTGACTAGGCTAAGTTATTTAGAGTTTATTAAACCTTTAAAAAACTTTTATTGTAATAATTACACCTTCCTTCTTTTCCTCAAATAAGTCTAAGATATTAAAAAATTTTTAAGTATTATTTCCATACCGTGAGGGCTCACTGAGTGTCAGTTGCAGAATGTGTCAAAATTCCAGGCTGTTATCGTTCTAGAAAGAATTCATCTTTAATGCTTCTCACTCCAGGGGTTCCCTTTTGATGTGTTTCTGCCCTCATTTTCCAAGAGTTAAATCTACACCTGTGTTTCTTCTCAGAAAATTCATCATTCTACTTTGTAGCTTGAGATTTGCAGGCCAAGATCGCAGCTTCTGGAAATAAGAATTCAGAAATTCATTGTTATGTCCAATCACCTATTTGTATTTTTCTTTAAATAAAGCTATTCAGGTTATAGACCTGAGATTCATTCCTCTAAGAATTTTATTTCAAGTGACCCTGTCATTCTTACTGGACATGTTGCATTGAGGTCAGAACCTCTAGAAGACAAAAAGACATTTCCTCATGGCCTATAAGGTAGGTATATGAGTATTTGTAATGCCAGAGACGTTTAGCATTTACTCCTATTCTATGACCTTAAAAAAAAAAGCCTAAACTTTTGGATATTTTTTTACACATTTTCAATGAGTATTTTTGTTGTTGGTTGTTGTTGTTTGTTTGTTTTAGAAACAGGGTCTCTCTATGTTGCCCAGGCTGGAGGGCAGTGGCTGTTTACAGGCATAATCATTGTGCATTACAGACTCAAATTCCTGGGCTCAAGCCATCCTCCTGCCTCAGCCTCCCAAGTAGCTGGGACTGCAGGTGCATGCCATCACACACAGCTTCCAATGAGTTGTTATTGCTAGTTAAGTCATGATTCAGGGTCCCAGGATAGGGATCACTATGTACCCAGGTCCCTCTTTACCATCCTGGGAGAAGAACAAAGGACTGAAGAGAGGTGGGGTAGAGCAAGCTCAGATCTTCCCAGGAAACATGCCTTCTGCCTGGTACTTGTCCCAGGCTAAGACCCATAATATAGGGCAGAGAGTCTTGTCCACATGTACCGTTCACACACAAAGACATAACCCCCTTTAGCAGTCATTGCCTTTTGGCAGCAGTGGCATTCCAGGTAGGCCTACCAGTAGTTTCTGGTCTAGTTCTGGCTGGGGGAGTTGCTGCCACAAGGGGCAGCCCTGTAGTTCTTGATTTGGCCTCCGTGTCTTCCGCCATGGTGTTAACTCCTAAAGACTCCCCTGACACAACTCGCAGTTCCATGTGACCCTCCAAAAAAGATCAACTTTTAGATTTTTAATATAAAAATCAACTAATATGTCAATTATCATTTGCCACCCCAGTGCTGACCTTCATATCAATTCTTCAAACAGTTTACCTCTGACCTCAGGCTGAAGGAAGAGTGAGCAGGAAATAATGATGATGGTGATGATGATGATGATGATAATGATGATGATGATGTCACTAGGGCTCAGAAATCATACCCCAAAATAAAGGCCTCAGAAGGAAGGTTCATCTCTGACCTTCTCCTGTCCTCCTGTGTCTCTTCTGTCATTCTCCCCAAGGTAAGCCATAGAAACTAGATTCCTCTTCCCCAAGGCGGGTCATAGACACAAGAACCCCTTTTCCCCAAAGCCAGCCATAATACCTAAAAATATTACTCTAACCTTTCCCCACCTTTCTGGGTAAGAACTAGCCATAAAAAATCTCTCCAGCCCTTCTTGTTAGATTGTAGGTCATAAGACTCCCAGCCGGAAAGAATTCTGCCCTGTATGCAGAAGGAATGAATGCTGCACAGAAAGGCTAAGAAGAACCTGAATCAATAGCCCTTGCTGGGTTTCCCCACTCAGTCTATTGCCATTAGTTCATACACGTTTTGTCCAATCACATTTCTACACAGCTGTTCCCCCTTCTTTTTTTTTTTTTTTCCGAGATGGAGGGTCTCGTTCTGTCACCCAGGCTGGAGGGCAATGGTGCAATCTCAGCTTACTGCAAGCTCCACCTCCCAGGTTCATGCCATTCTCCTGCCTCAGCCTCCCAAGTAGCTGGGTCTACAGGTACCCGCTACCACACCTGGCTAATTTTTTTTTTTTTTTTTTTGTATTTTTAGTAGAGACAGGGTTTCACTGTGGTCTCGATCTCCTTACCTTGTGATCCGCCTGCCTCGGCCTCCCAAAGTGCTGGGATTACAGGTGTGAGCCACTGTGCCCAGCCAGCTCTTCCCACTTCTTATAACCTAAGCATTAAAAATGACTTTCCTTTTCTCTTTTGGTCTTCATTCTGAAGTCTCCTGTGTCATGTAAAATTAGAATTAAATTATTTTATTTTATTTTATTTATTATTATTATTATTATTGAGACAAAGTCTCACTCTGTCACCAGGCTGGAGTACAGTGGCGTGATCTCAGTTCACTGCAACCTCTGCCTCCCAGGTTCAAGTGATTCTCCTGCCTCAGCCTCTTGAGTAGCTGGAACTACATGCACTGTGCCACCATGCCCGGCTAATTTTTTGTATTTTTAGTAGAGATGGGGTTTCACCGTGTTAGCCAGGCTGGTCTTGAACTTCTGACCTCAGGTGATCCACCCGCCTCGGCCTCCCAAAGTGCTGGGCCACCGCGCCTGGCCAGGATTAAATAATTTTATTATGCTTTTCTCTTGTTAACCTTTCATTATAAGGGTGACAGCTTATGATGTGGAGGAAAGAGATCACCCTCTTTCTTTCCCTACAATGATGATAATGATGACGATGATAATGACTGGAAGAAGAAGGAGCTATAAACATAATGGTTGCTTTTTTGGATTTCTAAATGCCAGGGAGTCAAAAGAGCCCTGTCAAAACATCCTGCTTCATATAAGGTAAGAGATATTCCTGGCATAATGTTCACAAAGTATTAAGTATTACTAATTAGTAATAAGTATTCAGACATTTTTGCCTTTCTCTGTATTAAGGAGGTCTAAAATATTTTATTGTAGCATAAAAGTTGTTTTGAGTTAAAAACATTTGAGAATGTGCTTTTTTTCCTTCATTATCTGCCTAAGAGCACAGCCTCCTATTAGAAGTCAAGATAACAAAACTGTCATTGTAAATCCCCCCTTTGGTAGCAACCAGGGAAGACTGACTCTCTTATCAGACACTAGACATCAGCTTCCTACCCAAACAAACAGACATTGTCACAAAACTATGATGTCTCCCATCTACCCTCCTGTAGAAGAGGAAAGGTGTAATACCTTTTCTTACTCATCATAAGGATCATGGCCAACACTCCTATAACAAAAGGCAAGAGAACAAGAGAAAAGCATGAGAAATGTATTTAACCAAAGTTTTATGTGACACGGGAGTCTTGAGAAATAAAGAGCCAAAGACCCAGGGAAAATTGTCTGTTTTTATGCTTAGGTTTGATGAAGAACTGACAGCCATATAGAAATGTGATTAGACAAAAAGGTATGATCTAATGCTAATAGACTGACAGGAGAAACCCAGCCAGGCCTGCCTTTCTGTTCAGATTCTTCTCGGCCTCCCTATGTAACATTCCTTCCTCCTGGGTATGAGGCTGGACTCCTCTGGAATGAGATTCTTCAAGACAGAAGGAGAAGAGTGGCCTTCCTAGGTTTTATGGCATGCTTGGAGGAAGAGGAGTTCTGGTTTCTATGACCTACCTTGGGGAAGAGGAGTTCTGGTTTCTATGACTCATTTACTTAGGCGAGGAAAAAGAGACAGGAGATAGGAGGGTAGGAAGAGGTCAGAGAAACCCTGTTTCTGAGGTCCTTCCAATGTCCTTCAGTTCAAAGTACTCAGCATGCCAAGGTGCCATACTTTGGGGTATCAGGTTCTGAGCCCCAACACTCCTAAGGGCCCATTTATCTTTCCTAAAAAACATTAGTTTTCCTGTAAGTACCCTTCTTCTCCTCTTAAGATAGTATACACGCTCCAAATTCTATTAGCAACTGCCTCCTTCAGTGGTTATGAATGCCAACATACATTTGATATATGTGAACAAAAATCTGTCTTTTGCTTTGCTAATCTGTCTTTTGTCAGTTTAATATGCAGACCCTCAAGCACTAACCATAAGAGGGTAGAGAAAAAGCTTTTTTCTCTCCAACAGCATCATCTCCTGGGAAAATAAGACTCACCCTTCAAGACCCAGCTCAATGCTGCATTTTTCCTTCAATAGGAAGTGTTCTGTCCTTCTTCCAACCTTCTAAGAAATTTGCTGATATCTCTTTTAGAGCATTTCCCTCATATATCTTACAATAATGTACCATTTGTTTCCTCTGTCATATTCATATATATATATATATATATATATATATATATATATATATATTTAAACAAAGTCTTGTTCTGTTGCCAGGCTGGAATGCAGTGGCATGATCTTGGCTAGTTGCAACCTCCGACTCCCTGGTTCAAGCGATTCTCCCGCCTCAGTCTCCCGAGTAGCTGGGATTACAGGCACACGCCACCATGCCCAACTAATTTTTTGTATTTTTAGTAGAGATGGAGTTTCACCATGTTGGCCAGGATGGTCTCGATCTCCTGACCTTGTGATCCACCTACCTCGGCCTCCCAAAGTGCTGGGATTACAGATGTGAGCCACAGCTCCTGGCCTACTTTTTTTTTTTTTTTTTTTTTTTTTTTTTTTTTTTTGAGACAGAGTCTCATTCTGTCGCTCAGGCTGGAGTACAGTGGTAAAATCTTGGCTCACTGCAACCTCTGCCTCCTGAGCTCAAGCAATTCTCCTGCCTCAGCCTCTGAGTAGCTGGGATTACAGGCACCCACCACCATGCCTGGCTAATTTTTGTATTTTTAGTAGAGACAGGGTTTCACCACGTTGGCCAGGCTGGTCTTGAACTCCTGACCTTAAATGATCTTCCCTCTTTGGCCTCTCAAAGTGCTAAGATTACAGGCATGAGCCACCGTGCCTGGCCTAATATACATGTTTTAAAGACAAAGACTGGTTCTATCCCATGTTTGGGCTTCCAGTACTTTGTATATCTAATAGATACTTGGTAAATATTCAGTGAAAGAATATGGCCTGGAAGGAAGAAATGAAATATGTCTGTTGGCCTCAGCATCAGGAATCTGAATAGTTCCTAAGCCGGTGGCAGTCACTTCTTAGCTATTAGCTTTGGCCAAGTCCCTTTTCATTCTCAGCCTCAGCTTCCTCATTTGCAAAATGAGAATAATAGCACCTCTGTGGAAACTTTCATTTTCATGGTGATTAGATGAGCCATCTCACTTAAACATCTAGCAGAATGTTTGGGACATCAAAGACACTCCATAAAGTTAGTTCCTCTCTGCTTCCTTCACACCTAACAGGGGCCTGTACTTTGAGGAAACTCAGTGGTCTTCACATCTTCATCCTATCTGAATATCACTTTCAGGAGCCTGCCTCCCTTTCTCCTGCCCAGGTTAAAATTGCCCCAAATAAGAACAACATAGGTGGGACAAATCCCTTCCAGAGCCATAGAGAGCCAAAAAGCCAGGACTTCTGGAAGCTCCCCTGGTGTTCTAGGCATACTGTTAGATCAACTTGTCAGCTCACTGTTACCTGTGTCAGCTGAGAGAGGGAGGTTAGAATGGTGGTGGTGGTGGAGGGGGCTTAGCTGATAGAATTGAGCTTAGAAGATGAATGGGGATGGGTGAAGTGGCCACATAAGATGGCTAGGCCAAGAGAAAGGAGGGCTTTGGTAATGAGAACAATGTCTTTATATGTGTGTTTCTCTGGGAATATATATAAATTTGTGTGATTTTGTTCTCTGTGTGAATCTGTATGTCTCTGCTTATGTGTACAGGAGAATCACCCAAGAGAAATCCATCCATCTATCCATCCATCCATCCATCCATCCATTCATCCACCCATCTATCCATGCTTCCACTCATGTATTCATTCAGTCAGTCATCCGTTCATTTTATTTAAATTAAAAGAGATTTCCAACCATCTATTCATCCATCCATTTATTCATTCAGTCAGTCATCTTTTCATTTCATTCAAATTAAAAGAGCTTTTTAAAATGCTTCAGGTACTAGAGAAAAAAAGTTAAATAAAATATCCTCTACCTGCAAGGAGTCTGACTACAATCTGTTTGCAGTTTGTTGGAAACAGACAAGTAAATATTTTACAAATACTGTTCTAAGATAGAGGCTAGCACAAGATGTTAGGAAACAGACCAAGGAAAGAACCCTGGAAAAAGAAGTACTAAGTTGGGCTTTTTGGTTTTGTTTTTTTTCTTCTTTGCAGGTTCCAAAAATACATTTAGCTCCATATATTCCCCATCCCACCTCCTTCCACCCCAGAGTTTGTTTAAGGAGATTTTTTTCTTTTGATTTGTGCTAAAAACCCAGTGCCGCAGCATTTCCTCTCTGGTATAGAGGCCATCCTTCTCCACCAATTTCAATAAAATAAAATCAAAGTAACTTTTAGTTATATCACTTCCCCTTGTTTGATGTGGGAAATTATGAAGTCTTTGAGGCACCAGCACAGTTTCTTAGAATATAGAAAAGGCTCGATAAACATTTCCCAAATAGTGCGCAAGTGAATGAAAGAATGAAGTTCTCTACCTGTGCAAGTCTTATGTGTCACATGGAGACCCCTCCTCTGGATTCTCAGGGTCATGAGAGCAGCGTGACACTGGGTCTGGCCATCCAGAAGCACTTAAAACGTGATAGATAATAGTGTAATTAGTTACTACCATCTATAATTACTATTTAGTGGGTGGTTCCAAAATATTTAAAATATTGATTTTTACTTTTAGAGCAAATGGGTTGGGGGGTGGGGCGGGCAATGGAGAGAGAGAACACTTTCAGGCCATGATGAAAACCATGTGAGGCACTCCACAGCTGTTTTTCAGACCTCTGCAGGAGCACCATGCATTGCCTCCTCCTCTCAGCCAAATTCCAAGATCTAAGGGTTACCCCCCAGGAGGGAACATGCCATTCCCAGCAGAGTCCATTATCTCTTGCAACCTGTTATCTAAACAGATTGTCTCCTTGGCTCCATTAGATGAGCAGATAAGCATACCTGAAGCTCCTGGGGCGCTCTGCCATTTACATAAGATCCCAGTGCCTTGGGCCACTGCCTAGTGCCTAAGGAACCCAAAGGTTGTCTCTCTCAGAACTCAAGACTTTCACTCCTTTGCCTCCTAGGCATTTGTCAGTCACAGAATTCTCCACTACCAGGCCTCTTGGCAAACCAAGTGTCCAGACCAGTGTGATTCCCCAGGTTTAATCCTAAACCAGTAGCTTACATCTTCCTTTGCTGAGACCTACTTTGAAAGCCAAAAGGACTGAGTTGTCTGCAAATAATTCCAATGCCACCATGAGATTTGGGGTTTATTTTATTTTATTAGAAACAGGCTTTTGTTATGTTGTCCAAGCTGACATGGAACTCCTGGGCTCAAGTGATCCTCCCACATCAGCCTCCTGAGTAGCTGGAACTACAGGTGCATGTCATCACACCTCGCTTTTAGGATTTGTTTTTAATAGAAGTGAGTTATCCATTAGCATTTGTGAGACATATCTGGAACATCACCTCAAGTGTGAAGACTGACTTAACTCACTCCAGCTACCTGGATTTTCATTTTGAAAAACTAATGTCTAGGCCTGGAGCTACAGTTTTGCTCCCAGTTCAAAAATGTCTGGCATATAATAGGTGCATAAGAAATGTTGTTCCAATTAATGGAGAAAATGTCAGTTTGGCCTTCATCTGAATGAAACATTTACCTTGTTTGGGTAGAGAGTTATGAATCTGGAGATGGCTGGTCCCTCAGTCTACCCATTCAGAAAGAACATCACTCAGTAAATCATACCAGGCAGTCAGTTGGCACTTTCAAAAACTGTGCTTCATTATGGTAGGACTGGGAGTATAGAAGGAACAAAGGGAGTGTGTGTGTGTGTGTGTGTGTGTGTGTGCGTAAATATATATATATATAACTTGCATAATTTTAAATTTTATACAATAAAGATAGAGCATAAATATGACAAAATACTAACATGAATGAACCCTTCATGTTATGGAAATATATACTGTGTCTGTTCTTTTCTATATTCTGTATTTTTTGTTGTTGTTCATAAGAGACAGGGTCTTGCTCTGTCACCAACTGGAGTGCAGTGGTGTGATTATATCTCACTATAACCTCGAACCCCTGGACTCAAGGGATTCCTTGAGGCTGGGATCACCTTAGCCTCCCCAAATGCTGGAATTACAGGAGTGAGCTGCCGCTCCAACCATATATTCTATTTCTAGCTACTCTATATTTCTATTTCTGAAAATTGTCAATTTTTTTTTTTTTTTTTTGGTCGTTGTCGTTGTTGTTGTTTAAGATGGAATCTCACTCTGTCGCCCAGGCTGGAGTGCAGTGGTGCGATCTTGGCTCACTGTAGCCTCCACCTCCCAGGTTCAAGTGATTCTTCTGCCTCAGCCTCCTGAGTAGTTGGAAATACAGATGTGCACCACCACGCCCAGCTAATCTTTGTATTTCTTTAGTAGAATTGGGGTTTCACCATGTTGGCCAGGCTCAAACTCCTGACCTCAAGTGATCCTACCACCTCGGCCTCCCAAAGTGCTGAGATTACAATCATGAGCCACCGCACCCTGCCCAAAGTTTTTTTTTTTTTTTTTTTAACTATGTTGCAAGGATTTGATCACCTAGAGAATGTGGATTAAAGGGAACCAGAACTCTTTCACAAAGGCAGAATGTCTTCTGCTCCTATCTTTTTGAAAATGTACACTTAGTCCTACATCCCTCACAACAACATGAAGTGTTCAATATTACACTAGTCATTTTGCAGATGAAAAAAAATGAGGCATTGAGACGTTAATTAACCAGCTCAAGATGACACAGATCTATCTGACTGAACTGGGCTTCAAAACAAGCAGCCTGTCTTCAGAACTCTCCCCTTTAATCATTGTCATGATGAACCAGAACCATCTATAACAGAGAATGGAGCAGCAAGAATAGCTATCTTCTGCCTCTTTCCTGGAGCCAAAAACTGATCTGGAGAACTTCATGCTCTAAGGCCATGTTATCTCAACCTTTTTTCCCGCTTTTATCCCTACTCTCTGCCCATTAAGTAGACTTTTTAGATCTTTTCTGATCATTCCCTCCCCACGAAATTTTAATACCACATATATGCCTTATATCTGTTTACGTATGACAAAGGGCCACAAAACATTTTTATATTTAAGATTTTTTTTAACCTTCCTAATAACCAACTTTCACCTCCGTGGCGGCAACATTGTCCCCCATTAAGAATGTGTGTTCTGAGGAAACCAATATTGAAGATTTCTGTAAGATCTTTTATATTGCCATTGTTTATCCATATGTCACAAATATATGGTGTGAAACAAAAATCTCCCACATAGACTCCCACAGGAAATACAGTAATGGAAGAATTTTGGTTCTTTCTCCCTGGCTTCCGAGGTTGTGTCTGAGGAGCGACTGCTGGGGTGTTCATGAGAGGATGGAGAGTGAGTAACACCAGAGTAATTGCCTCAGAGCTGGAGATTCCTGTTGTCCTTATTATACAGAGCCAGTTTCCAATTACATGTGCTAATAAGGTCCAGCAGTAAGATGGGTAATTGAAATCCACAAGAACTCCCAAACCTCATTTAGAAAGCTGTTTCAAGCATCTCTTGAGCCTGTGAACCAGACTAGGATAACTATTCCTCTTCTTCTTGAACCTGTAAGAACCAGACTGGGATGACTGTTGATCTTCCATTGTTTCCAGCCTCAAACGGAGAAGGAATAACGATTGGGCCTTGTTCACCTTGCATGTCTTTACTCAGGGCATTCCGTGAACCAAGCACTTTGTTGACCCCATTCACAGAGATGTCTAGTATGTACCCATAGGCTGCATATGTGGTAGGTATCGTCCTTTCTATTTTGAAGATGTGAAACTGACTGATGCAAAGTGTTACCAGTAGGAAGTAGCACAGCCAGGGTTCAAAATCCGGTGGTTCTAATTCCAGGTACATTCCTTCATGGTATCTTCAAAGCTTTATGAAAAAACTGGAAAGACCTGGGAAATGTTCAATTCAATTGAATTCAGTGCAATTTGAATTGTTAATCAATTTAAATGTTCATCATTTGAGCTTTAAAGGTAGGCAAACTGGTTTTTTTTCTTTCTAACTATATGTCCATAAGAAATTTCCTTAATGGCCCTTGCATGTTATTCAAAATTCTGATTAGTAAAACTGTATTGTCATGAAGATTAAATGAGGTAATGTTATCAAGCACCTACTATATCATCTGCATCAAAATATCCTGTTTCCTACTCCATTCATCGGTTTGGTCCTTGTATCATTTTGTATCATTTCTTTGTTTTTTCCCCTTGTGGCCTTATTGCTTCCTGACAGTTTAAAATATCTATCTGGCCTTCAGAGCTGAATTGTAAGAACTTCAGGATCAGGAGCTGTTCTCATAAAGATGGTTCTCAAATTTCGAAATTTTTATCTTTTTTTTTTTTTTTTTTTTTTTTTTTTTGAGATGGAGTCTCACTCTATTTCCCAGGCTGGAGTTCAGTGGCACAATATCGACTCAATGCAACCTCTGCCTCCTGAGTTCAAATGATTCTCCTGCCTCAGCCTCCTGAGTAGCTGGGATTGCAGGCACCAACCACCACATCCAACTAATTTTTGTAATTTTAGTAGAGACGGGGTTTCACCATGTTGGTCAGGCTGGTCTAGAACTCCTGACTTCGTGATTCTCCTGCCTCGGCCTCCCAAAGTGCTAGGATTACAGGCGTGAGCCACTGTGCCCTGCTTCAAATTTGTATCTTTTTAATGTGTGAAATCTTATACATTGCACATTGACACTCAAAGTACTAAATTAATATCAGCTTCCACACATCACCCAATGAGCATGAATTTGAACTCTCAACCAGTGGTGCCTTCGGCCAGGATTCCTGGGTTCAATTCGGATGGCATCATTATCTTTATGCAGCAAGTTTTGCTTGTTCTATTATTTGAATAGCTAATTGCATTTGCCCTTCTAATATGTGAAAAGCCATAACAAAAAAGTGATTGTGACATAATAAAAGATATCCCCTAAATGGCAGATCTACAGCTCAAATAGATTATTATTGGACTTAAGCTGATATTTGTGTTCAACTGTGAAGAGTAAGAATAAAATTAAGGGTCATGCATGAAGCATTGGAAGTCTGTCTTTTCAGGGTCAGCCTAAGAGGAGAGGAGTAGTGGTGGGGACATGAAGAACACTTTAGAATTTTAATTGTGAATCTGCATAAAAGTCATTGACAGAGAAGTTCAAGGGTTTAAAGAGACATAGCCAAGGGTAAAGCTCACACAGATTTCTCAATTAAGTAGATATTGGCAGAGTTGAATTTTTCTTTAACAAAAATATTTTTAAAAACTAATACCGGCAGGGCACGATGGCTCACGCCTGTAATCCCAGCTCTTTGGGAGGCTGAGGTGAGCGGATCACAAGGTCAGGAGTTCGAGACCAGCCTGGCCAATATGGTGAAACTCCGTCTCTACTAAAAAAATACAAAAAACTAGCCGGGTGTGGTGGCGGGCGCCTGTAGTCCCAGCTACTCGGGAGGCTGAGGCAGGAGAATGGCATGAACCCGGGAGTCCGATCTTGCAGTGAGCCGAGATCGCACCACTGCACTCCAGCCTGGGAGACAGAGCGAGACTCCGTCTCAAAAAAAAACAAAACAAAAACAAAAACAAAAACAAACCATGAAATCATTTCACAATACCATGAAATCATCACTATAAGTTCCTGCTCAATCTCTGCACAACAACATTAGCAAATTCTTCTTCCCACAGTAAAATGATTTGGTTGTTTTGCTTACTAAATGTCACTTTTAGGAAGTAAGTTCTGCAAGGGCAGGAATATCTGTTTTGTTCAGAGATGTGTTCTAAGCACACAGATCAGCACCTGGCATGGAGTAATCGCTGAATAAGTATTTACTGAATGGAATTCAAGTAAACTGAAGTTTAAATAAGATATTACTTTGTAAAATTATCTGTTATACATCTGATGAGAGGTTAATATTCAAAATATATAAGAAACTCAAACAACTCAATAGTAAGAAAATAATCTAATACAAAAACGGGTAAATGGTTTGAATAGGTATTCCTCAAAATAAGACACATAAGTGGCCAACAGGTATATGAAAAAGATGTTCAGGATCACTAATCAACAGAGAAATGCAAATTAAGACCATAGTGAGAGATATCACCTCGCAGCTATCAGAATGGCTATTATTGCAAAGATGAAAGATAACATGTTGGCAAGGATGTGGAAAAAAGGCAACCCTTATACACTGTTTGTGGAAATGTAAATTAGAACATCCATTATGAAAAAAAAATATGGAGGTTCCTCAAAAAATTGAAAATAGAACCCATGATAGGATTCAGCAATCTCACTACTGGGTATATATCTGAAGGAAATGAAATCAGTATGTGCAATAGAAGAGACAGCTGCACTTCCACATTCATTGACGCGCTATTCACAACAGCCAAGATATGGAATCAACCCAAGTGTCCAGCAACGAATGAATGAATAAAGAAAATGTGGTATATGTACACAATGGAATACTATTTAGTCTTTAAAAGGAAGGAAATTGTGTCATTTGTGACAACATGAATGAGCCTGAAAGACATTATGTTAAGTGAAATAAGCCAGGCACAGAAAGATACATACCACATGATCTCACATGTGGAATCTAAAGAAGTTGGACTCAGAGAAGTAGAGAGTAGAATGGTGGTTACCAGGGGCTGGAGAGGGTAGGGGGCTTAGGAAAATGTTGATCAAAAGATGCAAAATTTCAGTTAGGTAAGTTCAAATTAGTTAAAATAAGTTCAACAGCTCTATTGTACAACATGGTGACTATACCTAATTAAAAATGTATATAATTATTTGCTGCCGGGTGTGGTGGCTCACACCTGTAAACCCAGCACTTTGGGAGGCTGAGTCAGGCGGATCACGAGGTCAGGAGTTCAAGACCAGCCTGGCTAACATAGTGAAACTCCATCTCTACTAAAAGTACAAAAAATTAGCCGAGTGTGGTGGCAGGTGCCTGTAATCCCAGCTACTCAGGAGGCTGAGGCAGGAGAAATGCTTGAACCTGGGAGGTGGAGGTTGCAGTGAGCCGAGATAGTGCCACTGCACTCCAGCCTGGGTGACAGAGCAAGACTCTGTCTCAAAAAAAAAAAAAATTATTTGCTATATTCAATTTTTTTCTCTGTTTAATAATTATGTGATCCTTCTATAACCTAGGAGTTTAAGAAAATCTAAAATAGATAATATGATTAGGATTTTATCATTTAGCTCTCACAGGTTCAGAAAAGTTGAGTACCAAGTTAGGTTCTGTCATGCATTAGGCATATAACCTTGATCAAGTCACTAAACCTCCCTGAGCCTGATTTAAGATAGATAAATAGTAACTTATTTATGTAACAAACCATATATTTATCTTTGTATCTGTACTACAGAATTAGGACAGTTTATAAGAATACCTACAATAAACTAAAGTAAATAAATTGCATACAGAAATATGTAAATACATATAAGTTCCAAGAAAAATACAGGTTGAGTGGGAAAACAAGACTAAGTAAAAGGGCTCCGTTTCTTTTTGAGTTCTTAAGATACAACCTTAGAGATTAATGTGAGAATCAAATGATTTAATAGGATGCTGTTTGATAAAGAGTTCATTGACCATGATGGACAGAGAGGCTGTATAAAGAGAAACAAGCCCAGCCATACCTCACATTCCAGCCACCCCCATTGGAGCTCCAGACATGTGAGTGAAGTCACCTTAGACTCTCCAGCCCAGGTGAGTCACCCTATCCAGCACCACACAGCAGGGATAAGCTGCCACCACCATGCCCTGCCCAAATTGGAGAATTATGGGCAAAAATATGGCTGTTTTAAACCACTACCTTTTGGGTTAGCTTTTTATACAGTAATAGATAAACAGTTTGGTTTCATTTCTTGGTCTCAATAGCAGCAACTTTCGTCTCCTGTCTGGAGCAACTCCCTCTTTATTTCACCAATTATCACTCCACTATCTGTCCTTTTGCATCCATGGATTTTGAAGGAAGGTCAGTGGTACTGTGTGGAAAAGGCTTTGGCCTTTGACTGATACCTCCAAAGAGAATTATCATGTGTGAATACTAAACAAAAATAATATTTAAAGCTGCAAATTGTTTGGCAGTACAAAAATAGAAATCTGAGCCTTCTATTGACCAAAAATCAGAAATTGGATGTCACAGTGGATTGTTTGCATTAGGCCAGAAGGAAGAAAAATGTTATTAGTCATTCCCAGTGAGCCACAGTGAGAGATTGGCACATGCATATGAAATGCAACCTCGCTTCCCATAGAAAGTGATTAAAAAGATTAACACACACACAAACACACCTTTTGTATTCCCAATTTTAATATATTGTACAACAAATACGTTAATATCAAGGAAAAGAAAGTAAGCCACAAGCTTTTCACCAAAATGTAACTACAGTCATGTATTGCTTAATGATGGGGATATCATCTGAGAAATGCATCCTTGGGCAATTTTGCTGTTATTCAAACATCATAGAGGGAACTTACACAGAACTAGATGGTATAGCCTGCTAACACCTCAGGTATAAGATATAGTCTATTGCTCCTAGGTTACAAACCTGTATAGCATGTTAGTGTATTGAATACTGCAGGCAATTGTAACACAATGGTAAATGTTTGTGTATCTAAACATAGGAAAACTGTAAAATAGTAAAATACAGTAAAAATAAAATATCATATAACACACCTATATAAGGCATTTATTATGAATGAAACTTGCAGGACTGGAAGTTGCCGTGGGTAAGTTGGTGAGTGAGTAGTGAATAAATGTGAAAGTCTAGGACATTTCTGTACACTATTGTATACTTTACAAACACTACACTTAGACTACACTAAATTTGTTTTAAAATATTTTTCTTTCATTAATAATAAATTAACCTTGGCTCACTGTAACTTATCTACTTTATAAACTCAATTTTTTTTAACATTGTGACTCTTCTGTAATAACACATCTTAAAACATACATTTTGCAGCTGTTCACAAATATTTTATTTTTTTATCTTTATTCTGTAAGCTTTTTTTCTACTTTTATCTTTTTTTTAACTTTTTTACATTTTAGTTAAAAACTAAGCACAAAAACACACATTACCTAGGCCTACATAGGGGCAGGATCATCAATATCACTATTTTCCACCACTGCATCCTGTCCCACTAAAAGATCTTCAGGGTCAATAATACACCCGGAGCTGTGTATAATAGCGCCTTCTTTTGGAGTACCTCCTAAAGGCCTGCCTAAGACCATCTTTCAGTTAACTTTTTATTTTTATAAATAGAAGGAGTACACTCTAATATAACGATAAAAATATAGTACAGTAAATACGTAAACCAGTAAGTTTATTATTATTATCAAAGTATTATATACCGCACATCATTGTATGTGCTGCACATAATCATATGTGCTCTACAACTGGCAGCACAATAGGTTTGTTTGCAACCAGCATCACCACACACATGTGAGTAATGTGTTTTGCTCCAGCGTTATGATGCCTACAATGTCACTAGGTGAATAGGAATTTTTTAGCTCCATTTTAATCTTATGGAACCACCATCCTATAGGCACTCTGTCATTGACCAAAATGACATTATGCAGTGCAAGACTGTATTTTTATCTTGCCAAGTTCCTTTTCGATCCCTTTCCAAGTGCATTAACTGTGAATCCTTATTTTTAGCTGATTAATTATCTAACTTCTCTTTCACAGGCACAAGAACCAATGTGAACCCAAAGCAATGAGGAAGGAAGGCAGGAAAGGGAAAATAAGGGAGTGTTCCTTGTTGCCCTGGAGGCTTGGAGGAAAGCTGCTTAATTATCAATTTACTTTTCTCCATTTATTCAGTCAGTAAATGTTACTACAAAATTTTTAAGTACTTTTCATTTCTTAAAATTCTTCAGCTGTGTAATTACTTGTTCATTGATCTTCTGCCCAGTTAGACTGTAAGCTATGCGTGAGGCCAGAGGCCAGATCTGTTTTTTCTGGTTTTTTTTTTTTTTTTGGTTGCAGTGTTGCAGTGAGCCAAGATCATGCCCAGGCTGGAGTGCAGTGGTGCAGTCTCGGTTCACTGCAACCTCCACCTCCCGGGTTCAAGCAATTCCTGTGCTTCAGCCCCCCAAGTAGCTGGGATTACAGGCATGCGTCACCACACCCAGCTAATTTTTGTATTTTTAGTAGAGATGGTTTCACCATGTTGGCCAGGCTGGTCTCGAACTCCTGACCTCAGGTGATCCGCCTGCCTCAGCCTCCCAAAGTGCTGGGATTACAGGAGGGAACCACCATGACTGGCCTCAGATATGTTTTTTCTTAATCACTACTGTATATCTAGCATCTAACATAATGCCTAGCGCAATGCCTTAAGAGGCATTTAGTAAATATTTGTTGGTTTGAAGTATGGGAATTGCAAGTCCAGAGGACACATTTACCAAACTAGGAATGGAAAGGAAGAAGTAAGGAGAAAATGGTTGTTAAATAGTGGGTGAGAGTCTATATATTAAAAGGAGAGCATGCATGCTCTAATGTACTTTATAATAAATGTGGTCTATTTGATTAATGCTGCCAGCTCAAATCTGGGTCTTCTGGAAAAAAAAAAAGTGATGAAAGCATCTCCAGAGACATTTTGTATTCAGTTCATTTAATATTTATACTGAGTTTCTTAAGTCAGCATCCTCAAGGAGACCAAAAATGATGGTTGGAATATGGAGAGTAATGCTCAGGAGGATGGGGTAAGAGCACTCCCCACTCACCCAGTCCTAGATAAATCAACATAGCCTGAGTTAAATTTAGGTACTTCTCTAAAGGGTGGAGGGACTACTCCAGAATAGTCCAAAAGGAAATAACATTCTTTCTCATCTCTTTCTCCACAAGACTCTAGCAGAGCTTTAAAAAGTAGGTTTCTTATTACAAGGAATAAAAACTATATAAGTTAGAATAGAGATCAAAAAGAGACCCCAAAATTCAATGATTTAGTAAGATAGAATTTCACTGTGCTTTCTCATAACAGTCTATAGGTGGGCAGACCAGGCTAGTAGATAGCTCTGCTCAACAAAATAATTAATAGACCTAGATTCCTTCCATTTTGTTGTTCCATTATACCCTATTAAGGCAGTATTTCTCAAATGTTAACATGAATTTAAATCACTGATGGATCATGCTAAAATGCAGATTCTCATTAGCAGGCCTGGAATGGGGCCTGAGATTCTGTATTTCTAAAAAGCGTCTGGGTGATGTTAATGCTGTTAGTCCAAGGCACACACTCTAAGTAGCAAGGTGTCAGGGCATTGTCATCATCTTAATGGTCAAGGCTGGGTGACTGGCATATCTGTTCTCCAGTTTTCAGTAAGGGGTTAGAAAACAAGTCTAGGGCAAGAAGTTGTCACTAAGTAAACTATGTAGAAATAATATACACATCTTCTTTTCATATTCAGTAGTCAAGGACTTAGTAAGATGGCCACACCTGGCTTCAAAGGGACTGACGAATGTCTTTAGTCTCTAGCTGGGCAGCCATATTACCATCTAGAAGGGAATTGACATTACCATACACAAGGAGAAAACTGATATATTGGGAAACAGTCAGCAGTTCGCACCATGAAAAATAAGGAGCCAGGAGCTTATAATTAAGCAATAGAAATGAAATGTAACACCAAGAAGTAGATGTATGGGCCAGATATTGCACTGAAACCTATGAAAACAGCTTTAGCAAAAAGCTATTGGATCAGAAGTCAAGGATCATTGATAGCATTCCATTTTTAATTTTCAATCTCTGGCATGCTTCGCTTGCACATCCTCTGTGACTTGTTCATAAGAGTTGCTGATGATAGGAGAGGTAGCAGCAAATGACTCTGAGACTATTTTAGTGACACTGAGTGGACTCTGACATGTGCTTATGGTTAGAAAAAACAAATATAAACAAAAATCAAGAACATAGCTAAGATTTCATTAAAGACATTCAGTCAAATACTAAAATAATCCAAGCATGAATTAGGAGCTTCTGGATGTGTTAATATATAACATGAATTTATATATCCCTATGGCCAACAGTTTACCCAGAACACATTTCAAAACTTAACTGCTTCTAACAGCATCAGAAGCAAAATTTATTGTTCAGTCCCTTGGATATGACACATTTTCTTAGAATATTCAGTTGCATAATAAATTTTAGAAGCTTCCAGCAAAGAAAATTTCATAACTTTTTCTGTCATCCCCACATCAATTCAACATGTAAGTATCCTCTGCCTTACACAAGATCTCTTTTGCAACTAATCTCATTAGAGTGACCGTCTGAAACACTTCTGAGCCTGAAAGGGGCATTATTAACAATTATGCTGGGTATAAATCCAGCATATAAATCCAGTTGTGTAACCTATGACTGTCCTGGGTAGCCCAGGATGTATAACTCCAAGTCTAGGTTGTACCTATCGTATTTTCTTTTCATCTTTTTTCCTCAATTATTAGGTAGAAGTAGCAGACATTAATGTATTTGTCAGTAAGTTTCTTTAAGATTGCAATGAATAGCCAGGTGCGGAGGCCCACCCCTGTAATCTCAGCACTTTTCATTTCTTAACATTACTTAAGTGAGGTGGGAGGATTGCTTGAGCCTAGGAGTTCAAGACCAGCCTGGGCAACACAGTGAGACCTTGTCATTCCAAAAAGTAAAAAAATTAGTCGAATATGGTGGTGCATGCCTGTGGTCCCAGCCACTCGAGAAGCTGAGGTGGGAGGATCACTGGAGCCCAGGAGGTCGATGCTACAGTGAGCTGTGCTCACACCACTATGTTCTAGTCTGGGCAACTAAGCAAGACCCTGTCTCAAAAAAAAAAAAAAAAACCCAAAAAGATTGCAAATGAATAGTCAATAGCAGATTACCTTGGTAATGAGAGTTTGTTGCAAATAATTTAGGTAATGAAAATAAGGTGACGTTATGACTGGAGAGCTGTACCATCAGTTTTTTGGCTTGTTTGTTTGTTTGTTTTGAGACAGAGTCTCGCTCCATCACCCAGGCTGGAGTGCAGTGGCACTATATCAGCTCATTGCAACCTCC
This sequence comes from Gorilla gorilla gorilla, assembly GCF_029281585.2. Lineage (NCBI taxonomy): Eukaryota > Metazoa > Chordata > Mammalia > Primates > Hominidae > Gorilla > Gorilla gorilla. The sequence continues at coordinate 171,725,570 of NC_073224.2, forward strand.
ACCTCTTGGGTTCAAGCAATTCTCCTGTCTCAGCCTCCCAAGTAGCTGGGACTACAGGCACCTGCCACCACGCCTGGCTAATTTTTGTATTTTTAGTAGAGACGAGGTTTCACCATATTGATCAGGCCAGTCCCGAACTCCTGACCTCAGGTGATCTGCCCGCCTTGGCCTCCCATAGTGCTGGGATTACAGGCATGAGCTACCGTGCCCAGCCATGGTGTCAGTTATTTTTGACCCTAATCCTGTACTTTAAAGAATAGGATGTAGGACAGGGTTAAAATTCAACATAATTCAGGATAAAGCCTCCACTGTCTCCTCCTCTCTGTGTGCCTCTGTTGGGCAGAGATTTTGCCAAGTCTTCTCAAGGTACTTGGCCTCCCTCACATCAAGTTTGTCTTCTTCAATCAATAATGGCCAGGGAACAAGGATGGGTTGACTCACTGAAGATGTTGTGAACTTTTTATAGAAAAAAATACTTGAGGATCATTTTATCTGACTATAGCATGTCATTAAAGCTGCTAGTGATATATGACTGTAGCATGGACATAGAACTCAGGGACATTTCTCTAGTAAAACAAACTCGGAACATTGTATACTTACAAACAACCATAGGAACAAGCTGACTATCAGTCATAATTAGAATATGCTGAGAATGTATTATGGTTTCCTACTAGGACATCCCTTGTTTGTTTAAATCACAGAGAAATAGTGCCACTAAAAAGTATAAAAGAGTGGACATCGTTGAACTGGAGAATTAAAGAAAGACTAATTAAAACATCATAGTTGAGGAAAATAGAATAAGTCTGGTTTCCCCTTGCAATTCCAAATTCCAATTTTTACTGCTAAACAAAAGCCCAACTTATGAAAAGTCGTATAAATAAGATAGAAGTGTATATCTTTCTCATATGACAGTCTAACAATATGGGATGGTAAGACAGCTTCATAAAGTTAAAAGCCCATTAAAAGTTGGAATTCTTTAATTCTCCAGTTCAACGATGTCTACTCTTTTATACTTTTTAGTGGCACCATTTCTCTGTGATTCCTTCTATGTCTGCATTCTGGGTGGTGGTGTCCTCTACTACATGGTTGAAGGTAGATTCCCAACCTATCTCCTCAGTCAACATTTCACCAAGCAGAAAGGGGGAAGGGTTCAAGGGCGAGGCATGCTTTTTGCTTCTTCTGCTCATATCCCATTAACTACAAGAAAGGCTCATGAGTATTTTTGGTAGCCAGGAGTTCTAGTAGGGTCTAGCATATCATAGTAAAGGACAAAAAAGAATGGATACTAGGAGATTACTAGCAATCATGCCATATAATAGAAATAATAACTTAATCTATCAATGAATGACTAGGGGGAACCTGTTGGCATTATTTAGTAACCTTATATCATAGGAAAGTAAGGCTCACAAAGGTTAAACGATTTACCTAAGGTCACATAGCAAGTAATCATGGGAACCAGGACACAAATCCATGTCAGTTGACTGCAAATGGTAGGTTATTTCTACCACTCTGTGATGTCTTTCCAACTGCTTTTCATATAAATTTATAAAAAGGAAAATAATGGTAGAAGATATCAATAAGAGTTATTGTCGAAGAAATGTCAAAAGGCAGGAATACTAACTTTTTTCATTGTGTAGTTATAGAGCTTTTATAGATTCTGAAGTATTTCGTTGTGCTTTTTTTTTTTTTTTTTTTGAGACAGAGTGTCGCTCTGTCGCCCAGGCTGGAGTGCAGTGGCGCGATCTTGGCTGACTACAAGCTCCGCCTCCCGGGTTCACACTGTTCTCCTGCCTCAGCCTCCCGAGTAGCTGGGACTACAGACGCCCGCCACCACGCCTGGCTAATTTTTTGTATTTTTAGTAGAGACGGGGTTTCACCGTGTTAGCCAGGATGGTCTCGATCTCTTGACCTCGTGATCCGCCTGCCTCGGCCTCCCAAAGTGCTGGGATTACAGGTGTTAGCCACCGCACCCGGGCCTCATTGTGTTTTTTAATGAAAACTAATATGCAATCATTAAAATTCAAATACTTCAAAAATGGTAAAAAGTGAAAATTTTCCTCTCCCCAGAAGTGACCACTGTTCATAATTTGTATTTCTTCTTGCAAATCTTCTTATGAAGGTTTTTAAAGGTTCTTTTGTCTATTTCCAAAGTGATCAGGTACCTAGCAATATTTATTTGTAGGACTAAGGGAAAAGAAAAGTCAAGTAGATCAGCAGAACCATTCCTAGTCACTGAAAGATGGAGTGATTCTATGGTTAGGAAACTTTGGGGGCAACTGAAGCCAGCAACAGAGAATAAGAACCGCGTTGCAGAAGAGGTGAAGCACACCTACGCAATATCAATAAACCCATTGTAAATGAAAAATGTTTTAAGCCAAAAATGCATTTAAGACATCCAACCCATCATACATCATAGCTTAGCCTAACCTACCTTAAACGTGCTCAGAACACTTACATTAGCCTATAGTTGGGCAAAATTATCTAACACAAAGCCTTTTTATAATAAAGTGTTCAATATCCATGTAATTTATTATATACCGTACTGAAAGTGAAAAAACCAAATTGCTGAATGGGTATTTGAAATAGGGTTTCCACTGTATGCCTATTGCTTTCATGCCATTGTAAAGTCAAAAAATTGTAAGTGGAACCATGTAAGTCAGGGACTGTCTGTACTTGTAATGTTGCCAACAACAGTACTATCTATTTGGCATCAATTCTTTCCCCACCTCCAGAAACCAACCCCCACACCCAAGGTGGTAATATCCTCAGTGATACCAACTTACTTCTCCCCAAAAGACTGGCTTCCTCAGTCAAGGTTACTAGCTAGAAAATGTTAAAGATGGGGCATGGAGGCTGGGCGCGGTGGCTCAGGTCTGTAATCCCTGCACTTTGGGAGGCCGAAGTGGGTGGAACACCTGAGGTCAGGAGTTCAAGACCAGCCTGGCCAACATGGCGAAACCCCGTCTCTACTAAGAATACAAAAAATTAGCCAAGCGTGGTGGCGGGCGCCTGTAATCCCAGCTACTAGGGAGGCTGGGGCAAGAGAATCGCTTGAACCCAGGAGGCGGAGGTTGCAGTGAGCAGAGATTGCGCCATTGCACTCCATCCTGGGCAACAAGAGTGAAATGCCGTCTCAAAAGAAAAAAAAAGAAAAGATCAGACACGGTGGCTCACACCTGTAATCCCAGCACTTTGGGAGGCTGAGGCAGGTGGATTGCTTGAGGTCAGGAGTTTGAGACCATCCTGGCCAACATGGCGAAACCTCGTCTCAACTGAAAATACAAAAAACAGCCAGGCGTGGTGGTGCACACCTGTAGTCCCAGCTACTCGGGAGGCTGAGGCAGGAGAATCGCTTGAACCCAGGAGGCAGAGGTTGCAATGAGCCGAGACTGCACCACTGCACTCCAGCCTGGGCGACAGAGCAAGGCTTTGTCTCAAAAAAAAAAAAAAAAAAAAAAGGGTGCAGTGGCTCACGCCTGTAATCCCAGCACTTTGGAAGGCTGAGGCAGGAGGATCACCAGGTTAGGAGATCGAGACCATCCTGGCTAACACAGTGAAGCCCTGTCTCTACTAAAAATACAAAAAATTAGCCGGGCTAATATATAGTGTCTTTTGATTATACACTTGACTCAAAAGTGTTTGAAGAAATAATTTGTGAATTGGTATATTAGTTTCCTGTTTTGGTTTTTGAAACATTTAAGGTAGTGACTAATACAACTAAGATTTCTCAGCTTTTTCTTTTCATTTCTTTTTTTATTTTTTTCAGAGATAGGGTCTTGCTCTGTCACCCAGGCTGGAGTGCATTGGTGCAATCACAGCTTGCTGCAACCTCCACCTCCTCAGCTCATACAATCCCCCCACCTCAGCCTCCTGAGTAGCTGGGACAACAGGCAAGTGTAACCATGCCTGGTTAATCTTTGTATTTTCTGTAGAGACAGGGTTTCGCCATATTGCCCAAGCTGGTCTCAAACTCCTGGGTTCAAGGGATCTGTCTGCCTCAGCCTCCCAAAGTGTTAGGATTGCAGGCATAAGCCACCCTACCTGGAGCTGATTTCTCAGCTTTTTCAACCAGACATTAGAAACACTACCCATTTCCTGGCCTCTGATAATTTTTTTTCCATTAAGCAACACAAAGAAAAGACAGCATGGGGAAACCAGTAAATTCAGAAATTACTTCCCTATCCTATGTGCATATAGATATCAGACATATAGACATATAGAAGCCAAAGTATGAAGAAAAGAAATTCATAAAGTTCAGTCATTTCTATCATAATTGAATCAAAACAATAATTTTTAAGCCACTATCTTGTCAAAGCTTAGGCATAACTTAATGAATAAAGAATAAAGTTTACTCCAATCTGCCACATTATTCTATTGATATTTTTCCATAACGCACCGAAATATTCACTTTTATTTTTAATGTGACATTGTAATTGATTGCTTTCTTTTTACTTCAAAAAAATTTTTGATTCTCACACTTACAACTAAAATTGGTATTACTTTTTAAATTAGAAAGCATACCTCAACATAATTAAAGGCTTTTTATGGAAAAATAAAGGCTTTTTATCGGAAAGGAAGAAGTCAAATTATCCTTGCTTGCAGATGATATAAACTTTTATTTGGAAAAAAATATAAATACTCCAAAAAGCTGTTAGAACAGATAAATTTAGTACAGTTGCAAGATACAAAATCAATATACAAAAATAAGCAGCATTTCTATACATTAACAGTAATCAATCTGAAAAAGAAATCAAGAAAGTAATCTTATTTACAATACTACAACAAAACCCCATAGGAATAAATTTAACCAAAGAAGTAAAATATCTTTAATAGAAAAACTATAAAACACCGATGAAAGAAATGGAAGAGACCACACAGAAAAATGGAAAGATATCGCATGTTCATGGATTAGAAGGTGTAATATTATTAAAATATCCAGGCCTGGCATTGTGGCTTACGCCTGTAATCCCAGCACTTTGGGAGGCCGAGGCGGGTGGATCACCTGAGGTCAGGAGTTCGAGACCAGCCTGGCCAACATGGCGAAACCCTGTCTCTACTAAAAACACACAAAATTAGCTGGGTGTGGTGGTGGGTGCCTGAAATCCCAGCTACTTGGGAGGCTGAGGCAGGAGAATTGCTTGAACCTGGGAGGTGGAGGTTGCAGTGAGCAGAGATTGCTCCACTGCACTCCAGCCTGGGCGACAGAGTGAGACTCTGTCTCAAAAAAATAAATAAATAAAATAAAATAAAATATCCATACTGCCCAAAGCAATTTACAGATTCAGTGCAATCCCTATCAAAATACCAGCAACAATTCTTCACAGATATAGAAAAACAATCCTAAAATTCATACGGAAATAACAAAAGATCCCCAATAGCTAAAGCAATCCTGAGCAAAATGAACAAAGTTGAAGGCATGGCACTATCTAATTTCTAATTGTGCTATAAAGCTATAGTAACCAAATCAGCATAGAATTGGCATTAAAACAGACACATAGACCAATATAACAGAATAGAGATCCAGAAATAAATCCACACTTACAGTTAACTCATTTTCAACAAAGGCACCAAGAACATACATTCAGGAAAAGATAGTCTCTTTAATAAATGGTGTGCAGAGAACTAGACATCCATATGCAGAAGAATAAAATTAGATTCCCACCTTCTACCACATACAAAAATCAACAAAAAATAGACTAAAAACATAAATGTAGGACCTGAAACTACAAAAGTACTAGAAGAAAACATTGGGGAAACAATATAGAACATTGATCTGTACAAAGATATTTTGGGTAAGACCTCAAAAGCATAGGTAACAAAAGCAAAAATAGACAAATGGGATTACATCAAGCCAAAATGCTCTGCACAGCAAAGGAAACAATTAACAAAGTGAGGAGAAACCTATAGAATGGGAGAAAATACTTGCATACTACCCATCCAACAGGGAATTAACAAGAATATATGAGGGACTCAAACAACTCAATAGCAAAAAAACAAATAATCAAATAATCCAATTTAAAGGTGACCTAAATAGACATTTCAAAAGACCTAAATAGACTTTTCTCAAAAGAAAGCATACAAATTACCAATGGGTATATGAAAAAATGCTCAACATCACTAATCATCAGAGAAAATGCAAATCAAAAACACAACGAGATATAATATCATCCCAGTTAAAATGGCTATTATTAAAAAGACAAAAAATAACAAATCTTTATGAGGATTCCACAAAAGAGAACAGCTGTACACCATTGTTGGGAATGCAAAGTAGCACAGCCATTATGGAAAATGGTATGAAGGTTTGTCAAAGAATTAAGAATAAAACTATCATATGGTCCAGCAATCCCAAGGCGAGGTATATATCCAAAAGAAAGGAAACCAGTATATTGCACAGATATCTGCATTCCCATGTGTATTTCAGCACTATTCACAATAGCCAAGATATGGAATCAACCTAAGTGTCCATTATTGAATGAATGGATATAGAAAATGTTACATATACACAATGGAATATTAGCCATAAAAAAGAATGGAATCCTATTTGCAACAACATGGCTGGAGGTCATCATGTTAAATGAAATAAGCCAGGCACATACACACAAATATCACATATTCTCACTCATATACAGGAGTTAAAAAAATGGATTTCAAGGAGGTTGAGAGTAGAATGGTGGTGACCAAGGGCCTGTAAGGAAACCAGTGGAGATGAAGAGAAGTTGGTTAATAAGCAACAAAATACTGTTAGGTAGAAGGAATAGGTTATGGTATTTGATATACAGTAGGGAAATTACAGTTAATAATCAGTATTGTATATTTCAAAATAGGTAGATGGGAAGAATTGTAATGTTTCAAATAAAAAGAGAAGATAAATATTTGAGGTGGTGGATACCCCGTTTGCCCTGATTGATAATTACACATTACATATGTGTATCAAAATATCACATGTACCCCCAAGATATGTATAACTACGATACCTCAATAAAAAGTACCAAAAATTTTAGACAGCATGTTTACAAAGGAGATGTGGTGTACATACTGTATATTATGTAACATCCCCAGCAGAGTCTGAGGTAGCACTTTAAAATCTAAAGCATTGTATCAGCTAGCTATTACCTCAATAATTCATCATAACAAAACACTCCAAAACTCGATGGCTTACAAAAGCAACCATGTTTTTCTTATTTCATAGCTCTGTGGGGATGCTGTTCTGTATTTCTTCTCATTCTTTCAGGATCACTGATTCCCTGGGGCAGGCCTTCTCATGGTGAATAATGGGAAGGCCAAAGACCCAAAAAACTCAAATCTCATCAGCACATTTAATGCCTCTGCTCTCATCAGCTCCCCTCACATTCCATTGGCCAAAGCCAGTCATATGACTAAGTCCAGCTGTAACAGGACCAGCCGCAGACAAAACTCCTCAGACACCGAGTTAAAGAAAGAAGGGGTTTATTTGGCCAGGGGCATCAGCAAGACTCCTGTCTCAAGAGCTGAGCTCCCCAAGCGAGCAATTCCTGTCCCTTTTAAGGGCTCACAACTCTAAGGGGGTGTGCGTGAGAGGGTCATGATTGATTGAGCAAGCAGGGGGTACGTGACTGGGGGCTGCATGCACCGGTAATTAGATTGGAACAAAACAGGATAGGGATTTTCACAGTGCTTTTCTATACAATGTCTGTAATCTATAGATAACATAACCAATTAGGTCAGGGGTCAATTTTTAACTACCAGGCCCAGGGTGTGGCACCAGGCTGTCTGCTTGCAGATTTCATTTCTGCCTTTAGCTTTTACTTTTTCTTTCTTTGGAGGCAGAAATTGGGCATAAGACAATATGAGAGGTGGTTTCCTCCCTTACAACGTTAGGGAAATATATTTCTTCCCATGAGGGAGAAGGTAGGTGAAGTGTTGCTATAAAATACTCAAATTAATATGCTAACATTTCTTCAGTAAAACATATGAATATCTCTGCATTCAGTGGGATAAATACAAATTATAAATAACCCCAAGATAGTTTGGTTTTCAGAACCTTTTGGATTTTATATTTGAGATGAAAATCTCCATCAAGCCCTTGTGATCTTTCCTCTCTTGTCCTTTTACTCTGTAATTCCTACTCCTGAGACCAAGGGCTTCAGTAAGGATGGCCTTCTCTCTGCTTAAGGCCGCCAAAAGCTACTGTTGCTACATGTCTTCTAATGTCCTTCAAGGCATATATGTCATACACTTCTTTTGTTACCCTCACAGAACCTAACAGAAGCTCCGGATCCATAGGAAACTCATAAGAGAAATGCTTATTCAATTCGATTATAACATCAGTGAAGCCTGTAGACCCAATGCAAGCCAAGCATGAAAAGGTGTGAGGATGCTAAGCCTTAAGGACATTTTCTGTCATTCAGTTCTTGCATCTCATCCACTCCTACTCCATAAGTGTTCTCTTCTTAAAGAATATCTTAACAGTTTGCAGCTGTGTTAATCAAACTTCCCATTGTCTCTTTATTACATAACTCACACTTCCACATTTTTAAACAAAATGAGATAGTTACTTTGACTTCAACAATAGTCTCCTAAAATAAAGGGGGGAAGAGTTGGCATTAGAGTTATACTAACATCTAAGGCCAAGTAATTAGTGACTCTACTATTTTTCTATTCCCTTAATTATCTGAGAATCATGTATCTAAGAAGGTTTGAAGTACGGCTGTGGATTTGTGTTTAAAGTGGAGCATTGCCCAATAACAGTGCTGTCTACTATATATTTTTCCCTAACTCTTCTGGCCTAAAGTGTAATTAAAATAGAGAGTTATTACAACCGAATGGTTATTACTTGTTTCATGTTACAGTAGGTTGGTTGATGTCTTCTTCAGAAATAAATAACTCAACTTCACCTGGAGGACTTTTCCGATGTCCCAATGTGATCCTTGAGTGACGAAATCATGGTTTCTTAAGTTGTGGAAGGAAGATAAAATAAACTCAAAGATTATGAAAGAAGAACAATAGAAAATTGCCAAATCACCAGCAACTGAACCAAACAAAAGAGTTTAAATAAATAATTTATTTTTAAACCTACATCATAAAAAATGACAAATCAAAGATAAATAAATCAATAGAAGCTTTGTAGTTCTCAAAGGAGATTTCTGGGCATATTTCTGGGACTTTATAAGTTGATGCAAATTCTCTATCACTTTTTAAAATTAGCTGGTTTATTTTATTACAGCAGCAATAAGGTTCAAAATTTTAAAATAAACAAAATAAGAAAGCATAAATTAAAACATCAAATTTCCCTACCTTCTATCTTTTCCTTCTCTGTAACCACGGACGTAACCTCTGGTAACATTTTCTTCCATTTATAGCCATTGAGAATATTTCACTTTCAGTGTTTTTATTAATTTGCTCAGGCTGCCATAACAAAATACCTCAGTCTGGGTGGCTTAAACAGCAGAAATTTATTTTCTCACAGTTCTGGAGGCTAATAGTCCAAGGTCAAGATGTCAGCAGGTTGAGTTTCTTCTGAGACCTCTCTCCTTGGCTTGCAGTTGGCTGCCTTATTTCTAAGCCCTCACACTGATTTTCTCTGTTTGCTCACATCCTTGGTGTGCCTCCAGTGTCTTAATCTCCTCTTCTTTACAAGGACACCAGTTGGATTGGATAAGGACCCACCCTAACAGTCTCATCTTAATTTAACAACCTCTTTAAAAGCTTTATTTCCACATACAGTCACATTTTCAGGTGCTGAGAGTGAGGGTTTTCACATACAAATTTTAGGAAAAGACTGCTCAGCCCATAACACTATCTTAAAAAGCAAAGCAGTGCTACAGCAAAATGATGAAATTCCTGTAGACATATCTTTGAACACTTTTGCAGGCATATGGGTAAGATAAATTTCAATTTGGGGGTCAAAGAGTATGCTCAGCAATAATTTGGATAGATGTTGATAAATTTCCTATAAAAGGTTTGTAATAATTTATTCTATCAACAATATATAGACCTGCATAGTTCCCTTCAGCTTTGGGCTTACATAACCTTTTAATATTCTTAATTGGATAAAAAAATACACTTTGTTCTTCAGTTTATGTATTTTAAAATATTAATATGGTTAAGTATCTTTTCAGGTGTTAATTGCGCACTAATATTTTTTCCATAAACTCCTTTGCCCACTTTTTTTCTATTGGGTTATATATCTTTGTTTCTGTTTTTGTTTTGGAGACAGGGTTTCACTCTGCCACCCAGATAGAGTGCAATGGTGCAATCATGGCTCACTGTAGCTTCAGACTTCGAAGCTCAAACAATCCTCCTGCTTCAGCCTCCCCAGTACCTCAGACTACAGGTACATGCCACCACTCCCAGTTAATTTTTGAATTTTTCTTTTGTAGAGGCCATAGGGTCTGGCTATGTTGACCAGGCTGGTTTCAAACTCCTGGCCTCAAGGAATGCTCCAGCCTCAGCCTCCCAAAGTGCTGGGATTACAGGTTTGAGCCACCATGCTCAGCCATACCTTTTATTTACTTATTTGGAAGAATTTTTTTTATATTAAGGTGCCTTGTCATATTTGTTGCAAATATTTTTTCCCAATATGTGCTTGTCTTCTATTTGACCTTTTTTCACTGCAGAGTGTTAAAATTGATAGAAATTGAAAATGTTAAGATTAAAATGTAGATATTAATCTTTTTCTTTTGGTTTGAGGACTTTGAAATAAATTTAGAAAGGCATTTCCCATACCAAGTTTATGTTTGGATTAGTATTATTCATGTTCTTGCTTATTATTTTGGGATTTCTTTTATTCACATCTTAATAGAGAAGAAGGAAGGGTAAAATCCAGGTTTATGTTTTTCAAATGTTCAATCAGTATTACCAACATTATTTATTTAATAATTTATATTTTTCTCATTTATTACAAATGTGACTTTTATCATTTTATTATTAAACTCAGATAATTACTCCAGATTATTTATGGATTTGTTCATCCATCTCATTGATCTTTTTGTTTATTTGTGGTCAGAAAGAAAGTTCAGATACTTTAAAGCAACACTTTATCTGATGTACTCAACCCACCTCATGATTCTTCTCTTTTCAAATATTTTCCTACGTGTTTATTTTGTCATATAAATTTTAGCATCATTTCATTCAAATTTCAAAAATCTTCAAAAAACTTTGTTTATATTTTTGATAGGAATTGCATTATAGTTTAGATTAATTCAAAAATAACTGTCTTTCAAAATATTGATTCATCAGATGGAAACCATCATTTTCAGCAAATTATCACAAGAACAGAAAATCGAACACCGCATGTTCTCACTCATAAGTGGGAGTTGAACAAGGAGAACACATGGACACAAGGGAAGGGAACACCACACATCCAGACATCTGGGCCTGTTGGGGGGTGGGGGACTAGGGGAGGGATAGCATTAGAAGAAATGCCTAACGTAGATGACGGGTTGATAGGTGCAGCAAACCACCATAACACGTGTATACCTATGTAACAAAACTGCACATTCTGCACGTGTACCCCAGAACTTAAAGTAAAAAAAAAATTGTATGCAGAGAAGTGACATAGGAACATAAACTTTAGAAAAATGTTACTAATCAGATAACTTTGAATAAACCACTTAATCCCACTAAAAAATAGATAGGTAGGTAGGTAGATAGACAGATAGATATAGATAGATAGATGATAGATAGATAGATAGATAGATAGATAGATAGATAGATAGATAGATAGATAGATGATAGATTCATCTATCCAAACAAAAGATGTCTTTTCATTTAACTCATTTTTAAAAATTTTGCCTGAGTGAAATTTTAAATTTTCATGCTTTCTTATTAGATTCATTCCTAAAATAGTTAATTGTGAATGAGATATTCTTCTCCATTCTACTTTCTAGCAGATAATCATTATTCTAAAGTAAAGTACTTGACTTTTTTTTTTTCTTTTTGAGATGGAGTCTCACTCTGTCACCCAGGCTGGAGTGCAGTGGCGCAATCTTGGCTCACTGCAACCTCCACCTCCCAGGTTCAAGCAATTCTCCTGTCTCAGCCCCCCGAGTAACCAGGACTACAGGTGCGCACCACCACGCCCGGCTAATTTTTTGTAGTTTTAGTAGAGATGGGGTTTCACCATGTTGGCCTGGCTGGTCTCAAACTCCTGACCTCACATGATCCACCTGCCTCAGTCTCCCAAAGTGCTGGGATTACAGGCATGAGGCACCACATCCAGCCAAGTAATTGACTTTTAATTATTGTGATTAGCTTTATTACTGCTTGAATTATTTTTATTTGAATTTTTAGATTTATAATTGTATCAATCACACATAATTCTAAGTTTGTTTCCTTCTTGTTTCTCTTTTTATTCTCTTCTTCAGTTGCAATAGCTAGCATCTCCAAAATAAATATCAAATACTAATGGTGATTTCAATTCTAGATTGTACTAGAGAAATTCACCAATACAATAAAGCAAGCAAACAAAATGAAAGCTATAAAGTTTGGAAACAGAAGTAAAATTATTATTGTTCATATATGACATGATTGTTTATGTAAAAAAATGGAAAAAATCTACAAACAAATTATAAGAATACATTTATTTTGTAAGGTCAGTTGATAGAAGGTTGATATAGAAAATCAATTTTATTTATATGTACTACACAACTAGAAAATAAAAAAAATTTAATACTTTTTATAATAGCATTGGAATTTTCTGTGTTTGGGTATAAAAGTAATAAAAGTAGTACAATATCTCTTCCTTAAAAATAATAAAATATAGGCTGGGTGCAGCATCTCGTGACTGTAATTCCAGCACTTTGGGAGGCTGAGGCAGGAGTATCACTTGAGGTCAGAATTTCGAGACCAGCCTGGGCAACACAGCCAGACCCCACCTCAAAAAAATATATATATATATATATATTTTAAGTTAGCTGGGAGTGGTGGCTCATACCTGAATTCCTAGCTACAGGGTAGGCTTAGGCAAGGTAATCACCTGAGCCCAGGAGATTGTGACTGCAGAGAGCTGTGATTGTGCCACTTCACTCCAGCCTGGGTGACAGAGTGAGACCTTGTCTCAAAAAAGAAAAGATAAAATATGGCCAAGAAAAATTTCTAAAAGACCCTTTTAAATCAAATGGAAGAAATCACATGTTTGTTGATTGTAAGCTCAATAAACTTGCAATCTTGATGCCTGTTACTGAAAACGTGATGCCTGTTCCTGAAAAACACCATTAAAAAAAAAAAAAACAGAAAAGACAGATCACAGACCAAGAGATGATATTTTCAATACAAATCTTGAAAAAGTATCTGCATCCAGAATATATAAAGAACTTCTACAAATAAGTAAAGACAAAAAATGGTGATCAATTTAAAAAATAGAAAAAAGACTTGGACAGACATTTTACAAAAGAGGATATCTCAATGAACAAAAGGCAACAGCATAGTCATCACAGAATACTTATTGAAACTCTAATCATATACTCATATATCCCCACCAGAATGGCTAAAATTAAAAAGACTGACACTGCTAAGTGTTGATGAAGATGTGGAACAATTGGAACTTGATTTGCTAGTGTAAATGTATGTTGGCATATCTACTTTGGAAAATTATTACAGTATAGTAACATTAAATACACCCATATTTCTGTAGCCCAGCAATTCTTCTTTTGCATAGATATTTAACACAATGGAATAGTCATGTCAACCAAAAGACAAATACAACAATGTTTACGGTAGCTTTATTCATAATAGCAAAAACTGGAAGAAACTCAAATGTCATATAAACTGTGATAATATTTACACAACGAAATGAAATAAGCAAAATACTGCTACATGCAATAACAAAGATAAGTATCACAGACATCATGTTGGGCAGCAAATGCTAGTTATGAAAGAATACAAATACATATTATGAAGCTCAAAAAGAAGAAAAACAGATGGATGGTGAGAAATGTGAAAAAAGTTCACACAACTTTAGGATTAAGAAGGAATAATCAACTAGGAGGGAGCACAGAAAAGCCCTTCGAGATGGTAGAAATGTTTTGTATCTTGATCTGGGTGGTTCCATATCTAATATATTTATTTGTTCTGGGCTGAATTGTACCCCTCCCCCAATTTATATGTTGAAATCCCAACTCCCAGTACTAAAGAATGTGACCATGTTTGAATACAAGGTCTTTAAAGAGGTGATTAAGTTAAAAGAGGCCTTTAGAATATGGCCATAGTCCAATATGACTGGCACCCTTATAAGAAGAACAGGAAGCCAGGCACAGTTGCATGTACCTGTAAACCCAGCGATTTCAGAACCTGGAGCAGGAGGATGGCTGTAGTCCATGAAACCTGGGCAACATTGCAAGAGCCCATCTCAAAAAAAAGGAGCAGGGAGAAGACATCAGGGGTACAGCACACACCCAAAGGAAAGACCCTGTGAAGAGGCAGCAAGAGGGTGGTCATCTGCAGGCTGAGGAGAGAGGCCTCAGGAATCCAAGGTGCCAACCCTGCTGACACCTTGTTCTTGGACCTCCAGCCTCCAGAACTGTGAGAAAATAAATTTGCATTGTTTAAGACTCCCAGTCTGTGATGTTTTGTTATTGTGGCCTGGTATAGTTTGGATCTGTGTCCCCTCCCAAATCTCATGTCAAATTGTAATCCCCAGTGTTGGAGAAGGGGCCTGGTGGGAGGTGACTGTATCATGGGGAAGATTTCCCCCTTGCGGTTCTCATGATAGTGAGTGAGTTCTCACAAGATCTGGTTGTTTCCCCCTTTGCTCGCTTCTTCCTGCTCCAGACATGTAGGACATGCCTGCTTCCCCTTTGCCTTCCGCTATGATTGTAAGTTTCCTGAGGCCTTCCCAGTTATGCTTCTTGTACAGCCTGTGGAACTGTGAGCCAATTAAACCTCTTTCCTTTATAAATTACTCATTTCAAGTATTTCTTTTTTTGTTGTTGGTGTTTTGTTTTATTTTGAGACAGGGTCTCACTCTGTTGCTCAGACTAGAGTGCAGTGGCGTGATCTCTCTCTGTCTCGCTCTGTGGCCCAGGCTGGAATGCATTGGCATGATCCCCGCTCACTGCAACCTCCACATTCTGGGTTCAAGCAATTCTCCTGCCTCAGCCTCCTGAGTAGCTGGGACCACAGGCATGCACCACCACGCCTGGCTAATTTTTGTATTTTTAGTAGAGATGGGGTTTCACCATGTTGGCCAGGCTGATCTCACCATAACCTCCGACTCCCATGCTCTCTGCCTCAGCCTCCCAAGTAGCTGGGATTACGCACCACTACCACCTGGCTAATTTTTGTATTTTTAGTAGACACAGGGTTGCACCATGTTGGCCAGGCTGGTCTTGAACTCCTGATCTCAAATGATCTACCCGTTTTGGCCTCCCAAAGTTCTGGGATTACAGGTGTGAGCCACCACTCCTGGGCCTTCAAGTATTTCTTTATAGCCATGTGAGAACAGACTAATACACAGCCCTAGCAAACTAATACAGTATTCATATGTAAAAATTCATCAATGTGTGCTCCTATGATTTGTGTACTTTACTGTATGTAAGTTATATAGCAACCAATTAATTGTTTCCTTCTAGCAAACAGCTCAAATTACTCCTAACACATCCATTCTACTCTTCACCACAAACCTGTCTCATAGTTTATTCATCATTTTCTGCATGGCCCATTACTATTTCTGATCGTATTTTAACTCTACCTTAGCTTTTTCAGCTGTTGCATTTTGCTGTATTTTTCTAAAGATAAGAAGAGAAATGGTGGGAGAGTGTAGAATTAGTATAATCTTGTTATTTTGAGCACTTCAGTGAGCTATAAATTAGGGTCTGTTTTCTAGATCTACTGATAATTGTTTGAACAACTTTGGATGCTTCTACTTCTGGTTTCCCTCATGGAAAATGGTGATAATTATAGATAGCCAGATCTCCATGGTTGTAAATATTACTAAGATAGCATCTTAAAAACGGTGCTATACAAATATAGAAGGCATCATTCTTCCCAGTTCAGTAATAAACATGGCTTAATCTTAATGAGAACATCATCTCTCCACCCTCGTTGTGTTCCTATCTCACATCACTGTAGATCTCCAAAGCAATATGCTGGAGACACAAAGGTGTGTGCTAAGTCTTCAGCTAGACGTATGGTCTTTAGGAGTTACTGCTCCCTGATTTTACCCCTTGCTTGTTTAGATTTTTCCTTTTTGTCTATCTGGAGAACACCTACTCATATTTCAGAACTTATCTAGAACTCTAAAGATTTATCTGAACTCTTTCCTCTCCTGTAATATAAAATAAGCCACTCTTTCCTTGTTCCTACTTTCAATACCAATGTTGCCTCATGTGGAAATATGAGGATGACTTCTAGTACTGCTAACCATAGCTGCCCCTTAATGTTACCACGTCCCAGGCACTGATCTAAGTTCTTCATATGTATATATATTATATATAACATATATATTATATATATATACTTGAAATCCTAACAGCAATGATATAATGTTCATACTATGAAAAAAAGAGGCATAAATTGTTTAAATGCATTTCCTAAAGTCACACGTGAAGTAAACAGCAAAGCCAGGCTTTGGACAAAGTCTGTCTGGCTCTAGCATCTGTTCTCTTAACCTCTATGCAATTCTACCTGTCCCATTATTGTGCTTCTTGCTTTTTAACCCCTTTTCTAGACTTTTATGTTCTTCAGGGCAGAAACATTCTCTGATGTATCTAGTGTCTTGCACATATTAGGTGCTCAATAAACATTTGCTGAATGGGTAAATGGTATATTATTCAATAGAGACACTTTCACTCTCATACTGAAAACATGCCTTCAAATTTGTATTAAATAGTCTGAGGAATCTAGAATTTCAAGGAATTCTGAAACAAGTTTCTTAGAAGTGTACATACATACTCTTTTGTAGTGAATATTCACTTCCAGGTTTCTCTGAGAAAACGTTTGAATTTTTATTTGGGTTTCTTTAAGCAAAGTTCATTTGCAAAGATAATCAACGAGAAAAGTATTGCCTACCTCACATCAAGTGTTGGGAAGATTAAATGATGTAAAACACGTAATATATTCAGAGCAGTGCCTGGTACATAGAAAAACTAAAGGAATATTACCATTACTGTTATTAGAATCAAAGACAGAAGAGAGTAACTGTTAAGTGCATGGACTTTGATACCACACTGATTGGATTCAAAGCCTAGCTCCAGTGTTTATTAGTTATGTGATCTTGGGTAAGTTACTAATCCTCTCTGAGCCAACGTTTCTCCAGTATGTAAAATAGAATAATAATAGTATGGATCTCAAATGGTTGTGGTGAAGATAAAATGTTCTAAGTGATATATATGAGTTTATTTAGAACATTTAATCCTCACAAGTATTTGAGATGCATACTATCCCTATTTTGCTTCTAAGTTTTATATATTAATATATTTCTTCTATCTACTTGTCTGTTTATCTCACTTCAAAAGTGCCCATCACTTAGCATGTATGTGTTTGGTGTTATTATTATGCCATATTATTTATGACACCTGACAAATAATATGTTCATTACCTGTTGACTACATTAATTTAAAAGTCTAGGATGATTTCTAGGTTTTCATCTTGGGCCTCTGGATGGCCAGCAGTTTAAAACGGGTAATACAAGAGGAGGAATACCATGGGATCACAGCTTGGTGGTACCACTTTAGGAGTGAACTGATCTGTCCCAACGATTATGTTACAAGGGGAAAGATCTGAGCTTGGCTGTGAGTTACACACCACAAAGTACAAGGTCCCACATTGATGAATCGGGGAACAAAAGATAATCTAAAGTAACTAGTTCTTAGAGTACACTGTGAGATTTTGCTAGATACGAGCTTAAAAAGATAGGCTTTATTTATAGGCAATCAGACGATACTGCCAACCTCTATTCAGAACAGAGAAAAACAGATCAGTGTTTTGTAATGACCACATTCTGAAAACAGTTTGCTAACTATATTATCTATCATAAGAAACCAGAGATTGGAGGCCTGATAGTGAAGGTCTTCAATAGTCTAAATTGGAGATATTATAGGGGTCTAGACTTGCAGATCAGTGAGGATGGAGAAGAGATGCTAGCTCACTATGAATAAGGGAGGTACGGTCTGGTCAAGATAACTGCATGTGTAGGTAATGAATCTAGGATGACCTTGAGATATGTAAGTCGGGTGGCTAGTTGGAGAGTCAGGAAGACTCTGAGATAGGGAAGGCGTCTGGTTGATTTGGAGGTGCATGTGGTTTGTCTAGGCGGAGAAGTCTAGGAAGCAGTTGGTTATATGAGTCTAAAGTTCAGACAAGGGGTCAGGGCTATAGATAAAGGTTTGCCCACAGACCCTATGAAAAGAAGAGGTAAAGGAGAGAATACTCCAAAATACAGTATTAACTCTCAGGGAGTTGGTAGAGAAAACGGAGCCAGCAAAAGAGAGAGAAGGAGATGTTAAGAGAAGTAGGAGGGGAACTGAGAGAAAAAAATTACTGAAGCTGAGGAGGTAAGGAGAGACTTTTCTGGAGGGAGGAAGGTTACATTTCAGAGACCTCTAGTAGGATAAGTACCAAGGTCACTCCATGAGCTTTATCAGAGCAGTCAGTAGAATGCTGGCTATGGAATCTAGATTTTCTGCAGATGGCCAGAGAGGGAATGGGAAGTGAGATTATAAAGCCAGCAAATAGGAACTATTGTTCCTAGAAGTCTTTGTCTTGTTTTGTTTCGTTTTGAGACAGAGTTTCACTCTTGTTGCCCAGGCTGGAGTGCAATGGCACAATCTTGGCTCACTGCAACCTCCGCCTCCCGGGTTCAAGTGATTCTCCTGCCTCAGCCTCCCTAGTAGCTGGGATTACAGGCACCTGCCACCATACCCAGCTAATTTTTTGTATTTTTAGTAAAGACAGGGTTTCACCATGTTGGCCAGGCTGGTCTTGAACTCCCGACCTCAGGTGATCCACCCGCCTCGGCTTCCGAAAGTGCTGGGATTACAGGCGTGAGCCACCATGCCTGGCCCCTAGAAGTCTTACGGTAAAGGAAAGAAGCCCATGAAGGCAATGGGTTAAGGAGCCGTAGAGTTAAGGGAAAGATCTTTTTTAGGATGAGGAACACTCCAGAGTAAGAATGAGGAAAGGTATGAAAAAAGATCTCTAAAGATATCATAGAAGGTGACGGGAGGTAATTAATAATAACAACTAACCATTACTACATTCGTGCCATGTGCTAAGCATGCTCTGTAGTGAGTAGTTTTCACTCACTGACTCATTTAATCCTTACTATCATCCTGGAGGCAGGGACTATTGCTATTGTCTTCATTTGTCACAGGAGGAAATCAAGGTACAGACAGGCTTAGTAACTTGCTCAAGGTTACATAGCTGGTACTGTAAATTGCAGAGCCAGAAGTTCAAACTCAGGCAGTCTGGTTGCAGAGAATATGCTCTTCACCATTAAGCTGTACTGACCAACTCTCTAAAATGGGTCTGAGAACTTTGTCCAAGAAGTGGTTCATTGCTTCCTTGGAGACAAGGCAGAGAAGATACTTATCAGTTTGGAGGCTGAGAATGTTTATACTTAATGGCCCCCACCTCTCCTTGTCCCATAAAATAGAACATCTATTGAGAGAGAAAGATGAAGAAGCATGAAAGCTTAGAAGCCAAGACCTGGAAGAGCCACTGGGATTCTACTAGAATTAAATAAAAAAGACTTCTGAGTAAAACACAGTCCTTTGACCTTAAAAAATGTATAATACACTGAAGTAGATATGACAAGTGCCCAAATAACTATAATCTGGGGCAATATGTGTGAAGGGACATAATAGACATAGAAAGTTAGTTGTACGAGGGTTCACCAAGGGAGACACTGTGTCAGGTTATGGGGTAGAAGGATCAAAAGAATCTCAAAGTATGTGAAATATTTGAAAGACAGAGTTTCAACAAGCAATCCAGGAGTCTTAATATTTTTCCAACAGACAGCTTACTAAGAGCAAGGTTCAATGAAAACATTGTTGATAGCGATTAGAGGAAACTGGAGTTGACGGGAATGTGGCGCAGAGGAGAAAGAGTCTCTGACCAAGGCAGGATGAGAGGGCAGGGGTTGAGGGCATTGAACCTCACTTTTCTAACTAAATAACAGTATCCACCTCCAAGATTATCCTTTTCCTCCTCCACCTCCTCTAGTTTCTCCCTGTTATTGAGTGCTTATCAAATGCCTGGCATTTTGTGAAGCTTTTTATTTTTTCTATCTATCTATCTATTTATCTATCTATCTATCTATCTATCTATCTATCTATCTATCTATCCATCGAGACGAAGTCTCGCTCTGTCGCCCAGTCTGGAATGCATTGTCACGATCCCTGCTCACTGCAACCTCCACCTTCCGGGTTCAAGCAATTCTCCTGCCTCAGCCTCCTGAGTAGCTGGGACTACAGGCGTGCACCACCACACCTGGCTAATTTTTATATTTTTAGTAGAGACGGGGTTTCACCACGTTGGCCAGGCTGATCTCCAATTCCTGATCTCAGGTGATCCACCCGCCTTGGCCTCCCAAAGTGCTGGGATTACAGGTGTGAGCCACCACGCCCGGCCAACTCTTTATATATTGAATATATCTGATCCTCATCACAGATTTTGTGAAGATAACATCATCTCCATTTCACAGGTGACTTAGCTGAGGCTCTGAGAGGTTAAGTTACTTTCCTGAAGTCTCAGAGCTAGACGATGGTTACAGCAGAATTCCACCAACATCTGTTTGATCCTAAATCCTTGCTTCTCATACTGCCTCTCATAATTGAGTAACAGCACCTGGCATGTAGGAGATGTCCAATAAATTTATAATGGACATTAATAATAACTAATGGATATATGTCAAACAACATGTGGTGCTTGGGGTGGGTTATTACAATGTTTAAAGTGAACAGAACACTGTTCTGCACATGCACCCCAGAACTTAAAGTAAAATACAGATAATAATAAAATAATTTCAAAAGTGGACAGAAACCAAGGTACCCTTGCGGGATTGGCAGAAGAGGAAAAAACTCACTTTTTTCTCTCCTTTTTTAGTGACTACTTACTTATATTAAACTTACTATGTGTCAGGCACTGTTTTAAACACTTTATACAAATAAACCCTCTTAATATTCATTACAATCTCATTTACAGATGAGAAAACTGAGGTACAAAACATTTAACCTAACTGGCCCATGCACACACCTAGTAAGTGGCAAAGTCAGGTGATCTGGCTCTGGAGCCCATGCTCTGAACCATGCTGTCTCTGTGAGGGTCAAATGGAGCCAAGCATGGAGGACCTTGTGCGTCAAGCTAAGGAGAGCAGCCCTTCATAAGCCGGCGCTCGGCGAGTTCTCCCAGGAGAAGGCCATGTTCAGTTCGAGCGCCAAGATCGTGAAGCCCAATGGCGAGAAGCCAGAGGAGTTCGAGTCCGGCATCTCCCAGGCTCTTCTGGAGCTGGAGATGAACTCGGACTTCAAGGCTCAGCTCAGAGAGCTGAATATTACGGCAGCCAAGGAAATTGAAGATGGTGGTGCTCGGAAAGCTATCATAATATTTGTTCCCGTTCCTCAACTGAAATCTTTCCAGAAAATCCAAATCCGGCTAGTACGCGAATTGGAGAAAAAGTTCAGTGGGAAGCATGTCGTCTTTATCGCTCAGAGGAGAATTCTGCCTAAGCCAACTCGAAAAAGCCGTACAAAAAATAAGCAAAAGCGTCCCAGGAGCCGCACTCTGACAGCTGTGCACGATGCCATCCTTGAGGACTTGGTCTTCCCAAGTGAAATTGTGGGCAAGAAAATCCGCGTCAAACTAGATGGCAGCCGGCTCATAAAGGTTCATTTGGACAAAGCACAGCAGAACAATGTGGAACACAAGGTTGAAACTTTTTCTGCTGTCTATAAGAAGCTCATGGGCAAGGATGTTAATTTTGAATTCCTAGAGTTTCAATTGTAAACAAAAATGACTAAATAAAAATATATGTATTCATAGTAAAAACAAACACACACACACACACACACACACACACAAACGCTAAGGAGAGCAATCCTTGTCCTTTTGCTTTCTCCAGTCTGAGGTCTCCTCTACACCTCTTACAGCAGTCATTCTTTTTTTTTTTTTTTTTTTTTTGAGATGGAGTTTTGCTCTTGTTTCTCGGGCTGGAGTGCAATGGCGCCATCTTGGCTCACCGCAACCTCTGCCTCCCGGGTTCAAGTCGTTCTCCTGCCTCAGCCTCCTGAGTAGCTGGAATTACAGGCATGCGCCACCATGCCCGGCTAATTTTGTATTTTTCGTAGAGATGGGGTTTCTCCATGTTGGTCAGGCTGGTCTCAAACTCCCAATCTCAAGTGATCCACCTGCCTCAGCCTCCCAAAGTGCTGGGATTACAGATGTGAGCCACCATGCCCGGCACAGCAGTCATTCTTTAAGACTTGCCCTCTCAGCTAATAGAGTCATTGTATCACCAATACCCTTTCATCTACATGAGATTATAAACTTTGTGAGAGTAAAAGATATCTGTCATTTTTGCATTTGTGTCCCAGCACTTGCCAGATACCTGGCATATGGTCAACACATAATAAATATTTATGGAATAAATGAAAGAAAGCTTCATCAAATCATTCATGCTTCAGGTATCAGATAGGACATATGTTCAAGGCCATTCGTTTGGCTGTAAAGGAGTAAATGAGACTGGGTAATTTATTTTTATTTATTTATATTTAGTGTTACTCTTTTTAATTTAACTTTTATTTTAAGTTCAGGGGGTACCTGTGCAGGTTTGTTACACAGGTAAACTCATGTCATGGGGGTTTGTTGTACAGATTATTTCATCACCCAGGTATTAAGCCCAGTACCCGTTAGTTACTTTTCCTGATCCTCTCCCTCCACCCACCCTCCACCTCTGATAGGCCCCAGTATGTGTTGTTCCTCTCTATGTGTCCATGTGTTCTCATCATTTAGCTCCCACTTGTAAGTAAGAACATGCAGTGTTTATTTGGTTTTCTGTTCCTGCATTAGTTTGCAAATGATAATGGCCACCAACTCCATCCATGTTCCTGCAAAGGATATGATCTTGTTCTTTGTTATGGCTGCATAGTATTCCATGGTATATATGCATCACAGTTTATCTAGTCCACCATTGATGGGCATTTGGGTTGTTTCCATGTCTTTGCTATTGTGAATAGTGCTGCAATGAACATACATGTGCATGTGTCTTTATGATAGAATGATTATATTCTTTTGGGCATATACCCAGTAATGGGATTACTGAGTCAAATGGAAGTTGTGTCTTTAGATCTTTGAGGAATCACCACACTGTCTTCCACGATGGTTGAACTAATTTACATTCCCACCAACAGTGTATAAACACTCCTTTTACTCTGCAACCTCGCCAGCATCTGTGTTTTTTTTGTTGTTGTTGTTGTTGGCTTTGAGATGGAGTCTTGCTCTGTCACCCAGGCTATAGTGCAGTGGCATGATCTTGGCTCACCGCAAGCCCGCCTCCCGGGTTGAAGCAATTCTCCTGCCTCAGCCTCCAGAGTAGCTGGTATTACAGGCACCTGCCACCACACCTGGCTAATTATTGTATTTTTTAGTAGAGACGGGGCTTCCCCATCTTGGCCAGGCTGGTCTCGAACTCCTGACCTCACGATCCACCCGCCTCGGCCTCCCAAAGTGCTGGGATTACAGGCATGAGCCACTGCGCCTGGCCTTTTTGGTTTTTAATAATAGCCATTCTGACTGGTGTGAGATGGTATCTCATTGTAGTTTTCATTTCTCTAAAGACCAGTGATGTTGAGCTTCTTTTCACATGCTTGTTGGCCGCATATATGTCTCCTTTTGAAAATTGTCTGTTCATGTCCTTTGCCCACTTTTTTTAACGAGGTTTTTTTTCTTGTAAATTTGTTTAAGTTCCTTATAGATGCTGAATAGTCGACCTTTGTGAGATACATAGTTTGCAAAAATTTCCTCCCATTCTGTAGGTAGACTGGGTAATTTATAAAGAAAAAAGGTTTATTTGGCTCATAATTCTACTGGCTGGAAGATTGGGCATCTAGTGGCAGCCCCAGACTGTTTCCACTTACGGGGGAAGGCAAAGGAGAGCTGGCATCTACAGAGATCATATGGTGAGCTCTGTAACACCCAGCTCTCCTGGGAACTAACAGAGTGAGAACTCACTCACCATTCACTCCCAGGAAGGGCATTAATCTACTCATGAGGAATCCACCTCTATGACCCTAACACCTCCCATTAGGCCTCACCTCCAACCTTGGGGATCAGATTTCCATGTGAGATTTGGAGGGGTCAGATAAGCCAAACTACAGCAACATATAACAGAAATAGGAAAATGTTTGCCCTCATACATTGTTGTCTTAAGATGAATAGTATTCATAAAACAACTCAAACTCGGGCAAAGAGGGTTTTCACTGGGGATTCATATCATAACAACAAAATAAACAGAAATATTATAAGACTCAATTTGCAGATTACCTAAGACAAAATCAATTTTATGTATTACATGTCTTTTGCTAATGTATATTAAGAATATCCTCAAAACACTCTAGCATTATGGTTAACAATTACTCTCATGAGTCATTTGACTTGAAAATTGATCTTCAAATTGGAAAAGCCCTTAGCAGCAAATACCAGCAAAGACAGATTATAAAAATTTAAGGCTTAATGGGAGGGAGTTTTCTCTGAGTGGGAGTTAGGTACTGAGGAAGAGAACAGAGTTGAACACATGAACAGAGGAGCAGGCAGAAAACATTAAAACAATGCCTGTCACTGGGCGCGGTGGCTCACGCCTGTAATCCTAGCACTTTGGGAGGCCGAGGCGGGTGGATCACGAGGTCAGGAGATCGAGACCGTCCTGGCTAACATGGTGAAACCCCGTTTCTACTAAAAATACAAAAAATTAGCCAGGCGTGGTTGCAGGTGCCTGTAGTCCCAGCTACTCGGGAGGCTGAGGCAGGAGAATGGCATGAACCCGGGAGGTGGAGCTTGCAGTGAGCCAACATCGCACGACTGCACTCCAGCCTGGGCGACAGAGTGAGACTCCATCTCAAAAAAAAAAAAAATCTCAGCTTCCCAGTTTGCTAGCAATGTGGCCAAGGGAATATTCCTTAACTTCTCTGAAACAGTTTTCCCCTTTTTAAAATGATTACAATAGTACCTATCTTACAGGATTGTTGTATGGATTAATGGAGATAACATAGGTAAAGCATTTAGAAGAGTGCTTGGTACATAGAAAGTAGTCAACATAAGTTCTCATTCTTGTTATTGCTATAATTATTGGCATTATTCATAGGAGCTATTAACTGCCACTGTATTTGATGTTTGAGGAATGATGTCCTCCCTCACTTCCAGCCATTCCAGTTTCTTTTCACTAATGCAAAGTAGGAGAGGTCCTTGATTTTCATGTATATTATCCTCATGCAACCTTTGCTTTTCCATGTTACATATAGGCATCCTAAGCTGTTTTTATGGTACATTGTCCTTCATGCTGAGCTACTTAGTGATGATTTTGAGCTAATCTGCAATGGGGATAAAGATTGGGCTTTGGCTTGAGTCAGCGTCTGTTCTTAACATATCTAGGCTAAGGCTGAGGTTAAGCCTCAGCTTCTCTTCCTGACATTGGCCGTCTATGGGAGGTCTCCCCAAACCCCTGCATAGCCAGGGACTGAAACTTGTTCATTCATCTTTTTTTTTTTTTTTTTTTTTTAGACGGAGTCTCGCTCTGTCTCCCAGGCTGGAGTGCAGTGGCGCAATCTCAGCTAACTGCAAGCTCCGCCTCCTGGATTCACACTATTCTCCTGCCTCAGCCTCCCGAGTAGCTGGGACTACAGGCGCCCGCCACCAAGCACGGCTAATTTTTTGTATATTTAGTAGAGACAGGGTTTCACCGTGTTAGCCAGGATGGTCTTGATCTCCTGACCTCGTGATCCGCCCACCTCGGCCTCCCAAAGTGCTGGGATTACAGGCGTGAGCCACCGCGCCTGGCTCATTCATCATTATTCATTACAAAAATTTGTGTGCCGAGTCTGCCACGGTACTGGGTGTTGTCTGCATATCACAGGAACCACTGTCCGGGGCAGGTGTTTCTGGGCCTTCCCAGGTTTTCCACCTATTGCCACTCTGCGCGGAGAGAAGCAGATATGGAGGAACTTGTCAGCATGAGAAAGTTCATGAGGAGATGGGGAAGAAGAGCCATCATGACATGAAGGAGCAGTCAGCTCAGCCCCTATTTGGCTTATACTATGAAAACTGGCAAAAAGAAAAAGCCCTTTTCCCCACCTCTGCTGGAGGAACCCAGCACAGGTGATCTCAAAGGCTTAAACACTGGAGGTTTCCCAGCTCTCTGCTGCAGCTTCTTTCAAGCCTGAGAAACAGGGGGCTGGCTGGCTACTTCAAACTGTTGATTGCCTCCCACTAGAGGCCTCTGGAAACCTGTAAAGTTTCTTACCTGCCCTTCCAGGTTGCCTGGGTTCAAAGAGGCAATTTTATAAGAGAGACTATAATTAGGGGTTTTATGGTTTGTTTTGTTTTGTTTTGCTCTCTGGGAACAGAATCCTCCTCCCCTATAACATGCCATATTTGTTGAGTATTCACTTTGTGTCAGGCACTGTGCTAGGCACTTTTTATTTTGTTTAATGATCACAACCCATAAGACTGGTATTATTTATTCTTTGCAAGAAATGAGAAAAGTAATTTCCCCACATTTATTTACACAGCTAGCAAGACATAAAGCTGTGACTGAATAAGCCTAATGACTGAATTGTCTGTGGAATGTAAAAGAAAAGGTGAAATGAAGATCTACAGAGGAGGTGGAGATGCAAAACGGGAGTGGGACATGGTGTATATATTAAGCAATTGAAGATCAGGTTGAAGTATTGGTTTTCTGAATAGTTCCTACCCACAGTTATTGTGTAAAAGGAGGCATTAAGAAAGGTCTTGTATCTCCATACAAAATAAGACAATGGGGTCCGCAGAAAAAGAAGGGAGGGGTGGTTTTGTTTGGGGGAAAAAGAGCATTTTAAAAGAAGTTGTGTGTGTGTGTGTCTATATATGTGTGTGTGTGTATGTGTGTGTGTGTGTGTGTGTGTGGTGAAAAGTGACACTGAATAATAGAGTGTGAACCCACAGTGCTCGCTCACATTCACAGGCACCAATTACCAGAAAATACCAACAACCATGGAGCCATAGGGATGCCATTTATGGATAAAAGCTATTTATGAGAATGAGAAGACTCAGAGTGGGATTATTCCTCTTGTTAGGTTCCTCTGGGAAGTAAATTAGATGTTTAAGGAGATGTATTCAATCTTTTTAGAACTCTACATTACATTTACTGCAATGCCAATAATAATATGCTGCTCTTGGCTTCCAAAGGAGGCTTTCTCAGCTTCAGAATCTAAGCCCTCCTCTGTGCAAGGTGCTGTGCTGGGACTGTGAGGCACACAAAGGTTCAGATCACACTCTCCTTGTGTTGAAGGAATTTGCAAGCCAGTTAGGGTAACAACACATCACATATATAGCTACATGTGCAAAATGCAGTCTAGTGTATAGGTGCCAGGTAGGAATATAGTCAGTCAATTATATATAGGAACTGGGGGTGAGGGAGGAGTTATATCTACCTTCAGTTAGATATCCATTTATCCATTCATTCATTCATGAATTCATGCATTCATTCATCTATTCAATACATATGCATGGAACATCACTATGACCTTCCATATCCCAAACACCTTTTTTTTTTTTTTTAAGATGGAATTTTGCCGTTGTTGCCCAGGCTAGAGTGCAATGGCGTCATCTCAGCTCACTGCAACCTCCTCCACCCAGGTTCAAGTGATTCTCCTGCCTCAGCCTCCCGATTACAGGCATGCCTCACCACGCCCGGCTAATTTGTATTTTTAGTAGAGTCGGGGTTTCTCCATGTTGGTCAGGCTGGTCTCGAACTCCTGACCTCAGGTAATCTGCCCACCTCAGCCTCCCAAAGTGCTGGGATTACAGGCGTGAGCCACCATGCCCGGCATATCCCAAACACTTTCAATAAAATGATGAGTAAATCAGAATACCTAATATAAAGTCTAGTGGAATGGAGTTGAAATGATCAGTTTTTATTGACAGAGTTGGATTTGCCCTTGGATCATTTCAGTCTCTGGGATAATCTACCTAATGACAATGACTCAAAACAAACATTTCCTTGGCAGCTGGAAGTTTTTAGAACAGATGTTTCTATGTTAAAAACCACTGAGTATTGTCAAAGTTCAATACTAGATGTTGTCCTTATTAACACACTTGTCAAGTAAAGTTAACCACCTAGACTTCTCCTAACATATGCTTCAAACAGTAATCACAATATGATAAAAATTTTAGAGCTGAGCAATAATCAGTCATCAGTTTTACCAGTTTTACTAGTTTTTAAACACAAAATTATTGATTTCCCTTAGTTTCCTAAATATAATAATAAATATTCATATCTTACAAGAATACCATGAAATAGTACTATTATTCCCATTTTACGGAAGGGAAAACTCTTCTGTAAAGAGTGAAGCTTTTACAGAAGCCTCAGAGTTGGTCTGTGAAACCTCAGAGGTGGTAAGTAACTGCATAATGGCCTATAATCACATGAAACAAGGGGCAGATGGGATCTGGGTTCCAAACCAGATCCAGCTGACTCTAACTGTCATGTTCTTTTCTATTCACCTGTGTTGTCCGCTTGGGAAATAAAGATTCACAGTCACTTTTAATGTTTAAAAAGATGTGATAGAAATTCAATTTTTTTAAAGCAGCCCGTGGTGATGAATACTACAGGTGTCTACATCCCACCCAGCTGGGCATTATTGGTAATCTCATGACAGAAGTACTGATTAGCAATTAGAAATATCCCTTTTTAATTAAAATAACTATTTAATAAGTGCTCTTTTAAAGCAGGGGATCATCTTGGTGGAGAACCAGCATCTCATTTCCAGATGAGAAAACTGAAACCTAAGGAGTTAGGCTAGTTACTCTGCAGAGATGCATTTCAGAGCAGAGGGGGTGGGGTGTATTGTAGCAGCTCATTAAAAACTAAGTCAAGGAGTTCACTAATCTGAATAAATCACTTCTACCACTCCAGACATTTTTTATGGATCCAGTTTATATTTGAAGTGGACAGGGGCCAGGTGTGGTAGCTCACACCTGTAATCCCAGCACTTTGGGAGCAGAGATGGGTGGATCACCTGAGGTCAGGAGTTCAAGACCAGCCTAGCCAACATGGCGAAACCCCATTTCTACTAAAAATACAAAAATTAGCTAGATGTGGTGGTGGGCACCTGTAATCCCAGCTACACAGGAGGCTGAGGCAGGAGAATTGCTTGAGCTCAGGAGACAGAGGTTGCAGTGAGCCAAGATCGTGTCACTGCACTGCAGACTGGGCGACAGAATGAGACTCTGTCTCAAAAACAAACAAATAAACAAACAAACAAACCCACCATTTTTTCTCTACCCTCTTATGCATAGTGCTTGGGGGTCTGTGGACTAAACTGACAAAAGACAGATTAGCAAGGCAAAAGACAAATTTTTGTTCACATATATCAAATGTATGCGGGCATTCATAACCACTCAAGGAGGCAGTTGTTAATAGAATTTGGAGCGTATATTCTATCTTAATAGGAGAAGAAGTGTATTTATGAGAAAACAAATGACTTTTAGGAAAGATAAATGGGCCCTTAGGAGTGTTGGGCTCAGAACATGATACCCCAGGGTATCTGAGTACTTTGAACTGAAGGACATTGGAAGGACAACAATTCTGTCTACTTCATCCTTTCTGATAGTACCTGGTGTTTGCCAAAGTAGAGGTAATTAATTACTATTCAGTGAATAACATTTGGACTGGGGGGGGGGGGAGTTCCTCTGGGGCAGGTGCAAGCACTTTGACATCTTGGTATCCTCGAGTGCTTAAGAAAGAAAGCCTGGAACATGTTAAAGGCTCAATAAGTGACTTGGATAAAGAGTTGAATGAGAGAATAGTTAAACAGCAACCACAGTCATGCATTGCTTAATGATGGGAATACCTTCTGAGAATGTGTTGTTAGGTGATTTGTCATTGTGCAAATGTCATAGAGGGCACTTACATAAACCTAGGTAGCATAGCCTACTACAGACCTAGGCTACACCGTGTAGCTGATTGCTCCTAGACTACAAACCTGTCTGGCATGTTACTGTACTGAACACTATAGACAACTGTAATGCAATAGTAAGCACTCTGTGTATCTAAACATATCTATAGAAAAGGTATTGTAAGAATATGGTATTATAACCTTATAGGACTACTGTCACACACACGGTCTGTTGTTGACTGAAACATCCTTACGTGACACATGATTGTATATCCTCAGAACTGTTAAGAACAATTAGATGTTGAAGAGATGGAGTTTTGTATGCATAAAGTTTGGTGCTTGTCCTTGACAAGTCTCTTTTCTACTTGGAGATCAGAAATGAATGCTTCTGTTAAGTGTAACCCGCATGACATCTTTTATAAGGGCAATGAAAATTCAGGAACAGAGTAGAGGAGGAGAGAGGACTGGGAAAAATAGTCTCTTGGCATGAAGAGGTGTGTAAGGATGGGAGGGACAAGAAACAAGATGTGTGGGTGGTGGTGGTAGAAACTGCACGTTTGGGGAGCAGGGTGGGGTATTTACCAAACCAAGGGTCTATTGAGTAAGGTGAGTTGTACTGGCCAAGTGGCCAGTTTATGAAACATGGAAAAACCAGGCCCAGAAATTTAGGCTTGATAGAGCAGGAAATCTCTATCGGGAGCCCCGCCCCTCTTTTTATGGAAGTTAAGTATAAATATAAATATATGATTTCTCACAAAGAAAGTTACAAACATTGTAACTTAATATAGGTACCCTCTAAACCAACTAAGATCTCTTTAGACCTTTGAAATACAAACTGTGGGCTTGCTTTCACATTCACTTATTCATTCCACAAAAGATTATGGGGCACCTACTAAAGCTAGCATTTTGTTAGGCACCATGGGGGGTACAAAGAACAAAAAAAACTTGGTCCCTATTCCCCAGGAGTTTACAGCTCAGTGGTGGAGACAAACGTGTACACAAATCCTTACAATAGGAGGTAAAAATGTAAATACAGGATTGTAGGGGCTCAGTTCCCAGAGATACTGCATGGAGGTGGTGTGGAAAATTAGAAAGATTTTTTAAGACTAATTGGTTTTGGATCAGGTTTAACATTGATGGAGTAGAACATGTTCTCTTTAAGGCAATAACCAGGGTTAAGGCTGTGGAAGCACATGCGCTGGAGTAACGAACGGTGGTCTGATTTGGCTGGAGCGCAAGTTTCCTCAAGGGGCGCCGTGGGGAATTTAGCTGGGTATGTGCCCAATAACCGAGGCTGGGAATCTGGTAGAAAGAAGTCGAGCTGAGACTTTATTCCGCATCTCTGTGTTTTGACTTAGGCATCTATTGGGTCCTTTAAAAAAAAATTCTCCTCCTCTTTCCTAAAGAGAGTTCTAGCAGTTGGGGGTGGGGTGGGGACCATTTCCTAAAGTCAACGCGTAAGTTAAAGGTCTGCAAGGCGGTCCACCGGTGATTTAAATCTCGCACTTCGGAAACCAGAAAAGGAAACCTGTGAGAAGCTGGGCAGGGGGAACCCGCTTAACATCAACAGCAACCCCTAAATGGCATCAGACCTTGGAGAGACAGGTTGCAGGCCAGACTCGGGAGCCGGGCGCCAGCACCCGCCGGAGCTCTGAGCCCCGAACTGGTGGGCAAGGGGTAGAGGAAGAGAGGGAGGGAGGGAGGGAGGAAGCGCGAGAGGGAGGGAGGAAGAAAGGGAGGGAGGCGGCGTCATGTGATCCGCTTCCCTGCTCCTTTAAGCGTCCACAGGCGGCGGAGCGGCCACAATCACAGCTCCGGGCATTGGGGGAACCCGAGCCGGCTGCGCCGGGGGAATCCGTGCGGGCGCCTTCCGTCCCGGTCCCATCCTCGCCGCGCTCCAGCACCTCTGAAGTTTTGCAGCGCCCAGAAAGGAGGCGAGGAAGGAGGGAGTGTGTGAGAGGAGGGAGCAAAAAGCTCACCCTAAAACATTTATTTCAAGGAGAAAAGAAAAAGGGGGGGGCGCAAAAATGGCTGGGGCAATTATAGAAAACATGAGCACCAAGAAGCTGTGCATTGTTGGTGGGATTCTGCTCGTGTTCCAAATCATCGCCTTTCTGGTGGGAGGCTTGATTGGTAAGTGCGGAGAGCTGCAAACTTTTCCCCCTTTCTGTCTTTTCGGGCCCCTTCCCTCTTTGCCTCTTGGGCTACTTGTTACAGTATCACTGCCTTGCTTCTATGATCTAATTAGTCCGGCTATTGTGCTTAAGAAAGCAGAGCTCCATGGGGCTCCGTGGGGCACAATCCAGTCTAGTGGCTAAGAGAAAAGGAGGGGAAAAAGTTTTGGCCTAGTTTCAGTATCCACTTGAAAGGCAAGAGGGGGGCGGCGGGGGTGGGAATCTTAAGCATGGCGACGGATCGCGCGAGGAAGCGCTGGGTTACAAAGTTGATTGCTCGCCGCCCCCCCCCCCCCGCTTTTTCCCGCGTTCCCCCCCTTTTCCTCTCCGTTCCCTTCCAATCAGCTCCGGGAGGGCAACGTAATCGACTTTATTAGGAACAACAGAAGAGTCGGGGAACTGCGCCCGGCGCAAACCCGGGGCTCTGTTACAAGGCTGAGATACTTGCACGGTTGTAAATGCATTTGGTCGTCTTTGCTAGGGCTGAGGGTTTGCAATTTGGGGTCCCGACCTGCGCGCCCTCTGCTTTCCCGCCGCACTCCACCCCAAGCTCTGCCGTGGACAGGTCCGAATTGTCGGCCGGGAGGTTGGGTGGGATGGGGTGGGGTGGGAGGGAGTCCTTGACCAGCGCCGCGGGAAGTTGGAGAGGTCGGAGGGGAAAAGCGTATCCGAAAGGTGTTGCTTTTGGCCTCCTGCCCACTCGCGAATATCCCTTCCCCCACTACTTAGAGCCCCGAGAGCCGGTGACTGAATTTCCCCGTCCTCTTTTGGCGCTTAGGAGAGCGCCCCCAGCTCCCACCACAGCCCCCCGCAGGTGACAGCTCGCCGGCCTCCCCGGCGACAGCGCCCGCCCCGGGAGACCTCCCCTGGCGTGCACCTCCCGGACCTCTCTGTGTCAAACAGGCTTCCGGGTGAAGAAAACGGACCGTCCACTCGGAAAAACTCCCTTCCCCTCACTGTCTCCCCATCTGCATCCATCCTCCCGCCTCTCTGCACACTCGCGCCCCCCACCCCCTCAAGATTTGGGACATCCCGGCACAAACTTCAGTGCCAACTTTGCAGCGGGCGCGGACGGGAGGTTCGGTTTCCTTACTTCACGGCTTTGTTAAACTTTGCGGAGTGGGGAGTCCACGGAGGGGCTTTCTCCGCGCGTGCCTTTACGGGCGCCCACGCGATGTGGGGTGCGGGGAAAACGCCCGGGGGCGCCGGCGGCGTCGCTGCCAGAGCTGCACCGGCTTGGGCACCTCCAGTCGTGTGCGTGGCGTTTTGTCTCCAGACTTGGGTTTGATGGGAAC
This sequence comes from Gorilla gorilla gorilla, assembly GCF_029281585.2. NCBI lineage: Eukaryota > Metazoa > Chordata > Mammalia > Primates > Hominidae > Gorilla > Gorilla gorilla. Next base: position 171,759,101 of record NC_073224.2, read on the forward strand.
AAATTAAAGGGAGTTTGGTACTGTAAATCACGGTAACATCCAAGCCAATTGTCTTAAACAAAGGAGAGTGGGTGAAGCTTCATCAAGGAGAGAAATACCTAAAGGAGACAGTGCTCTTTTCTCTGTGTGCATTTATCCACAAAACAGAAAGGGGTTCAGAGTTTTAAAACAATCTCTTATCCCCAGTGTGGGCCAAACAGCTTCACATTTTCTTTCTGGAACCCTCACCCTCAACACACACACACACACACACACACACAAACGCGCGCGCGCGCGCACACACACACACACACACACACACGGGTTGGCTTTTGTGTTAGGAGCTTCTGTTTGACTACATGCAATCTTGTTTCCTCGTATTGGATTTTTCGAGGCTCTTAATACCTTCTCTGCTGGGAGCTGAAGGCAGCCTTCCCTGTGCCCTCACAGTGATTATGCAGCGGTTACAATTACACCTCTTGTCTCCCTTGATGAGCAGTTGCAGTTAGATGCCATTGGATCTTGTGTGATTTCAGTGGCAGACCATAATTAAAATTTCTTGCACCTTGTGCTTTCAGAATTAAATTGGCCTATTATCCCTGTCTGACCTTCATCCTCTTTGAGGTTTTTGCACAAGCAGCAAACCATTACACATAGTTTCCTGGTGTTTGTTGGTGTGTTTCTTTTTCTAGGCTGATCTCCTAGCTTTGCAGACAGAGCCCATTATCCATGAAGTAGGCTTCCTAGGGCACTTCTGAAACTAGTAGGATTTCTGGGACGCTACCACCAAGGAGAAGCCCTAAGGGCACTCGTGAGTGGCTGGTGGACATTGGAGCGACTATAGGGTCAGAACACTTGTCTGTTCCAAACAGGGTTTGTCTGGAGTAAGTGGTGCCAAAGATTGTTTTTCCCGAAGAATTTGGTTAATGACGACAACCTCAAAAAGTCCGCGGCAGGTGCTAACTGTAACTAGCTTCCCCTCAATTAATAAACTGCTTTATTCCAATTTCCTTGAAAAATATCTATGTATAACACTTCTTGGAGGAAACTGTATAAGTTTACTGCTTACCTCTCCTTCCTCAATTGCAAAGGCTGTGTCTCCAATTCAGATCAGATCTAGCTCATGTTGAACAGTGACTTAGCCTTTCCTCTTTCACTTACACAGTAATTTTTTTTTTGCTCTTAAATCTAAAATTTGGGTAGGACCCAAATATGGGAAATAAATATCAACAAAATGTAAGTGAAAAATTTTCCCACCAAACTTCCCTAAGCTGGAAAACAAAGGAAACTAAGGAAAGAATAGCAACAAAGTGGGCAAGCGGAGACAGTAGTTGAAGGAACAGTTTGTAGGCTGGAAGTCAAGGTAAAGTTCAGAAACCTCCTCTGCTCTCTCGAGTGAGAAGAGAACTCCTCCGGTGCTCATTGTTACTGCTACTTAAAAAGTCAGTTGTCCTGGGTGTGAAGTGTCTCTCTAATATATCTGCAGTAGGCCAAGTGAGAAAAAGAAATGTCCCCTTTGAACTGGCCAGAATGTATTTTTCTTTTTGATCACTCTTTTTGCTGATGAAAGTAAACTTAGGAAGAGCAACTTAGGAAGGGGAGAATATAAATGGCAAAGCTCTTGTTTGTAAGGATGTGAGTACTGCATACACCACACACACAAATATACAGCACAAAAACAACCACCCCACCAAACAATGACAATCCGTGAACCCCAGAGTGACCAGGCAAGTGAGTTAACTAGCAGGCTTCAGGCTCCTCATTGGTAGAGGAAGGAGTTTAAGGTCCCTTTCGGTTCTAAAATTGTGTAACTCTTTCAGTACTTAGAGAATTGTACATGACATTTAGGCTGTTGTTTCGTTGTAGCCTTCTAGATTTGATGGAGAAAATTTAAACATTCACTATAAAAGCAACTAGCCTCCAGGAATTGGCTTTGGTTTAGCCAGCTTAAATGTTCTCCTATTTCAACGTCCTTCTTACCGGAAAAAAAAAAAAAAAAAAAAAAAAAAACCACACATTTTTTTGCTTGCTTTTTTTTTTTTTTTGTGTGGCACCAGTGTCTGTAAGCTAAACCTTTAATGGGATTTTGCAAAAAGGCTCTGAAAGCAACATCTTACATAGTAGAACTTAGGGTATTTATAAATTCACTGATTTATATAATGCTTTTGTAAAAACTTTGAGCCACTATGAAACCATACATCTGATACATCTACTATTCTAAATACATCTAAATACATTCTAAATATTTAGAAATTATTTAAAAATGCAGTAGTACCTGAAGGAAAACATAAATATTTTTAAAAATATAACTTTATCCTCCTTAAAAGTAAGCCTGCAGAAAACTTAAAAATAATTTTCTTTTGATTTCATGTTGGGTGAATTTAGCTCCTGAAAAGGCAGCTTTGGGGGTGGTGGTAGAAGCAGGGAGGGAAGGAGACCATGTACCCTGAAAAGAGAGTGCAGACTAAAAATCATGAACTTGAATCCCATTATGTGCAATTTGCTCAGCTTCAAATTAGTCATGTCTCAGAAATATAATGGTTGAAAAAGCAGGTCACTGTTCTCAGCTATTCTAAAACTGCTAAGAGTATGAAGATCAGAACTGGATTAATAGAAAATTGTTGCATTGTTTTCAGCATACCCATAAATGAGACTATTCCAAACATAAACTGTAAGTATCAACAAATCACCAATTATTATTTCTTTAGAAAAGATCATTGTTTCTTCCAAAAGGTAACTTATGTGAGTGGCCTTTTTAAATTTTTAATGTTGAGGATGTAATGTATACTGTATAAGATATAACATACACACATATGTAATCAATTTTCTCAAATTGTGCATGGATTATCTACTTCTTTCAATGATGTAGCCCACACGATTGTGCTAGTATTGTTTAAGTAGATAGAGGCAACTGGTCTTTACTGTGACCCATTTATGTGAGCTTTTGTTTCTGCTCCTGTTGTTTATTTGGAAGTTGCAGAATTTTAAGAAATTAAATTACAGTTATGCAGAGTATATGTGTTTACTCTCCAATTTATTAGATTTTAAGCTTGTTGCATTTATTTTAATATATCTTAATGATGCAATAGTTGTAATCCTTCAGTATTTGGGTATCTGGTGAGAATCTTGACAAGAATCTTGACAAGTATTAATCAATTGGTTTTTGGTTGATGTTAAGTCATATTTTTCTGTATTCAATTCTGCTTTTTATTTTGTCAAATGTCATTGTTTTCCTCTTTGTTAACTACTAGAAGTATCTAATGTGGTTTGTAGGAGTACTGTGCAACCTTACAAATTAATCTTTTTTAAAACAGCATGAATTTTTTTTTAGTAATTGAAATTACAATATTTGACTTAAAAAAAACTAAACTATTTGTTTCTTGCAGTGTAATCATGCTCATGCTAACAATCTCTAATTGCTCTTTTTTTTTTTTTTTTTTTGAGACGGAGTCTCGTTCTGTCAGCCAGGCTGAAGTGCAATGGCTCACTGCAACCTCCGCCTCCCGGGTTCAAGTGATTCTCCTGCCTCAGCCTCCCGATAGCTGGGATTACAGGCACCTGCTACCACACCCAGCTAATTCTTGTATTTTTAGTAGAGATGGGGTTTCACCAGGTTGGCCAGGTGGGGTTTCACCGGGTTGGCCAGGCTGGTCTCGAACTCCTGGCCTCAGGAGATGTACCTGCCTCAGCCTCCCAAAGTGCTGGGATCACAGGCACAAGACGCCCAGCTTGAATTGCTCTTTCATCTGATTGTTCTTTCAGTACAGCCTGTCTAGACTTCTATTCGAACTTTCCCTTTTCCTGTTACAGTGAGAAACATTTCCTTGAGCTAATAGTGTTATGTGTGGCTTTGTGAGGTTTTCAGGTTCCCTGCCTGAAACCCGGATCGAGACTTCAGGCCTTCCCTTCCTACATGACGTTTTACAATGATTTGACCTTAAAATGTTTAAATCCATATAAACTGCAGAAATATTTCTTACCTTATATTCCTCATAAAGGTGTTTCTATGGAGACTTAGAATTTTGAATTTGTTGAAATTATATAAAGATCCTTAAAGCTCCTGTGTGCCACTTGCCTGATTTGCAAAATATCTATTAGGGTGTACCGTGTGCTCAGGATGGGGCTACATGCCGACACGGGGTTGGTAAAGAGGAGACATGGAGCTTGAGTAAACTAGGGGAGCTGTGGGTAGAAAAGAGCCCCTCTTCATCTAAGTTTACAACAAAAGATTTCCTAGGATGTAGTTTTCTAGCATCAAGATAATTTTCACTTATTTATTGGGAATTCGAGAATGTATGAAATTAGAACCCCTACTAATTATACTGTCAACTAATTATATTAATATTTCATCTTGAAATAGATATATTAATAAAATGATAAAATGTTTAACATGTATTGAATGTGCAATATGTGCCAAAACCTGTCTAATTTCATCTGTACAAAACCTTGGCAAATTGGTATTTTTGTACCCATTTTACATGTAAGGGAACTGAGGTGCAGAAAGATCTAGTAAAATTGCACAAGATTACCTAGCTACTCGTGGTCAAAGCTGGGAATGAACTCCAGTCAATCGGACATCAGAGCCTAGATTATCAACTTTAGGTGATCCTCCCACTTTCCCCAAAACCTTGACTTTTAGGCCTGAATAAAAATCTGAATGCAGGGAAGCATGAGAATAGCACTAAAACTGATTTCTCATTTTTATAATCAGGTAACATCAAAAGGAAGAAAATATTAAATGTGATGATAAATGAAATGGAGTCCAGCTGTACAGACCCAAAAAGTGCCTTGCCAAGGCTGAGGGAGGACATGTCTTGAGAAGTTTGCCTGTGCCAGTCCAACCAATTCTATTCAAGTTCTAACCAGTCCCCATAATTGTATGAATCATCCAATTGACTAAAGCAGCCAAGTTAACCATCAAATGTTTGAGATTCTGCTACTTGCAAGAATATTACTCAATTTTATTTTCTCTAGTTGGTGATTTTAACATATATGTAGTTATACAGTAAGTCCGGACTTTTTCAAAGGAGAGGAAAGAAAGAATCAGTGGAGGTTGGAGAGGTTTTTAGAGGGTGTAGGTTGGTAGTGATGGTGGAGGAATTGAGAAAAGAGCCTCTTACTGAAAGTTGAAAATTCTTTTCCCCTGCGGAGAAGTTTTGTTTATATGCACACCCATGCATAATAATGAGGGCCTTTTAAACCAGAGACTCCTACAAACAGCCACCCTGACAGCAGGAATAGGTACATTTTGTTCTTTGGAAAATATGCTAATAGATTTCTCTATTGAAAGATTTGCAGCCCTTGATTTTGATAGAGACCCTGAGAGGTAATGGGACACAGGGAGCATGATCATAGAAATGATCATGACTATTTCATTTAGGTCTTACTTTTTCTCTGAAGGGTTGTGATGGTGGCCTAATAAATGTGCCAGCTCTGCACAGTTCTAGAGAAAGTGCCCGTATGGGGATGTGGGAAGGAGAGGAGGAGAGTGGAGAGGAGGAGCTTGAGACATGCCAATTCTCAAACTTAATGATCTCAAACTTTAGTGTTTTCTAAGTTTTCTTCTCATAAAATGATGAATCTAAAAGGATTGCTAAATTAAAGAAAATAATGATGTATAATTTATAATATAAAAATACTAAATTTCTATAGCCTCTTACTACCACCTCTTCCCCCCACCCCCTACATTCTATCCCTGACTAAATCTTGTAGGGGAGCAAAAGCAGTAATCATATTGGAAGACTGGGGAACTATGGAAAGCGTTTCACATGTAAAGATTCACTTAATGATCATATTAACCCAAAGAAGTAAATACTTTACTTTCTTCAATTTTCACATGAATCTGAGGCTCATTTAAGAACCTTTTTTGAGGTTGCAGAGATAGTAAATAAGAGTGCAGAGATAGTAAATGAGAGGGCTGAGACTCAAGCCCACAGTCCTTGATTGAATCCTAAGCCATATTCTTAAGCTTAATGCTACCTTCCTCCCATTGTCCTTTCCATTTCTATGGGAAACAAAGGGGTGAGTGTGGTGAAACTGATTCTACACAGATACAGCAGAAGATGAAAGCTCAATCCCCCCCACCTTTTCGTTTTGATTCCACCCCTTCCCAAAACCATGCACTCATATCACTGCATGGTTACTGATCATTGGCCTATTACTTCCTTGACAAGGGATCCCCAACTCCTAAGACATAAGAACCGCCTACACCAGCCATTGTAAATATTGGCCAGTGTTTCTGGGCCATGCTAGGGAGGGCTGAACCTCAGAAATTACATGCCAACACTCCCCAAAGGAAATTATTGCATACAGCAAAAGATGGCTTAGAGTTGTAATAGGAAATTTGTCGAGATAGTGGGCCCTCTGAATGTTCCCTGGATTTAGCATACATCGTAGGTCCTGAAGGTAGCTGTTGAAGAAATGGGAGTGTAATGAGGATGTGGAATAGGAAGATGGGGGTAGAAAATAGACTGAAGAAAATGAAATGAAGAGCTCTGGAAATATATGAGACTGTCTTTTCAAGGACACAGCTTGTGCCTGGATTTCCAAAACCTGCTTCCAGTGTCACCCAATCCCCCAAAACTGAGCTAACATTTCCATCTGCTACGCCTATTTAAATCCTGGGCCTTCAAGTTTAATTTTCTGCTCCCCCTTTCTCCTTAGTACTCCATTCTCATAATGTGGCCAAGGGGTATTCTTTCTTTGCTGGCCCACAGGAATTACAGGGTCTTCTTAAACATCTGGTTAATTCCCTGGGTTAACTCAGAGGTTTTATCCACAGATACACATTTCCAAGAAAGCAGAGGTAATTGAAAGAAAAGACCAAGTTATTACATTTGTTTTGGCAAGGCATTATGATTTTCCTTTAGAAAGAAGATAATAAGTCTGTAAATGGTTGACTCAGTTTTTCTTCAGACCTGGTTTAATAAGGCCAGCCTCATGAAAGTTGGTTGGAGGCCAGTTAACTGCTGCCTTAGTCCTGGCTGACCCCCTCCAAAAGAGAGAGCTTCTGGTCTCAAAGCAGCGTCATTTAGTGGAGAGAAACTTGGCTAGGACTCTACAGACAACCTGTGGCCTCAATGATCCCAAAAAAGTCATAAAATCTCATTGACTCCCTCTCTCAACTGTGATGTGAAACAGAGCCCTCCTTCCTCATGGGGATTGCTACAAGCATAAAATATCACTGGAATCTACTATCTTGAGGACTTGACACTTGTTGGAGTGTCTCATTGAGCCAGGCCTATCAGAGATGTGATTTCCAAAGGACTTTGCACTGAAACCATTTGATTAATCCCAAATCCATCTCTCCTACATTTCTTTGTCCCTCTCTGTTCTTAGATCTGGGGAAACTTACACATGACACTGTTTATTATCCATTCTTTTCCTTCTTTGAGTCACCACCACTTTGTCCAACACCTATAGATTTGTAGATCTGTTGAGGCAGAAGGAATGGGAATGACCCAAAACCTTACTTGGTTTGGGTTTGAAAGTTTAAGGAGGTCATCCTGCTTTCTAACATTAGTTCCTGTGCTATAACCAAGTATTTCATTATGAACCTCCCCCAAATGATAAATATTAATGTTATTGCAGAAAACTAACAGATAAGGACACAAGTCCAAATCTTCTCCTAAAGCATGCACATTTTACTCCCAAGAGAATCTCTCATGCTTTTACTCAATCTATTACTTTTACTTTATATACAGTGTTAGTGAAGCTTGATTATGCCATTTTGTAAGTCTGTCCTTCTGAGTTGGGATGATTTGCCAACCCTCACTGGCAGCACAGACTTGTAGAAGTATGGTAACATGAGGACATAGGATGAGACAAGAAATCAATTAAAAGTCTCTATTCAGAATAAGAATGCCTGGGATTCAGGGGTCTCTGGGATATTAGGCAAGTCATTTCACACATCAGTGGTACCTCACCCCTGCCCCCCACCCCCACCCCCACCCCACACCTTGGCAACATCAATACATTCTAGGCCAATATGATACTTGATCCCACCCTAAAGCTGTGGGATTTTGTCACTGTCCATGAGTGTGGCTACTTGAATCCATTGTGTCCATACACTTTGGTGGTGTTTGTCCTGAATAGAAACTGAAGAGCTTGTCAGTATTAAATCGTAAGGATGAAAGGGCCTTCAAGACTATCTTGTTCTACCTTAATTTAGAAGGAATTTGAGCCCCAGGATAGGGAAGCCATTCAGTTCATGCAATTAGAGGTGGAGCCATGGCTTGGACGCAGTTTCTAATGCTACTCAGTGCCCCAAAGATATATGTCCTTCAGAGTTTCAGTGTGAAGATCATCTGATTTCTGTCTAAGGCTATTAAAGAGTTAATGTGCAGAACATTCCCAACTGGTGCTTCTTATAGCTCGATTGATTTTTCTGTCACTTGAAAATAAAATAGCAATAACTTTGTCATCTCCCCCTTCCCTTTGTATCCTTAATATACTTAGCCAATCCCTTATGGAACAACAGAATTATATGGAATGTTATGCTATGCTATGTGGATTTTAAGGAACACTACAAAATTTAAAAAAAAATCAACTAAATTCTTTCCTTGCTTGCTGAGGGCGTGGTACATTCCCTTCCTCCTGCTTGGGGAAATGTAAATTTAAAACTCTAAAAAACACACACCAAAACCACGCAGTATAGTCATTACTTATCCAATCCAAAGCACAGTCCTTGCGTCTAGTTTTAAGACTTTATCAGTCTGAGGCTTCCTTGACTAAAAAAATCTATGACTAATTCTTGTGCTTTCGGAGGATGTTTGTGGCAGGCATAATTCTGAAGTTGTAGTGAGCTTGGGGTAAAGTCACATAGCCCTATATATTTTGGTCGAATTTACATACAAAAGCAGCAACAAAATTCCTCATTCTTCGTCTCTGCCATTTCTTCACTTTGAAGGTAATTGCAAGCAGAAAATTCACATTGCCAAAATAAGGCTTACAATGTTGTGGGCCCCTCCTTTGTGACTAACAAGTGTATTTTTGTGATTTGAGTGGTGCAAGTATTATACTGTAAATTCTTCCTCCTCTGTCTTTTCGTTTTGTTGAAACTGAGCAGAGTCACGAAGCACTATGTTTTTCTGCACCATCTAATTTAGCTGAAATAAATCTTGACTTTTAAGTCTCTGTTTAACAAGCTTGCCTTCAGGTGATCACTAAAAAAGTTACGTTCCATGTTTTATGAATTCCAGCCTTCTTTCCAGGCAGAGCAGCCCTTTTTGAGGTTCTATTTCTTTTACTCAGTTCCCATATATTTTATCTGTTCTTATTTAGGTTGTAATTTGCCCCAGAGCAGAATGCCTCAGACATGGAAAAGATATAGAAAGACATTCCTTTCTTTTTTCGTTCTGTTGAGCTAGTTCTGGCTTGTGTGAACCAGGCTTTTACCTTTTAGCTCCTGTGTGTCTGGGCTAAGTGAAGTCATAGATAAGATTTTTACTAAGGATTTGAAAAGACTGCACATTGGGCCTTGCTGTCACTTATAGAACATCTCAGAAAGGTTTTGCTTCTTCAGGATCATATGAGGATGTGGGTGGGGTGGGGCTTGGCTGTGACAGGCAACTGTGGGACCTCAGCTATCTTTTTATTCATGCCTCCCCCTGAATTTCAGAATTTGCAGGTCTATGAGCATGCCAGTATTAAATCCCTGGCACTATTCTTTGAACATGCCTAAACAGGACAGAGCTTTGCTCTATGAGAATGTGGTATTTCTGGGTAATAGTTGATGAAAGAGAAAAAAAAAGATAATTTGTAAATGCTCAAGATTTTTAAACTGAAAGGGCACTAAGGTCATCTTTTAATTAGCATTTGTTTCTGTTTTTACAGATATCAGAAGAATTCCTCCAGTACCTTCCTTCCCTCCCCCACCTACTTCTTGAAAAAGAGAAAGTTTAGGAGATCGTTGAGCAGTATGTTTGGGATTTTAACAAAGTCAGGATTAATGTATATATGAGACAGTAATATTTCTGTGTTAAAACTTCGGCTAGTTACTTAAAGCAGCTCTGTAAAGGAAAGACATTAACTCTTCCCACTTGACAGAACTGTTACTTTTGTAATTTTGAAATTTTTGAAATTTTAGTAATTTTGAAAGTTGCTTCTTGATGATGTGGGCTTCTTACAGGATTCTTGAGAAATAGTCACTCTATAAAAATAAGTGTTGGCTCGAGGTTTTCCATTTGATAGTTCATGTTAAATGGGAAGCTTAATCCTTGAGAAACTTGATCTGTCCATTCAAAGTGATGGATTTCTATAATAACTGATGGAATGTGGTTTTATGGTTGACAAATGGCAGTGATCTGATTTATCTCTTTGTTATCAAACTTGCTTTGTAACCTAGACTAACCATTTAAATTCTGTGAGCCTCAGTTTCCTGAACCAAAAATCTCTGAGTCACAGGGGGTTGTAGGATTTAAATGAGAGAACGAGTTCCATCTTCTTGGGAGCCTGCACATAGGTGTTAGATCAATTAATATATGTGAGCCATTTCTCTGAAGGAGAGGTTGCCCATAATTAACTTTTCAAGTCTGTTTGTTTGTTTATTCTGGAGTCAACCTGTGTCTCGTAAGGTCAATGGCAGGTTATTTCTGCCTCTTAATTGATTGGATAAAATTAGAAACCCAGCCACCCTGCTTGATAGCCTTCCTATTAGGCAAGATCTATGCTAGCCAATAGTCCAATAAGCAGGTCATTCATGTATTCGGTAAATTAGAGTAATTAACTTGGGTTGTTTTTCCTCTTTTTAACCAACATTTAATTTGAATCTAAATGTTTGTCTTTTAAAATTCTGGGCCAGTATTCATGGCTCTTTAGAGCATAGATAAGCCGAGGTAGCATGACTTTTTAAAATGGATATCACTCATTATGTGGAAGAGATTTATTCCCTCTTTGCTTGCTGCGAAGTGAATCCCAGTTGTACTTCTGTTTTACATTATAAAATTGGAGTCATCATCCACTGGGAAATTTTTTTGCTTCTAGATAATAACGTGAATGACAAAGACTTCTTAAAGTCAAACTTTGAGGAAAAATGATTTTTAAAAATAAAATATTAATTACTTCTGAAACATTAGCTAGAATTATAGTTTATAAGAAATTTTAAACAAAAAATAATGATTAAAATATAACCTCTGTCAAACTGTAAGCTGTATGAGAATAAGGATGGTCTAATATACTCACCTTTATGGCTGTTACTACAGATCAATGCAATGTAGGTACCCAATAATATCTGTTGAAGAGGTGAATAGATGAATGCCTTGCATTTTGGACCTATTGTGGAGGTAACTAAAATGCTTCTACTTTAAGGCTTTGAGGTCCTCCCTAAGTTTTATAACATTATATTCCAGGCTCTTATTATTTAAATGGGGGGAGGGTTTTTATTATTCACTTGAACATAAAAGATTGTGTTACCTTCATAATATACATGCTTACATTTCTAAAATGGTACAATTTTGGAGTTGGAAAGGGACCTTTTTCCATTATATTGTGGAAACTAAGGTCCAAGGAAGACATAGTGAGAAATCAGGTTTGAACTGAGCTTTCTGACCACTAGTGGAGAGTTTCATTACCTATGCCTACTGTTATGCTGACTGTTATTATGTCTGGGTTATATATTTTGGTCCCTACTTGGCCATAAAGCCAGATAATTGACTGTGGCTGGTTGTCTATACTAGTTGATTAAAGTTTAGTGGGAAGAGGGGAACACACACAAGTATATTTATTTCCAAATTTTGAATATCCAAATGGAACTGTTGAACTGTAATGCAAATTTTGAGATTTACTGTCTTTAAGAAGTAAACGTTTTTCTTCTGTTCCATGAGGGCTATTTTGAAGGGGCTTCTTTTAGAAGATCCACATAGTTTGCTTAATTTTCTATAAACTTTTAAAGATGAAAAACAAATCTTTGAAAGTTATCCTTCTAAGAATTTTGTAGATTTATTTACGGTTGTACTTAGAGACCAATAATGTATTTATGATGTCAGCTTTTATAAATGCCCTTGACAGGAAAATATAGTTCATTCAAGTAACTACCTCTGCATTCCACTGTCTTCAGCTTATAGATCTGGTGAGTGGGAATGAATTCATTCGCACATTCCTTCAGGATTCCTCCAGGTTCCTGCACACAAGCTGTGCCAAATGTCTGCCTGCAGGCAAAGAGGAACCGAGGCCTGTGACTTGCAAGTAGAGCCAGGCAGAGGTGCGAGGCGGGAACAGGGATTAAAGGAGCATATGTAAACTGAAAGGGAAGGAAGCAAGTATGACAAGGCCTCAAAACGACAGTGCCTGGCAAAGAGTACACACCGAGAATGTGATAGGTATGATTTTATCATTAATCTTATTCTTTTGATCCAGAAATGAGTTCTTAGAGGTAAATCACCGACCCAGGGTTCTTTGGAGGCTGGCATAAAAGGTCTTTGCCTGCTGTGAACCTAGTCGTACTGGTTCAGAGAAATATAGATGATTCCAGTTCCAGACTTGGATGTACAATTTCTTGGTTGAATTTAAAAGCCTGTGACTGGAAGTAGGTATTTTTGTCCCCTCTCAATATCTATTTATATTTTTGAACAAGAATAAAATGATGTTAAAAGAATTAAAAACAAAGAAAAAAGAAAAAAAAATCCACCATTTTGATACAACCATTCTATGTTAATGTTTTATTCTTTCCCCTTCTGTGACTGAATATTTCCAATTTTCTATAAAAGAAATGTATAGGCCTACTTAGCAGAGGCTCAGAAGTTTATTGTGTATGCTGCTTCTACCCGTTGTATGTTTACTTTGGAAATTCAGCAGTCAGTTCCTCTTCTCTTCCTTCAATACTCTTCTCTGATACTTAACTCAAGATTGTGGTTGAGCCATTGAACCATGGGAAATTCATTTTCAAAATCTGCTTAATTGCTGTGAGACTTTTAATTTGTTCTGGATGATGGTGCTAATGTCTGGGAACTGGGACTGAAGCCCTCCGAAGTTGTTAATTTAATCAACCGCTGTGTCCTTGCCATGCCTAATGAAGCGGGGGGCGGTGGGGGAACCAGACCCCTCTCACAAAGGGGCTGGGTTCCTCCTGACCACCTTGTCAAAGATAAATAAGAGGGGCCCCACAGTTAGGTTGAACAGTTGGAGCAAATTACCAGAGTGTCAGCCCACGTTATCCAAAGCCCAGGGTTATGCTTCCCAAAATAATGACTGAGTAGGTTTTATGTAGGACCCCGGAGTTTTAAGGCATGGGTTTTGTGTGCGTGTGTTCACACCTGCCAATCTGCAGAATTCTTCAGTCAGTTTGGGGTTCTGTTATGGCTTTGTCCATAATCTGTAAGATCATAAACATCACCCCCAGACTATTGATGTTCCCGTTAACCACTGAAGTTTTCCATGGCGAGACTGGTGAAAGCTTGCTCTGTCCTCATGATAAATTAGCTTGTTTATTCCTCTTCTGCTTATTTCTATCCTGCTGTTGGTTAGTGTAATGAAGCAGAAGTCCATTGTATGTGTTCATTGGGTAGCGATCCTCTGGCACCAAAGGGGGTAATTGAGTAGAAAGGCGGAATGCTGTTGGTGCATGGGAGAAGTTAACACCACATGAGGTCACCAGGCTTCAAGCTTTAATCAATGTGGACACAATGCAATTGAGATTGTGAAAAGGGTTTGTTTATAGTGTGAGAGTAAGGGTCAGTAGTTAATTTGAAATGCTGTAGGTGTGTTTTCCTTGAACCAAGAAGGTACAGAGCATGTGTCATAGAGGACTGTAAATATCCTCAAGGGAGGGACGTAATTGGGGTGGGGATTTAAAAAGAAGGGCATTTAAGAACTTCAGTGTACTTCTTGTTGCTCCATCCATGTTTTATTGAAATTTTTTGCCATTTTTTAAAATGAGGAGACTGTAGAAGAAAAGTATTTAAGTCCATGGTATAAAAGCACAACCCTACCAACAAAGAACTTTGTCTTTTTTCAGCAGTGATTTCCTTTGGGAAGATATTTGAAGTACTATAAAATATTGCTAATAGGACCCCTGTATACTAATTCTGAAAGAATGCTCACTCTCAGAAGTTTATATCTTTAGAATTTGTCATTGTTGTGGCTTGAATTAAATAATATGAAAACCATTAACCCTCTACTTGTTCATGCTGCTGCCTTTTTCCATCTCAGGGCTCCAGTCTGTAAAGTGTGCCTGTCTGCTTTTTGGATTAATTTTGGCATTTCCCCCCATTATTGTCTAAGTTTCAACAGCTAGAAACACAGCTTCAGCCAATTTGAATGTAGAGAAGGCCTGCCCTTTTGCTGCAGAGAAACTTTGCAAACAAACATCTGGTTTTCTGAAATGACTGCAGGGAAAAGAACATGAGGGTTGTGGAGGAGCCAGAGGCTTGCCATGAACTCTCCCATGCTTTGTTGTGTGTTTGTGAAATCTAGGTAATGCATTGATATGCCTGATACCTCACATTTGTATAGTGCTTTTATCCTTCTTGAAGGTACTTTAGTAGAAATCATCTTATTTGATCTTCCCAACAACACTGTAAGATAGGCCAGTCCATCAGGGATATTTACATTTTAAACTTACGAAAACTGAGATGGGGAGTAACTGTTTGTGGTATGGTTTGTCTGGCAAGGCAGTAGCTATGTTTGTGGAAGGAATAACTCGGGATTTGAATATTAATTGCTACATTATGACAAGTTGAAGAACAAGAAAAAAGAGGAGTTTTAAAAAATATGAATTACTTGTGATAGAAATCACTGTGTATTGGCCAAACATTTCTTTTTGAGCTCTCTTCCAGGACAAGTAAATGACAGTTGTGGTCCATCTTCTTTACCCTCCTCTGTATAGCAAGCCATTCCCATGAACAGTTGTTGATTCTCTCTTTACATATTTATTCAACACATTTTAGCCTGCTGAGGGTGTCCAGAGTTTTTCTCTTTCCCCGGGCGGAATCTGGGTCTTTAGAACCCCAGGGTAAATCTTAAAGAAGGAACCAGGGAGTGCCTAGGAGATGAGGGTGAAACTAATTTACTGGGTTTAGTTAGTGAATGATGCTATTGTTGCCCACTTTATTAATTCCTTTGTATAGTGCCTTTCTACTTATTTAAGCCATGCTAATAAACATGCATTGAAAGGTCATTTTTAGTGTCAGTATGATAACCCATAGTATGGATAAAATTAAATTGCTCAATCTATTGTTGGACATTTAGAATAATTCCAGTTTAAGGCTATTATAAACAATACTGGAGAAATCTTCTTTGTATTTAAATTCTTATACGTCCTTTATTATTTCCTTAGTAAATTCAATTTTGTGAATTAGGTAAAATGAAATGCACATTTTTAAGGATTTTGATGGTCAGTGATAATCATCATATCACCCATTAGCCAAATCTGGGAATGTCTATCTCTTTGCATGTTAGCCAGTACTGGTGATTACTTTTGTTTAAAAAATGTTTCCCAATGTGCTGATAATATCTTATTTTTTTAATTTACATTTCGTTGATTGATAGTAATGGTAAACCTCTTTTCATGTGCCTACTGGCTACATATATTTTTATATGACTTGCGTGGTTGTTCCTTTCTTTTAATATACTATTTTCAAAGTTGGATCATCCCAGTAATACAACTTCTTGGAGATTAGGAAAAGAAGGAAGATTTATTGGAGAGGATGATTGGTGTTTTTTGGCTGCCTAGTGTTTTGCCTATTTGTTTTGGCAGCAGGATCTGCCTGAATCTCCTTTGTGGAGCATTTTTTTCCCCACTCTCAGTCCATGTGCCTTAAGAGAATCTTCACTTCTGATTCCAGTGATGGACATGTGGCCAAGCCAAGCACTAGCCACGGTGGATTTATGCCTCAAGTTAGTCTAATTAGAGTGAATTCTAAGACTTGTGTTGAGGCTACCAGGAAGAGATGTCCTCTCTTTTTCTTACTGAATTTCAACTCACAGAATATAAGCCTGGAATTGTTGGAGTCTTTCCAATGAAGCCTGAGAATGAAGCTAATAAAATACAGGGTGGAATTCAATGACTGTAGAGAAGTGAAATCTGTTGACATAATCTGATTTCTCAAAACAACCGCTAGAAGACTGCTTTATCTCTAGATATTTTTCAGTATCATCTTACTAATTTAGTTTTTGCTTAAGTATCTTTGAGCAGGGTTTCCTGTCTCTTACAACCAAAAGAAACTGATACACTTGTTATGCCTTCTTCAGTTTAAAAATAAGTTGGTGGAACCAGATGTGGTGGCTCACACCTGTAGTCCCAGCACTTTG
This sequence comes from Gorilla gorilla gorilla, assembly GCF_029281585.2. Classification (NCBI taxonomy): domain Eukaryota; kingdom Metazoa; phylum Chordata; class Mammalia; order Primates; family Hominidae; genus Gorilla; species Gorilla gorilla. The sequence continues at coordinate 171,775,325 of NC_073224.2, forward strand.
GGAGGCCGAGGTGGGCAGATCACCTGAGGTCAGGAGTCTGAGACTAGCCTGGCTAACATGGTGAAACCCCATCTCTATTAAAAAATACAAAAATTAGCCGAGTGTGGTTTCACATGCCTGTAGTCCCAGCTACTTGGGAGGCTGAGGCAGGAGAATCACTTGAAACTGGGAGGCAGAGGTTGCAGTGAGCCGAGATCACAACACTGCACTCCAGCCTGGGTGACAGTGCGAGACTCCATCTCAAAAAAAAAAGGAGTAAGTTGGTGGAGGCCACTGCTGCATTGCAGAGTGTATTTGGACAGTTAGCTTATTTTGATGAAATAAGTCCTCTGTAACAATTAAAGAATAAAATAAGTTATGGAACCAACCTCTGTCAGGCAGCTCCTCTAACTAGAGCAGTATTGGAAATGGGGTGTGTGTGTGTGTGTGTGCGTGTGTATATGTATGTTCAGAGATCACTGTTGAGCACCAGGTTGCTGGTGAAGATCATTAGTGACAATTCCTGGAACTTGGCCAGGCTGCTGGCTTTGAAGCAAAGCTCATTGCAACACGTGTTCCTGCTGGGCTGGATGTCTGTGTGAAATGGATGGCAACAGGATGTCCCAGCAGCTGAAATGAAGATCCTGAAGGCAGAAGAGAAGCTTTAATGACTGCCCAAGCCAAGCAGTAGTGCTGGGGATGGTTGGGAAATTCAGTAGATGTTATGATGACTCGAGGTTTCTTTGGGACATCTAGGAGGCTGTGAGGCCGAGGAAGCAATGAGCAGCACATGTTGCTACAAGTTCTGAACTAGGTTAGCCATGGGCTACAGAAGGAGTAAACACACGGATTTTGCCCTCCAGCAACTTAAATTTGGGAAGATAAGATCCATAAAATAAGACAGTTTGTTGTTAAGGGCTAAGGGATCTAGGCATTTTTTAGATCAGATAATTTTTTTTTTGATACATGGGGGTTTGGTATGGGCCTTTAAAGTATGGGACAGCCGTCTGAAACACAACTTGATGTGCAGAATCCAAGACAAGATTCATCTCACTCAAGGTGCTGAATTAATAATGAACTTAATACAGAAAGCCATGAGCAAGAGTTCTGGCTCTAGCCCCATTTATCTCCTTGGTATATCATTGAATCCCTCATGCTTCCTCTTGTCTTTCCTTTCTTTTTTTTGGAATGAAGTTTCGCTCTTGTTGCCCAGTCTGGAGAGCAATGGCGCGATCTCAGCTCACTGCAACCTCTGCGTCCCGGGTTCAAGTGATTCTCCTGCCTCAGCCTCCTGAGTAGCTGGGATTACAGGTGCCCACCACCATGCCTGGCTAATTTTTGTATATTTAGTAGAGACGGGGTTTCACCATGTTGACCAGGCTGGTCTTGAACTTCTGACCTCAGGTGATCCACCTGCCTCGGCCTCCCAAAGTGCTGGGATTACAGGCGTGAGCCACCACGCCCGACCTTACTTCCTCTTGTCTTTCTAAATGGACCTGGTAATGCTTTCCCTTGGCAAATAAAAACAGAGGCATGTCTTTCCTCAAAGCCAGGTATGGTTGGGCTTTTCCACCCATTTCTTTTCTTCCTTATTAAAGGCACTAAAATAAATCTTCAGACATGTTAGGTTACCTATCATTAGAAATTTATTTTAGATGATCATTAAGGTATATCTTAGCTCTTAGCTAAATTCTGAAGAATACAAAGAGGCACAAGAGATGATAATCTGTTCATCTGTGGTGTTATTGAAATAAAGCACTGGATGTTAAATTAGTGAGTTGAGATCTCAGTATGGGAATCTACCACTTGCCAGCTATGAGACCTAGTCTTGCTTTTACTGTCTCATCTGTAACCTACTATAGATCTGAAAGCTTAAATAAGATAATTATATGAAGGCATTTATCTTTGGATTATACCAAAAACAGATAAGGTGGAACTATTTAGCTGAGTAGACAGGCAATGACATATATAAAAACATCATTAATAAAATAGAGCAGTGTAAGATGAAAATATTAGGTAATATTATTTGAGTACTTAGTATGTACCAGGCAATGTATTAAGTATTTTATGTGCATTATGTCAACTGCCGATCTGGTAGTGTTGGAACTAAAATCTTCATCTAACTTGCTATTTTTATGTTTAAAAGTCTAGAGAAATTGAAGGATCCTTAAAGCACTGATTTGGACCTCCTTAACTTGTTAATTGTATTTTCTTTTAAAACCCTTTGTTCTAAAAGTAATGGAATTTGGGGGATAAAACCTGGAGGTGGCTGTGAATTGACCAGAAGATTTACAAGTACCCATAAGGGCTGGCATTGTGTTAGACATTGTGGGCAAATTCATTCAGCTCTGGGACTCCGTCTGTATTTCCCTTCGTGAACTCTTTTGCTGAATGTCCCATCATCTTTTGTCGAGATGAGATCCTGTTCATCCTGTCTGCTTTCACAACATAAATGTTTTAGGAACTCTCCACAGACTGGCTGGATTGTCTGTTTGGGCTGTGAACAGATTGTGTGGGTGATGAGACAAGTAGGAAAAGACTCAGCGATCAAAAAAGGGGGAAGGAAAGCTCTTTCTCTTTCTCTTAGAATGGAGCTCGGATACAAAGGGTACTTCGTTAATCATGCCTCCTTTGTAATCAGAATGGGGAGGTATTTTTTTAAACCACCACTATTTTGTCCTCTGTCTCATCCAAGTTAAGCCAACTGTGCAATGGCTAATCGAGGGGTTAAAAATTTCCCAGATGCAGCCAGGCAGAATCAACTTCACTAGATAAAGGAATCATTTGACGGTGATTTGAAAGCTGTCAGGTGTAGCGCCAGGCTTCTTGCAGACATGGCACTGGCCTGGTAGGACACCCATGTCCAAGATCCACATGGTGGCAGATTTGTGATTAGATGATGAAAATCTCATGAGTGGTGAGAAATGGGGAAGAGATCTGTAAGACTCAGGGGTTTTGGTGAGTTTAGAGGATTCAGTCACTTTGCACTATGTCCCTAGAACAATCACTGAACGGAAAATCCAGGCATCTCAATTTACTGAACGACCTTGGGCAACTTGTTTAATCTTTCTGTAGTTGCTTTCTTAGAAATCAAAGAAGGGTAATAATCTTTGGTGCCCACTTAATGGGTGTTGTATAAAATAATGAGATTGTAAACGCTTTGAGTGCCCTGGAGATGAGGAGATAGGGAAAATTCTCTTAGGTGTTCTTCATGCTGAATATGGAAAGATGAATAAGCTTTTGTTGTTTTTTAAGAAAAACCTGTCTTTTTTTTGCACCTTTTTTTTTTCTTTTACAAAGGAGGCTGTGTGCCTCAGTAGAGGTTGACTCTGTAACAGTTTTACTTTCCTGGACAGGTCTGCAGATTTACAATGTAGTCGGTTTTCCAAGAGGAATGTTTGGGTTTAGAGCTGTCCTATCCATTCGCTAAATCTAGTGGTGAGATGTTTTTAATGAATTGTTGGTGTACAGCAAATAAAGAGCAATGAAACAAAAGACGGTGTTTAGAAAAGGACTAATCAACTGTTACTCTAACTGTCCCCTAGCTGGATGGTTGCCTATTTTCTTTTTAAAATTAAATGCAGTCTTCAGGCCAAAGCAGTGGGAGGTGGCGGTACATTCCAAGAAAGAGGCATCAGAGTGTCTGAGGGTTGGAAGACAGCAGAAAGCTGCTTGATCCTTGGTGGGTTTTTTTCTGTTTGTTTTGTTTGTTTTTGGTTTTGCCCTTACTGCCTTACCCCTTGATCATCTATTCAGAACAGAGGGGAAAAATCCTCCACAAGGTTTCTCCTCCCCTTGGTTTGTGTCACCTAAACAACATTTTCTTCCCAGGTGAGATTGTAGCTTACCTCCTCTTGTAGTGATGAGCGGCTGGGGCTTTCCACCCAGTGGACCTTCCATTTGTCTGTTTTCAACAGGGAACCCCAATTTACTAATTCTCTGGAGAAACAGAGATTTTGCTTGGGGAGGGGGCCTGAGAATTTGTTTAGCCCAGTCTCACCCACACTGGGTCTCCCAAGAGAGATGACCTTCCTGTTAGGATCTTTCTATTTGAGCGACCTATTGCTCTCTAGACAGCTTGTTTAGTTTTTCAATCCAGTTGGAACATTACGATGGTTAAATGTTCTTTCTTATCATTCAGTGGAAAACTGGCTTCCATGACTGCATTGTAATTTCCACTCATGAATGCTGGATTTTCCATTTAGAATAATCTCGAATGTATGCTTCACTTCAGTTACACACTAGCCTTTCAAATAACTGAAGATGACTATCATTTCTCTCCTTTGACTTTCTCTTCTCCAGTTAAAATACCCCTGGTCTGGTTTAGACTCCTGACCATACTTGCTGTCCCTTTCTGGTGATTGCCTTCCCAGTCAAGGTTAAGTTTACCTCTGCTACCATGGCAACCAGCTACTGTTTGTTGTTTCTACTTAAAGGAGAGCACCATTTTCCTATTTTCTGCAGAAAATTCATAACTCAAAAATCAGCTTGTTGATGTCCCTAGAACAAAGACATCCATACTGCTGAGTCCACATAGTGCTGAGATCAACAACCTCTACAATAGTCCATACAGTGGAATTGCCATTTGAACTCATGTAACTTTGGGTAAATGTATTTCTTGTTGTATCCCTGCATTAGTTTTTCTCATCAGGAGAAACAGTGTGGCCTGAGACAAGGAGAGACTATGGACCTGGGACAGATTAGGTTCAAACCCCAGTTCAGCCACTTATTGGCTGTGACCTTGGATGAGTTATTTTAATTTTTCAGGGCCTCATTTTACTCATCTCTGAATGGAGATAATAATATCTACCACTTACTTCTTTTTTTTTTTTTTTGAAACGGAGTTTCATTCTTGTTGCCCAGGCTGGAGCGCAATGGCGCAATCTTGGCTCACCGCAACCTCCGCTTCCCAGGTTCAAGTGATTTCTCCTGCCTCAGCCTCCTGAGTAGCTGGGATTACAGGCATGCGCCACCACACCCAGCTAATTTTTTGTATTTTTAGTAGAGACAGGTTTTCTCCATGTTGGTCAGGCTGGTCTCAAACTCCCGACATCAGGTGTTCCGCCCACCTCGGCCTCCCAAAGTGCTGGGATTACAGGCAGGAGCCAACGTGCCCGGCCACACTTACTTCTGTATAAGAATGAAAATCACCCTGTTAAGTCCCTAGCACAATGCCTAGCACATAAAAAATATCCAACAAGTGGTAGCCATTATTATAATTTCTAAATGACAGCCTGATGCAGTCAGTGTAACATGAGGCAAACTGTAATGGTTATGAATTGCTGAGAACTTGGAATCTCTGTAGTTGGAAACTCTGAAAATGAAGTGTTGTAGAATGGCTTGAATGGAGTATGAATTTTTCTTGTAAGCCTGGATGATTGGGGTAAAGCAGAGGTTCTCCACCAGAAGCAGTTTTGCTCCCCAGGGAATATTTGGCAATGTTTGGAGAAGACTTCCCCCACCCACACCCCCCCTGAACTTGCCAGCAGTGGGGATGAAGATGCTACTGGCAGCTAGTGAGTAGAAGCCAAGGATGTTGCTAAATATCCTCCAGTGCACAAGCCAAACCCCCACAACAGTTATTCAACCCAAAATGCCATTAGTGCAAAGCTTGAGAAATCTCTGAGTAGAGGGATGGGGACCGGGCAGCCAAGAATAATAAGAGGAAACTGGTAGGTATAGCTCTCTGATTGTGAGAAGCCCAGAACTTGGACCAAATATTAAAATAAGATGATGGCCCAGTGCAGGCATATCTCTAACCTTATGCATTCTAGACCCACACTCCTAACATGCCTTTCTAAGACATCAATCCTTTCAATGTTCCCCATGTCACGTATGAACACAATAAATTCTGCCTAACGTTTGCATGATGTGTTTGCACCTCTCTTATTTTCTCATGTTGCCTCTATGGAAGACATGGCCTCTTTGGTCCAGTCTCCAAGTAGGGATTCTGTCAAAGAAACAGGCAGTCAACCAAAGGTGAATTTAAAGTGACCTAACAACTTCTGTTCTTTAACTGTCAAAGCATGGTAAAGGGGATATATAATCTCTAGCAGTACTTCTGGCAATCCCTATTTTCTTTCCCATCCACTTTGATGTTTCTAACGTGTCTCTTCCAAAATCTCCCCAACACTCCCGCTGGTAAACTGCCCCCCTCTCCCCGCCGAGCTTAAGCCCATATCTTCTACCTATCCCCTGTCTTTTGATTGTGCATCATGAAAACTCAAAGAATCCATCTAGCAATAGTTGAATCCTCATCGTGGGGCAGGTGAGGGGGTTGTGACAGAAGAGGCAAAACCAGCATTCTCTTTATCTGAAGAGAGGAGGGGAAAGGGTAGCCAAATACCCATGTCAATAGTTTTTGCTCTGCCATAACTATTTTATAATAATTTGTGAAGATAATTGTGAAAAAAGATGTTATAATCCCATTTTTCTAAGGATAAAACCAAGGGTTAATTCTGTGTTCCCTCAAATAACAGGCTGCTTGAGATATGCTTGGGATATTTCTCAGGGTTATCTTAGATGTTCCAGTTAAAATTTGTATAGAATCATCTCTGGTATTGGGGCTGTTCACTGATAGGTGAGGGGAGCCCCTGTTTTTAACATCCAAGATGCACACCTTCTAGTTCCTTAAATATTGATGAACACACCCCTCAGGGCAAGAAGACAGCACAGAGAACATGGAGAAGGTCTTCATCTCCCACCAGACGCTAATTCTTCTCATGTGTTGACAGCACTATTATTAGCAGCTAACATTCATTAAGGCTTCACTCTTTTCATGGTACTGTAATAGGGTTTTTATATTAATCATTTTATCCTCAAAATAAACTTAGGAGGCGAGTACCTTTTAGTACACTTTTACAAAAGGGAAACTGGCATTCTACAAGGCTAGGTAAGCTGCCCCCCTAAATTGCTAGTGAGTAACAGAGTTGGGATTTGAACCCAAGTTTTTCTGAGCTCTAGCTCTTGCCTTTAATTTTTCTTACTTTCTTTTTGTAATTGCCTTCAGCAACATAAAGCACCGTTCCTGTGAAAGTAAGTCCCTTGCTACTCTGTAATCATTGTTTTCTCTTATGACATACTTTTTGTAGAGGGTAATCAGTGTAAATTTTGAAATATATTAGGAACCCAGCCGTTTAAATGAAAATCTGAAAGAAAGTTATGAATTGATTTCATTAGCAAATTTTGTCAATGATCTCTTGGCTTAGAAGTGTATGCTATGACTTTCATTTCTTCTGAATAATAAATAGACTTAGCTCTCTTGAGCTTATTTCTATCATCCTAAAAAATAGAGGCTGGATATGATCCAAATTATTTCATTGTATTGGAATGTCTTTGTGTTGTATTAGGCTGTGAGTATACAGACCACTGGCTGGAAGCTGGAATGTTGTTTTTTGTTGTTTTCTCCTAAAGGTCTTTATTATTATTGGATTAGACCTACCTTCTCATATTATAAATTATGGGGGTATAATTCACTGTGCTGAATACATCAGTATGAAAGTTTACATATGCAGTTGGCTGTAGCTTGTCCTTGCTTTTAGGAACAGTTCTTTGATCTCTCCAGCTGTTGGAAGACAGAAAACACTCAGAATACATTCAGATCCCAAACAGTAACAGAATGAGAATAGGACCATTAAGATCTGTTCTTCTAACAGATGTGAAAATATAAGGACAAGGAGGGGAGGAGGGGCCTGATAGGGACAGCCAGAACTCTTGGAATATAAATTGACCCTAATTTGTAGGAACTTTTTCTTTAAACTTAAAAGAGTGAATTTCTTCATAACGTAGAAGTACATACATTCTTTTTAGAATCCTACAATTGCTGAGTTAAAAGTGCTTAACAGTTTAAATACTGCCTTTTACAGTTGAGAAAACTAAGGCCCAAGATTGATTGAATAATTTGCCTGATTAATGCATATCCATTGCTAGAACCCAGCAATCATGAGTCCTGGGATAATTTATTCTGCCAAGATTCTTATGCTCAAATTTGTAGTAGTTCAGGAATAGCAGATCAACTTGTGGCCCAGAATCGAAGCTCTAAATATTATATATGAAGAATGCCCATAGAATAATAATGATAACAAAGACCCTAAAAGTCACCTTTCCATCCCTACCCGGTACTCAAATGCCCTCTGCATTCTTTGCACTCACCAAGTGTTAACTGAGGAGCACCTCCACTCACACAGGTGCCGGCAGCTCATTTTCTTCAACTGGTGTGGTGAACTGTGGGCCAGTTTGATTTTATTGATCTCAGATTTCCTTCCTGAGAACTTGCAAGATTGGAACCACTCAGGGTAAATCTAATTCCTCCTCCACATTTAGTCATTCACATATTTGACCTTTTATCTTCAACCCTCCATACTAAACCCCCCTTTTAAACAAGCTATACACCTCCAGCTTCTACAAATTCTACATGTGATATGACATGTCATTCATTTTTCTTTGATTCCTGTCTTAGTGAATGACATCACTCATCTGCTGCCTATGCAAGAAATTTGGGGACATCCTTGACTTCTCTTGTACTTACATCCTATGTGAATCAACAGGGACAGTAAATTGTTCATCCTACATCGCTCTTTCCTCTAGTAAAAACTGCCCCTGCCTGTCACCCTTCTGAATCTCTGAGTCACTTCAGAACTTCTGATACCAGCTACACTCCACTGTTCCTTCAACACCGAGAAGATTTTCACCATTTTTCTTTACTAATTCTTTGAGAACTTTCATATGTGATTCACTGGGGCAGAGAGAAAAAAATCATTTACGTCTCTGGGAAATAGTACATACATGCAGCAGAAGGTTCCTTTGCCCAGGTTTCTGTCTGAGCCTGTTTTGTAGTTTTGATCTCAGAAGTAGAATATTGATGCTTTTAGAAGGGAGTGTTTGCTTTTTCTCTGGTAGGTACTGTTTAGAGGGTGTTAAAGAAATGACCAAAATCTTCCCTACATGTGTTCTTAAGAAGACAGATTTTGTCATAAAATCTTCAAACATTAGTTATATACACTAAAGGCTGAGATGTGAACATTTTATCTCATTTTGTCCCCCATCTGCTTTCTATTCATTTAGGTCTTAAAACCCTCAGGGCAGTGCTGGAAGAAGGTAAATAACTGTAAGTCCTGGCTTTGAGAACCTGTTTCCAGGAACTATGCTGAACAGCAGTTATCTAAACATGTTCCTGCAATATTAATGTTGGCCACAAACCCTTTGGGAGCAGTTTTTTTAAAAAAATTACCATTGTTTTGTTTGCCTACTATCTAATTTCTTTTGATGTGTAAATTACTTGTGTGGATTGGGTTATAGTTTAGGAAAAGTTCATTTTGATCTTCAAAATTCAGTATTTCATTTCATATATTGCTTGACACGGATCTGGAAGAACCGTCATAAGTATTTGTAGGAAGTGAGTCTCTGATGAGCACATGTGTGACCTTGGGAGACTGACCTCATGGAAGCCCACTCTGGCTTCTTCCCAAACTGTCACTGAGTGCCAGTCTAAGTGTACTTTGATACAGGCGGGACAAGGATTAATCCACTATGGCATTTAAAAAATGATGCTTAGTAGGCATTTGATAAAATTTTGTTAGTTACATTGAGCATAACTTACATTAATATGTTTATTATGACACAAAAGCCATATAATATATAGTTCAATTCAGGTCCGGAGGACTTGCATGTTTAAGTTTCTGTGCTTAGTGGCACAAGGCAGAATAAGATGTAGTCCTTCCCCTTAGGAGCTTATAATTTTGTAGGGTTCAGAAGTGATGCCTGCAAATAAAGTAGAATGCTATAATAAAGACATAGACCAGGTGATACTGGCACCAAAGGAAGTAAGAATCTTTTGTCAACTGAAGGAAAATCAGAGGAGGCCTCCAGCTGGCACACTATAGGCATTTAACAAATTGAATGAAGGAGAGACGGCCCTTGAGCTAGAACCTAAAACTGATGAAATTTAAAATACTAAATAATTGCATAGACTATTTAATTTTGTGATTTCAATGTTTTTTAAAAAAATAATTCCGGCCGGGCGCGGTGGCTCAAGCCTGTAATCCCAGCACTTTGGGAGGCCGAGGCGGGCGGATCATGAGGTCAGGAGATGGAGACCATCCTGGCTAACATGGTGAAACCCCGTCTCTACTAAAAATACAAAAAATTAGCCGGGCGCCTGTGGTCCCAGCTACTCTGGAGGCTGAGGCAGGACAATGGCGTGAACGCTGGAGGCGGAGCTTGCAGTGAGCCGAGACCTCGCCACTGCACTCCAGCCTGGACGACAGAGCGAGACTCCGTCTAAAAAAAAAAAAAAAATTAATAATAATAATAATTCCTAAGAATGTGAATGTTAAAACTGCAAGTTACCCTCAAAATGTACCTCTACCCTCAATTCTAGGAAATTTGCAAATTATAAGGGCCTGTGTTTTCTTTGAATAATCAAGGAAGGAAATATGATTATTCTTGGCATTTGTGAAATTCCAGATAAAGACATTAACAGGTCTTACTTGCCCTTAGCCTTAACTTACAATGTACAATATTAAATTTTTGACCATTCAGAATGCCCTGTACTTTAATTGCTTTTATCTGTTTATCTGGAACTGGTCAGAAAATAGAAAACAAATCAATAAACTATATGCAGCTCTTTGTTGGACCTTAATTTCTCCATTCCCTGGCATACCATATGCATGGATAGGAGACTTATCATTTTGGTGTGACTGAGAGGAACTTATATTTAGTTCAGGCTCTTGCTCTTATCTATCCATTTACTTTCCGAATGTTTCCATGGATGAGGAACCCACCCTTTCCTGAGTCAAACTGTGCCATTGTTTGCCTACCTGAATTATCAGTAATTCTTCCGTAGGTTGCTCTGGAGTCAGATTTTCTCTAACTTGAATTCCTGTCTCTCACTATGCCTGCAAGTGCTGTCATAGACTTCCATGGCAGCGCTGTGTTCCTGAGTCAGATCTCTAGGCTAACATCCTAAACACTGCCTACCTGCAATATGAAGTAATAACCACGACCCGGTAAAAACGGGGAGAGTATCAGATTCAAGGGAGTTTAGTGCATTTTCAGGAACCTATTACTCCATCATTTCTTTATGGAAGTCTTAGAGGTACTCTGTCCCTGACTGTAAGTCTCCCAGAAAAGCTATCTTGCTGGCTCCCTTTGTGTGACACCCAGCCCAGTGCTGGTAATGCCTTGCCTGTGGAGCTTCAGCAAGCTACTTATGGTCACAGTCGTCTTCATTCATCCCTCAGCTCTGCAACTATCTCAGGTAATCTGAGAGTGCTAATAAATAGTAAGCATTAATAAATAAACAGATAGTTGTATTGGAAAGGAGCATTAGATATGAAATCAGACCTGGGTTCCAGTCCTAACTCTATTTACTGATGAGACAAAAACCACTGATCTTCTGAATATGCAATGGTGCTAATTATGTTACTTGTTAACTAGGTGGATTCGATAATCTATGTATGTGAAAGTTCTTTGCAATTCACTTACTAGTTGTGGTTCATGTTTATTATTAACAATAATATTGATAAAAGAATATATGTAATTTATGAATAATAAATGTCTGATTATTTTAAATAACAAATGTTGGAAACTTGTAGAGTGTAATAGGCACTTTAGAACAAAGCCACTGACTGTGTTTCTTCTAGAAGATTTAATTTTGGTATTTTCCGACCCTAAAATTCCAATATAAATGTGTGCCCATGGTGAGTTTATTTAAGAAGGAGAGCCAGGTGTCCCCTTTTTTGTCACCTCCACCCCTACAGCTTTGCCAGAGCCACTTTGGGGGCCTCCACGGGGGCTCTGAGAGATTTCCCACACAAGAACTGGTGCACCCGCCATGCTGGGTTTATGACATCATCGCCCAAGGTAGTAAATTAAAGATGCTATAATTCACTTTCCATAGGTGGTCTTGGCTGCATTCCACAGTCTTTTGGCTGAAAGGTTGCTGATTTTGAAGCACTGGCTCAAAGTCAAAACTTAACCCAGATGACTGGCCAGCCGAGCAATGAGCAATAGCGTCAACAGATGAGCCACTGGTTTTTCTGTGGAGGTCTTTTGTGTTCACTTCATATGTATTTAATTTTTGCTGTTTTGAGTATTTCTGGAGTGATGGAGAAACAGGAATTGCAGGCATTTTTCAGGGATAGAGAAATTCGTAATTTGATGTACTTCCATCAGTCTTTTCGATTTAGGCTCTCTTTGCTGCAGGACACCAAGGGTGGTAAGGGTCAGTTTTTGAGTCCTAATCCAGGCCACCACTGGATTGCTACACCAATTAGCACATCTAATGATTGGCAGACTTTATGAGCTAAACCTCTGGCAGGGCCCTTTATGTGCATTTTATTATTTTTTCAAAAAGAGGGTAAAAAAACTAGCACCAATCTTGAGCCTAAAATAATTTCATGTTTACCACACCATTTCAAATACTATGTAAGAGTTTGGCTCACTGTCCCAAAGCACTTTAATTTTTTTCCTCTTGGTTCCAATGCTCCTCCATTCCATGGGATCCAAGCCAGGCAAGTAATGTAAGCCAAGTGGCGCTTGTTTGCCACGTAGATCCTGACAAATATAGAGTAATTCTTCTATTCTTCAAAGCTGTTACATCTTTGGCTCCACAACAATTGAGGCTGCAGGCGAAGCATTTAAAATCCTCATCTGCCTAAAATGTAAACATATGATTTTTTCAATATTTTTGAGTCGGAATGTATTTACAAGTGTTTGCTAAATTTTTGGAAATTTGCTGTCAAAATGTCCATAATTTCATAAGTTTATGTTGTAAAGAACTATTTTTAAATAAGTGCTTGACTTTTGTGTGTACGGTACAAATTATTTTGCATTCAACTCTGCTATGTAGTATGTATGTTTGTGTTTTGGTGGCAGTGGTTCAGTGTAAAGGAATGTTCTGCTGTATTAAAAAAAATTAGCTTTCCTAGAACAGATGTTAGCGTAACTAACTGACTGAAAATGGCTGGCAAGAATGAATTTCATTTCACTTAGCGTACCCCATTTCATGCACAAGGGCATAGCTTTGATAATTGTAAAAATCACTTCTGGTCTAGTCTCTGTAGACACACTTTCAGCTCTCCAGTAACTCAGATTGAATTGTGAAATAATACTTCATTTAGTAAGCTAGTAAGATTTAATGGGTATGGTTGAAATATAGGAGAATCTTCTCTTCAAAGTAGGTGGTGGAGATAGCATAAGTGTCTACTATAACTTCAGAGCAATTTCAGTAAAAGAATTAACACACTGAATCATTTAAGTACTAAGTCAATTTAATGCAAATATTTGCACTTTCTTTAGCTGAACTTTTTGAAGAGCTCATTCTAATTAGCCACCCAAAACTTAGATAAGTGGTATGGCAGATATTAAGAAATCTTTTTAGGAACTGACTTTCAGTGAATGGTAAGCAGGTTTGGCTCATAAGACCTCACAGCTCAGCCAGTTAATATGATCTGGCCACTGAAGTTGTGCAGTATATTTCACATGTTTCCTTTTAACCAGAATTAAGGCTTTTGAGCTGGTGAAAGGCATGTGGAATGTCTAAGGAAAATCAATTGAGCATATTTAAAGCTAATTTCTAAATTTAGCTAAAGATTTTCTTAGGTTAAATAAGTACTTTGGGGGCATTTGAAAAAAAAATGTAGTTACATAACAGGAATTCATCTAGTCTTTTCTGACACCTGTGTTCCCTTTCTCCCTCTTTTCGACCCTCCCCACCTTGATACTCAAAAAATCCAAAGCACACTCTGCAATTGCCCAAGGGTTTAAGTGCTCAATATGTTTTATATAAGTTCTCATAAGGCAAGCAGAGATATTTAGATAGGCAGAGCTTCGAACCAACTTGGGCATATGCCTTTTAGTTCTTATAAATACCATTCATAGTGCAATGGAGGTTTTCTCTACATTTCAAAGTAAAATGGATATTGAGCCATTCAACTTCATAGATCAGGTAAAAGTTTTGGGAGCTTATATTCATTCTTCAGCTATTGCTTCAAAAGTTTGAGGAGCTTATATTTCCCAGCTGTTGCTTCAAAAGCAATAGCTGGAAAAAAAAAAAAAAAAGCAATAGCTGGAGAATATAAGCTCCCCAAACTTTTGAAGATACAGACATAGACCAAGTAATTTGTAGTCTCTGCCCACCCCCGCCCCAACATTAATTCTATCCGTTGAAATCAGTCCCAATTATTTTTAAAAAATAAAGGCTAATAACCACTTCTAGTACCCCAAAATGTTTTATGGAACAAGATAGAGAATAAATAAAATGAAATTATAAAATATAAATAAACATTCACATTTTTACAGGTGGAGAGATGGTGCTGGCAGCTTTTTAACTGAGATTAGTTTTCAGGTGTTAAATCAATGTCTCAAGTCAGTAGGAGAAAGTATCTGCTACCAACTTTTTGTATGTTTTTAAATCAATGTGTATTGTTCCTATCATTTTTGTTAGATAAATTCTATTGTAAACATAAAATTCTCTAAAACATTTCTGAAATCTTTGACCATTTTTACTTTAAGTCATTACTTTTTAAAATGGTGGTGTTCTGATTATTAATTCTTATAAACAGGAATTACCTTTTCAACTGGTCTATTCTCCGCATTCCTTCCCCTTGTACCCCAAAGCAGATTATTCTTTAAATATCATCTTTGTTGCAAGGCAGACATTCTTCCTCTAATTTAGAGGAAGGCTATTATTACCTGATGATTGAGACTTCAAAGGCTCTTTGGGGCCATTTGTGGGAATAGGAGGGGGAGCTTCTTCATTCCCACCTGACTACCCTCTCACTCCCGCTCCTTCCAGCAGATCTCTGGTCTGGCCTTGTGGCTACTTACAGGGCAGAGATAGGTGTCATAAAAGGAAACATTCCTGCCAAATAAAAGTTCTTTGTTATGTGTGGCTCTGTTTATTATTCCTTCTTTATGGTGCTCTATAGAGTACAGCAGGGACGATTGGGAGCAGGGGCCAAGGCACTCTAGTAGAATTATACCACTGATTAGAAAAGGCAAGGGTGGACACAGAGATAAGAGTAGTACTGCAGTTTTCACCTGCTAAATGATCTCTTTTTAATTTTTAATATTCAAGCACAGATATCTGCAGAAAATATGATTGTTTTAGATATTCTATGACCCAGCACATGTTCTATCTCTACCTCAGCACCTTCCCTCCTTGGCCATCCCCCATTCTCCCTTGGCCATTACCTGCTCTCTTCCAAGGCTAAGCCCTGCCGAAAGCTACCCTCAGCTCTTTTTACAACTGGAGCATCCTGTGCAAACCTCTGTCAGAGAAATTTCCAATCAGGGTGTAATTCTTTGTGAACTTCTCAGCCTCCCACACTAGCCTGTGAGCAAATGGGGGTCTGGGAGGCCATTCGTCCCTGTCTTTAGTTAGTACGGTACCTGCATAACAGTAATGCTCCTAGGTAATTGCTAAAGAAATGTTCATTACTCGTAATAAAGCGAAGAAATAAATAGTCTATGTTGGCTTAAATGGAGACCATGTGTCATGTCAGCCTGTTGTTTTAGTTTTATTTTAACTTTTCTAAGAGGCAACCAAGTCTTGTGTCTCTCTCTGTCTAACTCTTAAATTACAGGTTCTGGAAGGAATAGGGGCTAATGATTTAATGTTGACTCAATTTTAAGCATGATAAATGCTAGCGGTTGGCTAGATAGTAATTTGTAAACTGGATAGCCATTTGAAGTGAAATAACAGGAAGCTGACTGGAGTCAATGAATATTCTTCCAAAAGAAGTACTACAGGTTTAGTCATTGTTCACTTACATTTTTATTCAAGGTTATGTTGTAAGGATGACTGGATTTTTCTGTCATTCTGGTGTATTCATTTCTCCCACCTCCCAAATATCTGACTGTTGCCCTTTCTCAGGGAATGTCAGGTTACATATAACATTCATCAAAATTATTTTTTCCTGAAATTGTTTATTTATTGTCTGCTTCCTCCATTATTTGTGCGTTCCATATGGTTGGTGCCTATCAGGTTTACTCCAGAACCGGCAGTGTCTAGTGCATGGTAGATACTCAAGACAAATTTGGACAATATACTGTGAGCCATAGTAATGTGTGTAACTGAGGGACCACTGAATTTTCAGAGAGACTTCAGGTTGTGTTTGTACATTTCTTCACACCTTGAATTTGTTAGAAGTCTTATTGATTTCATATCACTTTAACATTAAATGTTGTGTAGAATCACATTTCACAATTCATGTGCTATAGTGGAAAAGTGGAGGCCAAAAATACTGTATTGAAATACAGACAAAATAAAATGGTCATGTTTGATAAAGTAAAAAGAACTGAATTCATAATGGACTGCATTTTCGATGAATAGCTCATGGTTTTATAACTTCTGTGCATATTCCCAAGGCTATCTGAACCAACCATGAGTTAACCAGTTTACAGTGACTAGGCATATTTAGTTTTGGCCAAATTATTCTGTCATTGAATTGGTCTGGTGTAGAAGTAGTTTTTGGCCTACTTGTTCTCAGTTAAACCTTATGCTATGGGTGGGTGGAGGAGACATTTATAATGTGTGCTGAGGCAGCTGGGTAATATTGCATTACTCTCCTAGGAATACTGGGGAGTGGTTATTTTTAGCTTTCACCTGAGCAAACATGACTCAGTTTGTTGACCTGAATCTATCCAGCCCCCTCTTGAATACACAAACTCTATTAATCCCTAGAACCACGCAAGTGACTAAGTAAGGCCTTCATTACAAATACCTGTTATTGTGGCTTGTTCAAAGGTTGAAGATGATTTAAACTTCCTCCATTTAGCTCTTTTCTCTTAATCCCACACACTTGAAAAAAATTTACAGATAGATCAAACTTTTTTTGATTCTAGACACAATTTGTGACCCATGTAGCTAAAATTTTGACTATAGCTAATGAAAACACCTTCTATGGTAGGTGACCAGCTACCAGCTGTAAGCTTTGCTTTTGGTTTACGTGATAATGCTGTCTATATAAAGAAACACTTGGGAATTCTCTTTTAGCTGGAGTAGGACATTGCACTGAGCTGTAAATATATTATTGGGGGAACATTAACTGTCCATGTTTGAATATCAGGATGTCTGTTTACTTTCTCAAGCAATACTTGTGTTTTCTCTTTTGAACACTATTAGAAAAACGGAAAGTGTTGAATTATCTTCAGGTTTTGAAGTTATGGAAAACATTTTTGAGACTCGAGGACTAATTTATTCAAGTGAAAAAAATTGTGATTCTCATAGTATAGCTTGAGATGCACTTGAGGCTTCTCCAAGTTCACTGCCATGATATTTATGAAAATATTAGTATTTCTGGGATTTTTTTTCTTAATAGAAGAAACACTAGACTAATGAGAGGATGAAAATAATGCAGGCCCCTAAAAAAGGCAGGCGTTCACTGCATTCATTAAAAATGCGGACTTTGTGACCGTAAAGTGTTCAGCTTCTCTGTTATTAAGTTGGGAATGTGGTTTTGGAGCTTAGCTGAGGAACTCAGCTAGTTATTTTTCGTTTTGGTCTGAGAAGTGAGAGACTTGTTTTTCAAGAAGGTAAAAAATAAAGAAAAAAAGGTTAGGTTCATTTTGGAAGAATAGAAGTTTTAAAATGTAGTAACTATTTTCTGCAGCAAATAGTCAGTTTGAGTATGTTAGCCGAAAATAGAATTCATGACTTTTGTCTCACTGTTTATTTCTCCAACCACATTAAAAAGGGTTCAGTTAAATGTGCCATTTGGCTTTTCTAATGTCAGTGGGCTATTTAGCTGAGTCAGGATAACCAAAGTTTGATTGACTCATATTTCTAAGAATAAGTCAGATGTCTGATTTTAGATGGATTAGATGTGAGGTCTTCGTGATACAGTTTTGAGTTTTAAAGAAAAACGTCTGTAGCAGGGATTAGTGGCAACTTGTATTGCAGTGTTCAGCCTTCTACATGAAGGATGTTCAGCTAGAGCTTAGTAGTTTGAGTTTTCTGATAAGTATTAATAGGCATTGTCCTAACTTCTTACAAAGATAACATTTTACTAAAAATGTATCATTAAAATAGATATTTAATAGAATAGAAAAATAATGTGGATTCGAACATTAGAAGTAGGGCAGAATATTAATAATACACATTTTTGCCTCTTATATAACTTTCTTTTTGCTTTTCATGTTTCTCCATTGCTATCTGATCTCTATTAAATAAGAGAGAATTTCTGCAAACATAATATACCAAGTATCAGATGCACAGAAATACACATATTTAAACCACACACATAAACCATAATTTATGACACTTTCTTTTAACTACTAACTTTCAAAGGTTTATAGATGTATCTATTTTAAAATATACTAGTAGGACCCACATAAAGAAAACAATGAAAGTTTTCCAAGGAATTTAAAAACAGATTGTAGACAATGGAGAAACAAGTACTGTTCTTGGATGGGAAAACTAAATGCTGGGGAAGGATGCTAATTCTGTCCACATTAATTTATTATTATGTATTTATTATTTATAAATTTAATTTAATCTTCAATATCCTAGCAAAAAGATGTAAATTTGAAATGGATTGGGGAAGAGAGTTACTCTAGCAGATATTGATAAAAATAATAAATTTATAGAATTCAAAGCAATGTTGTGCTGACCTGTGAATTGACAGTTTAATGCATGGAAAAGAACAGATGTTCAGAAACATGCTTACATGCATAAAGGCTAACAGTGATATGATAAATCAACAAAAGGGAGGGTCTGTTCAATCAACTATAATTTAAATATTTAAGAAATAAAATTAGAACCTCACCACATCTCTTATAGCAATTTTCAGATGGATCAACTGTTTAAATATTAGAAAAAATGAAATTGCAAAAAATAAATAGAAGTCAATATAGATGACTATTGAATTTTGAGATGAAGAAGGTCAGTTTCTCTAGGCACAAAAGCATGGGGGGAAAAACATAAAAGAGGGATTCCATATAAGATCTGGAACTTCTCTATTTAAATGTACATAAACAAATTTAGATAGCAGATGGAAAGTTTAGGAGAAATTTCCAACAAAACATATTAGGCAAAGGATTATTCTTATAGATAGCCTTTACAAACTGATGAAGGAGAAGTTGATTTTGGTGTATTGTGTGATTGACTATTTTGCAACTAGTAACTGAAAGATTTTAATTATAAAGAAAATATGATATAATGGCTAATATTTTATACTTTGTGTGTGCCCAAGCACTACTCTGAGTGCTTTAATATGTTAACTTGTTTAAAATATGCAGTGACTTGGAAAGATCAGTACTATTATTATTGCCATCTAAGAGATGATAAAACCCATACAGAGATAGGCTTAGTAATTTGCCCAAAACTTTCCTAGTGTGGATTTGTGGTGACACAACTAAAAATGAGAGAGCCAGGATTTGACACCAGACAGGTCGCCTCCAGAGCTGGTGTTATCACACAATACTCTGCTTTTCTAAGTGAATAAAAAGAAAAGACTACAAAACTATGCATGATATAACTATTTTATAAATATGTGTTAATATTTGTGTATATTTTAAAGTTACACAATTTAATTCATGTGTAAACTTTTTATCTAATTACACAGTCATAGAAAAGACAGATGGCATTTTGACATTTTTCCAACAGTGGTTACTTCCCTCTAGTGGGATTTTGGGTAAATGTTGTTTTGAACTTAAAATTTCTGTATTTTCCAAGTTATTAATATTATAATCATATAACCATTATATAATCACAAAATAGTGTTTTTAAAGTTACACATTTCAAAGTTGCTTTGCTGTCTTGAAGTGCGTCGTTTATATTTTAGTACACTTTTGAAGTATCAGTCAGTGTTTGAGTTCCCATTCTCTGCTAGGTACCAAGCTAAGTGGTGGCCCCGAGTTCTTTATCTTAAGCAAAAGCAATGTTGTACAATTTTAGAGCCAAAAGGAATCTTAGAAACTCTTCCGTTTCTCAGATGAGGGTCCTGAAGCTATTATAGATTTAACTGACTTATCCAAGATTCACTGACAGTAAGTTTTTAACCAGGCTTTGAATCCAGGTTTGAAGACTAAGGTCTTCTGACTTTAGATACTGTTCTCTATGAAGCACCAGAGCTCTCCAAGACCTCAAGCAGGTGGGAACTGTAGCACAGTTGATTTTTTGTGACATTGTTTTGAAGTGCGGAAGTATAACTAGACTGGTTACAAATGTATTCTTTCACAACAATTAAAACATAATGGGAAGGTTCTCAGGGATACTGTTATGACACCTCTGGAGGTCACTGAAAGATCCTCAGCCAGATTTGGAAGATCCCTAAGTATTGCTGAGCCCCAGTTGTGGAAGGCGGTACAAAAACTGGAGGGAAAACAGCAGTGGAAAGAATATTAATCAGAAACAGTAGTTTCAATAGATGGCTTTTCTAAAACAGACAAACTTTCTCTTTTCAGCTCCAGGGCCCACAACGGCAGTGTCCTATATGTCGGTGAAATGTGTGGATGCCCGTAAGAACCATCACAAGACAAAATGGTTCGTGCCTTGGGGACCCAATCATTGTGACAAGATCCGAGACATTGAAGAAGCAATTCCAAGGGAAATTGAAGCCAATGACATCGTGTTTTCTGTCCACATTCCCCTCCCCCACATGGAGATGAGTCCTTGGTTCCAATTCATGCTGTTTATCCTGCAGCTGGACATTGCCTTCAAGCTAAACAACCAAATCAGTTAAGTGTACTCTCCTCTCATCCCTTTCTTCCCTTTGAGCATTGCTCTCTTTGGGTTCTTTTTGAGCCAATTCTAATAAAAGTAAAAATGGTAATAGTAATAGCAAACAATTACTGACTACTTCCCAGGCACTTTCTGTGTACTTTACCTGTATTAACCCATTTAATCTTCCCACCAGGTTCCTTGAGGTAGTCTTATTATTTCATTTTACAGATGGAACACTTGGGCACCAGTGAGGTTACTCATGATCTGAAGACTAGAGAGTGGAAAAGCTGAGATTTCTGACTCAGAAAACTGCCCTAACCACCAAACTTCATCACCTCTCTAGTGTCACAGGGGAGTTCACCCCAATGGAGTGACTTGAGGGTTCCTGAAAGGTTTTTATTTTTTTTTAAATGTCTTTTTCCACTGGGCTTTGAGTAAAGCTATGGCCTTAGAAAAAGATCCCTACCAAAATGGAAATGCCAACCCATGAGCACCCATTTCCCCACCAAACCAGGTTTTTTTTTGTTTTGTTTTTTTGTTTTTTGTTTTTTTTTTTTTTAGCTTATTTGCAGTTAAAAACTCTGAGGGCATGAGACATATAAACGTTTCATGGGGAGAAAATCACTGGGTGATTTCTGGGAGGCCAATACATGTATGGCATCTGGGGACAGTATCAGGAATCTTAGGCTGAGAAGTAAGAAAACTTTTTGTTTTTTCCTTTTTGACTGAGATGGGATCAAGGATGTGAGGGAAAGGGAAAAAGATGTGTTAAAGGCAGCTCTGTCTAGGGCCTGTCCATAGATTGAAACATTATTTCTTTTTCTTTTCTTTTCTTTTTTTTTTTTTTTTTTTTTTTGAGACAGAGTTTCGCTCTTGTTGCCCAGGCTGGAGTGCAGTGGCGCAATCTCGGCTTACTGCAATCTCCGCCTCCCGGGTTCAAGTGATTCTCCTGCCTCAGCCTCCCACGTAGCTGGGATTACAGGCACCCACCACCACGCCCAGCAAATTTTTTTTTTTTTTTGTATTTTTAGTGGAGATGGGGTTTTACCATGTTGGCCAGGCTGCTCTTGAACTCCTGATCTCGGGTGATCCACCCACCTTGGCCTCCCAAAGTGGTGGGATTACAGGTGTGAGCCACTGTGCCTGGCCTGAAAACTATTTCTTTCTTCTTCTTCTTCTTCTTCTTTTTTTTTTTTAGAGACAGAGTCTCCTATGTTCCCCAGGCTGGTCTCGAATGCTGGCCCAGGCTGGAGTTCAGTAGCATAATCATAGCTCACTGCATCCTCGAACTCCTGGGTTCAAGCTATCCTCCCACCTCAGCCTCATGAATAGCTAGGACTACAGGCACACTAATTTTGTAATTTTTTATTCTTTTTTTTTTTTTTTTTTTTTTTGTGACAGGGTCTTTCTCTTTTGCCTGGGCTGGAGTACAGTGGTGTCATCACAGCTCACTGCAGCCTCAACCTCCCAGGCTCAAGCGATCTTCCCACCTCAGCCTCTTGAGTAGCTGGCATGAGCCACTGCACCTGGCCTTAAATTTTAAAATTTTATGGGGGTCTCTCCTGAGCTCAAGCAATCTTCCCACTTTAGCCTCCCCAAATTTTTGGTTTACAGCTGTGAGCCACCATGCCTGATCTGAAGTACTATTTCTAAATATAATTTTCATGTATCTGTAATAATCTTGATGTACAATTATTTTTACTCTGTTTAGGAGTTGGAGCACTATGTATACCTGACTGATAGCTTACCTGAAATAAATAGATTATGCTGAGATAATTTTCTAGATACAGTTTTCTTTTTCTCATTCATTCATTCTCTTGCCCATTATTTTAAACTGTTTTTGAGTGCCTACCACTGCTAGGCATTCTGCTGTTGGCTGAATATGCTGTCCTTTAAGGAACTTACGGCTAAGTGGAAATGACAGGCAAATAACTAATCATTACAGTGTGGTATGCTGGGTGCTGTGACCAAGTTATGCCCAGGAGGATATGGAAACTTAAAGAAAAGGCTTCACAGCAGAGAAAAGGAAGACTTCCCTGGTAGGGTGTGTGGGTGTGTGTTGGCGGGGAGAGTTGTAGAGAGGCAAGCAGACAGCTCTTTGAGGTGAATGTTAAAGAGAGAAAAGCCTGGTGAGGAGGTGAGGATGAGCAAAAGAAAGAGCATTCTATATAGAAGGAAATGGCTTATATGAAGGTCCAAATTTGCACAATAGCCTCAAGCTTTTAAGTGGTGGTTCCCATGTCCCTAAACTCTTGCTTATTGACTCACTTGTTCACTCACTCACTCATTGGTTGTGCAACACATTTATTCATGAGTTCATTTAAACTTTATTAAGTCCCAGCCATATGAACACTCAGTACTGGGGATATAAGATCACACAAGACATGATTCTTGTAACGGGTTAGGGAAGAGGGTGCCTGGAAAACATACACTTAAACCTACAAATAAGAAAAAACATGTTATGTGCTATAATAAGAATACACAATGTAATGTGAGGAGCCTTGGGAAGGAAAGAGTTTGCTATGAGATTCAAAACTGTATGTCTAAAAATTTTTTTTTGAAACCTGCAGGTTTGGGTTTTAGCATTTCTATTCCTAAGAATGCATTCAAGCAAAGGAGAATAAGGACAGTAAGAAGAGCCATGGGAGGATGAGATAGGTAGATTACCTGATTTATGTATGTTTGGGTGGAAAGGTAAAGGACATGGTATTCTGTTATTTGGGCTGGTTGTGGTTATTTCAGGTATAATCTCTCCTAGACAGATCCCTACTTCTAGCTCCAAGTATAAAGAAAAAGATTTACCCTGTAATAATAAATAATTACTGTCTACTGACTGTATTAATGCTGGGTAACAAATTACCCTAAAAGTTAGCAGCTTTCACCTGTAAACTTTCTTTTTTTTTTTTTGAGTCTGAGTATCACCCTTGTTGCCCAGGCTGGAGTGCAATGGTGCGATCTTGGCTCACCACAACCTCCACCTCCCATGATCAAGAGATTCTCCTGCCTCAGCCTCCCGAGTAGCTGGGATTGCAGGCATGTGCCACCACACCTGGCTAATTTTTGTATTTTTAGTAGACACGGGGTTTCTCCATGTTGGCCAGGATGGTCTAGAACTCCCGACCTCAGGTGATCCACTCGGCCTCCCAAAGTGCTGGGATTACAGGCGTGAGCTACCGCGCCTGGCCACCTATAAACGTTTCTTAGCTGCTCATTTCTGTGGGTCAAGAATCTAGTTTGGGAGTCTCTGGCTCAAACTCTCTTAAGGTTGCAATTAAGCTGTTGGCCTGGTCTGCAGTCTCATCAGGCATGAGGGCTCCACTGGGGAAGGGGGATCTGCTTCCAAGCTCTCTCACATGGTTGTTGACAGGCTTCCATCCCTCCCACATGGGTCTCTCCATAAGACTGCCTCGCAACATGGCAGCGGGCTTCCCCCAGGGATAGTGAGCCAAGAGAGAGCCCGAGCAGTGCTGGAGAGGGAAACTGCTGAATCTTGCAAGCGACATTCCATCACTTCTGCTGTATTCTGTTGGTTAGAAGTGAACTAGTAAGTTCAACCCACACTCAAGGGAGGTGATTACAGAAGAGCATGAATGCTAGGAGATGGGGATCATTAAGGACCATCTTAGAGGCTGACTACCTGCTGGCATACTTTTCAATGGAGTCACAGTTTCATTTGAAATGTGTTCCCTGATTTATATCTAGGTTAGGGGGTAAGATAGAAAGTTTTTTAAGAGCATGGACTTAGGAGTCCTACAGCAATGGGTTTAAATCCTTGTACCACTTTTTAAAAGCTCTGCAGTATTGGGGAAGTTACAGAACTGCTCTTAGCCAGTTTCCTCCCTTGTAAAATATGGATAATAATGCCTAATTAACCAACTCACTCTAAGGAATAAATTAGTTTATGTAAAACTTTTAGGACATAGTAAGTACTTATTTTTTATTTATTTTTTTTTGAGACAGAGTCTCGCTCTGTCACCCAGGCTGGAGTACAGTGGCATGATCTTGGTTCACGGCAATCTCTGCCTCCTGGGTTCAAGAGATTCTCCTGCCTCAGCCTCCTGAGTAGCTGGGACTAAATTTTTGTATTTTTAGTAGAGGCAGGGTTTCGCCATGTTGGCCAGACTGGTCTCGAACTCCTGACCTCAGGTGTTCCACCCAGCTCGGCCTCCCAAAGTGCTGGGATTACAGGTGTGAGCCACTGCACCCAGCCTGGACATAGTAAGTACTATTAAAACAGTTAAAAATTAAAAGTAGCTATTAAAATTATCCAATTATATTTTTCCTTTGCTGAAATTCAGCCATTTTTCCAATTCTTACTTCTACACTTTGGTTAGTGAGATTAGTCTTTATAAAAGAAGCACGTGGTAGAGGTAAGTCTTCCTTATCCACAGTGGATATGTTCTAAGACCACCCAGTGCCTAAAATCACGGTACTGAACCCTATATACATACATGATGTGTCTTCCTATACATATATACATACTTAGAATAAAGTTTAAATTATAAATTAGGTGCAGTAAAAGGTAACAACAATAATTAATAATGAAAGAAAAAATATACTGTTCACAATTTTAAGGACAGGAGATTCATTCTTATTGTAGATCTTAGCAACCTCAGCATAAGATTTTTTTTTTTCTTTTAAGTTGAGAACTTTCATCTTCTTAAAGGAAGCACTTGACTTATCTCTTTAGCACATCTGAAATGCCAGCATCCCTACTCTTGCACCTTGGGGCAATGAGAGAAAATAAGGATGACTTGCACACAAGTACTGTAATACACAGCAGTTGATCTAGTAACCTAGATGGCTGCTAAGTGACTAACAGGCAGGAGCAGGGAGATGCTGGACAGAGGGGTGATTCTTATCAGGGGACAGCACAAGATTTCATGATGCTACTCAGAACAGTGCACAATTTATAACTTAAGAATTATTTCTGGAATTTTCCATCTAATATTTTTAGACTGTGATTGACCTCTGCTAACTGAAACCACTGAAGGTGAAACCTCCGATAAGGAGGAGGCTCTTTTAGCTTTAGTTTATCATTTCCTTGCTCAAAGCATCTTCAGTGACTAACAAATAAGACTCGGTGTTCAGACTCCTCTCCCTTTCTGGCTCAAGGCTTCTTTCTAGCCTCCTTCCTCACTGCTGGCCAGTAACCATTCTCTGCATCCTCAACAGGAGTAGTTTCCTGCCCTGTAAACACATCCAGAGAGTTTCTCCCTTTGCGTCTTCGCTGATATTGATCCTGCCTACCTCTTCCTCTCTTGTGATTCCTCTTCTCACAAATGAAGGGCTCCTCCCAGAAAAACCTACTCATTCTTCACAACATCCCAAATTTTACATACCCCTGGAGCCTTCCTAGGTATTTTCTATATTATCTCCCGTCCTCATTCCTTCCTGGATATAATCTGTCTTTCCTTACGCATTCTTCATTACTGGCCTTGTGATGTTTACTTTATCAGCCTTGTGGTCTGCACAGTGGAATTGTCTTCTCTGAGTCCTTACTAAACCATGAACTCCCAGTGGGCAGATTATGCAGTATATTTACGTTTATGAAATCCACAGCTTTGTGTTTAGGAAGCTGTGGATGAAAATATTGGATTGTATCATTCTTCTGCCACTAAAAGGAACATAAAGCAACTGATTGAGGTGCTTCCTCCCCTCCCACACTTCAAAATAAGAGTTCTGTTGTTTAACATTTCAGTATATGTAAGTCTGGTCCCCACTGCTCCTATATTTTTTACACTGATGAAATTGTGGTTAAGAAGTTAAGAATTGACTATAGGAGTAGTATGTTGCTACTTTCAAGCAGCCTGTTACATGACAGGCAGTTGTTTAGAGCATAGTCTGACACTTGGGCAGGTACTTGCCACAGGTTCCGTTTTCAGGTTGTGAGGAAAGTGCTGGATTATCTTGTGGTTCTACCTTTTACATCACTGAAGGTGACTGGCCTATAATTTGATTTCAAAACTTGGCATCAGAATCATTGAGTAACATAATGCAGAGCCTCAGGTAAGTTTAGGTGAAATTTTAAAAGTCAATGATAAATTTCTAAAATTATACCACCAAAATTGAAAAAAGGTTAAATATGTTTAGTGAATGTTATTTATAACTGAACTTTTTAAAAGAAACTTTCCCAGTAATGTGAAATAACTCGAATACTTTTAGCTACTTTTTTTTTGCCAGTTTCTAATGATGTTTTGTATTCATTATAAATGGATTGAATATTAGAATTCTCCAAATTCATTTGAAATGTATTGAAAGCTCCCTATTTACATTTTTCAGCTTTAGCAGTGTGAATAAAATGATTTTAAGCTCAACTCTTGAGCATTTCTCCCAAACCAGAAACTAAGAAATAATTCTACATGTTAAATAATTTCACAGATGAATTACTTCCCAGCAAATACTAATCCTAAACAACAAAAATGCCGATGTTGGCAAAGCTTTAAAACATTTCTATATGTAAATATTAATGTCTTATTTTTTTCTCATGTACATCTTCATGCTCTAAAATATTTTATCTTCATCTACAAAAATACTGTACTCAAGCTTTCTATCTTAAAAATAATCCTTAATTTTCTTATAACATGAGAACTAGCACTTAATAGGGGGCATACTAAAAAGTTAACAAGATGGACCACTAATTATTCCTTTGATAAATGTATAAAATAACTTTCTTAATAGAGCTATCAAGAAAACCACACCAAAAAATACTTTTCATGAGTAGCAGCAACACATTTTGGCTGCTAATTTTTTTTTTTTTTTTTTTGGAGACGGAGTCTTGCTCTGTCCCCCAGGCTGGAGTGCAGTGGCACGATCCCGGGTTCACGCCATTCTCCTGCCTCAGCCTCCCCTAGCAGCTGGGACTACAGGCGCCTGCCACCAAGCCCGGCTAATTTTTTTGTATTTTTAGTAGAGATGAGGTTTCACCGTGTTAGCCGGGATGGTCTCGATCTCCTGACCTTGTGATCCGCCCGCCTCGGCCTCCCAAAGTGCTGGGATTACAGGCATGAGCTACCATGCCTGGCCAGCTGCTAACTATTATATGAGAAGTTACATGTTGTGTTTGTGGGAATATTCATTTCCTTAAATTTATCCTCTCTACCTTTGCTTATGGACACTGAGCAAGGCATTGATTATACAGATTATATATATTATGTCATATATATTCAGCAATATACATATACACACATGTTTTAGTATAACAGGCACATCAGGTCTAGATTTCTCTCTGATTTTGGTATTAAGAATGCATGAGACTCTCTACTTTTTATATTGTTTATCGTTACTTTGGATTCCTTTCTGACAGCAATGAACAGGACTTCAGAGAAGAGTTTGGGAGTGTGGCAAACAAGATCCTATTACACATGATGGTTTCCTGCTTATCAGAGATTCACCTGTAACAATATTACTTCATATGTAAGGAAAAGTCAAGACCAATCCATTTTTTTTTTTTTTTAACTTTGCGTGGCAGTCTTTGAAATGAGTTTCAGATTTCAAACAATGAGAAGAGATTTCATGTTTGGGCTCTGAAATTAAAGCTTGGGTTTATAATATATGTCTGGTTAGTGTCTTCATCTACTTTTGAAAGAGTCTTTGAGTAGATAAAATAATCTAAGTACTATATATTTTAAATGACTTCTAGTCACTTGGGGTTAAATGTTTATTCCCTTTAAATCTTTCAATTTAAAAGTGATGCAGGTTTTAGCTAGGATTTGAGTTTCCAAACCCTCAGAAAACTAGAAAAGCATTGACTTACACTATAGAAGCTGGCCATTGTTTTAATTTCTGAATTTAATCAAGCCAGTGCCTTTGGGAGAAAAATGATGGCATTATAAGGTACTTTATAGTAATAAATTTCCTGATACACAGCTTCTAAAATTCTTGGAATCTCCTGAGTGATAGGAATGCCTCTTTGCATGCTAATGAGTCAACTGATGGCTGGGGACTCCCAGATAGCTTCAGAATGGTCACCTGAAAGACCAAGGCATGATTAGAAGGGTGGGGAACTAATTTCAGCCCCACCCACCAACAGCCAGGAGGGAAGAGGCCTAAAGATTGAGTCACTCGCCTACGGCCAATAATGTAATCAGTCATGCCTAGGTAATGAAGCCTCCATAAAAACTCAAAAGGACTGGGTTCTGGGAGCTTCCAGACAGCTGAACTTGCAGAGGTTCACGGAGCATGGCACCCTAGAGAGGACAGGGATGCTCTGTGCCTTATCATAACCATCCTCAACTTTTTGGGCACCAGGGACCGGTTTCATGGAAGACACTTTTTCCACAGATGAGGGGATGGGGGATGGTTTGGGTATGAAACGGTTCCACTTCAGATCATCAGGCATTAGATTCTCATAAGGAGCATGCAGCCTAGATCCCTTGCATGAATACTTCACAATAGGGTTCCCACTCATATGAGAATATAATGCCAGCTGATCTGACAGGAGGCAGAACTCAGGCTATAATACTTGCTCACCCACCTCTTACCTCCTACTATGTGGCTCAGTTCCTAACAGGCCACTGACTGGTACCTGTCTGCTGCTAGAGGGTCAGGGATCCCTGCCATACCACATGCCTTACCCTATGAATCTTTTATCTGGTTGTTCATGTGAATCCTCTGTCATATCCTTTATAACATGTGCATAAGTTAAGTGTTTCCCTGAGTTCTGTGAGCCTCTGTAGCAAATCAATCAATCCTAAGGAGGAGGGTCATGGGAACGCGTATTTATAACAGGCCACAACCTGTTTTTTCGATGGGCATCTGAAGAGGGGAGCAGTCATATGGGACTGAGCTTTCAACCTATGAGACTTGATGCTATTTCCAGGTAAGTGGTGTCAAAATTGAATTTTTGGACACCCAGCTGATGTCTGCTGTGTAAGTGATTGATTGCTTGCTTGGTGTGTGGAGAAACCTTCCCCGACTCTGTGCCCTGCTCCTTCCATCACATCTGGGTCAGAAGTAGTCTGTGTTATGTTGATTATGAGTGGAGTGGGAATCAAAAAGTGTTTTTTTGTTTGCTTATTTGTTTGTTTTTCCCCTCACTCGGAGTTCAACTTCTAAATGGTGGTAGTTTTAAAACAATAGTCTGTAAGAGCTGAGGAAAAGAGGCCAATTAAGAAAATCTAGAGACTCATAGATGCTTGGGAACAGGAGTCATTGACCTTTCAGTGAATACCAATTACAAATATGAACAGACCTGTCTGTGGAAATCTATGATTGAGTCAGTGCTGGCTTTTTGCTAAATATTTCAGAGGTACAGAATTAATGAATTTGTCAGGATGTAAACATGATGCTTCTGTCTAGTTGTTAGGGATATGGGATTTCAATTTTTACTCTAAAGGAGTTAGGAAATGGAGTATGAATAGGCAGAGAAGAGTGTCAGAAAAAAGTCAGCCTTAACATTTAGAGTCTGGATGTATTATGAATCACTGATAAAAATGATTATTTACCTGATGGTATTAGACCTCTTGGTAAGGCCAAGTTCTGTTATTTGGTATTATCTACCAAATATTGTATTATCTACAATGGTGATGGGTGAATTTGTAGAAGGATGAAAGTCAAAGAATCCTTCTGGGAACTAATTTTTGGCCTTCAACAAGAATTGTGATATTTAATTCTGTGTTTTCTGATGCTTCTGAGGAAAGCTCCATAAAGAGAGGTGAATGGGGCAGAGCATTTTATACACTATAAGAACTATCCCTGCTATGATGGAACAGGCCATTGGTAGTATGATATTCACATAATTGTATTTCTATGCTTCAGCAGATAGTCCTTATTAATAAAATATGTTGAAGCAACTGCTAAGAAGAAATGTATAACTCTACTCTCCCATCCCTACTACTACTCCCACCAAAAAGAGGTCTTCTTTCATTTACGACCATGTCTTCTTTAATTTATGACTATGTTATAGCCTGTGTTAAAACTATCTAACATTTTGGCTGGGCACAGTGGTTCACACCTGCAATCCCAGCACATTGGGAGGCTGAGGTGGGTGGATCACCTGAGGTCAGGAGTTCAAGACCAGCCTGACCAATATGGTGAAACCCTGTCTATACAAAAATTAGCCCAGCATGGTGGCATGTGCCTGTAATCCCAGCTACTTGGGAGGCTGAGGCAGGAGAATCACTTGAACCTGGGAGGTGGAGGTTGCAGCAAGCTGAGATCACACCACTGCACTCCAGCCTGGGCAACAGAGCAACTCTGTCTCAAACAAAAAAAACCTCTAACATTCTAATTAGATAGTTTTCATTGTTGGCTAGTGTCACTAGAATTTTAAAGTTACCTTTTAAGTTTCTTTACCACAATTTGAGTCAATGCAAGCAGAAATAAAAACTTCAAATTCTCCCTTTGTTCTCCTCCTCCCTCCTCTCCCACCAAAAAAGGTAAGTTGAAAAGCTCAAAATACAGCAAAAAGATCTCAGAGACTTAAATGGAGTAGGGTTTGTAGTGTTAGGTAAATGGTACAGAAGTTGTCAGTATTCAAGATGGGCTTACATGGCCAGTCTCCTTTACTCTTATTGAATTGTGTGCCCCTTCAAACCAAGGCTGGAACCTGGAAGTTACCAGTATGAATCAGTTTTACTTACTGACTTGGTATAGAAAGCAACTGAAATCATGGGAGAAAACTATATTTTGTTTACCCCAGGATAGAGAAGATTAGGGACATGATGTTTGTTTGCTCATGAATTATCTCTCCCTTTGAGGAAATCTTCAGGCACATCTTGACAGCTCTTCCTTTGGAATTGACCATTGTGAGCATGTTTATATTGGCAGGAGCATGGGAACCTTTGGCTTTGAGTGTGATTATTGGTAAGCACATTACTTGGACAACATCATTATAAGGCTCCTCCATAGGCATCGCTATAGAGCTCTATCTGGCTTGGTGGGTTTTGTTAAGTATTTGCAAATGAAAAATTCCAATTCAGAAACAGAGTAGGGCTCCTCCAAAACCTTTCCAAGATTTAAAAATTAGTATTTATAGTTTGGTATATCTAGTTACATACACTTTCTTCTAGTCATCTATTGGTTACTGGTCCATTTAACATTGTTGAGTAGATTGTGTTAGATTAGTCTCTAGTCTTAACAAAACACTCTTCTATGGTGTTGAATAATTTGCAGAAATTGTTACTAAACATCAGCTGTTTTACTTTAGCTTGGAGTGCTGAAAGGAATACTAGAGGGCTGCTGGTCTAATCATCATCAACCAAGCAGTTTAGACTGGAGTGTAAGGGCTGAGAGAACCCCTTGATACTCTACATAAAATTTCAGTGGTATTTGCTTATATGCATTTTTGAAGTAAGAGTGTTTGTGGTTCTTGTCAGGTTTGCAAATGGGTGGTTGACCCAAGTTAAAGCACTAATCCTTTAATTTAGCAGCTGGAGAAAGCTTGAACTCTGTGGTACTCGCCCACGGTGGCACAGCTGGCTGGAGCCAGGGCAGGATCTCCTCGTTGTACATCAGTGGTGTAGATAGGTAGATGGTACCTAACAACACGTGCACCACCCCATACAGGTGAGTCAGCCTTCTACCAAACAGCGGACTCTAAGATCCTTGCACAGAAGATGCACTGGTCTTTCTAAAATGATATATTTTCAATTTTTTAAAATCTCCCAATCAGTATTTCAGGGAATGAAGTGCAGTCTAGAATCTAGACTAGGTGGTAGGCTGGCCCTGTTTATAGTGCCACAGCTGCAGATCACCCACGTGTCTCATTTCCTGCTCTGAGTTTAGAATATAAATGAGGATATTCTCTTTGCATCCATACAAGTATATCCTGATTACTAAAATAAAAACCTGGTGACATCATTGACTAATGTGAAGAGCAGAGAAGCCAGAAGCAGCACATCCCATAATGGTGCCCCCAATGTATAGAAGGTATTTTTTTGTTTTCACCTCCTCTTCTAACTTTGGGTCTTTCAGTATTTAAATGCCAGCTGGTCATAACATAGCTATTGTGAGGTTCTTTTATGGGGAATTCACACCTTTATCTTGGTTAACTTAAAAAAATGAAGTTAAGATTATTTTCTGGATTATATTTTTCTAAGCAAAAGGAAGTTAAATGAGAGCAAGGCAGAATTCTGCTTGCAAAAGTGCTAGGGACTCTACATTGGAAAAAACCATTTTCCCCAACCCTACCTATTGTCTACACACTGATGCTAGAAACAGTTCCAGATCCTCTTTTGCTTTAGTGAGTTATCAGTAATGGTGTTAGTAGAGAGATAGTAGTAATTCTTTATAGGAAGAAGAGGTTCTGGCTTTGTTGTTCTGATCCAGGTTGTTTGCTAAAATAATTGCATAGTGAATCTATCTCTCTTGTGTTGGGGTGATCAGACCCAACACCAGGTTGTGGGGGTGACAAAGTCCAGCAGAGTCAAAGGATTGAGAAAAAGACAGTTTGAGAGAGAAAGTTGGGACACCAGGGGGCCATCACTAGTGTACAGAGGCTGCGAAGGCCCCGAGCTCTGGGAGCCCACGCTATTTATTGGTAATCCAACAAAGAAACAGGTGGTGAAAATGTGGAGGTCAAAAGAGCAGGCGCATGATCTACAGCTGTGATGGTTTAGCATTTATATGGAACATGTTCTGCTACTTGAGATAATGGGAATAGGAGCCTAGGAGCCTATGAGGGCTAGAAGTAAGGAACCAGCAAGTCTAGACACATTCCCGAAGACATTATGCAAGCCCTGCCTCAGTTTCCCTCCCAACACTCAGCATTTCCTCAACATCTTGCTTTGCCCATTATTCATATTTTGACTAGAAAGAAAAGCCCAGGCTTGACCTAACAAGCAAGATTATGCGTTCATTAAAGGTAAGGCTTGGGAGAAGATTACAAATATTTCAGTTTAGTATCTTAAGTTGCTGTCACATGGAAAAGAGTTCTAATAGCTGAAGTTGTTTGCCGATGAAAAGGTTGCCTCTACCAGTAGTGAGCAGCCTGTTACTGGTAGTGGTCAAGCAGAAGATGGTTGGTGAGGATCATAAGGATGGCCACAGTGATAGCTGGCATGGGGCAGTGCTTTCTTTGCAAAGTACCATCGCACTAGAGATGCTGTTGCTTGTCTTTGTTGCCAGTCATTTGCTTGGCCTGAACTTGGCCTTAACTTCCCCCTCCCTCAGCATGTTCCACCACCTCTACTGAATGGGCAACTGGCCATATGATCAGTCCCCAAGCCGTAACTGATCAGACTAGCAGTGGTCCCTTGGCCAAAGGGGAAGCAATCAAATTCTCTCTTATAAGAAATTGCATTTCAGTAATTCGAGATCTTCCTTTATTAGCACTTAAACTGAAAAGCCATGAGAGTCACCTGGGCAGTCATCATTCTACACGTGCACAGAGAAGCCGTGATTGTTGACTGGCAGAGTGGGAAGACCAGATGCAAAGAGGAAATGGAGATGAAGACTATTAGTATAATTACAATAGACTATAAGAGTTGACTTTCCTCCTGACAGCTTTCTATTCCTGGTTTCAGACCCTCCAGCTTCTCGGCATTTTCTGCCCTTGATTTTCCTAAAGCACTCCTGTATGCCTCCAGCTGATTTCTGATTAAGTTAGTGGGGGTGAAGTCCTGTTACTTGCAAACAAATGTTCGCTAATTAAGACAACGTTTATTTCATCTGATCATCGGAACAATTATATCTGGCAGAGTGAGGACACTGAGGATGACAGAGTTTACATGATTTGCCAGTCTCCCAGCTGGGAAGTCGAGAGGCTATGAGTGTACATGACGTTAGGACTCCAGTGCCTTGATCCCACCATGAGTCTATTGACAGGGCTATGGAGTGCTTCCTGTTCTGAGTGGGAAATTATACTAGATGACCCCTAAGGTCCCATCTACTCTAACTCTCTGAAATTGAGAGTCCATGACTCACTTAAGATTCTCTGGCTTTATAAAAAATCTCATTGGTATCCCTTTGGTTTTGTAAATAGATGACTTCAGAGACCCTCAAGTGAAAACCATTCTAGAAGATAGTGCTCAGTCAAGACAGATGCTCTTGTTAGAGGGTGAGCTTAGTGTTGAAATGAGTGAATTTTCTTTTCTTTTGTTACATGCGACCTTGTGTTCATTTCTACTCCTTAGGTAGGCAGACAGGGTTGGTGTACTGGAAGTGTATTTTTAGTCTGACATTAAAAAATGTATCATAGACACCAACACAGGAAGCAGTTTTTAGGTGAGTCAGTGTATAAATAACCTCAAAGAGTTTCATGATGGGATGGTAGATCTTTCAGTTTAGCAGTTCAGTATCTGAAAACCCTTTCCCAATTTCATTCATTCATTCGATAGGCATTATTGGGACTTGTACTACATGCTAGCATTTTGCTCAGGATTTAAGAAATAAAGATAAGTCCTTATTCTTCATAATACAATTTCAGAAACCATCATAACCCTCTTTTGTTTAGTTTTCTCTTTTCTTTTCTTTTTTTTTTGAGACGTAGTCTCGATCTGTTGCTTAGGCTGGAGTGCAGTGGCGTGATCTTGGCTCACCGCAACCTCCGCCTCCCGGGTTCAAGTGATTCTCCCGTCTCAGCCTCCTGAGTAGCTGGGATTACAGGCGTGTGCCACCACGCCCAGCTAATTCTGTATTTTTAGTAGAGATGGGGTTTCACAATGTTAGTCAGGCTGGTCTCAAACTCCTGACCTTGTGATCTGCCCACCTCGGCCTCCCAAAGTCCCAAAGTGCTGGGATTACAGGCGTAAGCCACCACTCCTGGACTAAGAGTGAATTATTTAAAGGCAGGGACACTGTGTTGTTCATTGTTATATCCTTTAGCACAATATTAGGCACAGTAAATATTCCATGTGTACTCAAAATAATTAGGAGCTCACAGTCTAATTCATGGAGAGAGAATTAAAAAATTACACCAGTGTGTTCAGTGCATTAAGTACCCAAAGGAGTCCATAAACATAGAAGGGGAAATGATTAACTCACGGAAAAGGAAATGTTTTGATTGAGTCAAAGGTGGAGTTTTAAAGACGTTGGAATCTGTGATCACTTACAATGTGAAGGCAAAGAAACAGTCCAAGGGCAGTCTTATTTTTTTCTGGAAAGTGAAAGAGCTTGGAGAGACAACTCCAGCACTGGGTTAAGTACTTTCAAGCCAGAGTGTTTGGGCTGAATCATAAATTATGAATGTTTGGCCTGCTGCTTATAAATTATGCGACCCTTGGCAAGGAAGTTTTTGAAACTTCCTTGTACTTCATTTTCCTCACTTATAAAATAGAATAGTAGTACTACCTTTATAGGGTTGTTGTAAGGATTAAACTAGAATAGTGTATGTGAAGCTTTTACATAGTAAGTGCTGGATACATATAGTAAATGCTCAATATAAGTGAATAGTTGGCTGGGTGCAGTGGCTCACACCTGTAATCCCAGCACTTTGGGAGGCCTAGGCGGGCAGATCGCTTGAGCCCAGGAGTTCGAGACCAGCCTGAGCAACATGGTGAAACCCTGTCTCTACAAAAAATACAAAAATTATCAGGATGTGGTGGTGTGACCCTGTAGTCCCAGCTGCTTGGGAGGCTGAGGTAGGAGGACTGCTTGGGTCCAGAAGGTTGCACCACTGCCCTCCTGCCTGGTTGAGATTCTGTCTCTAAATAAATAAATAAGAGTGAGTAGTTATTATTCTTGGACTTGAATAGAAAGGAGGAATTGTGTTCCAGAGAGAGCATAGAAGCCCAGAAACATAGGTGGCAGGGCTGAGTGTTCAGAAAAAGGACCCTGTCCGTGGATGTTAGCCACAGGCCTTTCATTACTTCCGGACAGTGGTTATTAATTTCAGGTCAAGGACTTTAACCTTGGGAGACAAATATGCATAGACCCCATTTGCACATTTAGTATTCATATTTCAATGGAAGCCCTGAAGCTCACCCATGGAATTCAGAGCTTTATGAATCCCGATGAGGGTACGCCCCATGAGTACCAAAATGCATGCTGATCAGCACTGAAGCAATTGGAGAAAGTCCTAAAATAGAAGATGTGGAAAATTCTTAGCATCCTTAGGAGAATGTGCCCACAGGCATGATTTAATTATATTTGACTATAAACATAGCAACATGTAAATTAAAATATTTTGAAATGGAAGAATATTAAGATGGGAGCAGAGGTGTATGGGAGACAACCTCTTGGAGCGGAAGAGTGGTAAGGAAAGATCAGGACAAGAGTTAGCAATGGGAACATTCTTTTGGATGAAGGTACTTCAGCAAAGGCATTAGGTATAGAGAAGGAAACATTGATTATGCATCTCCTATGCAGGCTCAATGCTAGATGTTCAACGTTAAATCTCTACTGTCCTCTGTGAGGCTGTTACTGGAGAAAAAGTTTTAAATTTAAACAAGTATGAAATTATGGAAGTGAAGTGACTTCTCCAAAGTGATTTCTAGGTGAGAAAGTGAGGACTAAGACCATATTTTTCTATCATGAAATGCTCTGAAATAACATATGTGCAAAGGACGGTAAGCCCATTTGTTGGGCTGTAGAAAAGTGTCCATATTAGAGAAAAAAGATGAGCTGCTGAAAGACAGAGGGGCTGGTAGGTGAGTTGCCTTGATGACCAGCTAAGAAATTTGGAGTTTTTTTCCTTAAGAAAAGGAATTGAATATCACGTCTCTAGTGCTGAACTAAAATGTGGAATTCAGGATTTGAGACTCGTACCTTGTCCTTTGAATTATACAGTGGCTGAAAATCGTGTTTCTTTTTTTCCCATCTGGACTTCTCACTTGGTGGTTTTCCCAACGGGAGGGCATCTGTGAACCTTTTAATGGGAGAAGTCGTCAAGCTGGGTTAGGGCTGTGCTCCCAGGGCTGGCTTCGGAGGCAGGTAAAATCTGACTCCCTTTTGCTTTTCAGCTACAGACACAGCCATTGCTGCCACCACCAGCTGGGTGACTCGGAATCTAGGGGTTGCCAGTAATTGTGGGTTTAAGTCACAGAGGAAAAAGATAAGAGGAGAGCCAGGCTGGTTTTTCCACAATTAAATGTTGCCTCTCAGGCTTCTCTGTTGGCAGGAATCCAAGAGGTCAGGAACCACCAGCCATATTATTTTTGTCCCTGGCTGCCTGCTCTCATTTGTATCCCCTCCTCATTCATGGGAACGAAGAAAAGGTGGGTTGGAAATAAAAGAGCTTGTTCTAGCCTACTTTTTCCTTTACGAAACTTGTCAGAAACAAAGCTTTCCTGTGAAACAGACGGGATCCCTTCTAGTAGCTGGCTTTTCCTGCAAGCATTTTCTGTCTCTTCTTTTCTTTCTGCTGGCAGCACAAATGTATTTTCGGGGTTAGGGGTGTTACCATTGTTGAAATCTACTTTTCTCCTTGTATAGTCATGCTGGTATGCGGTGTTATTTCTCAAGCACTGCCCTGTAGTCTGGTTCTCTGGTATTTTTGTATTTGTTAATTGTTTAACTCTTCCATTAGTCAAACTCAAGTTGTTATCCTTTGTCACTCAAACTCCATTATAAGTGCCCCGAGGACAGGCATGGTTTTATAGTTCTTTGTTTTGGCCTCAGTGCCTTAAGTATAGAAGGCAGTAAACAGCTGGAGGTGTTTTAGATTTCTACATTCATGAAATATTAGAACTAGAAAGGATCTTAGTAAGCCTATGATCCAACTGTAGTATTTCATGAAATAATACATTATGTAAAGTGACTTACTCAAATTATATGGCTAAATAGTGGCCTTTTTAGAGCAAGAAGCGGGTGTCCTAACTTTCCTACCCCATGACTGAGAGACATAAGGGGAAATTACTTGAGCTGCTGAGTCAGGCAAACCTGGGTTCTCATTTTGCCTCCCTCTCACATTGGTAGCATGGCCATGGGCCTCAGTTTCCTCACTTTGAAATTGCCTGTTATGGTTTCCATCTGGCTGGCATCTGCATGGGTGAAAATGTCTACACATAGTAGGCAGTAAAAAATGTGAGCTCTTAGGAATCATTGTTTTATTTCTTTTAAAAATACTTCATTTATAAGAAAACATATTTCTGAGATATTTTCAGCATCAGAAAATGGTGCCCGATTGCTCTTGATGAGAAGAACTTTGGAGGGAGAACAAGCCAGTAGGCCTCTTTGATGGAGATTCAGCCTAGAATGAGCTAGAAATAGAAATTAGTCCCACCTACAGGACATAAATCTCATGGATGTAATGCCTTTTCCTCTTCCCAGTTGTCCCTCCATATAAGGGAGTTTGGGTTGATTAACTCAGCAGTTAGTAACACAGCCCTTATCTTACTCACACTCAGAAGAGGATGTGGAGTAGTGGAGGAGGTCACCAGGCCAACAGGCCCAACTTGCTTCCTACATGATAGGAACATCAATGGTCATAAACCATTTGATGAGATAGGAGAAGCCAAGGGCTGAGGGAGGAGATGGCATTCGGGGCAGGTGTGTGGAGTGATGCATGTAGAGACCAACGCAACAGTGCTAGCGTGATCTGAAAGGAAAGAGCAATGATTTTAAGGGAAAGGCTGAGGGCGATGGCTGGAGAAGAGCAGAAAGGGAGTCCAGCTTAACACTCTTGTGTTGTGGGTGGCTTTTATTGAGGGAGGAGCAGCAGAGTTCTTCTGCGGCTCCACCAAGGGTCATGGTTTTCCATTATGCTTCCCATTCTGTCACACACACATATGCTTCATCCACCTTCTTTATAGTATTATGAATCTATCCATTATCTGGAACCCCAGGTGGCAGTAGAATATTGTCCCACTGTCTCCTGGAGCCCAGCTCGAGGAATGTCCTGGCTGATTGATCAAGGGAAGGACCTTATCTTCAAACAGAACCCCAAAGCTGAGTGCAATAATTCCCCACATAAGCCGTATGAAACAAATACTCCATGTGAATAACACTGGCCTGACTCCAGCAATAACACAGCTGTTGAAACAGCTTAGTCACCAGGGCGATGGAGGTATGCAGTGAGGGAATGTTGGGGTGCCGTGATCTGACATTTAGCTGGCTGGCAGCAGCGCTGAGAGCCAACATGGAGCTGCGGGAGAGC
The DNA here is from genome assembly GCF_029281585.2 of Gorilla gorilla gorilla. Taxonomy (NCBI): domain Eukaryota; kingdom Metazoa; phylum Chordata; class Mammalia; order Primates; family Hominidae; genus Gorilla; species Gorilla gorilla. The sequence goes on from NC_073224.2 coordinate 171,814,948, forward strand.
TGCAGAGAGAATCTGCTACCCGTCCACAGGCATTATTCCCTTGTTTCTTTTGAAGCCCAACCATAATCCCTTCCCTGGGCAAGGCAGACTGAGGAGGAAAACGGAAAACATTTTAGGACTGAAGGGAGGGAAAGAAATGGTTTGCTTCTTTTAGACACCTGGTTTCTGCCCCTTAATGATGCATGTTTATTTCCTGGATAACTTTTTTTTAAATGCCCCAGGCTAGGCAGAGTATAATTTAGATATGGCAAAGGGGGAAAAAACTCATTTATTTATCTTGCCTAGAAAAACGTCATGACTCTTCTTAGCTTACTTGTGTCCAGGGGATGTATGAAGAAGTCAGCAGGGAAAGTCCTGGCCCTGCTGCCTAATATTGCCTGAATCTCTGTAGCGGTTCATCTGCCAGAGCTCTTGTCTGAAGGACTCTGGGTAGATCTGGGCAAAATACTTAGCTGGTTTCGTCAGGATTTTGGGAGGACTAATAAACTGCCATGGAGCGACCCCATCCCTCTTCCAGCTCTTTGAAGAACTGACCTGTGTGTTTTCTCTTTATCCTGGACTCCCTCTGCACTGTTTGTTTTGGAAGTTGTTAAGTTAAATTAGCCATCCCTTTCCTTTCCTGGTTACTGTATGACAATGCAGCTGTCAGTCTGTGAACTCTGCCATCATCTATTTTTAGACACAGTGTGAATGAAGCTCTCTTCTCTAATTGCATTCAGAGAGAGAGAGAGAGAGAGAGGGGGGCACGCAGGTAGATTTTCACAACGATCAAATCAGCTATTCTAAATGCTCTGTGTACTGACAGTGTCCTGGAGAGAAAGCAAAGAAACCCACTGTGTGTTTTCCTCACTTGCTGTCAGGTTTGTTTTCTTTCCACATTGATGTTGATTATGGTCAAATAGGAAAGTGCTGTTGCCACATTTGCTTTCCAGTGTTTTAACACTTGCTAACTTAGATGGTTCTGAGTTCTCTAGCTTTGTTAGGGAAAGACTGGTTCATCATTGGGTTCAGATTCTTTGGTAAACAAATTCCTTAGAAAATATCCTCCTGGCAGTATTTTCCACAAGGTTAAATCGTCTTAAGCACACTGAGAACTGTGTTAGCAGTGGGCCTCAGTTTCCTTAGGATGTCTCTTTGTCTACCTGCCCCCCCATCCCAGTCCGTCTTCTGCACAGCTGCCAGAATCTCCTCCTTTGCTTTAACATCCTCTAATCAAAATGCTGTGGCACTCAGGGCAAGCTTCTTCCCTTTGTCATCAGACCCTTCCTGTTCTCTAGCCTTCCCTGTTCCCTCCAGTCCCTCTCACATTCTCTGCCATATTGAATTAGTTGCTTTCCCTGACTGCACCCTGCTATTTTGTGCTTATGTGACTTTTTATACATGGGGCTTCCTCTGCCTGTAATGCCTTTTCCTATCTCTCTGCCTAGTGAACTCCTATCCTGCAATTCATTGGTAAATATCACCTCTTCTCAATAGGGTGAGACAGAAGATTGTGTCTTCTGTGCTACAATTCTTGACCTTCTACTCAGAACTCTTGATCTTTTTGTGCTGACTGTATACTTCATATATACTTCTAATGCAGTACAAACTACATGGAATTATACTTATTTATATACCTGCCTTCACCACTTTACTGTAAACAATTTGAGGGCAATGACTTTGCCTTATATGCCTTTTTATCCCTACTCTTTTTTTTATAGAAGAAGTTTAATTGTTTCACTCTTTATAGACATATATAAACATACATTTTTATGTTTATATACATGTATATAGTTCCAAATCCTATTTCTATATAAGATTTGTATTTATTTACATATAGGATTTGGAACTTCTCTGAGTATTTTTTGTTAAATTATACTTTAAGTTCTGGGATACATGTGCAGAATGCGCAGGTTTGTTACATAGGTATACGTGTGCCATGGTGGTTTGCTGTACCCATCAACCCGTCATCTACATTAGGTATTTCTCCTAATACTATCCCTCCCCCATCCCCCCACCCCTCAACAGGCCCTGGTGTGATGTTCCCCTCCCTGTGTCCATGTGTTCTCATTGTTCAACTCCCACTTATGAGTGAGAACATGTGGTGTTTGGTTTTCTGTTCCTGTGTTAGTTTTCTGAGAATGATGGTTTCCAGCTTCATCCATGTCCCTAAAAAGGACATGAACTCATCCTTTTTTATGGCTGCATAGTATTCCATGGTGTATATGTGGCACATTTTCTTTATCCAGTCTATCATTGCTGGGCATTTGAGTTGGTTCCAAGTCTTTGCTATTGTGAATAGTGCCACAATAAACATACGTGTGCATGTGTCTTTATAGTAGAATGATTTATAATCTTCTGGGTATATACCCAGTAATGGGATTGCTGGTTCAAATGGTATTTCTGGTTCTAGATCCTTGAGGAATCGCCACACTGTCTTCCACAATGGTTGAACTAATTTACACTCCTACCAACAGTGTAAAAGTGTTCCTATTTCTCCACATCCTCTCCAGCATCTGTTGTCTCCTGACTTTTCAATGATTGCCATTCTAACTGGCATGAGATGGTATCTCATTGTGGTTTTGATTTGCATTTCTCTGATGACCGGTGATGATGAGCTTTTTTTCACATGTTTGTTGGCTGCATTAGAGTCTTCTTTTGAGAAGTGGCTGTTCATCTCCTTCACCCACTTTTTGATGGGGTTTTTTGTTTTTTTTTCTTGTAAATTTAAATTCCTTGTAGATTCTGGATATTAGCCCTTTGCCAGATGGATAGACTGCAAAAATTTTCTCCCATTCTGTAGGTTGCCTATTTACTCTGATGATAGTTTCTTTTGCTGTGCAGAAGCTGTTTAGTTTAATTAGATCCCATTTGTCAATTCTGGCTTTTGTTGCCATTGCTTTTGGTGTTTTAGTCATGAAGTCTTTGCCCATGCCTATGTCCTGAATGGTATTGCCTAGGTTGTCTTCTAGGGTTTTTATGGTTTTAGGCTTTACATCCAATCTTGTGCGAGGACACCAGTAGGTGCTCAAAAATATTTGGTGGAAACAAAAATAGAGTTGGATGGTCCATCTAGCACCAGGGATTTCAGGGGTGTGTGTGCAGGGGTTTGGGGGGAGTAGAAGTAAAAAGGCAGGTGATGGAGAAAGAAAGTATGAATGTCACCAAAATATAGAGCAAACCACTTGTTTGATGGTAGAGTGACAGGAAATTTAGGTTTGTAAGAGTTATTTGGAGAAAGAAGGATGATAATCATTAATTTGGTAAATATTCAATGAATATCTATTGTGCAAAGACATGAGTGATATAACTGTGAACAAAACTGAGTCAGTCCCTGGCTTTTAGGAACCCAGCCTAAATAGGAGATGGGTAGGGAGAGAGATGGGGATAAGTAGTCAGGAGAAGCACCATGGAGAATAAGTGTCATAAGTGTCATATTGCTGGGTGAACAAGGTACTGTGGGAGCAAGGGGGGGTGCCATATTGAGTTTGGGTGAGTAAAAGAAGGCAAGAGTAAATCTGGGGGGAATTCCAGAAGATGAGTAGGAGTCTGGCACGAGTGGGGATGCCAAGCACTGTCTGCAGCCCAGATAAAGAAGCCTTTTGTAATTCACCCTCTCAAAGGAGGCATCTCTTTATAAAATTTGGTGTGATTATGGGGACCCTGAGTACAGCAGGTGTAGATAACCTTGAGTACTAGCCTTGAAATAGCAGCCAGAGGCCGAGCGCGGTGGCTCACACCTGTAATCCCAACACTTTGGGAGTCCAAGGCGGGTGGATCACCTGAGGTTGGGAGTTCAAGACCAGCCTGACCAACATGGAGAAACCCCATCTCTACTAAAAATAGAAAAAAATTAGCCGGGCATGGTGGCCCATGCTTGTAATCCCAGTTACTCAGGAGGCTGAGGCAGGAGAATCACTTGAACCCAGGAGGCGAAGGTTGCAGTGAGCAGAGATCGTGCCATTGCACTCCAGCCTGGGCAACAAGAGCGAAACTCCATCTCAAAAAAATAAAAAAAAACAAAAAAAGAAAAGAAAAAAAGAAATAGTAGCCAGCCAGCATTGATTGAGTGCTTACTATATGCCAGGCCTGTGCTGAGTGCTTGGCACCCATTATCTCATTTACTCCTCACAGTGATAGGAGAAGGGCATTACCATTACCATTATCCTCATCTTACAGATAGAGACATTTAGTGACTCCCAACATTGCATAGGCACCAAGTAGCTAAGGTGGGCTGTGGTCCCAGCCTGTCTGTCTCCAAAGCTGAGCTCTTACTCATCTTCCAAGGCTGGAGAGGAGAGGGGCTGTATTTGAAGTGGCCAACCTAGGTAGAAGGGGTAGTGAACGTTCATAGAACTAGAACCTAGGCTGCTACATAACATCTTAGCCAATTATGCCATTTAAGGAGTTTTAATATCACACTGAAGACAATATAAAGGCATTGAAAGTGTTTTAGAAATCATTTCTGTAGCAGGAAGTGTGAAAATTAGACAGGAACAGGGCAGGTGTTTTAGTCATGGAGGCTGGAGATAATGGTGGCCTGAACAAGCGGCATATCAGTGAGGAGAGGAGGCTAAATCTGAAAGACACCTAGTAGAGTTGACCAAATTTGGTGGTTTGCATTTCTAAACCACGAAAAAGGAGAGACTGGTGAAAAGTGAACATGCAAATTCAAATATCAAGAGGGAAATCTGGACTGGAGAGGAGGGTGACTTGCATCCCAGGAGCAGATGAAATCCTTCAGGGTGAACGTGTTGAGTTAGATGAGGAAAGAGCTACTCTCCGACCTGGTGAACAATAAATATGGTTTTTTTCTATATTCGGTGGTACTTCAGATTCATTTATTAAAAAAAATTAATGTCTCCACTTACTTTTTCAGTGGTATAGCATTTAAGCACTAGTAGCCTTGGCTGCAATAGGGGTAAGTGGATGTTTTCTAACTGCATGTCACTTTGAAGAGAACCTAATGTGAGCACCGTTCTCCCTTGTCCTCGTCATGTTCCATAGACAGATATGTGACTTCAACCAGATGATAATGCATCAGAATACAGCAAGGAACCAGTTTTGCAATGCTTAGAAATATGTTTTCTTACATGTGGAAGATAATTCTCTGCAATTCAAATGCTTGATTTGATGAGGAAAGACAAGAGAAGCAATGTGAACTAAACTGTTAGGCTGGTTTGCAAAATAATTGTACTCATTCATTTTTATAACCACTCACACCCAGGCCTGTAGGGCATCTTAAGAAAACCGCCAGGGCCAAATTTATAATTAGCTGAGTCCATTTTTGCCAGACCTAACCATGTATAGGAGAGGGTTGGTTTTGTTATTTCCTTAATTGAAAGCATCAAGAAAAATTCAAGCCAGGTCAGAGAGTTTTTTATTGGGGAAGGAATGCTGGCATAAATAACTCCAGATTATATGTCTGCCAGAGGCTGGGAGGAGATTTGTCTCTGTGGCCTCTTTCTGAGGTTACCCAAACAAACTCTGGTGACTGGCAGCTCCCCTATGTAATGTGGGAATGCACACGAGCATTGAAACCTCTTTAATTTTTTTCCCAGGGCAAAGGCCCAGGAAAGTCAAAGTGTCTCTAGGAACCTAAAAGCTTTTGACAACCATAAAATCATTCTTGATTTCCTCTAATATATCTTGTCCTCTCCTTTTTCCCCTTTTATTCCAGTTAATAGGTCAACAATATAACCCAGCCACCCTGGGAGTAGATGGAGAAGGAACTGGTATTGGTTAACAGCCTTAGGGAGTAGTTCCCACTGTTTCCATACTGCAAAGGTGGAAACTGAGACGTATTCAAGGTTGTTCAGGTGGGAAGTCATAAAAGGAGAATTCAAAATCACATCCATTTGGTGCCCAGTTTATACACTTTGTACTATCCTGGCTGGGAAATACCTGTTTCAAATATAGAAGGTATAGAGCTTAGGTGAGAAGCATTCTGATGTCTTCCTCAATTAAGGTTCTAGTGGCCTTTTCATTGCTTTTCCTTCTCCCCACATTCCCACCCCAGGGACAATTCTTACATTAAGCAGCTGCCCTAGATTTCTTGGGGACACTAGACCTCTTTCCTAGCGATTTCTAGCACCCCCCTCCCACCATTTCTGGCTTATAGAAGGTACTTGCTCTCCTCTCTGACTTTCCACTTGCCTGCAGAAAAACTGATTGGCTTTGCTTTTCTCAAGCAGGGCAGGGGGCAGTATAACTGGTATAGAGACAGACTTCCTAAGGATACAATTACTTGATGCTTCCCAACATGGAAAGGCATGGATCTTTCTGTCTGTAACCACACTTTGCAGTCTAGGTCTGCTCCTATGGAACCCTGGAGCATAGGGGAAACTGCCCCCATAACAGGATGGAAATAGTAAGTGTAACAAACGACAGTGCCTTTCCACACTTCCCTTCCTCCTCTGAATGAATTCTCCACCCAACTAAAATATGTCTCCAAAGCTATTTGAGAAATGTGAAGCTTGGCTAGCCCATAGGACCTATGGGCTTCTATACCAAAGCTGCTGGTATAGTATAGGTATGGAAAACCATGCATTTCAAATCTATAAATGCCCTATGCTGATACCTTACAACTGTACCCCCATGAAACTGATATAACCAGTGTCCTTGTTTTATAGGGAAAGTTCTAATATAGTGCCAAATGTAGTGCCAAATGTAGCTTAGCCTTCCTGCCATTCTCCCAGGGAGTTCAAATTGGATTCTTCGCCTTCATTATCTCTGGAGGGTGGAGGGGAAGTATTGCCCACGCAGTATCCCAGGAGTCATGAAACCAGTGTTTTATTAAATGCAACATCATCATTAATGCTGAACTTTATTTCCAAGTCCACTGGAGGCAGAAGAGAAAACAATTCAGGTAACCAGCTTCGCAGTTTTATTGTGTTCCTCTGTCCAGTGCTTTCCTGTTTCTGGGTTTTGTGATCTAGGTTTGGATTAGGGATTCATAGTGGGAAGCTCCATGTTCCTGAAACCTGGTAATTATTTTGAATTAAGGATAAGTATAAGAGTTTCACTTCCCTAATAAAATGTCAACAACAATACCTTACGCTTCATGCTTTCTGCTCTGTCTTGAGCATTTTTCATGCAGTAACTAGTGTAATAATCATGAAATTCTAGGCGTTAAGTCTTATCCTAACAGGTAAGGAACCAGGTCTGCTAAGATTGACCTGTGCTACCTCATGTGTGCTATCTGTCTGGGGGTGAGGAGTGATATCACAGTCTAGTAAAGGTCACTTGAACAGGCCATTTTCCCTGTGATTTCTATTTTTTTATGTACGTCATAAAAGATGGCAGGATGCTATGAGACTATTGGCTATGAAGCTCTAGGGTCCTGAGTCTGGTATTTCTAGGGTAGGGCTTTCTGAGTTACGGCGTCTTCACCTCATAAGCAGGAATAACACCTCTGCTTCAGATTGCACAGGAAGTAAGGAGATGATAACGTGAAGAGACGGCAGAACATGCTATAATTTTAACAGCCAATAATAGATGGCTTTAGAAAGCTTAGATTAGATAATTCCAGACATTCTTATGAGCCATACTTGCAGCCTCCCAGGAACATTGCCTGTTTCTCTCCTGTAGAAAGCTGGAAAGATATTTAGTTTGTGTTGAGTGGCTCTTTGACCAAGTATGCTTGATTCAGCTGTTAGCTTCTTTTGAATTCTACTGTGTTTGTTTGTTTTCACCAGCAAAGGTAGTAGAGTGCAGTGGGGCCCTTACGTGATCCAGACTTAAGCTCTGCTGTTTACTAGCCATATATTCTTGGGCAATTTATATAACGTCTTCTTCCCAGGATGCATGTGAGGCCTGAAGAAGGCTGGTGCATGTTAGCCTCTGATGAAGGAGAGCTGTTGCTATTATTAAAGACTTAGCATATTCATATTGTGTGACTGCTTTGAGGGGCTTCTTTTATCACAAGTTAGCCAGTTTTCTTTAAGCAATACCAAAAAAGTGATTTTATTTTAAGGCAATTTCAATGACTTTATACAAGTTCCTTAAGATCTGAGGGCATCACTTTACTCATTAATTAAAATAAAATAATTCTGTCCACTTCGTGGAATTGTTGGGAACATTAAATGAGGTAATTTAAAGCACAGAAACCACAGGAGCTTAATATGGAGTAATTGTACATTAAAATACTGTGCACAATTTTCATTTTAAACCGCATATTTTAAAATAGTTTTTCCTTTGAGGATCCTCAACAGATTAGAATAACTTTTGAAGCTGGGACCAGGCAAGGAAGCAATCCTATCTAGCCTTGTCTCTGTGAGGCACCTGCTCTGAACCAGGCCCACCACAAACATTTGTCTGGCTTGGGGAAACAGTATGAATGAAGGCATGCCTATCATGTGTCTAAATATTTAGAAGTGATAAATCAGGCCAGCAAACTGTTAAGCCAAGTACGTTGCATCCTCTGATGATGAGTTACTTGCATAATGAACAGGATGGCCAGGTTCGAATTGAGGACTCATGGATGACTTGGAATTCTGTGCCAAAATGTGACTGGCCAGGAAGTGTGGGCCCCTACACCCCTTTTCTCCCCACCTCTGGCTCCATCCCATAAAGAGAGGGGCCTTGCGTGCTTGTACATGGACACTCTAACCTCCGAGCTCGAGCTCTGTTCATATCTTCCAACAAATAGCAGCCTTTTCACTGCCACCCCCACCGAACATCCAAGAGTATACAGGTGGTCGTCTAGTTCTTCTTGGGAAGCCAGACCTGGAAAGAGGCCACACAGACCTTGGAAGTAAGATAAGAGTTCAGAGCTGTCTAGGCAGAATGTTCTGGAGTCTGACATCTCGGAGCGTGGTCTAAAGTGAGGGGGTCTGTAGGCTCTGGGTATATATATCCCCTTCACTTGGGAGTCTTCTTGTCCTATAAAGAAGGGAACAGTTGACAGAGTGGGACCCTTTAAAAGTGTGGGGCCCAAACTTCAAAGGCCCCTCTTGCCTGTGTCTAAGGCTAGTGTTGCTCTGAACCCTATGGCTCCAAGGAGAACAACCTGTGAGTAATTTGTAACCTGTGTGTGAGCTGATGACATTTTTTACAGCTTTTCATATTTATACTCTTGTGTTTCTCCAAGCACCCTTTTCAACACAGTTTAAAGTCCCAATTCCTACTCCCGGCGTTATAAGTAGGATGTACTTTATTGCCTAAGATTTGACTCCAAGGGAGCTCTGACTGATTCTTTCTGTTGACCACTGAGGCTACTAAGTGGGGAGAAGTTGTAGCCAGCTTGGTCCCTGACCAAGGGGAGATACCAACTCTGAGCATTGTTTCTGCCAAGCTGGGAGTGGCACAGTTTCTTCTACAGACTCTTGCTCTTCTCCACCTCCAGCCCTGGGTCTACGTATTCCCCTGGTGTCCTCAAGTCCAAAGTCTCTCCTTGGATCATGCACAGATGGGAAGATGTGGGAGAACTGAGGTCCAGCAGTTTTGTGTGCAGACTTTGACCCAGTCACCCCATTGTCAGTGCCATGCTTTGTTCTGCCTTCGGCAACCCCTGGTACTTTCAAATTCTGAGTGGCTTCAGGTTCCTGCAGACATGTTGGCTCACTTTTCTAGAATATCCGCTCTATACGAGTGTAGGCTGTGGCTGCCAGGAAACCCTACTTCATGTATTTTTTATGTTTTAAAAAAATTTTGAGGCCAGGCACAGTGGCTCACGCCTGTGATCCCAACACTTTGGGAAGCTGAGGCAGGTGGATCACCTGAGGTCAGGAGTTCAAGACCAGCCTGACCACCATGGATAAACCCTGACTCTGCTAAAAATACAAAATTAGCCAGGCATGGTGGTGCACACCTGTAATCCCAGCTACTCGGGAGGCTGAGGCAGGAGAATTGCTTGAACCCAGGAGGCAGAGGTTGCAGTGAGCCGAGATCATGCCATTGCACTCCAGCCTGGGTAACAAGAGCAAAACTCTGTCTTAAAAAAAAAAAAATGAAATCTCTTGTCTGCTCGTGTGTCTACAGTTAGTTTTTTCCCCTTTTGATTTAATATCGTTTGCTTTTCTTTTTACTGTCTTTGTCTTTATTTTGTGGAATTTCAGGAGGAAAACACAGTGGCTAATTCACTATGTTTAACTGAGGATAAAAATAGGAATAATAGAATAGTGGGTACTGATGTTCATCGAGGGTTTCCTCTATATCAGAATGGCCTCAAATTCCTTCTTCCATGGATCATCTCTTCCTTTTCCGAGATTTCTTCTGAGAACCAGGGATCTGCCATGCTGCCATGTCAGCTTTAAGCCACCGTAGAAAAGCCCTGCTTTTCGGAGGGCAGTTATTCCTATCTGTTTCCCTTGTGACTTGTATGTGTTCAGGTTTAGTAAACATTTATTAAGCACCTACTGCATACGAGGCAGCATGCAGTGCTTTCACTAACTTGACTTTTAATCCTTGTCGCAGCCCTGGAGGAGGTGGGTATTAGATGAGCAAACTCAGGTGCCTGGATACTGAGACTTCTTCAAGGCTGAATAGCCAGAGCCTAAAATTGTGCCCATTTTCATAACCCTAGTGGTGGCAGGATCTCCAGTCATTTTGGAAATGTGATTTGTGCTTTTTTTTTTTTTTTTTTCTCATTAAGACTTCTCTGGAGGGGTAGGGTGGGGGGAGGGGGGCAGCGGAGGGAGGGAGGGGGAGTGGTGGGGAGCTGGAGAGATTAAGTTTTTGTGTTGTGTGTCCCTGTGTGCGAGTGTCATTTTAAGGTGGCTCGGGAGCGGCCCGGAGGAGCGAGGGACCGAAAAGGGAGCCATGCTGCGCTAGGTGGGGCTGCACAGCTGCAGCCACCGCCACCGCCGCAGGGTGGGGTGGGAGGGGCGGGAGCCACCGCCACCGCGGCCTCCAGGGTGGGCGCCTTTTGCCGTGGACGCCGACCGTCCGGAACGAGGGTTTCATCACCTTAAATGGTTTTGAACCAATGAAGCTGTGTTCCCTTAAAAAGACGGACAGCCCATCGTGTGAACTATAGATTTATAGTATACACATTTATAGTGTGTACAGATTTATAGTGGGTTCATAGTGGCGTCATGCACGCAGACTCCTGCGAGTTCCCCTAAGTTCTTAGAGGACTGCTTTGCCTTTTGATCTGAGAGTTGCAAAGTTCCATAAAGTATGGCCCTGTGGATAAGCACAAAGTCAAGAGACAGCGATTGGACAGAATTTGTGAAGGTATCCGCCCCCAGATCATGAACGGCCCCCTGCACTCCCGCCCCCTGGTGGCGCTGCTGGACGGCCGCGACTGCACTGTGGAGCTGCCCATCCTGAAGGACCTGGTCACTGTGGCCTTCTGTGATGCGCAGTCCACGCAGGAAATCCACGAGAAGGTTCTAACGAAGCCGTGGGTGCCATGATGTACCACACCATCATCCTCACCAGGGAGGACCTAGAAAAGTTTAAGGCCCCGAGAGCGATCGTGCGGATAGGCAGTGGCTACGATAACGTGGACATCAAGGCTGCTAGCGAGCTCGGAATTGCTGTGTGCAATATCCCGTCTGCAGCCGTGGAAGAGACATCGGACTCTACCATCTGCCACATCCTCACTCTGTACCAGAGGAACACATGGCTGTACCAAGCACTGCGGTAAGGCACACGGGTTCAGAGCATGGAGCAGAACCGCGAGTTGGCCTCGGGAGCGGCCCGCATCCGTGGGGAAATGCTGGGCCTCATAGGCTTTGATCGCAGGGGGCAGGCGGTTGCAGTCCGAGCCAAGGCCTTTGGATTCGGCGTCATATTTTATGACTCCTACTTGCAGGATGGGATCGAGCAATCCCTGGGCGTGCAGAGGGTCTACACTCTGTAGGATTTGCTGTATCAGAGCGACTGCGTCTCCTCGCACTGCAATCTCAACTAACATAACCACCACCTCATCAATGACTTTACCATAAAGCAGATGAGGCAGGGAGCATTCCTTGTGAACGCACCCCGTGGTGGCCTGGTGGACGAGAAAGCCTTAGCACAAGCTCTCAAGGAGGGCAGGATACGAGGGACAGCCCTCGATGTGCATGAGTCGGAGCCCTTTAGCTTTGCTCAGGGTCCGTTGAAAGATGCACGGAATCTTATCTGCACTCCACACACTGCCTGGTACAGCAAGCAGGCGTCACTGGAGATGAGGGAGGCAGCTGCCACTGAGATCCGCCGAGCCATCACAGGTCACATCCCAGAAAGCTTAAGAAACTGTGTGAACAAGGAATTCTTTGTCACATCAGCGCCTTGGTCAGTAATAGACCAGCAAGCAATTCATCCTGAGCTCAATGGTGCCACATACAGATATCCGCCAGGCATCGTGGGCGTGGCTCCAGGAGGACTTCCTGCAGCCATGGAAGGGATCATCCCTGGAGGCATCCCAGTGACTCACAACCTCCCAACAGTGGCACATCCTTCCCAGGCGCCCTCTCCCAACCAGCCCACAAAACATGGGGACAATCGAGAGCACTCCAACGAGCAATAGCAGAGAATGCCGGAAGGTAATCATTCAGATACACTTGGGACCAAGAGATAGTGAAAAATGATGAACTAAGAGAAAAAGAATCTGATGGTCTTTGTAACTGATTCTGGACATATGCATCATTGATGCTGCAGTGTTAAAACTACAAGAGCTAGAAAACTGAAGATGTCGTCTGCTTACGGAAGCGCTGAAAGACTAGGATGTGATTTATTAACGACCAACTTCTGTTATTGTGTGTTAAGTTTTTCATCTGTGCATCAAATCACAAAGAATAAATAGAGCTTTTTCCTTCATCAGTCCCTTGGGCACAGCAGGTCCTGAACACCCTGCTCTACAATGTTGCATCAAGAGTTCAAACAACAAAATAAAAAATATTAAGAGGATATCCCCATCCTGTGACTTGAGTCCCTTAAGTCTACAGGGGCTGGTGACCTCTTTTTGCTAATAGGAAAATTACATTACTACAAAATGGGGAGAAAACTGTTTGCCTGTGGTAGACACCTGCATGCATAGGATTGAAGACAGTACAGGCTCCTGTACAGAGAAGCGCCTCTCACATCTGAACTGCATACTGAGTGGGCAAGTTGGTTGTAAGTTCAGTAAAAACCCTCTGATGCAAAAAAAAAAAAAAAAAAAGTATTAGGTTTCACAAGCTGTACTCAAATACATTTTCTCAGTTTCAGATCCTTTGCTGTTTTATTGAGTGGAAAGTCGAGCTAAAAAGGTTCAAGAAGAATAATGCTGCATTTCCTTATGTCTCAGGAAACACTTTTTATGGTAACTTGTCAGATTGTCTATGAACAAACCCACTTTTTTAGACATTGATAAAGTCTTTTCTTCACGTGATATTTTATACAAGAGCACTTCAGATGTATTAGATGTGACTGATTTTAACAAATCCTGTTAGATTTGTATCAACTAGTTACAGGTTCTATTCATAGTCTTTTGTGAATCATTGCCTTTTTGTTTGAAAAGATGGCCTCTTTTGAGCCTTTGTTTGGATACATTCCTGTTTTTGTGACAAAAGAAAAACTTTAAAATTGTCCCAAGCAGAAAAATAATGGCTATCAGAAGTATGTTTTGTTTCAGTGTGAGTTACTGTTACTGTATTTGTTTATTGTAAACATGGACATTTAGCGTTCACTGCAGTTTTCAATAAAAAGTAATTAAAATTTGTTAAGTTCTGAAATTCAAGTACATCTCACTAATGTAAAAGTTCTCTACTTGAGATGTTTAAGGCAAGTGCGTTGTCAATTAGCCAATTTCCAACTCTTGTTACTACAGGGTTACTACAGGGTTCTATCTGCCTATTCCATAACCAGACTCAAGAATGCTGACAATTACCTCATGTGATATAAAGTTTAACTGAAAACTCAAAACCTCACACAAGTCCATCATTATCAAGTCATGTCGTCCTTAAGATGTAATGGTGGGTTAGAGCTAAGTCAATTAGAAAAAAACAAAGTTGCTCAACTTTTGGAATTCTGATTTTAATTTACCCCAAAGCAAAATGACCTGGACCTGGTTCAACAGAGGGAAGTGAACCTTGAAACTGTTTTGCCAATAACCTAACAAAATGATATTTACAAAGAAGTGTTGCAAAATAGTCCCATGAGTTAAGAACTTGAAGTTGATTTAATGGACTTTCTTTTTAAATAGAATTAAACCTTTATATTAAAAAAAAAAAGACTTCTCTGCTCTTGAACTTGCTCATCATAGTATAAAACAGACAAAATTAATAGGTGCAATGTTTTATTAATCTCATCTCCTTAATGAGTTCTGTGGTGAGTTTAACTCATTGGTGGTCCAGTCCACACATATGGAAGTATGTGTGAACATTCATTTGTGCAATTATGTATTATTCCTATCTGTGTATAAGTCTTTAATTTTGGAAAAACACTTTGCCTTTTACATTAACTTCATCCACAATATGAAGGGATTTTGACTTTTGGAAAAGTAGCAAATCCTATATTTGAGAACTTTCGGGAATAAGTTTGAGAAGGATGTTTTCAGACAGAGTGTGACCAGAGAAGAGCCCCAGAGGGACGCGTCTGAGAGGTGGTTGAAAAACTTGGTCATGTTTATCAGAGAGGAAAGAGAATGCAGGCAGATGTGGTATGGTTTTCAAGAACATAAGGCACTTTTTATGGAAGAAGGAAGGACATCATCTTCCATGTGGCTTCTACAGGCAGACCTAGGACCCATGGTACAAGTTATGGGAGGATGAGGTCTGACCATTTGTGCTCCCTCAGAGGGAGTGAGGCCCCTGTCTCTGGAAGAGTTTAAATGGAGGCTCTTGACTCTGGCAGAGTGGACATGAGAGGGGACCCAGCAGTTGGCTTAGACTTTCATCCTATGACTTCTAAGTCTTCAGGTTTGGAGTTTGATAGAAATTAATATTTCCCTTTTGTCTTGTTGGTTTCCATGTCAAAGCCTAAAAGAATTTTTTGAGCTGTTTCTAAAATATCTTTCCAAAAGTCATTTCTGAAATGTGCATCCTTTCTCTTGCAGGAGAAAATGCAGAAGTCTCCATGGACGTTTCCCTGGCTTACCGTGATGACGCGTTTGCTGAGTGGACTGAAATGGCCCATGAGAGAGTACCACGGAAACTCAAATGCACCTTCACATCTCCCAAGGTATGACCCCTTGCTGTCTAAGCCGACAGTTTTTATTTGGTTCTCAGGTATGTGGAAAGATTTGCTTACTTTACATAGGTGTGTCCCTTCTTCGCATGAGGACAGCTTTGGTAATACCTGCTCTGCGGAGCATTTTATTTCCTCTTCTCTCCTGCCACGGGCCTTTCCTAACTTTGCTTTTGCCTATTACTGTTGAGATTTCCTGCGAAATAGTAAAAACATGAGGTTGAAGCCTCTGAGTACCTTGCCCCAGCTTTAGCCATTTTTTTCCTAAAGAGGAGAAAGATTAGGTGGTTTTATCACTGACGGTGTGACCTCAGGTAAGCTTACATAATCTGTCTGAGCTTCAGTTTTTCTTCTGCAAGATGAGATAAGAGTACCTACCTTGAGAGTCTTTTTAAGGGCTAGATCAAGCTTGTCCAACTCTGCCTGCGGGCCGCACGCAGCCCAGGATGGCTTTGAATGTGGCCCAATGTAAATTCATTACGTTCTTAAAACATTATAAGTTCTTTTTGTGATTTTTTTTTTTTTTTTAGCTCATCAGCTATTGTTAGTGTATTTTATGTGTGGCTCAAGACAATTCTCCTCCTTCCAGTTTGGCCCAGAGAAGCCAAAAGATTGGACACCCCTGGACTAGATGATACAATGACGTAGGCAGGATGACCTTATAATTTAACATCTTGTCTGGGACATATTTGAGAGTCAAAGCGGATATTAACCAGATGGGCCACTAGGAGAAAACATATAAACTAAGGCCCTCCATGGGTAAACCTAAGTACCCATTGCAGTGTTTTTTGAAACACTAGGGGAGTCTCCCTCCCCCAGGTTTCCTAGAACAAAGCTACAGAAAGTGTGTTCTGAGAACCAACAGTGGCAGCATCACCTGAGAGGTTTTAGGAAAGGCAGATTCCCAGGGCACACCCAGAACCTATTAAGTCAATGTCTCAGGGTGTAGGAGCAAGGAATCTGTGTTTTAACAGGCCTTCAGTTTACTACCTTAAACTCAATGAAGTTTGAGAGCCACTGCCCTAGACCCTCTGCTGAGTGCTAAATATAGGGCTGTCCTCCAGAGAAAGCCATTTGTAGGTAGAAATGAATGATAGACAAACTAGAGGAAGCAGGAGAGAGGAACAGCTAACATTTTCAGATCTTTGCATGCAACCAAGAAAATTAAAAACCTTTCTAGCTATCTCTGCAAGTTGACTGCATCTTTGAAATACTGGTTGAACATCTAAGCTAGATGGCTTTCGGATACAGAATTTTATCCATAGAAAAGGGAAAAGTCATTTCTCTTATTTATACACATGGAGGGCACTGAGTAGCGAGGGGGAAGGGTGTTTGCCTGCAACTGCTTCTTAATGCTTAATTATCTTTAGGATGTGTTGATCCCTTGCAAGAAAGATATTAAATCTTGAAAGGTGCGAAGGAAATGAATCATCAAGTGTCTGCTTTTTGATTGCAGTGAAATTTAGTCTTGAGTCTCAAGATTAAATGAGAAATTGCTTTAAAGCTTTTGAGTCCCTGGTGGATTGTGAAGTTAAAAAAAAAAAAAGTCAAGTTGCCACCTGCTGTAATTTGTCCTAATGAGCCAGTCTCATGCTGGAGTTGGGGGAGAACTGGGGGTGGGGGAAAGGAAGGAGAGAGAGGAATCTTTCTTCTTAAATGCCCTAAATACTGGCAGAGGCAGGACTTTAGTGCATGAAGAAAAGTCTCTAACAGGATACAACGAATTTGTCTCTGAGACAGGAAGGTTGAGCCAGTGTCCCAGATGCCAATGTGTCTCTCTTAATTTGAACTTAGGTAAATTTGTGTCAAGGGTGTCCATGTTACTCATTCAGTAGTGACAGGGAAGTGTGGGGCACCCAGAGACCCATCGTGGGGGATTAGAAGTGACCCTGGAGATCATCTTACTTAACTTTCTCACTTAGGAGTAAACTGAGGCCAAATGAGGCAGGGTGACCCAAGGTACCCAGCAAGGAACATGGTCAGGACTAGAATCAGCCTCCTGGCCTGGAGTTCAGGAGTCTTTATCACAGCACAATGCCTGCCTTTGGGCAGGGCCCATGTCCTTCTCCCAATTCTGCTACTACTTTTGGGACCCTGGGCGAGACACACACCAGATGGAATTAGACTAAGTAGGTTTTGTTCCCTTCCGCCCTCAAGTTCTCAATTTCCATCAACAAAATAAGGCCCTAACTGGAAACAAATCAGAAAATACCCTCTTGCTGTTACCACAGAGGATAATCAGCCTCCTCGCTGCAGCTTAATCTGAGGGAGAATTAGAGCCTGCAGTGAACTTTTAGTAGTACCTGCAGAGCCCCCATCCTCCCTGATTTGAAAGTATAAGAGAGAAAGGAGTGGAGGGGAGAGAAAGATGATCTATATAGGAAGAATCATCTGACCTGCAGCTGAGGTTTGAAAAAGCAGCATTCTTTCTACAGAATTTTTAAAAATCTCACATGCCAACTCTAATCAACTGGTGTGTCTGACAAGAGCCGCTCACACCTTAGGGATAAAAACTGTTGACGACTGATTGGTTATGTGTGCCTTGGTGGGGAAGAGGAGGTAGAAGCACCTCCCCACCTCTACCTTGCCGTGTGTGTCTCTGTCTCTGTACAAAGGTCTGTTTACTGCATTCTAAGCTCTGACTGTCCAGTAAGGAACCCTCCCCACCAGCCGAGATCTCAGAAGGGGCAGAGCCCCTTCCTAGCCCCTTCCTACACACTCTTAGACTATGGACTCTTTGTTATCTTCTTTCTTCTCACTTCTTCAGTGGATCTTTGCTCTGAAGATTTATGACAAATTATGGAGGTCTTGCAAATTCAGGCTTAGGAAGGACAAATTAGATCTCCCCTATCACTTGATCAGGAGGTGCCAAGGAAACATTGAACATAGAAACCCAACATTGATGGTAGAGTCTCATCTTCTATATCAGGGAAAAGTCCCGGCCTGCTGAAGCTCATGCCTCTTTATGCTCATCTTTACCCCTGGCCCCCACCCCTCAGCAGGTACACAGTCGGGAGTCCTGGTGAGGTGGAGCACAATTTAGTTTTCAAAAAAAAGCTGTGTCCCTACTGTCCAATTTCCCACCACCGTGCTCTGGGCAGTATTTCTTAAATTGTTTGGCACGAAGTCCAAGAGGCTTTCCTAGACACTGGGCTAAATTCTTATTTCATTAAAACTTCTATTCCCTTCTGCCATCTTGGACTGTTAGGAAGCACTGGAGGCAGAAAATTCTTAGTGGGTATCTCTGGCCACTAATCTTATTATCTTTCTTTCTTCTGTTTCGACCTTCCCTAAATACCAAGGGCTCCTTGTGTCTTTTTTTTCCTGGCAAGTGAATAAAAAGAAGATATTTTCAGCTTCTTCTAGCTTCTCCCTCAGGCCAAAATCAGGAGAATAATTAGCCGTCGTTAAAGAGTGTAATGATTCAGTAAGAGCTTCCACCTGAACGTTTAAGAGGCTGACTGTTCCACAGAGCCTTAGAGACCCTGACAACACACTGCAGATAAAAACTCTTGTAACCGTGGCAGACAAGATTCGTAAGATGCGAGGTTCTAATGAAGATTAAACAGCCTAGAAAGGTGTTAGGAGATAGAAGGAAGGTATCTCTGCTTTCTACCTAAAATTTCTGGTTCTACCTTGAATACGGCTGTTTGTTGTTGTTGTTGTTGTTGATGTTTGTTTTAGGTTGGGATAGCTGGGTAGACACCATGCCTCCAGTATGCCTTGTTACTCTGTGCCTCTAAAGTGTACCTTTAAGCATTAGCTGCTTACAATTGATGTTATGGGTCCAGGGTAACAGAATTCAGAGCCAGTCTATTGGAAATAGTGACCCTGCCTCAAACCCTCTGCTCTTTTTCCAGACTCCAGAGCATGAGGGCCGTTACTATGAATGTGATGTCCTTCCTTTCATGGAAATTGGGTCTGTGGCCCATAAGTTTTACCTTTTAAACATCCGGCTGCCTGTGAATGAGAAGAAGAAAATCAATGTGGGAATTGGGGAGATAAAGGATATCCGGTTGGTGGTAAGTGAATGTAATTGATCTTGGCATGTGTATTGGAGGGGAACTCCATCTCACTCTTGGCACCTCTATGCCTCACCTGTCTCATCTGAGAAATGGGAATAATAACATACTCATGATGGCTGAGGTCATAAAGTGAATAAATTTGTGTGAGAGATTACAGAAATGGGAAACAATGCAATTATTGTGCCCACTTAAGATTTTAAATGGGCTTAAGATCACTTAAGATCATTACAGTGATGATAAGATCATGATATAGTCATGATTGCATAATGAATAACACTGAGATAAAAGTAAATTTTCTTTTTTATGTGTTTCACCTTGCAAGCACAAATGTTAAAAGGAATAGGGGTGGGTTAGGTTCTTTCCATCATATTTGTTTAATTGGTGAAAAGTTAGAACTTGCTGCAAGGAGGCCATTTCTTTTCAATCTCAACAAAGTCCCACAAGAATTGTGTAGAGACACAGAAAAGCATAATAATTACCTGTAATGTCCTACTATTTAGAGAAATAGTCACTGTTCAGGTTTTGATATATCTCCTTCCAGGCTTTTTTTTATACATAGTAATTCCCTTACAAAAAGTAGGATCATATTGAACTGACTTTTTTCCTTGCTTTCTTTATTTAATGGTATATGTAATATAAATTGGTCAATGTAATATAAATATACTTTCCAATATTGATTAGCATTTTATAGAATAGATTTACCTTAACACTTACCAATCTCAACATATTGACCATCTAGGATATCTGCAACTTTCTAATGAAAAGCTTACAAAAAAAATTGACCATGTACTTAATCGTAATCTTAGCATAGGGAAAAAGCTCTTGTAGCCTTAGTAGACCAGATTAGTAAGATGTGAGGGTCGAATGAGGATTAAACGGCCAAGGGAGGTGTTAAGAGATAGAGGATATCTCTGCTTTTTACCTGAAATTTCTGGTTCTACCTCAAATGTGGCTTTTTTGGGGGGTACACTGTGGGGGTGGTAGCTGGGTAGATATCATACACCCTGTATGCCCTATTAATCCATACCTGCCCTATTAATCCATACCTCTAAAGTGTATCTTTAGGTATTAGCATTTTAATATCAGTGGGATGAGTCCAAGGTAAGATAATTCGAAGTCTCTCGGAAATAGTGACCCTGCCCCAAAGCCCCATGTTCTTCTTTCAGACCCCAGAACATGAAAGCCATTACTGTGAATGGGATGCCCTCTTTATTTCTCTGGTCTCAGGTCCATAGCACAGGGCTCTTTTAATATGTATTTCTATTATCTCTGAGGAGAGTCCAAGGGTGTATGAGGGCAGTACATGCTATGAATGTGAAAGCTCTTGATCATGAACATTCGCAGACAAGGTCTCCACTTACCTCTCCCACAAAATCATTTGCTAGTAGAAGGAAATGCTAAGATAATATTCACCTTCAAAATTATCACTGGTCTCTGCCTAGGGGATCCACCAAAATGGAGGCTTCACCAAGGTGTGGTTTGCCATGAAGACCTTCCTTACGCCCAGCATCTTCATCATTATGGTGTGGTATTGGAGGAGGATCACCATGATGTCCCGACCCCCAGTGCTTCTGGAAAAGTAAGAGCTGGTTTTGGAGCGCTCTTCAGGAATACTGGCTTCTCATGATCCGCCAAGCTCTTGCTTTTGCTGGTGTCCAGTTCAAACAGCCAGTGTGTGACTTAGGCCAGTGATTTGACCAGGAGTCATCCTGGACTCCTTTTTCTCCTGCAACTTTCCTATGCAAGTTGTTATTAAGTAAATCCTCGGGGTTCTACCTCTCTCACCTTTCTGGCTCTTTTTAATTAATTAATTTATTTTTTGGAGACAAGGTCTCACACTCTGTTGTCCAGGCTGGAGTGCAGTGCTGGGATCTCAGCTTGCTGCAGCCTTGACTTTCCAGGCTCCAGTGGTCATCCCACCTCAGCCTCCCGGTAGCTAGAACCACAGGTGTATGCTTCCCAGCTAGTTTTTTTGTATTATTTTGTAGAGACAGGGTTTCCCTATGTTGCCCAGGCTGATCTCGAAATCCTGAGCTCAAGTGATTTGCCCGCTTCAGCTTCCCAAAGTGCTGGGATTACAGGCGTGAGCCACCACACCCAGCTGACCTTTCTGGCTCTTTAACCTGTCCTTGATCTTCGGGATATTCCGTGGTCAGAATCAGATACTTGTCTGTGTTGTAGTGAAAAAACTCCCCTAAGCCCAGCTCCTCTCACTTACAGAAAGACAGTGCTCCTGTAGATGTACCTACTTGCTCTCCACATCATTGACTTCTCCCTTTCTGCTGGATTCTTTCTATTAATATACAAACATGCCCTGCCATCTCCCATTCTTAGACAAAATTCTCCCATTTCCCACTTCCCCCTGAAGCCACATACCCTTTTTCTGCTCCTCTTTACAGCAATGCTTCTCAAAAACCTTGTGCATATGTCTTCTCCTCTGTTCTCTCTTGAGTCCTTTCCAGTCTGGATTCATCTCCACCACTCTACTAAAACTGCTTTTCACGGGATCACCAACAACCTTCATAGTCCAAATCCAAAGGTCATTTTTTATTCCTTTCTTTTTATTCATCCCAGCATCTGACGTAATTGATCAGTTTTTCTTCCCAGAGTCTCCTCTACCCTTCTGTTGGTCATTCTTCTTTGCTGACCAGCATTTAGGTTCCATTCCTGTCTCCTTCCATCTTTCCAGACTCTTAGACTTTGGGACTGGGGCACCTGCTTTGGACCTCTTCTCTTTATTTAGCTGTGCTTTCCCTAGGGGGGTGATCTCACCTACCTTTGTGGTCTGAAAAATCATCTATTCTCTGATGACTCTTAATCTGTATCTTTAGCCTCAGCCTCTCCCAACTCTGGACCCAAATATTCCAGCTCTTTACTTAATGTCTTCATTTGCATTGAAAATGTCACATGTACCAAGAACAACACTTGATTGTGTCCCATTTCCAACCTATTCCCTCCCAGGATCCCCATTTCAGTAAAAGGCAACTCCATCCTTTCAGTTGTTCAGACTGGAAATGTAGCAGTGAGTCATCCCGTATGTCTCTGTTTTTCACACTTCTCATCAACTTCACCAGGAAATCTCACCAATTCCACTGCTGCCACCCTAATCTAACTAACCCACCATCACTTCTCACCTGGATCAGTGGGAACAGCCTCGCAACCCCTTTCCTTGCTTCCACCACATGCCTCCCTGCAGCCTATTCACAGGATAGCCAGGAGTGCCCCCTTTCAAGTGTTAATCAGATCCTGTCACCCCTCTGCTCAAAGCTCTCCACTAGCTTTTCATCTCCTTTGCCCTGACCTATAAGCCCCTTGATGATTGGGTGCCTTCCATCTCTGATCTTGTCACTTGTCCTCTCCACCACCCACCAGCCCGCTTTATTGTGCTCAAACCCACACCCCAGGGCCTTCACACCTGCTGATCTCTTCATCTGTCCACCTTACGTAAAATCACATCCCCATTGCTCTCCACTCTCTTGCCTAGCTTTCTTTTTCATGATGCTCATTCTTCATTTATTTATTATCTTTTTCTTGTACTCCCTCTCTCACTCCATCTCTATGCAAGCATCACAAGAGCACAATCCTTGCTTTTCTTGTTCACAGTTATATTCCCAGCATCTTAGAATAGTGACTGACACATAGTAGGAGTTTAATAAATATTTTTTGAATGAATCATGTCACTCCATTGTTTAAACTTTTTATTGGATTCCAATAAAAAGTCTCTTCAAGATAAATTTCAGTTCTCCAGTGGAGTATTCAAGTTTCTTCATGAGCACAGCCCTCTTTGTTTCTCTGGTCTCATGTCCTGTCATTTCCTGATGTGCCACATGCAGATCCCCAAATGCAGCAGGTTCTTCCAGGCCTCTATGCCTCCATCCAGGCTCTGCCCTCTCCTCCAAACACCCTTTCCACTTCCCTCACCTTGACTCACAAGTCAGCTCCATTCCTGTCTGTGTCCAAGTCAGAAGTCCTGGTAGCAGCCCTCTATGCTTTAAAACTCTATGATGTTCCTGATCCTAATCTATTCAGTTGTCTCTTTATCTGGCTTCTCTACTAACTGTATCTCCCGTGAGTGAAAAAACAGGTCCTGTTCATTTGGGATTCCATAGTGCTAACATAATACCTGGTACGTGATCTGTGCTTAATTAACATATGTATTTCAAGGGGATGGAAAAAAGTATGAATAAATCAGTGACTTAAGAATTATATTTTAGTAGAGAATTGGCAGTTCTTAGTGTGACAGGGAAAGAGTAAAATAAAAGCTAAACAAGCAGTCAAGAGAATTTACATTTCAAATGTGTTTGGAGTCATGTATTATTGAAACAAATATGCTTATATAATTCATAGTTGCTGAGGATATCACAATAATAATGAGTGTTCTTAATGATCAGATGAATGATAACCTGAATAGGTGAAAGAGGACAATTGTACTTACTGACGCCTGGGTGAGAAGGCAAGGGGACACAAACATTATAGGAAGCTCGCCATCTGCAGTGGTACCAAAGTAAAGTGTGGGGCATTAAGGAGGTCAGGTTCACTTCCATAGAAAGTTTGGTATAGCACTCCCTCATTCTGCAGCAGTGCCAACTACATAGGACGTTTTGCATCTCTGTGCAGAAGAAATTGATCATATGGCTTCAGACCCAATAAGTAACATCTCATGTCTCAAAACTGAATTCGGGGAATTGTTTGAAAATCTGCCTTCCAGATGAATAAAGTGGCTGTCCTGATATTTTCTCACCATCAGAGTCATCTTTGCTCTTGGGATTTCCATGACCTTTATCAATATCCCAGTGGAATGGTTTTCCATCGGGTTTGACTGGACCTGGATGCTGCTGTTTGGTGACATCCGACAGGGCATCTTCTATGCGATGCTTCTGTCCTTCTGGATCATCTTCTGTGGCGAGCACATGATGGTAAGAGCCGCCGGGAGGGACAGACGTCTGTACCAGCTGCTCTGTGCAGGCTGCCAAGCTGACACCTGCCCCCCTTTGCCTCTAGTCAGCAGTGGGTGAGACAGAATAAACTAGTAGTTACAAGTGGGAACTCTGGAGGCAGACCCTCTGGTTCACATTCCTGCTTCACCACCTGCTGACCAGCTGAGTGGCTTTAGGCAAATGACATTATCACTCTGAATCTCAGGTCCCTCATCTATAAAATGGGATGTAAAGACCTAATGCATGGGGTTTTCGTGAGAATTAAATGACAGAATGTGAGTAACTTAAGATAAACACACACATTCTAATGATTAGTATTATTTCTTGCCCTTGAGCTTGAGTTTCTTGTCTGCTGGCTTCTGCCCTGCTTGTCCTGTCCCCAGGAATACAGGTTAACCACCAGAGAATGTGGGCCTGGCTCTTTCCAGCTGGCAATGTGTCCAGATGGCCTAGTAACCCCTATTACTCTGAAATACAGACCTTCCCGGTCTCCTCAGTTTGCACAGACACCAAATCATATTTCAAGAGGGATTGAAGGTACCATGGTTAAAAATAAGAATGGTGTCATCATCACATTGTGGCTAAGATGATATGCCAGCTGGAACTTGGTCTTCACGTCAGGCACATGGGCTTCACAGCAGAGTGGACTGTTTTTAAATTCCATTATGGCTCAATCATGAAAACCAGACCTCTGAAGTCCTGCTGCCCTTCCAGGGGAGCAGTGTGAGAGCAGAGAGAGAGACTTCTTCCTACTGCTAAACTGTCTACATTAAGGGGTCTTTTTCTCCATGAGGCGTCCTCCAGCAGAGATGCGCTGAGAATGAGGCCTCGGCAGCAGGGCAGGGGAGTGGATGGAACTTGGTCCAGCACCAGGAAGCCAGCCAAGGATTGTCCACAGGGAGCTGGTGTGGACTGACCCACCTGGGGCCCCGCCTGGAGGCTAAGATCATCTTTGCTTTCCCTTTTTTCTCATTCTACATTCCTTCCTTTTCTTTCTCTTGGTGTCTTTGTTTATCAAGGGGACTCATTCCTGGTTTTAATAAGGATGGGGAGAAAATATGCCTATTTTCCTCACCATAAGAGACACATTTTACATATTTAAATGCTTTAATGTCTTTACTTTGTCTTCTGAGGATCAGTCACTTTTATAAACACACGTTACAAGTCACGTAGAAATTTAATTCAGAATGAGTTATTTTGTGGACCACAAAATGTCCCCTGCCTGGGAGCCGAGGCCTTTCTTTGTGCTCCCATGGCATCCTGTTCTTATTACTCTCAGAGCCCTTATGGCTGGGCTTTGTCATGTTCTACGTGTGTGCCAGACTCCCCCACAGAGGTGAGCTCCTGAAGAAGAGATTTTCATCTTTGTTCTCATACCTAGAGTCTAGCATAGTGCTTGATACACAATAGGTGGTCAGCAAGTGTCCTTCGAATGCTGACTCCCCCATAGAATTGCTTGGTCTTCCTCTCCCCTCTATCTCCCTTCTCAATTTGGTTTTCCTCAGGATCAGCACGAGCGGAACCACATTGCAGGGTATTGGAAGCAAGTTGGACCCATTGCCGTTGGCTCCTTCTGCCTCTTCATATTTGACATGTGTGAGAGGTGAGCAAGTGTTTGTGGGACACTGAGCCAAACTGTGCATCACAACGGCCACTCCTGTCATTTTAGGAGGAGTGTTTGAAAAGGAGAATGGTGGTCGGGAACCTTTGGTTTGGAAGCACTGGATGTGGTCACATCCTCAGACAAGGTCTGGGATCAAATCAAAGGCACAGCTCTTTACAGTTGAAAAATTTTTGGGCCGATGTATTCAACAAGCTTCATTTCTCTTTAGGATCTCTGTAATGTTTTTTAGCCTAAATACAGCCCTCACCCCTGCAGCTGAAAAGCTAAGAATATGTGAAAAGGAAAGTTCCCGTTGCCTTTGTATTAATTGTGTCTTGCCTTTCCATCTCATTTTCTTTGTAGAGGGGTACAACTCACGAATCCCTTCTACAGTATATGGACTACAGACATTGGAACAGAGCTGGCCGTATCCTTCCTTGATGGGCTCAGGGTTTTATTTCTTCCCCTGGCCACCCAGTCCCCAAGATCATTTTCTAAGGCTCTGCTGATGCTCCCCATATGTACTCAGTCAGGGCTTTGATTCTCAGGCCAATCATAACAGCACAATTAAGGCTAATAATAAGAAGAATTACTGCTTGCTTTCAAGCCTGGGTGAGAGCAGGCAAAATGAGAAGGTCACAGCCCATCCTCACAGCAAAGGGATCTGAGCTGCTAGGCTTACTGCAGCCTGTCTGAATTATCTGTTATACACTGTTTCCTGCAGACTGAAGCATGACTAGCTTTTCCCTGGAGCCATGGAGGTTCATCTCTGGGCCCCTGTGGAAGAGCCTGTTTCTGAAACCGCCTATGTGTGAGACTTCTTATAGTGACCTTGGTGTGCTGGCAAATCACACTGCTGCTATTCATTCCTGAGACCAAGTGGAGATAAGGCTAAGGTGATTAGTTCCAGAGGAGTCGCCAAGGCTTCTGGTTGGTTGGCATAAACTCTAAGTCATCTTCATGAAGCAGAAGTGACAGTCTTAGCTTATCCCTTTTAGGATGCTGGATTTAAATATTTTATCTTCCGGGATAGTATGTGAAATGCTCTTGGGAGAAAAAGACTCTGCTCTGGCGTGGAGAGAAAGGCTTGGGTTGTATTCTTCCTTGATGGCTCACATCTTGCCACGTGCTAGGGAATATCCTTTGTCTTGCCATGATGTTTATATTGGTTTCTCAGTGTCACAAGAACATTGTGAGCAAACTAAATCAGTAGCATCATTTCCTCAAAGATGAGAGAGAAGCTCTACCCTTCCTCTGTTATGCCCCCACCAAATGTTAGCTGCACAACAAGAAGAATGTTTCTAATGTTAAATCTAGTTCAACTTTTTTAATTTTGTAGATAGGATGGAGTGAGTAAAATTTCAAGTCCTGCAGAAAAGAACTATATTCCCTTCATTCCAGGATGATGCTCATTACAGGAAAGAAGGAGAAACTGCATTAGATACTACATTATTTAATGAAATATGCACGCCAAGTTCATACTTATTAAATGCTTTTAAAAATAGACAATTTGGGCCAGGTGTGGTGGCTCATCCCTGTAATCCCAGCTACTCGGGAGGCTGAGGCAGGAGAATCGCTTGAACCTGGGAGGAGGAGGTTGCGGTGAGCCAAGATAGTGCCATCGCACTCCAGCCTGGGCAACAAAAGCAAAACTCTGTCTCAAAAAAAAAAAAAAGCAATTTGGGCAAAGTTGTAGCAGAAAGAGGTTGGAATCAGGTCATCTGCCTTCCAAGGCAGCTCACGCTATCCTAAGACTTGGTGGTTCTCAGACTGGCTCTAATTGGCAGGTCAGTCTCCCTAGTGGGTCTCAAGTGTACTGGCAGCAACCCAAACTCCCACCTGTGCCATGTGTCCTTGAATCCCCATTCTGTTGGACAAGATTTTCTGTGGTGACAGAAGATTGCAAATAGTCCTTCATCCCTGGTTTCACTTTAAGACCTTCAAGCCCATGCCCAGGTCCCCCGCACTGAGCCCCCACGTATCTCCTCTTCAATTATGCCAGAGCATCTCAATTGCATTCTTATGAAACTCCAAGGACTAGCCCAGTGGTTCCCAAACATAGTCATACTTGATGTCCTAGCCCTGGAATATCTGATTCCATATATCTAGGGAGGGACCTGGGGATCTACATTTGAACTCTTCTGGTGATTTTACTGTGGTTTTTCATCTGATCCATAGTGACGAATATATGCTTTATTAGTGCTTCTCAAATTTATTGTGTATACGGATCTCCTGGGGACCTGGTTAAAAGGTAGATTCTGATTCATTAGGTCTAGGGTAGGGCCTAGATTCTTCATTTCTAACAAGCAAGACACCATTTCTTTTCTTACTTGGTTTAGAAAGCAATATTGAACACCTCCCTCTGTGGTACTAATGTGTCAAGAAACCTATCATTGGCATTAGAATATCAGGTTTTAATATTTTATCCCCTTGAAAATTTTCTACATATTTGGAGACAAAACAAGTATTGCCAACAGACCTGGGGAGAAGGGCCTGGACCCGCTCAACTTGGCCTTGGCTAGCCCGTTGTTTCCTTTACTGGACACTACCAGATGGCCTTCATCATCGTGGCTGGAATCTGCCTCTGCCTCTACTTCCTGTTTCTATGCTTCATGGTATTTCAGGTGTTTCGGAACATCAGTGGGAAGCAGTCCAGCCTGCCAGCTATGAGCAAAGTCCGGCGGCTACACTATGAGGTGGGCAGATTTCTTGGCTCGTTCTGGAACTGGTGCTTGCTTGATCTTTCCACTTGATGTGTAAACACACACACCCTGGAGATAGAAAGCCTTTACTTTGAAATACAAATTGAGAGATTCTCATGTAGGATCTCTGGGCAAAATTAGAGGCCAAATCTTACTCTGAGAAGCATCTAGCTGGCCTAAATCTTGGTGTTTTCTGTGGTACAAATGTGTTTCAATTTTCAGTCATGAGTAAACTTGTTCAGCCGGTTCTTCAGCTTGGTGATGGAATGTAGGTTACATACTAGCTGGGAGATTGGACTATGGCAGAATTGGGATTTTGTTGGGATGAGGCTTTAGTCAAAGTTCTGTCCCAGAATCAACCCTGTCCTGTAATTAAACAGGGTTTAGCCCACGTGATCTGATTTCCAGACTCTTAACAGGCCACATTCCCCTAAAATATCCAGCAGATGCTCAGACAGAGTTCAGTAATCTCTGTTTATAGATTATGTTCCTCATTCAAGAGAAACACTTAACATCCTCAAATCCCCAATGCAAGCAACACATCCTTGATTTCTCAGGGATCCCCTGGGTTCATGCCTAAGTGGCTGTCCTTGGAGAAACAAGCCTAATTCCTGTATGAAAAGAGAAGCAGAAACTACAGAACCTCAGAGTTTTTATATGCAGTAGATCTGCACAGAAGAGCCCCTGAATAATAGGCCTCCCTCCCTGAAACACAGGTTCTCTTAAATCCTGCTCTTAGGAAACCACAGGCACTTTCTAAGGCTTGCCTGTCTCCAGAGCTGGAGTGACATGAGAAAATTCAACCAAATCCACTTCATGTTGATTAATATGCACATTTCTTTTTGTTCACTGGAGCAGAATTTTATTACAACCACAGAAAACTTGGATTTGGTAACTTTGAACCCTTGCAGAGAAGCATAACCAGCTTAGCAGGGAAATTAGCAGCCTCACGACGTGTTGTGAATATAATTTCCCAGGCTCTCGTATCGCTGCTTTATGAGTGATAAGAACATAGGAAATACTTGGCCCAAGAAATTTTCAGCCACACTCACCTCTGCAGAAGAAATATTGCTATGGGAAACCATTTTACTGTCATTCTTAGGGATTTGGTTTTACAGATTTCTTTAAAATTAAGCTTTTTATAGATTTACAGAGTGAGAAAAGGATTGGTAGCTGATGGAGTATTAAACTACTCTTTCTTTTCTAATAGGGGCTAATTTTTAGGTTCAAGTTCCTCATGCTTATCACCTTGGCCTGCGCTGCCATGACTGTCATCTTCTTCATCGTTAGTCAGGTAAGTGGACCCTGAGATGTCAAGGTGAGAATGTCTCTGCAGAGGTCCCTCTACCCTGCACAGAAATTCGATAGAGCCACTGAGGAAAGGAGGAGAGAGGCCATAATTCTGGACAGCTGGTCAAGCCATATTTTTCTGGGTCTTGATATCACCTGGCCAAATGGACTAAATTTTCTCTTTCCGTAAAACCTTGTAGGAGATAAAAGTTTCCAAATAAATTAAAAGCCTACAGCCAGATTGAAGGGCACATATTTTATTTACTTATGAGAAAAACTTATCAAGCCGTGTAGCACAACACTAACAAGCATAAATTTGATTCCATTTTTATCTAGCATTAACATAAATCCTTATACAGTCCATCAGCTATTCCTTGTAATAATTATATTGCCACTTAAATATGAAATGTAATTCAAAAGTCTCTTTGATAGCATCTTGTCTTTTCACTGGTTATTTCCAAAACTCAACATTTTGCTATACTTGAAAATCTCAATAACAATCATTTTTAAATATTCATAACTTGTTTTGAAGGGTGGGAAGTACTGTTTAAATCTAATGTATCTATTATTCATTTGAGCATCACAAAAATCCTATGAGGTAAGTAGGGCAGGAATTGTTATCCTAGCTTGCTAGACTATGATATCTAATAGCTTTGGAGAAAGTTTTCATTTATGTTGCTTCCTAGCTGGATAGGACTGTGGATGGATTACTTAACAGTTCTAAGGTTTAATTTTCTTATCTGCAAAATAAATATTACAATAGACCCACAGAAGGTTGCTGTAATGATTACAGGAAGTAATATTTACAAAGAGGGATGCATTCTGAGAAACGCATCATTATGTGAGTTCCTCATTAAGGGAACATCATAGAGTGTACTTACACAAACCTAGATGGTATAGCTTACTACATACCTAGGCCATATGGTGTAACCTATTGCTTCTAGGCTACAAACCTGTACAGCATGTTCCTCTACTGACTACTGTAGGCAATTGTAACACAATGGTAAGTATTTGTGTATTTCAAACATATCTAAACATAGAAAAATACAGTAAAAATATGGTATTATAATCTTACAGGACCACTGTCATACATGTGGTCTGTTGTTGACTGAACCATCACTGTGGCAACCAAATGTAGTTAGCAGAGCACCTGGCACATTGTAAGCATGAGTAGCTGTGTTCTTATGAATAGCAAGAAGGTTGAATGTCTTTCTTGCCAAAGGACATGCAATAAGTTAGAGATCAGAACCCAGTCCTTCTGACTCTTTTGCCAGTGCTTTGTCATTTAGTCAAAATGGAGGATTTCAGTAGTGCAGATAGTGTCTTAGGACACGACTTGATCCATTCTGCAGGGAAGTTTCCCTAGTACAGGGACTCCTAACCATTTTTGTATATGGACCCCTTTAGCAACCTGAAGAAGGCTACGAGTCTCCTCTTAGAATGGTTTCAAATAAGTAAAATAAAATACTTTGAATTTCAAGGGGAATCATCTCTATATATTATATGTAATATATATTTACAGTGAAACAGATGCTACAGGTATATTACAGATTTATATCTACAACTGTAATTGATGTGAAAATATCATGATTTCTATTGAGAAAATCACAGTAGTACTAACACTATAGGGATTTTTCTACATCCGTAATT
Organism: Gorilla gorilla gorilla; assembly: GCF_029281585.2. NCBI lineage: Eukaryota > Metazoa > Chordata > Mammalia > Primates > Hominidae > Gorilla > Gorilla gorilla. The sequence continues at coordinate 171,846,230 of NC_073224.2, forward strand.
GAAGTAAACATTATCTTTCAGCTAGAGACTAGTGAAAATAAAGATATAATTTTTTCTATTCTAGTTTATGGACCCCTTGAATTCTATCCAGGGACACCCAAGGGGACCCCAAGTTTGGAGCCTCTAGAGCCCTGTTGTTGGCTCTGCCACTGGGGAGTGTTAGTGTTGCTAGCTCTGCTGAGGTTGAAATGAACATGGAAAAAATAAACTGATATACATATATGTCTTGTAAGTTCTGTTCACCACATCTGCTTTGACCTATAACACTGCTGTGTTTATATCAGGTTGTTTATAAAACCTTGGAAACTTCGCTTTCCACTCCATTTGCAGTAAAACTATTTCAAACTCTGAAAGAGTGTTTTATTCTACCAGCTAAGGCTCAAACATCCATATTCAAACAAGAGTGTCTGAGGCCTGACTTCTCCCGTGGCTATTCCCTCCTATGACCAAAATGCTTTTCAGTTCCTCCAGTCCCTCAGTAGTGCACAGTGGCACTTGACACAGCCAGACCTGCAAGGCTGAGAGGGCACAGAGCACTTCCTTGGAGAAACAGAATCTCAAGGAAGATGGGTTGAGGCGTAAAAGGCAATTTCAAGATGTGTTTTCAGGAAAGCAGAAAGAAGGACGCTTTTGATCCTAAGGCCACACACAGGTCCTTGTGCCAGTTTGGGAGGCTGACGTCATTCTCCCCACACTGCCTCGTGTATATCTTGCCTCTGCAGGGAATGCCTCCCACCTGAAGTCAAGAAGGACTGATCCCTGAAGCAGCTGCATGTTGCCAGGATTTAACCTTGTACATGTTTAATTAGTGTACTTCTTATAGCAAAGGAAGCCATCTTCCAAGGAGCATAGTCCGTGGCTTTTCTTTGGAGAAAAAAATTAATATTCTATTGCCTCAGTATTTTCTAATACAGCTTCAGCCTGTGGCTGGCTTTTTATATCTGCTGCGACAGTCGGCCCGGAGTGGATTTCAACTCTAAGGGGTAGCAATGAGGCCTTTTGAATTCCATTAGCTCCTCACATTCCTCCTGCTGAGTTTTTTTTCTAAGATTTATTTATAGACATCTAAGACATTTTCCGGCATAACTCTCAGTGTCCCAGGTACTGTATTAATATAGTCATCAGAGGATTTATTTTTTAATGTCATTTTGGAATGTCAGAGCAATGAGCTCACCTGAAAGGAAACCTATTGGGTAACTTTTTGAAATGGATCCCAGCCTTAGGTAAAAGGAATGTATTAAAACCCCCATTATACTCTCGGGCTTGCTGTGGGAGAGCTTGCATTTAAGCCTCATGAAATATAATGCGAGGGGATCTCGCCAGGATATTGAAGCTCTGAGGCCAGGAATGAAAGGCGACGGGAAGCTGTGGAATGCAGTGACCTTGAGGCTTTGTAGCTGGGTACTGAGGTGCAGTCTTTTAATGCCTGCCATTTTAATGGCCTCAGTCATAGCAACCAAGAGATGGTACATCGCAGTCTGGTATTTCAGCCCCTTCCCTCTGGAAAAGAAAGAGGCGTTCCATTTAGAGGTGGCGGCAGTAGGGAACAGAAGTGCAGTGCAGGGGAGAAGGTCACCGACCTTCATTAAGGGGACCCCCAGGTGCCTGACATTCAGGTCAAGCCACATGCAGCAAACTCCCAGAGAGCCTGTCCCCAGCTCTTTTGTGTGTGTGTGATCACTTCATTCTGTTACTTACAGAGGAAATGTTTCCGGTAAGAGAGCCTGTGTCTGGGATTTGGAAATCTTGTTGTTAAGTGGAATGTTGGTTGTCAAGACTACTGGGTGTAAAGGGATTTGACCTTCACTTGGCTCCAGGGGTATAATTGGGTGGTTTCACACAAAAGTAAATTGTTCAAATGTAAAATCAGGAAAAACAGGGACTTTTAGAAATAAGACTTATGCAGAGGGTGAGATTGGGGGATTTTGGCGGGGGTGGGGGGTTTGGCGGAGGGGGGCTGGGGCTACCTGATTTTTCTCTCAAAGTTAAAAGGGGGGAGACTGTTACCTCCGCCTTGGCATTAGTAAGATTTTGGATTTACAAGGCCTGCTCTGTTGAGGCTGCTCATTGTGGTACATATTGGTGGGAATGTGCTCAGAGCTGAGGATGTCTTAGGCATGAATAATTGGGAGAGGAGAGGGAAAAACAAGCCAGCCACCAAAGAGCAGAGTTACACTATCTATACCGTTTATTTCTGCAGTTCAACTCTTTGCCCACAGCAGGGAAGCACCACATTTACAGATTGCACATTCAGTAGGGTGTGTAATTCTGCAACTAAACTCTAAACAATGTGCATGTGTCCCAGAGCAAGTACGAGATGGGAGCATGAGTCTGATATTTCCTGTCAGGCTTGGTGTGTGCCTCTCATACTATGGGCATCTCATTCCAGTGGTTCTACTGTAAGTTTTTACTTTGTTTATATATCCAGTTTATACCATATGTTACTATGTCCAGGATATATAGTGCATACTATACACATTTGAATAGACAAACGTGTGCATGTATGTTGTATTTGTAATGTACATTATGGGCAATGAAGTGAATTTCAAAAGGGAATTTGACCTTACATAGTCGTTGCCTCATGTGCTACCTTCAGAGATCAACCCCTGTTTAAGATTAGCATTCCTACCCTTGTGTTGTATAATGGTTAAGAATACCTTCTTTTGGACTCAGAGCCATGGCTTTCTGGCTGAGCAATCTTGGGCAAGATACTCCATCTTTCTGTGCCACAGTTTACCCATGTGTTGAATGGAAATATTACCTACCTACCTCACAGCGTCATTAATAAGACTAAATAATGCGTTTCATGTAAAAGGGTTTAGTATTGTATCTGGCACATCATTAGCATTGAATAAATATGCTTATCCTTGTTATGAATACAAAAGAATCTTAGCTTTGCTAATATTTGTGTTAACCACTTATTTTAAGTAAGTATAACAGAAAGCAATGTTTTAAATGAATAACACTTGTCACACATTGGCATCTCCTCTCACTTTTAAATTCAATTATTATGACTTGTGGACTGCAATACTTTGTCTTTACTTTTCAGTCAAGTACTTTTAAGAGTGGTTCTTTCCATCTCCACTTTCTACCTCCATGTATTTGTCCTGGAGTCCCTACACACGCCTGTACTTTACCTCTGTTCATTCAACATACGTCTATCGAGCACCACTGTGTGCGAGGCACATAGGTTGGTGTTTCCTTAGATGGGTCAGTCATGTCAATCCTAGCAAGAATCAATGTTCCTAAAATTGTCAATATTGAGTATTTCCAACTTCTGTCGCAGGAATAGGGTCTCTTACTGGCCCTTCCCTGAGCTGAAGAGTCCACTGCCTTAACAGAGTAGAAGAGCTGCCATATTGCCATATTCTCTCTTGCAGCTAGGATGGGTGACAGCCTAGCCTCCCCTCCTTAATCACATACAGAAGAGTTCTCTGTGTTATGACAGCAGGTACCTGTATTTCTGGAAACTATCTTAATGCTTTCTTTTCCTTTCCATTATATGCAATAAAAATCATCATAAGATGCTCTAAGTAATATAGTTTTTATAAAGTTAGTATATTCTGCACTTAAAGAAGAGCGACATTTGGAGACATTTCTAAGAAGTCCTAAGTAGCTTGAATGCTGGTACATTGTCCTAAAATTAGTAATGGTTATGAAATCCATCTTTGCCAGAAAACACTTCTGGGCATTTTATATAAAATGCATTATTTTCCAAAATAAATAAGAGTTCATAATAGTGGTTTGTTTATGAGTCACAAAAAGTGAAGAATTATGTATCACCAAGGCCAAACTAAAACTGCTAAGTCTATAATTGGTTAATGTGGTTAACTGACACTCCTGGTCTTTCAGAAGAAAATACCTATACTTAGACCTTAATTTGGCCTAGGGCCCCAAGTGGGTTATGGATTATACAGAAGATAATGAACACAGACCCACTGTATCATAAACAGGCAATGAAATCCACCTGCTTGTTAAAGTTCTTAACCTTTCGATCTAGCCTGCCATCTTACAATTTAAAAGTGATTCCTAGAGAAAGTTTATACAACACAGCCTCATTCAGCTGTCAAAGGAACATTTATCCAATACTTTCTTCTATTTCCATTTTAAGTGTCCCATAGTAAGCAGAAGTGGTCAAAATCATTTCATTTGTCTCAGAGCTGGCACAAATTAGTCACTTAGCTCAGCAGCTCTGTTGACAGTTCTTAGTGTAATCCATATATCTTTAGGCAGCCCTTAAGACAATTACCAAATCATTAATACAGACAAAAGCAGCTTCAAAACATCTCTTGCAAAATTTTGAAGCATATGAAAGCTTCATAAGTATCTTCATGAGTGGCTTACTTCGAGGGATGTTATAGAAATAACTAATATTTACTGAGTACCTGCCAGGCAGGTTCTAGAAATATTTTTACTTAATTCTCTTCAATAACCTGCAAGCTTTTATGTTACACTTACGGACACTGAAGTTCTGAAGTCTGGAGTCTTCATCTTGTCTTACATTAAGCCGAGTGAGTGGTAGACACCGGATTTGAATTAATCTATGGTGCATCAGGCCTTAAAGACATGGCAGCAGAGAACTGGTCTCTGCCTGCAGGGAATTGACATCTAGCTGGGAAGACAGACAGCAGAGGAGGAATTATAATTGTGAATAAGTGATGGGCTCAAACACAGTTTGTTTAACTTAGGGATAGCAATGAATTGCTGTTTTTAGGAAGAGACACTCCCCAGGTGATAATAATCTGTAGCCAAGGTAAGGACCACTGACTGTGCCTGACAGATAGCTAGAGAACCTTCAGTTGACCTTAATTTACACCGAAATGATTCAGATTAAAAGATGGAGTCTTACATGGCCCTTCATGTTTCCCACATGTAGAAGAGACTTGGTTTTCATGTTGGTTGGTTCCTTTATTGGTGTTATGTTTCTTCTGTTTCTTCTCTGTTTCAATTGAATATCACCATCCTTTCTCCACAGGTAACGGAAGGCCATTGGAAATGGGGCGGCGTCACAGTCCAAGTGAACAGTGCCTTTTTCACGGGCATCTATGGGATGTGGAATCTGTATGTCTTTGCTCTGATGTTCTTGTATGCACCATCCCATAAAAACTATGGAGAAGACCAGTCCAATGGTGAGTTTCTGTCTCTTTAGAACAGCTTAAGTCAGGATAAATAGGCTTCTGTCTTTACAAGATTTAAATGGCTAAAGCTCTGAGATGCCCAGTGAAACTTTCCCTCCAAGTATACTCCTCACACTGGGAGACGGTGAATGAGCACCCAGGGGACTCAGCCATAAGACAAAAAGCCCACACAAGCCAGATCTTTCTTTAAGTCCTCATTTTTAAATCTCTAAAATACATTGAGAATATTGCATGCTAGTCTAAAATATGTCTTGATTTTAGAACAAGAGTCAAATTTTCTTCTTTACATTTTTGAGCACAATTGACTGTTGGAAACTATGCCATGTTTATTCTTCCCATTTGAGAAGCAGAATCCTAAGATATCAGGTGGAGGGAGTCTGGGCCCTGAGAGCTGAAGATGGAATAGGCTTCATTTTTCTTCTGCTCATTTTTCTTCAAGGTGATTTTTCGATGTATGTCTAAACCAATAGCTATTCTCCTGTCCCCAGAATCTTCCTGTCCTTTAGTGCTGGTATGTGCTGCCTTTTTATATCTTATTATCACAGAACACTGAGACACGGATGCTGCAAGTAGCCTTAGAGAATCCAGTCATTTTATGGATAAAGAAACTGAGGCCTAGAGAAGGGAAGATCTTGCTCAGGGTTTCTTCACTAGCCACAGCAGACAGAAATGATTAACACTGTCTAAGCCAGTGCTGTTAACAGGTAACAGGTGGCCTGATAAACAACTGATCTAATAGATGCTTTTTCTGTTTGGTTCAGCCTTATTCCTCATTCTTTCTCTTTTTACACCTGCTTTACTCTAGCCATGCACTTGCTATTCCCCAAACATAGGAAGCCCTTTCTCAAATCAGTGCTCTAGTGCCTTTCACTCTGCCTTGCAGTGGAAACCAGGGTAGCAGCCCCCCAGAGCCAAGGGTTGGCCTCACCTTTAGGAAGTACTCAGTGAGTGTGTGTTGCATGAGTGGATTGCACATTCTGCCTCCATCTGGGACTAATGAAACCCTACTCATCTTTTGGGCCCAGTCAAAATGCAGCATCTTCTTTAACACCTATTCCCAATCACCCCAATTAGAATCCAGCAAATGACATTCAATGGAATATTGTCTCCATGAAATGTTGATAAATTTAGGTAGTCAAACATGCTTGAGAATGATTGAGTTGATCAGCACTAATAAGGCTTTTCACTGCAATACATGTTAATGCCTTTAGTACATTAATTTGTACTGTCAGTCTTTACAAAGTGGGGGTGGTAACAGCATTTTCCAGAATTATTAGATCATTTGGCCCTGGCACCCTTTCTTTAGGCAGTGTATCTCTTGAAACTGTTGTCCTAAGGAATATGCCTAGGGGATCATGAGTCTACTTTCCACATGACATTTATTGTGTAGAGGTGGAAGATGAGTCATCTGTGCCTTTATGCTCCTGCTGGATCATCGACTCCTTCAGGGCAAGGACTAGTTCTTTAGGATACTTTTAAAATGTTGAGTGAATTAATGCTTTAGAAGTAAGAGTTCTAGATTAGCCTTCAGTGATCTTGTGGGGAGAAGGGAGGGGGGTAGTAACTTGAGAGACGAGATGAAGTGGAGCAGGAGAGGAAGGCATCTGTGCTGGGGGTCAAGCGATGTGGAGTGGTCTCAGCCACTGTCTGTCTTCATCCTATATTTGCCATGTCATGCGAGAGCATGCTGGACATGAGTTTCCCTCACCCCTTGACCTCTTTGGAGTAGACATGTTACAATCAGTTTCAAGCCCATCTCTGGTCTGAGGTGAGAATACAGAATATTTACTTACCTACCCCCTGCCCAACTTTGGTTTGACTGACTGTTTTGCTAGAAGGCTTGTGAGCTAGGCAGCCTTCTTCCTTTCCATTTCTAGTAAAAACACCACTCGGTGTTTTTACTGTACATGTGGAAAATGGGAGCATTCAGCCTGTCAAGCAGTGGGCTTCCACAACACGAGCAGCAAGCACTGCTGGGCTTGTGGACAAGAATCTTGATTTCATTCCATGGTCATCCTGTGGGGGACACTGAAGGAAACCATGTGGCCTTGTCCTTGATGTGAGTAGGTAGAGTTTCTACCTTCCAGAGAAATACCACTTAAAGCAATGGCTGGACTTCCTGGATGATGGAATGATAATACCAGTGGGAAATAATTATCAAGTACTGACTGTGTGCTACAGCACTTTATGTACATAAATTCTTTTGGTTGTTTTTACTGTGTGACTGTTGGCAAAACACTTAACCCTCTGTGCACCACTGCTCCCAAATGTAAGTGATCTCCTAAAGTCCTTTTGAACTATGAATTTCTGTGGTTAGGCTGGGTGCAATGGCTCACACCTATAGTCCTAGCACTTTGGGAGGCCAAGGCTGGAGGATTGCTTGAGCCCAGAAGTTTGAGACCAGCCTAGGCAATATAGTGAAACCCCATCTCTACAAAAAAAAAAAAAAAAAAAGCCAGGCATGGTGGTGTGCACCTGTAGTCCCAGATATTCAGGAGGCTGAGGCAGAAGGATCCCGTGAGCCCAAGGAGTTTGAGGCTGCAGTAAGCCATGATTGTACCACTGTACTCTAGCCTGGGTGATAGATAGAGGAGGACCTGTCTCAAAAAAAAAGAAAAGAAAAGAAAAGAAATTCCATGGTTGTCTTTCTTCCTATTAGCAGGGAAGGGGCAGAAGAACACTTCTTGCCACTAAGTGGCAGCCCAGAGAGTGGTATCTGTCATAGGTAAGGGATTTCCAAACACTGGTGAGAATGTGTCCAACTTTAACACTGTTCAGCAAGTGGGAGCCCAGAGCTGTGGCCAACCCTGCAGAGGCAGGATGACTACAGACCACCATGTTGGACAGATTCTTGAGATTTGAGCCAGATATTAGGCAGCTCCCATCAGGACTTCCCACCCTACACGTAGCCAGTCTCCTAGGCTTGAAATGTTGCAATTGAGAAAAGCACTTCACTCTTCCTCATCAGAGTTTTTCATCAAAGACAGCTTGATCTGTAATTTCATGGAAAACTTGCAAATAATTCTCAACAAGAGGTCATATCCCCTGAATCCTTTGCTAAGTGGGTGTTTTTAAATGTTCACAGTTGTTTTGGTTTGTGACTATAACTGGGATATGCCTTTGGCATTTAGTGTCCAGATTCTAGGGGGTGCTACTAAATGTTGTTCAATAGGCAAAAAAAGGCTCATGTCATAAAGACATGTCCTGCCTGTGAAATGCCAAGTAGACCCTCTGTGAAAAAACATTCTTCAGGCAATTTAGTGGGCAAACTATTTGGGGACCATATGCTGATCCTAAACACAAAAGTCATAAGATTGAGCAGTTCTCCTTTGGTAACATGATCTGTGATTTCCCAGCACCCCCGGGAACCCCTGGCAGCTTATGAGCCCTTCCCTTTCCTGCATGGTGCTGTGACCTTGTGCATTTGGAAGGGGTCTCTTCCATGTTGGGCATTCTGCTCATTTTTCTTCTCTATTTTGTTTCACTTTTCATCTCTTCATCTGCCACCAGATCACACAATGTATCCTAGGAATTACAGAGCGTTTGCCAAGATTTCAAAGTTCCTTGGAAAGACCTAGTTTGGAATATTATGTGGAAACCTCAAAGATGAACTCTTGCAAGGAAGGATACATGTGTCTTTACATTCTCTGAGTCTCTGGATGGCATTCCCTCTCCACCTCCAGCATTCCCATGCTCCTTTTCCATTCTCATGGGAAGTTTTTATTTTTAAGTTTGCTTTGGCCTTTCCCTCCCTATTTCTTTCTCTCCTTTGCTTTGAAGCTTCAGAGATAGGAATTCAGATATCTCGCTACAGAGAGTGAACCCCAGGTGTGTGGGGCTTCAGCCTTTGTTAGATGGATCCTGGACGGAGCACAGACAAGCAGTTTCTGATGCCAAAGGCAATAAGAAAAGGGAAAGAATCTTTGATGGAGGTTGTTTGGTATGTGAGTTGGAGGGACATGCCAAGTGTCAGGAGGAAGTAGAAGTGGGTAGGAAGGAAATGGAATCATTGAGCATTTCACGATAGACTTTTTCTTCTCTCTTTTGGTCATAGAATGGACAGAGAAGAACAAAGTGGGCCACAGGTTCAAGACAAGGTCACTTTCCAAAGAGCATTTTCTCATGTATTTCTGTTTCTCTTTCATAGTATGGATCAGAAAGTGACCCTTTACAAATGAACCACTGAGCACCTCAGTACTTAGCTCATACCTCATACCTTAGTTCCTTAGTACTTAGCCTTGTGCCATCTTGAATGAGATGGAGTGAAGTGAAGCTCAAAGGAGTGACAGAGACATAGTCCTTGCTCTCAAGGGGTCTTTAGCCTGGTCTGGGGGACAAGATTTCCTCATCTACCTCTTGAAAGGTGGCAGGACAACTCCACACTGGAGTGTTTTCACCAGCAGATAGGTGCTGCGGGAGTGTGGCGCCACATACTTTATAGCCACAGGCTTTCGTGGACTTCCCCTGGGTTCCTTCCTGTTGGCTGGTGGACCATAGCGGCAGTGAATGTGCAAACTCATTCACATTAATCATTTTATTTTTATGTACATAGAATTATATGTGTAATCATTTTATGCATATATGTGTGTCTGAGTGTACACACACACGTGCACATGTGCACATATAGATTTTTAAATTTAGCAAAGATATTTTAGTTAGTTACCTTTCCTTCAAGGAACACTTATATTTTCTGCCCTGCTGCTGCCGCTGCCGCCTTTTCATGACAGTTGTTCTTTTTACCTGTTGCCATAACCAATTTGTGAATCATTCTGGATGTCTTCCCAGGCAGATATGAATTGCAGCAGGCTAAAGTGAATCCTTTTCTCAGAGCAAAAATACCACCTCCCAGGGCTCCAGCAGCAAAGCCCTGCACACACAAAAAACTGTCCAAACCCACTCAACCACAATTCAGGTGGGAATAAGAAGTTGGAGCTGCTTATGAAGTCAGACAATTCTTGATAATAGCTTTGATTTTTGTGTTCTTTTGATTATAAAATTCTTGTCAGAATGTTTTAAAAAAAGAAGTGAGACACAGAATTCCCAACTAGATGACTGTGGCAGAGGGAACACAAGACGCCCTCACTGCCACCATTCCCTCCTATTTCTGTTCACGCTAAGCATTTTCTGTCTAATGCACCCACTCTGTGGGGAGCAAAAGCGGCAACACTGGTTCCGCGTCTTGGCAGCTAGCTACTGTGTGATGTCAGTTTTACTTCTGGAGGTTTCTGAGGTCTCCTGCCCCTTGTTTCATAGGAAAGATGGCTTTGGCTTTGTTGCCTCGGTAAAGGGTTGGATTAAGTCCTGAGGCCCTGACATTGGTTGCCCCCTTTTATTGACGCCATCCCCCTGATTGTACATTAGATGATCTGCCCATGGCCAGCTGAGTTTCTTGATGTCTGTGAGCACTGATGGGATTGGTCTTGTCACACGGGCTGGACTCAGACCCTAAAGCAGGTCTTAAAAGCATTTTCCCATTCCCCAGTGAAGGTGGGAACCAAGTGATGGACCGTCACCAGCCTGGCACCCCTTGCTCAGCTGTTTGTAATCAGGTGTCTTCTGCCCCCTGCCTCTCCCAGGGCTATTGCTGTGCCAGTGACCTGACCTTTCCTGGCCTGGTCAATTAAAATCATTTTTTCTGAGTCTTAGAATTCCTGTCACCCCACCATGATAGGTACATCTCAGTTACCTTCTTGGGAAGAACTTTCGGCTTCCTAAATGTTTGCTAGAGTTGCTATACGAATACTACAGACAGGGTGTCCTAAACAACAGAAGCTTGTTTTCTCACAGTCTGATATTAAGGTATCACCAACGTGGGTTTCTTCCAAGACCTCTCTGTCTGGCTTGTAGATGGATACTTTCTCCCTGTGTCTTCACGTGGTCTTCCCTTTGTGTATATCTATATTCTAATCTCCTTTTCTTTCAAAGGACACCAGTCTGTTGGAGTAGGGCCCATCCCCAATTGACCTCATTGTTAACTTAATTACTTCTTTAAGAAGGCCCTATCTCTAAACACAGTCACATTCTGAGGTTCTAGGGGTTAGAACTTCAGTATATGAATTTGAGAGTTTGGGGGAGATACAATTCAGCCTGTAACACCAAGATTTTACCCCCAAACTAATAAGTTCTATTGTGTTCTTCTCCCACTTGCAGTTACTGCCTGGCAGTAAGTGTCAGGAGGTGCTTTGGAGGTCCATGGGCAGTGGCTTGCTCCAAGCCTGGAATAAATGACCTCTGGGGTTGACAGGCTCCGAGAGACAACTGGACCCAGGGTTCTTAACCCTGTCCACCAAAGCCACTCTGCCCCATCTCCCAGAAGGGATCCTCAAAGCTGACCTATCCCAAGGCACACTTGTTTTCTAACTGAGGGTGTTTTCCTAAATGCCAGTGGGGAAGAACACCAGTGCCAATATGCTAGGCTAGACCCAGCCATGCAGAGTACAGAGGAACTGCCCTTGCCTGCACCAGGCAAATCTTTGGTGGGTGTTTTGAGCACTTACTATATACCACATACTGTCCTGGGTATTTACTTTCTTTGAAAAAAACAAAAAAAACAAAAAAAAAAAAACAGGCCAGGTGCGGTGGCTCACGCCTGTAATCCCAGCACTTTGGGAGTCCAAGGCAGGTGGATCACAAGGTCAGGAGATCGAGACCATCCTGGCTAATGCAGTGAAACCCTGTCTCTACTTAAAACACACACACACACACACACACACACACACACACAATTAGCTGGGCATGGTGGCATGCGCCTGTAGTCCCAGCTGCTCAGGAAACTGAGGCAGGAGAATCTCTTTGGACCCTGGAGGCAGAGGTTGCAGTGCTGAGATCGCGCCACTCCACTCCAGCCTGGGTGACAGAGCAAGACTCCATCTAAAAAAAAAAAAGAAGAAGAAGAAACCTACCATTCACCATTTTATTATTATTTTTTCTTTTGGTTAAGATCTTTCTATGTTGCCCAGGCTGGTCTCCAGCTCCTGGGCTCAACTGGTCCTCCTGCCTCTGCCTCCCAAAGTGCTGGGATTACAGATGTAAGCCACTGCACCAGCCACACTATTTTGTTCTTTAACATAACAATCATATTAACACCAAAAATGTAAGGCAGACATAGTCTTAAACAGTTCTTTGCATGAAAATAATCTGGCTTTACAAATACTACACTTTTCTGTTTTTCTCATTCTGCTGTGAACCAGAGACTTCGTTACAAAAAGTTATCATTTGAACTTAGCTTTGAAGGTGAATAAGAGAGAGGTTGGTGTGGGCCTAGGGAGAATTCCACAAAAAAGGATAGGTCATGAATGTTCTGGAAAGAACATAAGCTTTGGAGGTAGACACAGATGGTTTGGAATCTTGGCTCCAGCACACATTGTGTATGACCTTGAGAACAAATATGAACTCATGGTGTGGGAGCTCCCTGGCTTTCACACTTGGGCAGTGGGGTGTTAATTTGCATTGGTAGTGGTGAGGATGGAAGTAGGTAGGCCTTATTAATATTAGAAGACCTCCAGTGGTACCTCCGATCTCTCCCGGAATCTGTAATACATCCTCAGAATGAGAATAGCTGTTGTCGTTTTTATTGAAGTGGGCACAGATCCACGAACAATTGTCATTAAAATGCTGCCGGTCCTAAGAAGCTGTCTCCAGTGCATGTGGCTTTCTTCATCCTCATTAGGCATTCCAGGCAGTTACAACCAAGCAGCAGCTACACACCTGTGGATGTGACTCCACACATATGGATGCATTGCCATAGTCCTTTGGGATGAAATCTGTGCCAGAGATTGGTCTCATTTCACAAGGTTAGGAAGAAATAGACCGTCATCTAATTGTTAATGAGCTGTGATGAATTTGACATCATAACCAGGGAGAGAAATTTACTGCAAACTAAAGCATTCTTTTTTTTTTTCTTTCTCACTCTTTTTCACCCCAAGACACATATCACATTTTCAGAAGGATTTTTTCTTGTCTGAGATGGGAAGAGACTTTTGAGCATGTTTGTGCACTGAGCAGCAGGAGCCAAGAGAGGGGGAAACTAACAGATGGAGCAAGACCTTGGCAGAAGTAGGAGGTGATGGAATTAGGAGGCAAGTGGAGGGATCTCCACTCGTGCTATGTTACTGCCATGTTCACACACCCATTCCCCAAGGGGGAACAGTTGGCCTTCAAGGTACAATAAAATCACATGTGAAACATAGATTTTGGTGCATGGAGTCCCATTATCTGGGTCCTCATCCAGCACAGTAGAGAAATTAATTACGCCACAGTAGCTTCACATCGTACAAGGAAATACAGGGCATGCTAAACCCCTAACAGTGCATATGGCCAATACTCATAAATAACAGCTCTCCTGTCAGTGCACTGATTTATATGCTATAAATTTATCAGATACAAAAGCAAAGTAAATATGCTAAACAATTGAAATTATTTTATGTGTAGTTTTTTGTTTTGTTTGTTTAGTTTTTGAGACACTCTATCACGCAGGCTGGAGTGCAAGGGCACGATCTTGACTTAATGCAACCTCCGCCTTCCGGGTTCAAACCATTCTTCTCCCTGAGCCTACTGAGTAGCTGGGACTTACAGGCATGCGCCACCACACCCGGTTAATTTTTTTAATTTTAGTAGAGACAGGGTTTTGCCATGTTGACCAGGCTGGTTCAAACTCCTGACCTCAAGTGATCCGCTGCCGTCAGCCTCCCAAAGTGCCGGGATTACAGATGTGAGCCACCGCACCCGGCTGTATGCGGATATTTTTAACTGTAATGCTGTGTGTGTGGACTTCATATCTCACTGGCAGTCTCACTGGCTGCTGGAAACTTGAATATTTAAGAAGAGGCAGCAGAACCCAAAAGTTGAGAGCCTGCATCCTGGCACCTATTTATTTGAATCCCACACACTATTTAGCAGCTTGGGCCTTGGGCAAGTTACTTAGCCTCTCTGTGCCTCAGTTTCTTCATCAGCAGAATGGGAGTGATAATAATAGTGCCTCTGTCTGAGGACTGCTATGAGAATTAAGTGCATTAATATTTGTACAGTATTTAGAACTGTGTCAGGCACATGTTAAGCATTATGACATAGGTATCCATTTAAATAAAGAAGCCAAAGCAATTTTGGCTGTTTTTTCAAGTGATCTGTAGGATCATATGCATATTCTAAGATCTGCTAATTGGAGTCATATTTTAAGTTTAAAGAATTAACATCTTTGGTTCAAAGCCTGAGTAGAATTACTCTCTAGCATCTATTTCTAAGAAGTCCTCAGGGAAAGGGATCCCTTAGGTAAACGGTTATGAGTGCTAATGGGTCCACTGGGGTGGTCAGGACTCTCTTTGAAATTTTGATGACTCACACAGACATGCAGATCATGAAACTGGCTTTGAAGTTCTGATGGCTAGCCCAGATATGCAAATCCAGAAATAGCTTTGACTGAGAAATGTGAAGCTTAGACTGCTTGTGCTTCACTGAGGTGTGGACTAGATGTTGCAGCAGTGAGAATACAAGTTATTGGCCTGGGAATAGTTGCTCACTGTACAAGTGGTGGTTCAGCTTGGCCCAAAGTAGCCCAGCTAAAGCCTCTCACCAGCCTTACTTGGCATCTATGCTCTGGCTTGAGGGCAGATGAATGTGGATGTGCTGGAGGCTGGACTGATGCCCCTTTAATGCCTTCTCTACCCATAGTCCTGTGGATTAGACCCTTGCCAACACAGCCCCAAATGTCTTCAGCAGTCCTCTGCAGCAGCCAATGAGCCTGCTTCTGAGGCCAGGGAATCTCCTGGGTAGAGAGCTTACAGGGTGGCATTTAATAATAGGACTGATTTTTCTGTGCAGCCACAGAGAAATGGGTCTACGATGAGAAACTAATACTGCGTGGCACACGTGAAGGGAACCAGCCAAGCAGCCTGCTGGGCCAGTGGGTGGGAGTGACCTCTGGGGTTCTAAGGCCACCAGATTCATTGATGCCTAGCAGTTCTTAAATTAGTGATAAGATTACTAGTCCTAAGGGTAGGGCCAAGGCTGCTTCTAAGTTATGGTATGGCATTTCAATGGAAAACAGCATTTAGTTACTTAATTCTATGCTTTAAATTAGAAAAACTTCAGTTCCAGCAAACATATCATATGATATGTGCACAATATAAAAATCACTGACACAAGTTTAACTTTCTATTCCCCAGCACCCCTCTCCACAAACATGTGTGCGCACGTGCACCCCCACACACAGACTGAGCGTGGTTGCGTTTTCCATTTTCCCTTTGTTGTTTATACATTCACTTGTCTTATGGCAGGTAGCAGAGTTTTTGAGGTTTAACTTAGAGAAAATTTTTTTCTCCTACTAATTTAGAGAAGTTCAAATTATTCCATTTTAGCAGAACACTGTCCGCTGATAATGAGTTCAGAACACTTGGGACAATCCTGAGGGCAGAAGGAAATGCACAGCACGTTTCTGGCACTTTCTTTTTCCTGGAGAATAAAGCCCCTCATTGTTCCTAGATGTGTTAGATATGGCTCCTTCCCCAATCTATGGATAGATATAAGCAGGTCTTATTTGCTTTCACGTGATGTAGATGCTTTGTAGTTTATTTTTTTATTTTTTTAGAGTCAAAGTCTTACTCTGTCACCCAGGCTGGAGTGAGTGGTGCAATCATAGCTCACTGCAGCCTAGAATTCCTGTGCTCCAGTGATCCTCCTGCCTCAGCCTCCTGAGTAGCTAAGGTTACAAGTGTGAGTTACTGCACGCAGGTAATTAAAACAATTTTTTTTTTAGAGTCAGGGTCTCGCTCTGTTGCCAAGGCTGATCTTAAACTCCTGGCCTCAAGCGGTCCTCCTACCCCTGCTTCTCGAGTAGCTGAGATTGCAGGCCTGAGCCACTGCACCTGGCTCCTATTTTGTAAATTATTCACAGCAAATGTGTTGGTGCCTGACTGACCCATCCGTCGGGAAGTGTGTTATGCTGGTTTAGCTCATCACATTGGTCTTGGCATCAGACGTTCCTTTGCCAGCTCTCTCGTGGGTCTGCTCCTCCACCCAGGACAATTACCTTGCCTACCTCCCAGCTTCCTCATCTGTAAGGCTGGCACGTATGTCATACTGCCTACTTCAGAGGGCTTCTGCGAGGATTAAAGATCACTTACAAAGTGATTAGAATAGTGTCAGGCACAAAGTAAATGCTCATTAAATGTTAATGATTACTATGAATAATATCAGCAGTGAGCTGACTCATGTATCTTAATGACTGTCATCTAGGAGCCAAAAATGGTATTTTAAGAAGTTCTGCAAAGTCCAAGTGAACAGGTTTGGAGTTAGTCCTTGTTCTGAATGTTGTGTGCCCTAGGTGTCTCTGTGTGCTCAGAATGTCAAAGAGGGCTAGCGTCAGGGCAGTTGTCCATGAGATGAACCCCAGCTTGCTTCTCCTTCCTCCTTGAATGCATCTAACACCGAAAACCCTGTTTCAGGCGATCTGGGTGTCCATAGTGGGGAAGAACTCCAGCTCACCACCACTATCACCCATGTGGACGGACCCACTGAGATCTACAAGTTGACCCGCAAGGAGGCCCAGGAGTAGGAGGCTGCAGCGCCCGGCTGGGACGGTCTCTCCATACCCCAGCCCCTCTAACTAGAGTGGGGAGCATGCCAGAGAGAGCTCAATGTACAAATGAATGCCTCATGGCTCTTAGCTGTGGTTTCTTGGACCAGCGGCATGGACATTTGTCAGTTTGCCTTCTGACGGTAGCTTTTGGAGGAAGATTCCTGCAGCCACTAATGCATTGTGTATGATAACAAAAACTCTGGTATGACACATTTTCTGTGATCGTTGTTAATTAGTGACATAGTAACATCTGTAGCAGCTGGTTAGTAAACCTCATGTGGGGGTGGGGTGGGGGTGTATTCCTTGGGGGATGGTTTGGGCCGAATGGGGAGTGGAATATTTGACATTTTTCCTGTTTTAAATTCTAGGATAGATTTTAACATCCTTTGCGGTCCCAGTCCAAGGTAGGCTGGTGTCATAGTCTTCTCACTCCTAATCCATGACCACTGTTTTTTTCCTATTTATATCACCAGGTAGCCTACTGAGTTAATATTTGTCAATAGATAAGTGTCCCTGTTTTGTGGCATAATATAACTGAATTTCATGAGATTTATTCCACCAGGGGTATTTCAGCTTTGAAACCAAATCTGTGTATCTAATACTAACCAATCTGTTGGATGTGGGTTTTAAAAAATGTTTGCTAAACTACCCAAGTAAGATTTACTGTATTAAATGGCCTTCGGGTCTGAAAAGCTTTTTTAACCTCTTGCTTAAAATGCGTTTTATTTCGATAAGATACTTCAAATAGCCTCCAAAAGTGTAGATCCAATCATTTAAATAAACCTGTATGTATATGCATATGTGTACATGCATATCCCCTCCTGCTAAAAGTCATACACATGCGTGCAGATTATTTTCCAGGTTGAACCTAGGGGTGGGGAGTTGATGGGGGAAATAGGTTTCTGAAAAACCAATATACTTTATCATCAAATCAAAGTGTTTGGGGATAATACCTATTCCTGGAGAAAGAGTGACATTTTCTGTCCTGTGTGGTTGGCCTCCCTAGGCTGGCAATGGATGCTCATATGCGTGACAACAAAGGTGGGGAAAACATCACGTGCTTTAGAAGCAGAGCCATCCTCTGCCCTATTCAGACTTCCCCCAATAGCCTTTTTCATTGTATTTTAACACTTGCACTGGAGGTAGCTGAGAGAAAGAACACGGTTTCCTGTTGAAGGTCTGTGATTTATATCTGACCTTGCTATATTTCCTCACTTAAACTGCTTACTGGGGTCACAGTGAAAATTTCAATCAGTTCATATATATGGAAGTGTTTTATGGACAACAAGCCACATAAATGTGTTTTGCCTGGAGTCTAAAACCAGTTTCATAAGTAACTTGTTTTTCAGACACTGAGGTCTGGAGGTCTGGGGCACAGTCCATGTAATTCATCACTCAGCACCCCTAGCCTGCCTTTTCCTGACTTTGGCTTAAAGCGTGGTAAGCAGTGACAGTAGAAAATGCTTTGACTTTGGCTATTCTCTCTAGGCCTTTTCCTAACCTGGTGGACATTGGATGGTGTACGATCCTGTGCACTCAATATCCACTTACCAATCAACCACTGCAGTGCCAGGAATCAAAGGGAGCCGTGCCTCCCAGTCTAGCAGGGAACTCCTGTCCCAGAAGATAGAGGGAACGTTTCTCTATCCTCTGGGTTAGGAAAAGGACTTGAGATAGACCTTAAAGAAGAAAGATTTTACCAGAGCCAACGGGCAAAGGGATCAGCAGTACAAAAATCATAGAAGATGCAAAGCATAGACAATGTTTGGATAAGGTCGCCGATCAGGCCTGGCTGGCACATAGGAATGGAAATAGCAGATGATGAGCCCTGTGCACCTGTGAGCCAGATGGAGAAGGGTTTTTAATGCTGTGGTAAGAGTTACAAGACTTAGCCTCAGATATTAGGCAGAAAAGTGATACGATCAGAATGATTACTGGAGCCTGGAGAGGCTGGACAAGCCCAGAAAAGAGATCACAGAGACTGGAACCAGGATAGTAGCAGAGGACTTGGAGGAGAGGATTATTTTGGAGATAAAATGCACAAGGTTTTAATGTTCTGGATGTGGGTTGCACAGAAAGTAAGATCAGGTCAAATTTCAAGCCCTCGCTGGGGAAGGGAATGGGTGGGGTTTCGGACAGAAAGAGAGATTCTTGGATGACAAGTGTCAGTGGATTCAGTACTTAAAGTTTTCTAAGTAGGAGCCAACTCTAACAAGCTTAGCTAAGAGAGACAGACTGTACTAGAACTTTCCTAGCATATATGAGAGATCCATGGAAGAGTTTAATTAACCAGGAAGATGGGAAGTGGGGCAGCTCTAAGGGGCCCTAGCACCAGGAATCCATGCACCTTTCTCTCAGAGCAGTACCATTCACTACTGAGTCTTTATCCAGTTCTTGTTTCTCTCACTTACAAACTAGGAGCCTTAGGCAGGTGGCTGTCCCTGTGCCAGTCACCTGTGACCAGGAAGTCAGGTCAAATGGCTGCTTGGGGCCTACCTTATAGATCGGTGTCCATCTCCAAAGAATGGAGAATCCATTTGGAATTGGGCAAACAATCAGAAAAGATCTAGCACAGTGGGCAAGATGAGGAGTTTGGGTTTGCCTGGGCTAAGTTTTAAAAGCCATCTCTTTGAGGAAATGAGCTAACAATTAGAACTGAGGGGTCCAGCAGATTGGGCAGCCACCACCATTGAGAGGAAGAAGGACAACTGGGCAGAGCAGCAAAACATCAAGCAGATGACCACCAAGAGTGGTGAGCCAGACATGGCTGTATTCTATAGGAAAGGGGAAGAAGATAAGGTGGATAAATCAGAGAAATGTGGGGTTTCAAAGAAAGAACCAGATTCACAAGGAAAACACAACATTAGATGTCCTGAGAGGTTCAGCAGCATTTAAGGATCCAAGTCTCTTGGATTTGGTGGTTTGGCTGTGTGTAACCTTCTTAAGTGGCAAGGGCAGAAGGTAGACAAAGTAGAGCAGAGTCAATGGGCAATTGTGGTGGGAAGGAAGGAGGTAAAATGGTTGCTCCGAGAAGAGCCAGAGTAAAATGCAGACTTGTGTTTTTCAGTCCGCAGGGAAGTGAACTAAGTTTATAAACCTGAAGGGTGAGATCCAACCATGAAGGAAAGATGATGAGGAGCTAATGTAAGCCACAAGCAAAATCAGAGTTTTGGGACCAAGAGTACAAGTTGATGAGTTAGCATCGAAGGAGTGAAAAGACACTTTCATCCTGAGACAGGAGAGAAATAACAAACAGACAGTGGAGGAGAAACTTGAGGTCCAGAGGAGATGGGTTGCAGTATGTCCCCTGGCTGTTCTGCCTTCTCCACCGATGTGTAGTGGGTGTTGGAGTTTCACTAACGAAGTCTCCATTTCAAGAATGCAGGTTGGATGCAACCCATTTCAATCAGTGGAAAGAGAAGTGGAAACTCAAGAGGTGAGAAAATGCTTTTAGTAAGGACCATCAACCTAGAGAAAAATTTATTATTGGCCATGATACCAGTTTTATACATTGTCATAATAAACATTTTTCCGGCAGCTTTAAAGGATATTATAGGAAAAAAGTATATAATTTTACAGATGTCTGTTTTTAAAAAATTAGAAAGTTTACCAATACTTACAACAAACAAATAAAATGCAATTGCTATATCAAACTGAAAACAAAATCAGTTTTATGTTGGTTATCCCAGTGGCTTTTCACTATGTATTGTTCCTACAAGAAAATGTCCATAGTAATGAAATAAGTGATTCCACGTGTGACTGCCCAAGGGTGGTTTTAACCATTTCTCAGAACTGA
Organism: Gorilla gorilla gorilla; assembly: GCF_029281585.2. Classification (NCBI taxonomy): domain Eukaryota; kingdom Metazoa; phylum Chordata; class Mammalia; order Primates; family Hominidae; genus Gorilla; species Gorilla gorilla. The sequence goes on from NC_073224.2 coordinate 171,866,736, forward strand.
GATAAAGCTCTAACAATTCTGATGCCTGAGTTCAGCCTATAATCTCAGAGCTGATGGGGCCCTTGGAACTCATACCCCTGGGGCCCCAGCAGGTAACTTTGAGAAGTTCAAGAGAAATGTCAGGGGAGGTTGGAGGACCTCCCAGTGTTCACATGGTAGTGGCCGCGCCCTGGTCTTGGGTCTCATCCTCACCTTGTCAGTTCTAGAAACTATATTTTATCTACTCTTTCAAATTGAATCAGGCTCCCAAAGGCTGAATGGTAACACTGGGGAATCTATAAACTAGAATTTCTGTGTGATCTTTTACAGTAAAGAATGCATATATCTTGTGGGCCCATCATCGTAGACTTCCTTCCTTCCTATTTTCAGGTAACCATGGAGGCTAAAAGAGGAAATAGAAGCTTTTTGGTAGACAAGGAATAAATTCACAGAGAAACTGCTGTCCTTGGAAGAGATAATGTCCTAACCCTGTGCCTCCAAAGGAAATATACACAGCTCCCTAAAAAGTGCCTAGCATAGTGTGGGAATTCAATCAGGAAGAGTCGGTGAGAGAGTGAACACGCTTGACTAATCCCCATCTCTCTCTGCTGCGTGACCCTGAATTATTTGGGACCCATCTTGTTGATTCAAGCTGACTCATCAGGATGTCAGTGCAGTTGGTCAGGCTCAACTTGCCGGTGCGTCCAGACATTCATGAGCCTGTACTTTGTCTTCTGTATTTCAAGGTCCTTTTTATCCTGTAGTGCTCCGGGAACCATCTGACTTCTGCAGGCTGTCTCTCCATCATGTTTTGATACGTGATTGATTTTGTTGCATGGGGATAACTTGGTTTCTGAGATGACATTAGCAGCCCCTTTTCTGCTGACATCGGGGGGCCTTCTAAGCATGTCTTGAAGTGTTCAGAGCTTCCTGTCTCCTGTGACAACACACTGATCTCTCAGGGAGGAATGCCCTTCACTACTGAGACCAGACCTTTCCTTTGTGACTTTTCCTTATTTGGATTGATGGAACCCCTTTTTGTAGGGCCTGCCCCACTCAAGTCTTCCCTACCCCAGGCTCAGCATCTCAGCTCCTGAACCCCTCCTCCAGACATGGTTTCTAGAAAGTTCTCCCATTACTACTTACCTGTTAACTGCATCCTAGCTTCTCAATGTTCCAAAATATGATGTTCAGATGGCAGGACTGCTCCAGCTGGCACAGATTAGTGTGAAAATGTCCCTTCCTGTACTAGGGCTTGATGTCCTAGGAAAATGGTACAGGATTTTTAAAAATACTCGCTTCTTACTTTTTTGCTTCTCATGACCAAGCAACCACTAAATACTTAGTTTTAAAAATTTGTATTACCAATACCTTCTCTGTATTCAGCAATATTTTTGACTTAATGGTAGAACTTTACATATATCCCTGTTATGTATATTTTTTCCCATACACCAGTTAGGTTAAGGGACATCTTTAGCTTTTAAAAAAGTACAGTTTGAAATATAAAGTAAAAGCAGCTAAGTCTTTTCCAAGTACAAAGTGAATTGGTTCCAATTGCTAGAGAATTTACAAATATATATTCACCTGAGGCCAGAAAAAGCTCCTTTGGCCTAGGCCTCTCTCCTTTATCAAGCTCTCTCCATCACGAGTATGCACATATGCACACACACACACACACAGAATTTAACAGCAGTGATGTGTGTTGTAATATGCAACTTTGTAAGTTACATATCACTCCCCAATACCACCTTCTCAGTCACAGAGTAGAGATCTTACTTCACAAGAAGTGAGACTCAAAGAGGTGAAGTGACCTGTGCAAGGTCACCTATTACAGTGCCAGAGTTGGAACTAAAGGAACTTCAGTCTGTGAACTTCAGTGTCTTTCCAGTAGCATATTTGCAGCAGAAGAGTCAAGAATGTTGTGAGCTGCAACTCTCACTAGAACCAAATGACCTTATTGGGAGATGTTAGTCCAGCCTTAAAAACAAGCTCTTCACCTCCATGGATGGCAAGTGTCTGCCCTCTTCAGGCTAAATCGAGAATGACATCTATAACTGAGCAAATCCTCAGAACCCAAGTCAGACCTTGGATTATTGCTTTTCAGTAAGTTCTGGTCCTGGCTCTGTCTCTAACTCTTGCTGCGGGACCCTCAGGGAAGCTACCCACCCCCTTCACCCCACCTGAATGAGATGATTTCTGAAGTCCTCATCAGCCCTGATTCTAAGCCTCATAAGGAAGAGTAGGTGTTAATGGCATCCTAGGGCAATGGTAGGCGCCTGATGCAGATCTGCTGTGAGCCATGTGCTGGCATCACAGGGGTGGTTTATTAATTTCATTTATCATCTGGACAGCCCCTTCTTATAACTTACATCCTTGCCTCTTCTGAGGCTCTAAGATCCCCAAGGTGGCTCCTGTATCCAGAAACCCCTTGGCCTTCCCTCCCAGTTAAGCAAGATCTCTCTTCAACTCAGGGATGCTGAGAGATTGAAAGTGAACTACACACAGGAACAGCCAAGACAGGAGTTCTTTCTATAGCACCATGCTTGGCTGATGTTCTTTACACGGAGTGGGCAGGATTTTTAAAACAGCATTTGTGCCTTTTAGCCTGGGATCCTCCTAAAAGCAGACTCTGGGACAAGGATTTGTGTGCAAGTAGCTGGCTTGAAAGGTGATTCCAGGAAGCACTGAGGTGGCATGGAGAAGCAAGGCTGAGAAGAAGGGAATGCAAAGAACAGCCACCAAGGTGCACGGTCAGGGTCTCTGTCAAGCTGTGAGGAACATGCTGCAGAATTGTCCCCTGGGGCTGAGGAATTTGTGAGAGACAGCCACTCACTCCCATCCTTTGTAGGTAGAGGGCCACCCCCAGGCTCTTAGCTACTTGGAACTAGGGCCAGCTTGAGGAATATGGGTGAGGCACCCATGGCCTCTGCTACATTGTTTTTAATCCAGTCTCAAAAACAAAATGGTCCTATCACAGAAACTCTGCAAAAATACATGAAAGAGTAAAGAAAAACATGTAAACATTTTACAATTACTCTATCCAAAGATAAATACTGTTAAAATGTCAGTATGTTCTTACACAAGTTTTTTCCATGCATATATGTGTAGATTTATATAAATTAAGATTGTATTATACATAGAAAATAAATTTCTGGACAGTTATATAGCCTGCCCTTTTCAAAATATATCTAGGAAATCTTTCTATGTTATTATGTTGTCTTCTATAACATGATTTTCATGACTTTACTATTATAGTCTCTAAAAAGGATGGTTCATAATTTCTACTGGACATTTCAGTGGTTTGCAAAGTTTGACTATTACAATATATGTTGAAATGAGCATCCTTGGATATAAATCTTTTTTGTACATCACTGATTGTTGCCTTAGTATCAATTCCTAAGAGCTACTGGGTTAAAGATCAATTATTCATTCAATAAGCATATGTTGAACATCTAATTTTGGGCCAGGTGCTTTTTTTTTTTTTTTTTTTTTTTTTTGAGACAGAGTCTTGCTCTTGTCACCCAGGCTGGAGTGCAGTGGTGCGATCTCGGCTCACTACAATCTCCACCTCCTGGGTTCAAGTGATTCTCCTGCCTCAGCCTCCTGAGTAGCTGGGATTACAGGCATCTGCCACCATGCCCAGCTAATTTTTTGTATTTTTAGTAGAGATGGGGTTTCACCATGTTGGCCAGGCTGGTCTCGAACTCCTGACCTTGTGATTTGCCCGTCTTGGCCTCCCAAAGTGCTGGGATTACAGGCGTGAGCCACCACACCCAGCCGGGCCAGGTGCTATTGTAAGCATTTGGGGCAGATCAGTAAACAATGTCCCTATCATTGTGAAGTATATTGGTGTGGTAAAGGAAGGCGGGAGGGAGGAGGCAATAGATAGTAAGGTGATAGCGATGAAGGCTACACAGAAAAGCATTTATCATGGGCACCTGTAAGCAAACAGAGCCCTCCAGAACTGTGCCAACAGCAGAATGAGAGAGGCTGTGGCCCGCATCCTCACTGACACTACGTAGTTTTGAAATTTACAACTTCAAGATGCAGAAATTGAATTTTGCATTTACTTCATTACCAGTAACACTGAGCATGTTTCATGTTCCTATGACTTGATATTTTTAGGTTGTCAGTTCAGATTCTTTATCCATTTTCTTGAGAGTCTGATTTAGTATATTTATCTTTTGTCTGTTACACGGGTAGCTCAACTTTTCTCCATTTGTCACTAGCTTTTATTTTGATTTGGATGTTTACCAGGATATAGAGCTTTTTAATTTCTATGTAGTCAACCTGTACATTTTTTCTTTTATAGTTTCTAGTTTTGCTTTCATGCTTAAAGAAATATCCCCTAAGATAATAGGTCACCCACATTTTTTCTAGTTTTAAAAATTCTGTTTTTTTTTTTCTCATCAATTCATATAGAATTTGTTTCCCAGCTGGAAGACCAATTAAATATTTTTTCCAGACAGTTATCCTAGCATGATTTTTTGGATCATAATTGGGAAGGACAGGATCTAGCAAGCTGGGGAGATCATGTCACTGGGTTACCCCCGGAGCAGTGGTGAGGCTTGGGTGTCAGAGCCATCCCATCCACAAGTGGTGCCAGAAGGCACCAACAAGACCCAGAAGCTCCCCAGGAACTCACCTCCGACTGCCAGTGAGGGTCCTGTCTGTGACAAAGAAATGTGCCATCGGGGGAAGATAAGCGTCCACTGCAGCACAGAGGAAACACAAGAGCTGCAGGCACGGGCTCAGTGAGCCAAGGAAGTCAGTGGCAGTGGCCGCCTGGCCAGGGTCCCTGGAGCTCCCAGAAGCTGCCCTCCAAAGCAGTCTGCTCCTCTGTGCCACAGTGCAGAGGAAAGGTGTCTGGGGCCAGAAGCTGATGGCCGTATTGACTGGATGACAAACAGGAACCACGTGAGCCTCCTGTTGGCAAAAGAGAACATGTGTGATGAGGCTGTATAATGGACAGCAGAAGGCCTTGGCTAGGGCTCTAACGTTACCCCTAATTGCTGTGTGTTCTTGGCCAAGCTATAGTACCTCTCTGGGTCTAGTTATCAAATTACATGTTGTTTAAAAAATTATACTAGGTTTAGCAGCATTCATTGGTTGGGAAGAATACTGTATAAGGATCCACTCTAGATGTCATGGTTTGCAGTACAAGCTGCAATTGTACAGATAAAGTTTGGGAGTGTGTACAGTATACTAGCTTGATGCAGAGGAGTGAGTGTGGGGGCAGGGGGAAATATGATTAGAGAAAACGGAGAAAGGAGGAAAAGCAGGGATGGAGGGAGGGAGGAAGGAAATTGAAAGTAAGTTGAGAAGAAATGGAACCAAGATTTTTTGTGAGTTGAATGCCTGACAATCATTCTAACCTGCACAAAGGTGAGTGGGAGGGGTCGGGGCCAGTCGTACAGGTACATGGCAACCTTTTATTTCCCTAACTGGCTCAGGAGGGGACAGTTCTGTTAGCCTTCAAAATTAAAACCACCCTTGCCCACAATTAATCAGTCCACAGCTATTTGCTGCCCTCTGCTGGCCAAGACAAACAATGGCTGCATTGCAAAAGAGTTTTATCTTGAAAGAAATAGATTCATTCACCCAACAACTGTTTATAGAGCCCCTATTAAGTACCAGGCACTGTTCTAACACAGACCAGTAACCAACATAGACAAAGACTCCTGCCTTCATGAGGCTTAACAACAATTAAAATATCTAGCATGTAGAATCCCTGCTATGGATGTGCCAGGTAGGATTTTAATCACTTGATATTTATCAACTTCTTTAATCCTTAAATGAACCCTATGAGGTAGGCACAATTGTTGGCACAGAGAGGTTGGGTGATTTCCCTAAGGTCACACAGCTAGGAAGTAACAGCCTGGTTCAACTCAGCCAATTTAGCTCCTGCTGCCTCTGTCACCAATGAGTTCTAATAGATGCATTGCCCTTCCTGCCCAAAATTTTGTATAGGCGGAGCCATTATTAGATGGAAAAGCAAAAACACTGGTCTTCTGGCTCAGCCACTGTGTGACCGTGAGCCTGGCCTTACCCCGTGTGGTTGTCAGGGGAGTCATCCATAAGAAGTGTATGCTTACACGGGCCCTGCTGATTGTTGTCCCTGTCCTCTTCCTCCCTCCCCGATGCTGGCCCTGGGACAGGAGGGTCAAGGAAGCCAAAGGCCTGAATCTCCGAGCTGCTGCTCCTGGTCCCTATTTATTGTAAGGTCCTGTGAACCCTGCTTCTCCAGCTCAGCATTAATGGGGAGGGAGCAACCTGGAAGTTAATGAAGAAATGAGGGACTTCCCTGTTAGGGTGAGTGCTCTGGGATAAAGGGACAACCTACAGCAAGAGGACTTCAGGACAGCTGCAGGGGAGAGCTGGCAGCTCCCGACCAGGAGGTGCAGAGCTTGCCAGCCTCCAGGGTGAGCCATACAAAAATGCCAGTGACTGCTGCCAGGAGGGAGATGGTGGAAGACTAGTGGAATAGAGCAGCAAGGGGGTCCTTGGAATTGCTTAGAAGCCCTCGATTGCTATTTGTTAATTTAAAACAAAAAAAATTATGCCTAACCTCATACAAAAATTTTAACTTTATAAGAAGAGAAAAACATATTTTAAAGTCTCATTTGAAAATGCCTTCAGAAATTTGATGTTTTTAAAAAGCAAATTTTAAAAAGTATTCCCCCCTCATAACAAATGTCCAAGCAACAACAAGAGTAATAGCGGCTCTTTACAAAGCACTGATAATGTGCTGGCACCTCACAGTAGTCCCATGATATAGGTACGTTCATTTATACCAATTACCAATGAGCATGCTGGAGCTCAGAGAGGTTGAGTGACTTGCCCTGTGTCACACAGCCAGCACTCAAGGCTGTGCCCGACTGACTTCATTATCACCACCCTATACTTTGTCTCAAAGGGAGGGAATGTTAAACTGAGTGAATTGGCTCTAGGCCCCAGGGACTGCCTAGTGAAGAATGGCAAATTCCTAGTGTAATCCCAAGAAGCAGGGGCAATTTATCCTTGGGTTTGTCTGACCACACAGCAGAGGTTCCAGCTTCATTACTGGGGTTCTAGGCATGTGCGTTGGTGCAATCTGGAAGCAACAGATCTTCTTCGTGTCCCTGAGAGGGAGAGGGTTAAGCCACCTCTTGCATGATCTGGATTTGACAGCCTGGAGCAGCCATAACCCCAAGGAGCTCCAGAGGGACCTCCTGAAAAGCAGTCACTGAGTTGAAACCCAAGGTGCAACCCATGACTGGGTGTGGTGGGGTGGGGGGGTGTATCATTATTTTCAAAGACTGAGACCCAGGGAAAGGCCTGTCACAGGCCACACAGTGGCTGCAGACCAGCATTGTGAGAAGATCCCAGGCCTTATAATCCAAGCTTAGTCCTACCTGCAGTCCAGCACTGTGCTGAGCCTTCTATGACTGCCCCAGAGCAAACCAGGTGTCCCCTCCCAGGCCTACCACTGAGGTCACTCCAGCCTATACCTGCCCAATTAGGGCTGCTTCACACCTAAGTGGCACCCCCAGAGGGGGTTCTCTGTTCTTCCTTTACCCTATTCCAGAAGGAATAAGCCCATGGTGTGATAATTGGCAGTTTTGCTAAGGCACAGATGTGAATCTTGCCCACTTCTGGGATGGGGCTCTGAGCAAGTCTCTCAGCCTTCGGGGGCTGGCTCGGGGGATCAAGGGGACCAGTGGTCACTCCACCATCTGGCCAGTTTAGTCTGCACCAGTCAGTTGCCTGTCACCTAGGTCTCAGAAGTCACATTCAGCATGAAACGGATTAAAACGAGGAGCCAGCTCTGTGCCTCAATTTCTTCATCTGCAGAAATGAGGATTATACCACTTAGCATTGCTGTTGGGAACATATGAATTAGGACAGTGCTTGGCATATAGTAAGTTTTAAAAAGGTATCTATCATTGTCTTTGCCATCATCATCATTATAGATTCTTGACACCTGTGGAATATATATAGCCCATGACTTTCTTGAATCCCCGAAATGACAAATAAGGAATGCTTATATTGGCTCCTAAATTTCTCCAAATGACATATTTCAGCTATAGAATCCAGTGTTTTCTGTATATATCCTCCTTATGCCACAAGTTAACCAGTAGTTGGCAGTCTCCGAGTCCCTCTATCTTTCCAGCCCTCTGATCCTCACCCTATCCCAAGCTGAGACCTTGGCCCAGAGCCTCAGCCTGGCAGTAGGCATGATTCAGATTTGTTCCTCAGCAAAACTGCCAGTTATCACCCCATGGGCTCACTCCATCTGCAGTCATTGAAGCCAAGAAAGTTGAATCTGGGAATGCCAGAAGGTCCACTACTGGTTTCTCAAGGTGTGTTTCACAGGATGCTGGTTCTGTTGAGTGATTACAGTCGGTGATTTGTTGTTGAGCCATCAAATACAGTTGAGTAGCATTGGATTTTTAAGCATGTTTCTTTCTGAGGAGATCTCAGTCTTGAACACGCCACCTTTCTGAATCTGAGGCATGAGATGTGCTCTTTCTCAAATGCACATTATCATTCTGCTCCCTTTCACTGTAGGACAGCTTGTGGGATTTGCTGTCCTGTAGCAAGGCTTTTCAAGCCTTTCACTGCAGACAGTTCACCTGGGAGCATATTGTAAAGTGCAGTTTCTTACTCAGAAGGTCTTGGGAAGGGCCTGAGATGATGCATTTCTAACATGCTCCCTGGAGGTGCTGATGCAGCTGCTCCACACACCAGACTTGAACAGTGAGGCTTGCGGCAATATTTCTAAGAGATCTGTCTGCCATGTCCCCTACCCAAGGGGGTCCCATGCCATCCCTTTTACAGCCCTAACACCTGCCAAAGTGCTTGGATCATATGAAAAACAGACTTGGCCAGGAGCTGAAGTGGAGGCTCATAAGGGCAGAATTTCTGTCTGTTTTGTTCTCAGGTATATTTCCAGAAACTAGAACTGTGCCTGGAACACAGAGTGGCTCAGTAATTACCTGGGGAATGAGTAGATTACTAGGGTCATTCAGCAAAGAGATGCCCTTTTCCAGGCATTTTCTGGCATTCACTGTTCTGAGTGGTGGTAGATTTGAGTCCAGGGCTTCTGCAAACTCACCAAAGGTCCTTTGCATCCAAAGCATCTCTTTCTAAAACTCATAAATCTGACTGAACAACCTATCTATAAGGCCTCCACCTATAAGGATATGGATATTTTTATGGACATGCGAGGTTGGATGACTCAGGATATGAGTAAGCCCAGAGCTTCAGCCAATATGGTCTCAGAGTGACAGATGGAGAGAGAAGGCTTCCTGTGGTGGGACTAAGGAGCATGGGCCTCAGGCTGACCAGTGTCCTCAGAATAAAGGGCTTTAAGATGGGGCCAAGGCGTTCCAAGCCAAGTTCATGGGCAACTAACTAAATGAAGTTCATGGATTTGGCCTCAACCTTGTTCTGATGCTCTCACTGCCAACCTAGGCGGGGAGCCAAATTCCTTGCTCTTTAACAGTTTGTCTGTTTGTTTTGGTCCAAGAGGCCAGGAAGAGAAGATATTTGTTTCCATGGTAATTGCCTGGAATGATTCTTAAGTAGAGGAGCCTGAAGGGCAAGTCTTCTCATTAGGTTTCCACCTTCAAGGAACTTAAAATCTTCTTAACAATCAAGGTTCCCAATACATGAACCATGCAGTCAGTGACCAATGGGAGGTACAAGGACACTTTTCAGTAACTCCTGATTGGGGGCAATTGAGAGGGCTTCCCAGAAGACTGAAAATGAGCCAAGCCTTGAAAGAGTTGGATAAAAGGTGAGGGTAAGGGAAGAGTATGAGAGTGTGGAGATGCAACTTTACAAGCATTATTTGGGTGGCAATGACTAAAGTAGCCTGTTTAGCAGAGAGTCTGGGGTGCAGTGAGTAGAAAAGCAACTTGGAACCGGAGTGTACACAGCATTGAATGTCAGGCCGTGGAGGCTGGACACCTGGGCCCATTCTTTAGAACTAGAGCCTGAGAAGTAGGTGGGACCCACACATTTTGCTTTTGGGTTCAGGCAACCATGGGGAGACAGCCTCCTGAATAAAGCCAAGAGGAGACTGCTGAATTGGTAGAGAATGAGAGGGTCCAGCCAGTAGGTACTGTTGTACAGCTAGTGCACTGCATAAGAGCACCTGGCCAGGAGAGCAAGTAAGGACAGAAATACAGTTGTCGCTCCTCTCATCAATCTATGCACCCTAGCATGGGCTGCCTTCTCCCAGAGGGACTTCTTCTCTGTCCACAAAGACATCTGCACAGGCTGGCGCTGACCCAGTTGGCTCAAGCCACAGCCAGAGAATGTTTTCTCCTTGTGGCCAAGGCATTTTCTTAGAGCAATGAATACTGTACATTCCCAGAGTGTCCCAAGGAGGGCACTGCTTAGCTTTGAACAGAACGATAAAGCACTGCATGCACGGTTCTGAGAATGCAGTTAGTACCAGAGCAAGCCAGTTTTCTGCTCCTGCTGGCTGTCAGAACAAGGGAGCAAATGGTTGGTAATAGTACACTTCAATTGAATTCAACTAAATCTTCTTCTGGCAAGGAGAGGCAGCCCAAGCAGGACATACACCAGAACAGAGCATCTCATCTGCAGCCCCAAAGATCCTAAAGTTTGGACAGCAGCCATCTGACCTGTGGGTTTGGGTGGAGACCTGCATGCTTCATAAAATATCCAAATGTTTCCCGACCCACCAGCAAACATCATGTATGTGTAGAGAGATGTAAAGGGCTCATTCAAAGGACTGTTATAGAGAGGATGTTTCTCAATAGGGGCACACTGGCATTTAGGGTGCAACTGTCTCACACATTGGAGCATATTTAGCCAGCAGGGTCCCCCAGTCCTTGTGACAACCAAAAAAATCCCTCCTCCGTGTTTAAATGCTGCATTGGAAAGGTTGAATCCAAATGAGAACTGAGCAGCCCTTCTCTCTACAGAAAAGACAACAGGCCCAGTGATTTGGCCAAGACCACAAGGCTGGGGAAGAAAAAACAAGAATTAGTACCCAGGTTGCCCACTCCTTACCACTTGTCATCAGCTTCTCCCACCAGTGTGGTCCTTCTTTCTCCCAGCCTTAGTTATTCTCTAGGTTTCTGCATTGAAACCACAGAACATGCTAGAACCAAGTGATGTAGTTCATCTATGGTCCCCAAAGGCTTATATAAAGCTGTCTTAGCTCAGGCTACTATAACAAAAATACTATAGACGGAGTGGCTTAAACAACAGACGTTTACTTCCTACCATTCAGGAGGCTGGAAGTCTTAAGACCACGGTCAAGATTAATCTAGATATGAATTCCTTATGTTTTCATTTATGGTACCTTTTGATGATTTGTGTAGTTGATTTACCAATGTTTTCTTTTTTAATGGGTACTTGTGTCTTTTAAAAAAATTCTTTAAATAAATTTCAAGATTATAAAAATATTCTATATTTCTTCAAAATTTTTAAGACTTTGCCTTCCATATTTAAGATTCTATTCCATCAAAAATTAATTTTTGTATGTAAGAGAATAACGAGCTTCTTTAATTTTTTTCCTATATGGATAACTAATGCTCTCAGCACCATTTATTGAATAAGCCACTCATGATCTACAACACAATATCGTTTATCGAGCAAATATATATATATATACACACATATATATACAAACATATACATACATACACATATACACACATATATATATGGAGGGAGGGAGAGAGAGAGAGAGACAGAGAGACAGACAGAGATTTTTGGGGGCTTCTTAGTCTGTTCCACTGGCTAATTTGATTATCCTTACCTCAAAACCATACTGTTTTAATTACTTTAGCTTTTTAATAAGGCTTGCAATCTAGAAAAGCACATTCCTTCATCCTGTTTGTCCTCAGAATGTCTTGGCTCTTCTTGGACATTTGGTTTTTTATTTAATGCAATAATAATATGTCACTAAAATTATTGAGACTTTTATTTTCTTTGCAGAAAAATTTTAGACTACCATTTAAATTTATTTAATGATTATAAGGCTATTTAGGTTTTCCATTTCTTCAGTTGGTTTCACAAGTTTTTCTGGGCATTTTAAATTGTTTCCAATGTATAGACATAAAGTAGTGTAGATTATTCTTGCTCTTTTGGCACTTAAAATATTTTTTCAACTTAAATTTTTTAAAAATCTTTTTAAAATTTAATTTTGCCTATCTGTAGATATGTTCCTTTGTTCATACATATTTATACCTTCACTTTTCTCAATCTTACTAAAGATTAATCTATTTTTAATAGTCTTTTTAAAGAATTTTTGATTTGGTAGTGCTTCTATTTTATCTTTAATTCCTACTAATTTATGCCTCTTACTGTATTATATATTTTTTTTACTTTTTGTGTTGTGTTCCAATGCAAATTCAGTTGATTCAATGATTTCCCCACCACCAGTTTAGGATTTGGTTTTCTTAGCTCTGGTAACATTGTTATCAATTCTTCATTTATATTCCATTTTCCAGAAGTTTGTTGCTGGTATCTCATCTCATATTTTGCCCATTCTTGTGGGTTTATATGATTGTTTAAAATCCCTTTGCTGTAGTTTTAATAAGTTTGGAGAAGGGAGTAAAATGAGCTGTATGTGTTCAATATATTATCTTTACTTGGAACCTATAATGATTATTGATCCTTCTTTCTTATTTATAATCTTTTTTTCCTGTGCTATATTCTGTTTAATTTCTTCAACTGTATTTTCCACTTCACTAATTCTTTCCTCTGTTTTAATAACATTTTTCATTTCTAAAAGTTATGTTTGTCTTTTTCAAATCTACCATTTCACTTTTTATAGTCTAGCATTGCATGCCTATTTCTGTGACTTCATATTTTTTGAATGAATTTTATAATTATTATACATTTCAAATATTCTCATTCCAACATTTAAAGTTCTTAGAAGTAGAAGTCTGGCATACCTCATCTCTTCTACCTCTTGCTTATAGTGGTTTGCTTTCTTGTGTGTTTGATTATATTTCATTGATCACATTTTATTGAGTGCTCATATATTGTTGCTTAATCCACGAAATCTAAGGACCCAAATTGAGGAAGCTTTTCTCCAGAGAGATTTGTTTTTGTTGAGAGCCAGAGGGTTACCCACCTATAGAAACTTTAGCCCACTGCTAGGACCCCAGGCTTAATCTATCTTGTTAGCTGGCTTTTGATTGCAGTTTTAACATCAGCATTTGCCAGCAGGGCAACCCTGCCTTTCACCTATACTTAGCACTTATTGCTGTGTGTTCAGGTCTTTGTTGGGGGTGAAGGTGGTAGTGCATAAGTGGTACATAACTTCTTGCAAGCCCAGGAATAAAATTAAAAGTATACTTTGTCAGGTTGTCTTTATTTTATAGCACTAAGCATTTCATAATATTTCATTCCTCATAGTACCAGAAGTGCTCTTTAATACTTTCATATTGAATTCTACTAACACGGGCCCCTCCAGGCATTACCATTTCTTTCCCTCATATATATATTTTTTGGCCTTTCTCTGGGTCCGTGGTATCTTTAGTGTGCCAATTTTCCCCATAAGAAAAGCTCTCAATTTTTTAATGTTCTTTGACTTCTGTTTTACTTTCCCCAGAGAATAAACTTATAGCCTTGAGCTGTACATTATAGTCACCATTAGCTCCATGTGGCTATTAAATTAAAATTAATTAAAACTAAGTAGAATTAAAAATTCAATTATCAGTGAAAAAAAATCTCAAAAGAATCAAGGTGATTCAGCTCAGTATTTGATGAATTCCTTTAAGGCCAGTGAACTACTCTTTGAGCTCATTGCCCACCTCAGTCCAATCACCCACAGTGGAGTGGGAAGGGGGCATCTGGTGTAGACCATAGCACACTAGGGGCTGGGTGGCTGGAGTGGGTACACTGCCTTAGAGGTGGGAGGGACACAGTGGTAGGCATTTTTAATATCCTCCATGACTTCATTTGGATTTTAGGACAATCCTTGACATAAACTTTATTCCTGCTTTTGGCCTCTTAAGAGATGAAGAAACTGAAAATCTGAGAAATGAAATGAGTTACCCAAAGCTACACAGATACCAAGTAGAAAAGACAGGATTCCTTTTCCAATAAGCTGGGATTATTCAAATTTCAAATGATTTGGGACCAGGCATCCAGAGTTCCAGTCTTCCCTGTCCTAACATATAGGATGATGCTTCACAAGCTGATTCCTGCCCCACCCACAGCACAGAGCTATTGTCAGAACAGTGAGAGAATGGATGGGAAAGAGCTCTGGAATGCACGAATATTGTATACATATAAAGATTGTGGTCCCCATTTTAAAGACTAATAAAAGACCTATTGACTCAAGACTGTGAGCAGGCTATCATGAGCTTTTTGGCCTCAGGATTGTCCCTAGCTGGTGATTCATCTCCCGGGGAGCTGGGTCTGGAAGGCTCTGTAGCTGGCCTTCTGCCACACTGGAGAGTGCGCTTCTCTTCTGCATTGTAATCACCTCAGAGCCTGGGATGTGTCCCACAGACCCGGGTCTGAATCTCTGTCCTGCTGCTTCTACCGTTGTGCCCATGATGGGGTAGATTATCCACATGTCTCATTTCCCTTCTGTGTAACATGTGGGTAATAAAAAAAATAGCCCCTGCCTTACAGGTTTGCCATGAGGATCAAATGCAATAAAGCATGTAAAACGTAGGAAAGTGCCTGGCATATGAGAGATTCACAGTAAATGGAAGATAATGTTTTTTTCCCCCTTCTCTCTCAGAGTGAGGTACAGTTGAAAGGTACTTTCACATGTATTTATTCAGTTAATCTCCTGTGCTATCCTGCCAGGTAAGTATTGTTATTCTCATATTGCAGATGAGGATACTGAGGCAAAGAGGTTGAGCTGAATGGCTTAAGGTCACATGGCTAGTAAGTGGCAGAGTTGGGACTTGAAGCAATGTCTTCTCATTGCAGACCCTAAACTCTTGTCACTCTATCTATCCTCCTACCTTCCAGCTGTTAAACATCCTTTTGCTCTCTGACAATAAAAAACCATTCAAAGATAAATTGCCACATTGTGTTAATAGCAAAAAAAAAAAAAATATAGCTATTCAACAATGGAGGATAGTTCAACAACGGTACAGACATAAAATACAGTATTAGGCAGCAACTAAAAATTATATACAAAAGGATCTATTTAAGTCAATGAAGATTCACAATATAGTAATTAAAAAGAGCTGACTAAAAATATAGTATAATTTTGTCTTATTTTCATACATAAATGGAAAGACACATTAATCGATACCAACATATCAATTACTTAAATAGTAGGAATGAGGATTATTTTGATCATTTTCTTTATGCTCATCTGTATTTTCTAACTTTAAGAGCTTTTAAATTTAAAAGCAGAAAACATTGGAATATACATGTTCAAATGCATACCAACTTAGTTGGTTTCAGTAAGGTATACATTTAGTTCTTTTAAGGGAATTTCCTCTTGACAGGGTCCAAAGCACATTGTTTTATAATGGGGTCCATATTTGCTCTGAGGAACTGATCTCATGTTGCAGGACATTAAGCATCTCTTGTCCTGGACACTGCATACCAGTAGCCTCTATATTCACCCACCCACCCACACATACACACACACACACACACAGTGACAAACACATGCACACACATTTCCAGGTGCCCCTTGGGTGGGGAAGTGGGAAGCAGTCTGTCTATGCATGAGAAGCACTGAGCTGCCTACACTGAAATGTCTGCCACCATTGAACAGTGAGCAGCAGGTACCTAGGTTTGCAAGGGACATGTTTCTGGAATGGAATTTTTATTGTTTTGCCTCCAATAACAGTATACTTTCCAAGCTGTTGCTCTGTGGGGCTCCCAGACCTGAAGGACACTGGTCCGGTGTCCCAGAGATGCTGTCTTTATCCTCCAAACTTCCCTTAGAAACACTCAAGCTGCAGAGGTCACACACACTGGGAAATTCTGAGGACATCATCACCCAGGCCCACTGAGGGCTCCCTTAGGCCCCCCTCGAAGTACCCTCTGCCCACCCAGCCTCGGCATCTCCTCAAGAGCACTCACTGCTAACTCCCCTCCTGGCCATTGAGTCCGGCTGCCTTGCACTATCATTTATTTCTTCATGAATGGCTCGAAGTGCCTTTTAATAAACCACTCCAGAGTGTATATATTATGGATGTATCTACATCTTAAATATAGATCATTGCTATGGGAGTTACTGTTAGTTGTTTTTGGCTGTGATTCTTCCTAGTCCTAACTCCCCACCAAGAAATTCTGAAATTTCAGAGCCAGGTACTTGATTTTTCATATTAAAACTTTGATTGCAGTGACCAATGTTTAGTTTTAAGTCATCATTCTGAAGGAAAAAAGAAAAGTGATTATGTATCACCATCTTTTCTTTTTTCTCATCCCTCAGACCCTTACACCAATCCCATATCCTTTCCTTTTTGGAGCCCGGGGCATTCCTTTTTCCTCTTTTCTCCTGACATGTCTCTGTCCACTCATCTGGTGTTAGGTGTATGGTACTGACATGTTTTCCCTGGATGCAGCCCCAGAACCCAGTCCTGTCTTTCCACCCCTTATTTCTAGCAGTTCAGGCAGGTTCTGGCTCCCTTAATGTGAGGCCAAAATCACTAACAGCCCTC